>NC_087362.1:20007500-20648489 GCF_030014295.1 Loxodonta africana
GAGTGAAATTAGTCAGAGGCAAAAGGACAAATATTGTATAAGACCACTATTATAAGATCTTGAGAAATAGTAAACCTGAGAAGAACACATACTTTTGTGGTTACGAGGAGGGGAGGGAGGGAGGGTGGGAGAGGGTTTTTTATTGATTAATCAGTAGATAAGAACTGCTTTAGGTGAAGGGAAAGACAACACTCAATACATGGAAGGTCAGCTCAATTGGACTGGGCCAAAAGCAAAGAAGTTTCCGGGATAAAATGAATGCTTCAAAGGTCAGCGGAGCAAGCGCGAGGGTCTGGGGAACATGGTTTGCGGGGACTTCTAAGTCAATTGGCAAAATAATTCTATTATGAAATCATTCTGCACCCCACTTTGAAATGTGGCATCTGGGGTCTTAAATGCTAACAAGCGGCCATCTAAGATGCATCAATTGGTCTCAACCCACCTGGAGCAAAGGAAAATGAAGAACACCAAGGCCACACGACAACTAAGAGCCCAAGAGACAGAAAGGGCCACATGAACCAGAGACTTACATCATCCTGAGACCAGAAGAACTAGTTGGTGCCCGGCCACAATCGATGACTGCCCTGACAGGGAGCACAGCAGAGGACCCCTGAGGGAGCAGGAGATCAGTGGGATGCAGACCCCAAATTCTCATAAAAAGACCAAACTTAATGGTCTGACTGAGACTGGAGGAATCCTGGCGGCCATGCTCCCCAGACCTTCTGTTGACACAGGACAGGAACCATCCCCGAAGACAACTCATCAGACATGAAAGGGACTGGTCAGCGGGTGGGAGAGAGATGCTGATGAAGAGTGAGCTAATTATATCAGGTGGACACTTGAGATTGTGTTGGCAACGCTTGTCTGGAGGGGGGATGGGAGGATAGAGAGAGAGGGAAGCAGGCAAAATTGTCAAGAAAGGAGAGACTGAAAGGGCTGACTCAAGAGGGGGAGAGTAAGTGGGAGTAGGGAGTGAGATGTATGTAAACTTATATGTGACAGACTGATTGGATTTGTAAACGTTCACTTGAAGTTTAATAAAAGTTATTAAAAAAATAATGGTACTTTTAATTTTATATATATATTTTCTTTGAACGATCCTTATGTTTCTAATTGATTTCTTTTGCCTAATTTTATTGGCAGTTTTCACTATCCAATATTGAATATCAGTGAAGGGGCTGAGCATCTTAGCCTTATTTTTAATCTCTATGGAAAGGCCTGTGTAAGTTAATGGTATTGGAAAGTTTAGTAGCAGATACAGTGATGGTTGCACATCGTGATTAATGTGATCTCTACCTTCAAATTAGTGTAAAATGTTGAATCAGAAAATGTTGTGTTATATACTTATTTGACTACAATAATAAAAGAAAAAACAATGATACTGACTTTCGAAGTAAAGATATATATAAACATATGATTGCTCATGTTAGTTATATGGCCATCAATTCTATTTTCTTGAGACGTCTTAAAATGTTTATGTGAAAATGTGGCAAAAATCTGTTCTCCATCTAGCAAGATAATGATATTTTTTATTAGATCTATCAATAAGGTGTATGATATTAATGGATTTCTCAACATGGAATAAATCTTATATTCTTGGAATATATCCCACTAGGTAATATTTTATTTTTTTATTAAGGTAGAGTCAGGGTTTGTTTTTTTAAATATTTTAATTATTATCAGTGAATCAATATTCATAAGTGAGTTTTTTACTTTTCACTAAGATGGAGTAACAAAGATAGATTTTATCCTCCCTCCAGGAAAAAAAAAAAACTCAAAAAAGGCCTCAATACATGAAAAAATGGTTTTCAAAATATTGGAGATCAGCCAGTGAAGACCAGTGACCTTTGAAAGACATGACACAAATGAAGTAAGCCCTGTGATTGCCCTAGCTAACTGCCAAGAAAATATCCTAAGCTCATGGGCATTGAGGGGGAAGCCAAGTAGAGCCCAGCAGGGCCTTGACAGTGGTTGATTTCCTCTCCCTGAGTTAGCTCAGCAAGGGAAGCTTTCTAAGCATTCTCCCTGACTTTGCTGTGAAGGCTTGGCAAAGTTTCAAGAGGAAATGAATGCAAAAGGCTAAAAAATCCCTTATGTTTGTGGTCTTCATGCTTTTGTACTGTACCACACCTTGCCTTTACAAAATTGTTGTAAATATTTAGCTGAATGTTTTTACTGGCTTCCATGGCATTTGGTAAACAAATGCTTAAAGTCCTGTTTCTCTCTGCAGGTGACTGTTTCTCTCCAGATTTTGTGTGAGTTGTTTGCTGAACAATCTTGTATCTCTAATGGATTCAAGAAGAGTTGTTAATCTGCAAACTGCTCAATGTTTGTACTTTTTGTAAGGGTGAGAATGATGTTCAGTTCTCTTCATCTGCAGGCTGAAATTGGAAGTCCAGTTTTAACAGGAAATTTATTTTTATAACATTCATTAAACCTTGTACTATAAACTATAATAAACAGATTGAAAGTTTTGCTAAGAGTCCTACTTATGCTACCAAAACATATTTGATTATATTCAATAATGGATACAAGATAGGTTATCTGATTCTGTAACCCACTCAACATTTTCTCCATAAAGGCACCTTTTATTAATGAATCCTTTCCCTGCACATATCATCATTGCCACAGAATACTATACAAAACCACTGGTTGTGTCTACCAACATTAAATTCCTCCTGTCTGTATCTCTAACATTAGTAATCTCTTTCTCTCAAATGAACTCTAATTAGAGGACTTGAAGTCCTTAGTGATGAAGATCAGAGACCACAGCCTTCAGTAAGGATTACACCTCAGTATAAAGAAAACAAAAACCCTTACAACTAGGTTAATCACAACAACATCATGATAAGCGGAGAAAAGGTTGAAGTTGTCAAGGACTTCATTTTACTAGGACCCACAATCAACACCCATGAAAGCAGCAGTCAAGAAATCAACTGACACACTGCATTGGGTAAAGCTGCTGCAAAAGACCTCTTTTGTTAAGAAACTAAGATGTCACTTTGAGGACTAAGGTGTGTGTTATGGATGGAATAGTATCCCCCCAAAATATGTGTCAACTTGGTTAGACCATGATGCCCAGTACTGTGTGGTTGTCTCTATTTTATTATTGTAATTTTGTGTTAAAGAGGATTAGGGTGGCATTGTGACACCCTTACTAAGGTCACATCCCTGATCCAGTGTAAAGGGAGTTTCCCTGGAGTGTGGCCTGTACCACCTTTTATCTTACAAGAGACAAAAGGAAAGGGAAGCAAGCAGAGAGGGGGGACCTCATACCACTAACAAGGCAGTGCTGGGAGCAGAGAGTGTTCTTTGGACCCAGGGTTCCTGTGCAGAGAAGCTCCTAGCCCAGGGGAAGATTGATGACAAGAACCTTCCTCCAGAGATGACAGAGAAAGCTTTCCCCTGGGGCTGATGCCCTGAATTTGGACTTGTAGTCTACTAGAATGTGAGAGAATAAATTTCTCTTAGTTAAAGCCATTCATTTGTGGTATTTCAGTTACAGAAGCACTAGATGACCAAGACAGTGTGCCTGACCCAAGCCATGGTATTTTCAATCACCTCATATACGTGCAAAAGCTGGACAATCAATAAGGAAAATCAAAGAAGAATTGATGCCTTAGAATTATGGTTTTGGCAGAGAATATTGAATAAACCATGGACTGACAGAAGGATGAATAAATCTGACTTGGAAGAAGTACAGCCTGAATGTTCCTTGGAAGCATGGATGGCCAGGCTTCATCTCACATACTTTGGACATCTTATCAGGAGGGACCAATCCCTGGAAAAGGACATCATGCTTGGTAAAGCAGAGGGTCAGTGAAGAAAAGGAAAACCCTCAACAGGATGAATTGACACAATGGCTGCAACAATGGGCTTAAACATAGTTATGATTGTGAGGTTGGTGCAGGACCAGGCAGTGTTTTGTTCTGTTGTACATTGAGTTACCATGAATTGGAAATGACTTGATAACACCTTTGAACAACAGAGTGTCATAAATCCCCATTCTCAATAGTTCTCTCTCTGCTTCCTTTTAAGTTTGAAACACATAACTTCAGTACTTTCCAGATCTCTTTCCCAAATCTTCCCTTTTCTAAAAGGTAGCCGTGCCAAATGAGGATAATTAATAAACATTTT
This sequence comes from Loxodonta africana, assembly GCF_030014295.1. NCBI lineage: Eukaryota > Metazoa > Chordata > Mammalia > Proboscidea > Elephantidae > Loxodonta > Loxodonta africana. The sequence continues at coordinate 20,011,638 of NC_087362.1, forward strand.
TAAAAAAAAGATGATTTATACTAGATGTGGCATTTTTTTAAATGGGAAAGTGGAATCGCACAGTGGGTCTCATTCATGACTACTTAGACCTTTGTGAACTGCAGTATTCTCTTAAGTTTATTAAAAAAAAAATTATAGTTGGTTTAAATTAAAATTCTAGTACTTAATAACTCAGTCTTATTAACTTTCTTCAACTCTTTTCACTTCTATAGACCTGATTCCTTATCTAAAAATCCAAAATTGTTGCTGTCAAGTTGATTCTGACTCATAGTGACCCCATAGGATAGAGTAGAAATGCCCCATAGGGATTCCAAGGAGTGGCTGTGGATTTGAACTGCTGACCTTTTGGTTAGCAGCCAAGCTTTTAACCATTACTCCACCAGGGCCACCTTATCTATTTATCCCTAAATCATTGTCACAGTTCTAAATTTCTATGATGCTTCTTTGATAGCTGTACATTCTGTAAAAACCACCATATTATACATAAAATTTTATTTCACACTAGAAGTTTAATTTTTGACCTGTTTTAGTAGCTGATGACTATTTTAAAATACCAGACATATTAAATGCATAGTTATCTATAAAATGCCAACTAGTAATAATGCTGTGATGTAAATATACTTTAACATCTTACTTCAAATTAGTTTTTGATCCTCCTCAACATGAGAGCTCAGTGACAGAAGCTCCCTGCAGTCTGAGACTCAAAAGGGTAAGTCGTAATGCAGGAAACAGGGTCCCTGTCTGTAAAAGAAGTGGCATCATAGAGGAAACTTGGAAGAGACAAAGACTTTGGCAAAGGGAGGAAGGGAGGAAAGAAGAAAGGAAGGAAATAAAGGGTTGATTTTGACTTCATAGCAGTCCCACATGAATGAAAGTAGCTTGAGCTCTGTAGGGTTTTAAATGACTGATTTTTCAGAAGTAGATCACTAGGACTTTATTCTGAGGGGTCTTTTTGTGGACTCAAACTTCCTATCTTTTGGTTAGCAGTTGAGCACATTAACTGTTTGCTTCACCAAGGGACTCTTCTCTCACCCTTACTTATGGGTATATAGGGCTTCTAGGCAAAAACATCCTGAGTTCAGTGGCATTGCACATCTTTCCTAGGTGCCTATAATGAAAACTTAATAATAAAGGAATTTGGAGTGTATGTAGACCTGGGTACTACAATGCATTATCATTCTACTATGTGTGGAAATGATGGTTGCTTCTGACACAGGATGGATTTATATTATTCTACATAGCATATGTGAGCCAGGGTTTTATTGATGAATTCCTGGAGAAACTCAGCAAAGAGATTACCAAAAATCATTGCAGCTTGTTGAGGTCGTTCCTGTTGTTAGGAGGCATCGATGGGTTCCGACTCCTAGTGACTCTGTGTACAACAGAACAAAACACTGCCTCACCCTTTGCCATACTCAAAATCACTGCTGTGTTTGAGCCCATCGTTGCAGCCACTGTGTTGATCCATCTCATTGAAGGTCTTCCCCTTTTTTGCTGACTCTGTACAAAGCACGATGTTCTTCTCCAGGGACTGGTTCCTCCCAATAATATGTATAAAGTAGGTGAGACGAAGTCTTCCCAACCCTCCTTTTAAGAAGCATTCTGGCTGTACTTCTTCCAAGACAGATTTGTTCATTCTTCAGACAGTCCATGGTATATTCGTTATTCTTCACCAACACCATAATTCTAAGGCATCCGTTCTTCTTTGGTCTTCCTTATTCACTGTCCAGCTTGCATATGCAAATGTGGCAATTGAAAATATCATGGCTTGTGTCAGCCTCACCTTAGTCCTTGAAGTGACATCTTTGCTTTTTAAACACTTGAAAGAGGTTTTTTGCAGCAGATTTGTCCAGTGCAATACATCGTTTGATTTCTTGACTGCTGATTGCAGGGGCATTGATTATGGATCCAAGTAAAATGAAATCCTTGACAACTTTAATCTTTTCTTTGTTTATCATGATGTTGGTTATTGGTCCTGCTGTGATGACTTTTGTTTTCTTTATGTTGAGGTGTAATTCATGCTTAAGTCTGTAATCTTTGATATCCATCCATAACTAGTTCTAGCCCTCTTCCCTTTCAACAATCAAGATTGTGTCATCTGCTTATTGCAGGTTGTTAATAAGCATTCCTCCAATTCTGATACCACATTCTTCTTCACATAGTGCAGTTTCTTGGACTATTTGCTCAACATACAGATTGAATAATTACGGTGAAAGGATACAACCGTGACATACACCTTTCCTAACATTAAACCACACAGTATCCGTTGTTCTGTTCAAAAGACTGCCTCTTGCCCTACGGACAGTTTACTCACAAGCACAATTTAGTGTTCTGGGATTCCCATTCTTCACAACATCATTCATAATTTGCCATGATTCACACAGTTGAAAGCCTTTGCACAGTCAATAAAACATAGGTAAACATCTTTCTTGTATTCTCTGCTTTCAGCCAAGATCCATTTGACATCAGCAACGATATCCCTGAATCCGCAGCCTCTTCTGAATTTGGCTTGAATTTCTGGTCTTTCCTTTGGACATACTGCTACAATCGTTTTTTAATTTCTTTCAGCAAAATATTTCAAATACTTGCAATTATCTATTCCTCCATTGTACTCCTCCAGCATATGCAAGTAAAAAGTGAAATTCAAGCAGTTAACAAAATTTGTACTGTCACTTTTTGACCAAAAGTACCTTGTAGATCTCTATCTAATGAGGAATTTAAAGAATCAAAATATCTAACAATGTCTGTTTGTAATAGTGCTATGTACTTAACATATTTTCTGGATTTCCATTGTGGGCAGAGCTTATGCCTAGTTTTGAAATATGTGCAATGTACTGGCTAACATTAGCACAATATATGTAATTACTGATGTTTTTGTGTGAAACTAAATAATCTTTGCTTTATTTTATCCATTTGTAATGTTTCCAGGAAGAACAACACAGTGTTTATTTTTTTCCAATATGTTAATTATTATACACATGTAGGATTGTTATGGTACTATGTAACATTTTGGATACTGAATTGTGGTTAATTTATTATTTTCCCAATTTTGGCATTGGTTATTTATAAAAACTGTTACTAAACGTACCCATATAAAAATTTTCTCTCTAAATCTTAAACTTGTGTCATTTTCTGAACTAGTTTTTCTTGTAAAAATCTACCTAAATCTGTGCAACACAAATATACATGTACTTATTCCATTTATCTAGTTTAACAAAAGAATAAGTTCGATTTAAATAGTCTCTTACAAGTATATAAAAAATAGTTATATTTACCACTATAAATCAAGTGAATTAAACAAATATTTACTGTGTCTGGTGTGATCAGATACTGTGAGAAGTCCAGAAGAGAGAAGCTGTGACCTTTGTCCTTGGGGAGCTTCTAATTTAGTTGAAGCTTCAAGGATAGGAACCAGCAACTCACAATATAGCTATCATATGTGTACACATCAAGCAGAGGCAGAAATTAGAAGTATTAGGAATTAGGAATTTCAGAATGCAAAATTTACTGTGATTTGTAGTTAAAACCAAAACAAAAAACAAATATCCCCCCCCTAAAAAAAAAAAAAAAAACAGCATAGAGTATACTCCAATTCATGGTGACCCCATACGTTTCAGAGCAGGACAGTGCTACATAGAGTTTTCAGTGGCTGTGATACTTCAGAAGTAGATCACCAGATCTTTCTTTCAAGACGTCTCTGGGTGGATTTGAACCACCAACTTTTCAGTTAGTAGCCTAGTGCTTAACTGTGGTAAAATAATCAAACATATCACTTGTTAGAAAATTGTCTCGAAAAATGCAAAGGAAATTTCAAATGCAGCATTTCCTTAAAATATTTGTTCCACAGACCTCATTTAAGGAGATTTTATGGGAAACACCTTACTCTGAATAACTGTGAAGTCTGAACTGTTTCAGAACACAATAGTTTTAATGCCTGCTTATTGAGATGACAGAGATGCCATTTGTAGAAATGTAGCCTGACAACTTAGAGAAGTCATCTCTCTAATTTACATTCTCAGTGCATGAATTCTGGAGCACAAAGTCAAATTTTAAAGTAATGTTTTTGGGTAGGCCAAAGAAACTTAAAAGCATTGTCTATAATAAAATGAAAGCATGCAATCCAGAGATTATAAATCTGAGCCCTAACCTCTAGGAACTAATTATCTTCTGATGCTCTTAACTTTATTTCCAGTCTTGCCTATATTCACCACAAAGAAACAAAATAAGAAGCATGGATTTCAAAAAGACAACTTGTATGGAAATGTTAAATTCAGATGTCACAATACCAATAATGATAGGAAATATTAGACTAAAATTGTCCCAGAACTATTGCAAATGCAGAGAACTGAGGGGAAACGACATAACCTGTTGGACTCAAATATCTATTTTTTACAGCATTTAGGAGCCCTGGTGGTGCTAACCAAAAGGTGGGTCGTTTGAATCCACCAGCTGCTCCTTGCAAACCCTATGGGGCAGTACAAACCTCTTCCATAAGGTCACTATGGGTTGGAATCGATTTGACAGCAGCAGATTTGGTTTTGTTTTTGGTATAGCAGTTAATCACGATTTCCATAAGACATACATAGCTAAAATCCATCCATGCCTTCTTTGTCTCAATAAATTGCTGAGTACTGTTTGCCAGACACAGTGTTATGCTGGGCATAAAATGCTGTAAGGGACACAATGCATGTCTCCAAAGTAGTCAAGTGCAGATACATCTTCAGGCAATTTTATTGCTTCATGATAGTGAATAGGGTAAAAAAAAAAAAAAGACCATGTAAGTATATAAGGAGCATTTAACCTAGCCTCTGGGATGTAGAGGGATAATAAAATAAGGCTTCTCAGAACAAGTGACTTCTGAAACGTGACAAGAATGATTATTAGAAGGACTACCAAAGAAAAGGCGGGGTAGATAAGAACAAATTAACAAACAAAAAATGAAGATGAGAGAAGTGTACCAAGTCCCAGAAACAGAAGAATAGAAACTAAGACATAGTATGAATAACTTCCAACACATCAAAAGAAAAAAAAGTATACAACAAAGAAATCTCAACCAATCCAAATTGTTGTTATTGTTGTTATTTGTGTGAGGACACTCTAAAACTGAGGTGTGTGGCATGAATAAAAATGACTGACCCAAACCTGAATCAAAACTCCATTTTTGAATTAAATTTTAGCTAGTCCAGAGTCTTCCTTTCTCCCTCCCCAAGAACAGAGACTGTGATTTAGAACCTTGTGACATGTAACTTCTTTTAAAACTAAAACCACCACCAGGAAAAAATGGAGACGGTAAGGATGTCATTTATAAAGAAATATAGTCAGGAAATATTTATCAAAATGATCATGGGAGAATACTTGCCAAGCGTGCCCCAGGAAGAATATACATGTAGATATTTCAGAAAATCACTTGTTACGTTGGCTTCAGGAAGTCTGTCTAGAAAATAGAAGAGCTAACCTTGTAAAATTTTAACTTGTAATTGTGTTGTAGCCATATAGAATCCCAAGACCTCATGATTTACGGCCACGTACTCCCTTCCCCATTTTTCTGTATAAAGAGCCCACCTCTCCCTCAGAATGTTGGAACACTCATGATCTTGCATTACATCATGTTGCCCTGCTCAAGCAATTTTTAATTTCCCTCAATAAACTGACTGTGAGATTTGTTTTATGCTTTGACAGTTGCCACGGATTCCATTCCAACTCATGATAACCTTATGTTTATCCAAAAAAAAAAAAAAAAAAATTGTCTTGTGCTAAATTCACGATCATTGGTATGTTTGAGTCCATTTTTGAAGCTATTATGTCAACCTATCTCATTGTAGGTTTTCTTCATTTTCACTGACCCTCTACTTTACCAAACATGATGTCCTGTTCTAGACATGGGTCTTTCCTGATGACCTGTCCAAAGTAATCAAGCCAAAATCTTGCTGTCCTAGCTTCTTAAGGAGCATTCTGGTGTAATTTTGTATAAGACTGATCTGTTTGTTCTTTTGGAAGTCTATGGTATATTCAATATTCTTCTCCAACACCACAATCTGAACACATCAATTCTTCTATCTTCTCTTTTTGCATGCATATGAGGAGATTGAAAAGACCATGGCTTGGGTCAGAAGCACCTTAGTTCAAGTTGTTGTTGCTATTGTTAGGCTCCGTTGATCAGTTCTGACTCAAAAAAATGAAACACCTTCTAGTCCTGCACCATCCTCACAATCATTGTTATGCTTGAACCCATTGTTGCACCCACTGTGTCAGTCCATCTCATTGAGGTTCTTACTCTTTTTCAGTGACTCTCTACTTTACCAAGCATGATGTCCTTCTCCAGGGACTGAGTCTTCCTGATAACATGCCCAAAGTATATGAGACATAGTCTTGCCATCCTTGCTTCTAATGAGCATTGTGGCTGTATTTCTTCCAAGACAGATTTGTTCGATCTTTTGGCAGTCCATGGTATATTCAATATTCTTCACCAACACCATAATTCAAAGGTGTCAATTCTTCAGTCTTCCTTATTCATTGTCCAGCTGTCTCATGCATGTGAGTTGATTGAAAATATCATGGCTTGGGTCAGGTGTGCCTTAGTCTTCAAGGTGACATCTTTGCTTTTTAACACTTTAAAGAGGCCTTTGCAGCAGATCTGCCCAATGGCATAATTGGGCATAATTCCAAACATATCTGTAGTTAGAAAATTATGTATAGATAAATTGCACTACTTAAAGACATAAGCATATATAGGTCTAAAAGGTAATTCAATAATTACGGCTGAGAATTTGACCAGCCATGATGGTGAAATACTTGGAGAGGCTAAAACGTAAGGCCTCATCATACAATCAATCTCTTCGTTCTATTCTTCTGTCACAATGGTCACTTCTCTCCTTGGGTCAATAATGAACACGATTTCATAGCCTGAACTGAAAGAGAGTTGTGGAATAAAGGGAGTTGAAGAGGAAGACACTCTAGGTAAGATGATACTTCACAATGCTCTCATGTAATATATTTAGGTAGTAGCTTACCAGTCATCAATATCAGATTTTTTTTTTCTTGATGGTATTTATGAGATATTCTTATTGTCTTCATTTCACTTATCTGTAGTGTAGAAATTCAGTACAATGGTGTAAATTTTAAAAATATATTGAAAAGAGGTAGAATTACTAATATTTCATTTTTAAATTGTCTGTTTCACCAAATAACTTGTTTCTATAAAATATAGAAGGAGCTTGATGATTTACGAAATCCCTGGATGGTACAAAGGTTAACGAGTTAGGCTGCTAAATGAAATGTTGGAAGCTCCCGTCTACCAGAGGTGCCTAAGAAGAAAGTCTTCTAGATCTACTTCCAAAAAACCAGCCATTGAAAACCCTATGAAGCACTGTTCTGCTCTGACACACAGGAGTCATGATGAGTGAGAATCAGTCCTACAGTGCCTGGTTTTACATGATACACAATGAATTCTAACTGTTCAACACGTAATGATTCTCAAACAGTTTTTACTTTTGCGCAAATACTGAAAAATACTCAGCTGTACTCTAGAAAACAGAGTAGTCGACACGTGGGATAACATACAATATATGGACTCATGGCTTCTTCCTAGAAGTGTTCTCTGAGCTATGAAGTTGTATGTATTGTCATTCAACAGTCATTTATGATCATTATTGCACCTCAGTGGCTAGGGATCCAGTGATAACTCCTTGCCCTGGAGGAAGCCTAGAGATGGGAGTTTTAGTGTCAAAGGGATGCTTGGCATTTTAGTTTATGGTCGATCTGTTGTTCAGTGACTTGGTTTATAGATCAATATATTTTACCATATTGTAGTATGTAGATTTATTTGCCTATTTCAAAAAATGATGTACACCAGATGGTTATTTTTAATGTGAGTGTAATTTTGTGATATGTGAATCATAAAAAAGTACCATAAAACCAGATTAATGAGGTAACTCTAGTTAGGTAACCATATTCATAGCTAAGTACCTGTCCAATCAGCATATTTATGAAAGCTCGTGGAAATCTTTGCTTGTTTGCTTCTATTTTTCTGCTTGATTTTTTTTTTTTTTTTTTTACTTTTTCATAAATGATCATTTTTAGATTGTTTGAATGTTGCTAATAGTGTGTGAGGAAGGAGTTCCTGGGTGGAGAGAAAGTTAAGCATTCGACTGCTAGCTGAAAAGTCGAAGGTTTGAACCCACTCAGAGGTGCCCCAGGAGACAGACCTGGCGATCTGCTTCCAAAAGGTCTCAGCCTTGAAAATCCAATGAAGCAGTTCTACACTGCACACACAGGGCACCATGAGTCGGAATCTACTTGATCACAACTAACAATAACAACAATAGTATGAGACAACATGGATCTTGAATGAAGTATATCAGCCTCTTGACTTTTGACCAACAGTAGTTGATTGCCTTCATTAAGGGGGAAAAAAAAACCCAAAAAACAAAAAAATGAGGAAACAAAGAATTAGATAAATTAGTATCATAGAACCCAAGAAAACAAACAAAAAAAAAACCTCTGCCTTCGAGTGCCCCGTAGAGTTTCCAAGGAGCACCTGGCGGATTTGAACTGCCGACCTTTTGGTTAGCAACCGTAACACTTAACCACTATGCCACCAGGGTTTCTGTATCATAGAGCTAATACAATTATCATATTCCATGTACTTATGTTTTCCTTCTACAGGATAAAGAATTAAGTAAAGAGTGTCAGTTATTTCTCATAAGATGTACAAAACATAGCTATATAACTGACCTTGCTTTACAATTATACTAAAGCATGCAGGTCTTAGAGAGTCTGAATGTTAGTGTTAGGTGCCATCGAATTGTCTCTGGCTCATAGAGACCCTATGTTTAGCAGCATGAAACATTGCCTAATCCTGTCCTATCCTCAAAATAGTAGGCATATCTGACCCACAGTTGCAGCCACTGTGTCAATCTGTCTTGTTGAGGGTCTTTCATTTTCACTGACCCTGCACTTTGCCAAGCATCGTGTCCTCCAAAAATGAAAAGATTTGGGGAAAGAGATGGAGACATTTATCAGTAATAATTTAAAAATAGTCTTTGTTATCTTGTTACAAAATCTAGGAAAACAAGAAAAAAATTAGCTCATTGAAGGAAAAAAATAAGCATTTTTAATTTTTGAATCAATTAGAAAGTAAACCAAAGGTCTACAGGAGAAATGAGAAATATGAAATATATAACATCAACAATCTCACTAGGTTAACAGAGATAAAAAGATACTTCTTTCAACATGTATGCTAAAATATTACAAAGACTATCTGCAGAGTCATGGCAATTAATCACTAGAGTGGACAAGTGAAGAAAATCAAGTATATTTGGGTGACACTTTCTAACTGAAAGGCAATGGCATGAGTATCTATTAAATATCTCTTGCAAGGAACCTAGGTAAGAAGGTAGGAGCATGAAAGCCAATGATTCTTCTTTCTCAGGGTAATTTACATCACAGTTTATAAAAGTCACTGCTAGGTGTAGGACGAACATCAGATTTTTAAATATCTATCTATCACCCATCTATCTAGCTAAGATTAAAATTTAAACACACCGTATTTAAACTCTATTTTATTTGGGATGCATACAGAATGTGTATAGTTCACATTCTTAATTTTCATGTTTTTATAATAAGTTAGAGATGTAATAATTCTACTTTCGTTGTTCTGTTTTATTATGAGTTATTGATAAAACAAGTTCTACACTTTATAAAGCAATATAGAGTAGTGAAAAATGCATAAACATTCTGGAATGAATTCTAGTTCTGCCTGGGTATTTAACTTAGGGAAATCTGCACAACTTTTTTTTTTTTTTATGGTACTTTAGATGAAGGTTTACGGAACAAACAAGCTTCTCATTAAACAATTAGCACACATATTGTTTTATGACTTTGGTTAGCAACCCCATGACATGTCAACACTCTCCCTTCTGGATCTTGGGTTCCCTATTACCAGCTTTCCTGTCCCCTCCTGCCTTCTAGTCCTTGCCCCTGGGCTGGTATGCCCCTTTAGACTCGTTTTTTATGAGCCTGTCTAATTTTTGGCTGAAGGGTGAAACTCGGGAATGACTTCATTACTGAGCTAAAAGGGTACCTGGGGGCCATACTCTCAGGGTTTCTCTAGTCTTTGTCAGACCAGTAAGTCTGGTCTTTTTTTGTGAGTTAGAATTTTATTCTACGTTTTTCTCCAGCTCTGTCCAGGACCATGTACTGTGATCCCTGTCAAAGCAGTCAGTGGTTGCAGCCAGACACCATCTAGTTGTACTGGACTCAGTCTGGCCATGGTAGTTGTGGTCCATTAGTCCTCTGGACTAATCTTTCCCTTGTATCTTTAGTTTTCTTCATTCTTCCTCGCTCCCAAAGGGGTGAGACCAGTGGAGTATTCTAGGCGGCCGCTCACAGGCTTTTAACATCCCAGACACTACTCGCCAAAGTAGAATGTAGAACATTTTCTTTATGAACTATGTTATGCCAATGGAGCTAGATATTCCCCAAGACCATGTGAGACAGGCAAGAGATTGGGCTGGCTGAATTAAATAGCCCCTGACTCAGTATTCTTGGAATCTAAATCTAAGTGCAGACCACCGTATAACTCTTGCTGCTGGCACCAGAGAACTACTTGTGATTAACAAACCAGGCGCTTAGGCAAAATAAGGGGCTACATTTCAAGGCCCTGCGTGCGTGACCAGCTATAAATTACTGATAACCCTCCTGAGCTGTTTTCCAGGTTCCCCACCAGGTGCAGAGCATGTCCAGTAAAGATCAATGTGGCCTATGAATGACCTTCCATGTGAGACAATCATGAGCAGGGATCCCTCACTGGGACTTGAACCAAAGTCCAGAGACATCAAGCATGGGCAACATCCCAGAATAAGTTATGGTCGACACCCCAGCAGCCCTTGCCAGAGACTCCATCTGCGGGGAAATTCATCTTGAATTCCAGCTGTGTGTGCATTTGATTTCCACAATCCCTCCTTTTTCCTGGAAATCCCTGCCCATTTCATGAATAAGATAATGTCCTTTTCCTGCTTAAAAACCTTTATAAGCCCTAGGAAATCCTTTGTTCCAGGAGAGACTGGAGGCTAGAGTAGGCAGGAGCCCCTCTCCGTCTCTCCCAATCCAGCCTCTACTTTCTTTCTGCCACTGATAAATCTTTGTTCCTGCAGAACCTTTGAGCCTCTCCTGTCATTCTTAGTCAGTAGAAGGCCAGAACCTAGGCAAGGCTTAGTCCTGAGCTGGGAAGCAATGCCCTGTGACACATGGTCCCCATAGCCTTCAGCCCAGCAATTCGGTACCTCAGGGAGTTTGGATGTGTCTATGGAGCTTCCATGACCTTGCCTTGTATAAGTTGTGCTGGCTCCCCCAATCTGTCCAGCTTTTTGAGACTCAATGAGTTCAATCACAAAAATGTCATAACAATATTGTATGTAACTCTCAGGATAAAGCACACTGCAAAGTGTAAAGTGATATATAAAACATAATAAAAATTTAAGAGAAAGCTGTAAGATACCTATGTTCTTTCTTTTTTCATTAAGATAATTACAAAGCTTCATTATCATGACCAACAAATCTTTTATCAGTAATTAATTGTAAGTATGGAAATGCCATTTATGGGTTGGTGCTACTTGACTAAGTGGGTTCGTGCCTTGAAGGGGAAAACAAAACAAACATTCCTTATTGTCAATATTCCTACAAGGTGAGAAAGTCTTTCGGTAAGAGCAAAAGTCCAATATTTTAAAGTAATTCTGAGTCTGTCAGCTAAGCAGACCTAGAAGTAAGCACACCTAGAGCTCAGACCTTGATTTCTCATATCATTCTTCAATATAAGGAGCCTGGGATTCTTGGAATAGGAAATACATCAGATAAACCTGGTGTATCTATAGTGCTAGAAAGTAAGAAAGTACTAAAAAACAAACGAACAAACAACCGTGGGGGTGTGTTAAAAGTACACAAGAGCCAAATGAAGGGTCTCCCAATGGCCAAAGCTGGAACAACTTGAGCAACAAAATAAAACAGTTTAGAATACAACAGGAGTGTAGAATAAGTATCCATGGGTCCATACTCATATAAATATATGATTGAATGGCTGGGGCAAAAGATGCAGAGGTATTTCAAGTAAGTTTGATGCTCTTCTCTCAAGAAGGTAGACAATGTGTAGATGAAGCATAGTGGCTTCCTTGCAGAGATGTATGCAAAGGAGAGGGGGAAAGGAGTAAATTCACAATGGAGACCTTAACCAACATACCTCAGCCAAGTGATCAAGGTTAAAATCAGCACTGAAAAGTCATGTTGATTCTGTGAACCCTTGACATGATGTGATGTAATGACACTTTGCCACTGAGACCATTTTCTCAAAACCTTTAACCTCAGTCTAATCATCAGAAAAACAGCAGACAAATCACAATTAAAGAACATTCTACAAAATACCAGAGCAGTACTCCTCAAAATTATCAAGGTTATCAAAAACAAGGGAAGTCCAAAACACTGTCAGAGCCAAGAGAAGTCTCAGAAGACATGACAGTTACGGGATTCTGGAACAGAAAAAGGACACTAGGTAAAAACTCAGGAGACCTCAGTAAGGTATGGACTTAGGTTCACATAAAAAATGAAGTATGCTGGGGTAAGCTGCAGCTGAATTCCACTAAACTCCATGACTCCAGTGGAAATGGAAGTCACTAACAGAAATTAAATCTGATCTTAATAGTGTCAGAACTGGCTGGAGAAAACCAATGGAGGGTGAAAGGCAGAGGCTTAATGAATTAAAAGGAGAGAATTAAAATTACTGCTAAGGATATTTTGGGAAGATTTTTTCAACCATTCAACAGCAGTGTAAGTGTTACATAAAGCTCTAAAAACAGAGTTGCATCAAGTGGAGTATCAATTTTATTGAGCCCTTAAATTGTAGGAATTTTTTTTTTAAGTTCATAATTTTTTACTAAACCAAAAATAAACATACTCAAGGGAAGGCAAAGGCTTTCACTACCTTTAATTTTTTTTTTCTATTTTTTTAGGGAACTACTTGATCACACTGGAAAGATTCAGAAATGTGCTGCTACGCTTTCGTTCTTTTCTGTTTTGTTATTACATCAGGAGAAAGAAATCACATACTGGGCTTGTGAAGACATTAAGTAAAAGCTGTTGCCACTTAAAACACATTATCTTGAGACTGGGGAGAACTGCAGCAATTCCAGCCAGTGAAAAGTATTGAAACACACACTTACACACACACGCATACACACACGCAGGTACACACTCCCACTTTGCTAAGTGCGTGAGTCAATTCTGCACTTTGAAAAATACAAACTGCATTTTTTTTTTATGCAGAGAAAGAATGAAAAGGATAGAAGTATGCTGCTTTTAACTTCTGTATTTATGCAGCATTTCCTGCCCCCCCGAATTGTTTTGTATTTTTGTCTAGTCCCACTTTCCTAATGGAATATTTGCTTATGAGAATAAAAAATATCTGACAAAGTAGGATAGCACAACCTGGCAAGTAAGTGGTTGGTTATGGGTTTACCAGCCAAAAACTCAGGAAAAAATGGCTTTAACCATTGACAGGTATGTGAGAGCGGATTTCTAACATAAATCTCTGGGACTCCAACTCTGTCTTAAAAATTCAGGAAATTTAAACCAAACCAAAATGAAACCCATCGCTGTTGAGTCGGTTCTGACTCATAGCAACCCTATAGAACACAGTAGAGCTGTCCCATAGAGTTGCTAAGGAGTGGGAGGTGGATTCGCCCTTTTGGGTAGCAGCCGTAGACCTTATCTCAGCAAAAGAGAGAAATGTATTTTCTGCATAACATTCAAATGCTCGAAACTAGATGACATTCAGAGTATGATTTAAGCATAGCCATCATCATGTTTCCAGATTATGAACAGATGGTAAATAAAAACAAACAAAAGATGTGCTAAATTTAAAGAGCCAGGTATAGCTCATGGACGCAAAGGAGATATGGACAAAGATTAGTATCTCATGTAAATAAGTGTGCTTCCCAAATGTTTACGTATATGTGCTTGACATATAGATTTATAGAACCTATAAAAAGAAAAAAATAATTGCTATTCCCCCAAACTACCTTGCCTTATACATCCTACTTAAGGAGTCTCTGGGTGGCACATTTAAGCACGCTACTATGAAGCTAAACGTTGGCTGCTTGAACCTACCCAGCAGAGCCTTGTAAGAAAGGTGTGGCAAACTGCTTCTGTAAAGATTACAGCCAGGAAGACACAATGGAACAGATCTACTCTGTAACACTTGGGGTCGCTGTGAGTCAGAATTGACTCCACAGTAATGGGTTTTTTTTTTTTAATAGTCTCCTAATAATTTCTTTGAAGACATATGTATTTTTATGTATTTATTTCGTAACTATGACCTCTGTCTCACTCTTGCTCTTTCTCTGTCTCATAGACATGAGTGAGTTCTAGCTGTAGCTCTCCATTACTATTTTGTCACTTACTTTGAATATCAGCATTGCACAGTAGTTAAGGACAAGGTCTGAAGGCCCTAATCCAAGCCTCGACGACACCATTTACCATCTGTGTGATCCTGGCCAAGTTATTTAGACCTTCCTTGCCCGTTTTCTCATCTGTAAGCTGAGGAATGACTGTTCTGTGTCATAAGTGTGACAATGATTGATAGAGAATAATAGTTGCTGGCCAAGTATACATGTTCTTTTATACTGAATAACACAAGAACTTGCTTTCTCACAGATGGCTGAACACAGCAGAGAATTTAGCAGAATTCTTCCTGTTGGAAATGTGAGTTTCACTGGCTTTCAAGGTCCCACACCAGTAGTAGCTGCCTGTGATAAACTTTAGGGTTATAGATTCTACTTGATCATTCAAGAAGCTCACCTTTCTCATTCTACTGAACTAATTTACATACTCCTGACTTCTCTTAAGGAGCCTTGGTGGCCAAAGCTCTTGGCTGCTAATCAAAAGGTTGGCGGTTGGAATCCACCAGCCACTCTGATGGAGAAAGATGTGGTAGTCAGCTTCCATAAAGATTGCTGTTCTTAGGTGCTGTCGAGTCAGTTCTGACTCATAGCGACCCCATGCACAATAGAACAAAACTCTGCTTGGTCCTGCATCATCCTTATGATCGTTGCCCCCACACATTTGCCAGTTTGTTGTACTGTGGGGGCTTGCGTGTTGCTGTGATGCTGGAAGCTATGCCACCGGTATTCAGATACCAGCAGGGTCACCCGTGGAGGACAGGTTTCAGCTGAGGTTCCAGGCTAAGACAGACTAGGAAGAGGAACCCGGCAGTCTACTTCTGCAAAGCATTAGCGCATAAAGTTTACAGCCTTGCAAATCCCATTGGACAGTTCTACTCTCTCTTATGGGGTCACTACGAGTTGGAACGGTCTCGATGGCAGTGGGTTTGGTTTGGTTTGGACTTCTCTTAACTGCTTTAACCATTGCCATGGAGTCGATTCTGACTCATAGTGACCCTATAGGACAGAGTAGAACTGCTACCCCCACAGGGCTTCTAAGGAGCGGCTGCAGACCTTCTGCTAGCAGCAGAGCTCTCAATCACTGCGCCACCAGGGCTCCAGCATTCCTCAAGCAGTCAGTAATTTATCCATTGGTATTATAATTGAAATAATAATGATTGGTGTCTTTCAGAGTGAATGGCATCAGAGCTATTGTTCTTTTGTTCAAAGCTTATAACCACTTACTTTTCAAAAGTGATTTCCATAGTTGAGTTAGAAAAATTAAAAACAAATGGAAACACAACTACTAGACATTCACGTATGAATCAAAGTAAAATTGCCATCATTTATTAAGTGATTTCCTTATGGTAAGCAATTTACTGCCTAGTTTAAATATTTCAATTTAACCATCAAAATAATATTTGGCATTGGGAGCTATGATTTCCATTTTACAAATGAAGAAGTTGAGTCACGTGGACAGTATCATTCCTGAAGATCACTTAGCAAGTAAATTGAACAGCTGGGACTTACCTGGATGCCTCTGACTTTAAAAAGCTCACGTGCTTTCTTACCATCTCTATATCAAAGTATCTATATGGTGGTTTGGTCATTGGAGATATATCTAAGTACCAGGCCTTGGCAATCATGATGCCACATCTCTTATAAGTGTAGTGCTCAAAACTGCCAGCTGTTCATCAAACTGCTTCTCTCTCCTCCTGGGTGCTACCAAGTGTACATTGGTGTAATCCAATGACCAAGTTCTGGCCAATGGATTGTGGTTGAGAGTGATATTGTTACTTCCAGGCTTGATCTTACAGCGTTTCTCTCACTCCCATCCTCTGGCTTTGGATACCATGTGTTGAAACTGGCAGAGCCTCTGTCAGCTTGGGTGTCTGAATGACTGCACAGAGCAGTGCCCTTGCCCTGATACATATTAAACTTTAAACTTTATGGAAATTAGAAATAAACAATTGTATAAAGCTGCTGAAACGTAGTGCTTTATCTGTTACATCACCCAGGTTTAGCTTAACTAAGATCAATGATACAGGTTATAGATTACTGAAATAGAAAGAAAACAAAACCGTTGGCTTTGAGTCACTGCTGACTCATGGAGACCGCGAGTGTTATGGAGTAGAAGTGTTCCATAGGATTTTCTTGGCTGTAATCTTTATAGATGCAGATCTCCACGACTTCCTTCCATGGTTTTGGTGGATGGGTTCAAACTGCCAACCTTTCAGTTAGTAGTCTAGCCCAAACCATTTGCAAACCAAGGAATCTGAAATTAAAAAAAAAAAAAAATGTCTGAAATCATAAGAAATTTCAGCTAGGTTCTAGAAATACAGGGAGTGGTTAGAAATTTGGAATATTATTTCATCAGCAGAGAGTGCTATGAGCGCGAGACTTCTTGAGTTTTACAATACCATACCTTGTTCTGTGGGCTTGAAAATAGAAGTTTAAACTTGGGCACAGAGGGATTAATAAAACACTTGATTCTGTTCCAGCCATTCGGTATCAACCTGGCTGAGAATGAGCTAGTAACATGTAGACACCTTGCTGACCACGGTGCTTAAAAAGCAAGATTCTTTACTAGGAGGATTGCCCACATTTATAACAATTTTGTAAACAACATTAAAAACTCAATTTCCCTGAAATCTTTAAGCATTCAGTACAAGCACTTGATCATTCCCCAGGCTTTTGTTGCCTTGATTTTAGACTCAGAATATGTTTTTTCATTTTGTTTTGTTCTGTCAGATATATTGTCCCTTACAAGATATAACCTACACATTTGAAATCAGAACAAGCAGAAGAGTAAAAATGATTTTTACTCTTACATTCAAATACAAAAACACCTCAACATCAGGGGAAAAGATGAATGACCAGAGAGAGCAAAAAATAGTTTAGAGATGCCTACCAAGGAATCTGGATCTCCTTTGTCCCTCTAAGAAGGGAGAGAAATTTGAACTCAAGCCAAAAGTTGTAAGAAAGGCCTTATATACTGTTTTAGGTATGATAGGATTTTTCTGTCAATATGACAAAGTCTAATGCCATATGCAGCAAGCACACTGACTTCCTTGGCAATTGAAGAAAGTCAACTGGGTATTTTATTTTGTAGTATAGATTTTGTATTAAGAGTCACTAGTTATTCCTTCTGAAAATTTAAAAACAAAACACAAATCTAGTAAATGCAATTATGTTTATAATTAAATTGAATTCTTATTCTCTTTAGTATCTCTTTATTTTTTACTTAGAAGTTAGATTTGCCAAATCATTTCGAAGACTGAAATGTCTGGGTGTTCCTAATTTTAAAAGTTTGCTTTAATTTCCTATAGCAGCAGTTAAAAAACTGTGCATCCATTTTGCTCCAGTGTTTGGGGGAGGTGAAGATCCATGTGTAAATTCTAGGTACAGTGACAGAGTGCTTTTCTTACAGGTGAAATTAAAATGAAATCTCCAATAGGTAATAACCTATAACAACCATCTGAATGGCACACACACACACACACACACACACAAAGACAAAGCATTTGAAACCATGGTTTTCAGCCTTCTGGGCATGAGTTAATAAAGGGCCGTGATCTCTAAGAGGCAACGTATGAGTTTCCTAGTGCTGTCATAATAAAATACCACAAACTGGGTAGCTTTGCAGGACAGAAATTTATTTTCTCTAGAGCTCCGGAGGTTAGAAGTCCAGATCACTCAGGGGCTCAGCCATGTCAGTTCCTTCTGGAGCTCTGAGCGAGAAGCTGTTCCATGCCTCTCTCCTAGTTCCTGGTAGCTGCCAATAATACTTGCCATTCTTTTGTTGCTTGTAGATGCATCTGTCTCTGTCATCGAGTGTTGTCTCTCTTCACCCTGTGGGTGACTCCCTTTTTATAAGATACCTCTAGGAGGCAATTATGACTCACTCTACTCTGTTATGATGTCATTAACTTAGAGAACATCTGCAAAGGAAAACCTATTTCCCTCAACAAGGTCACATTCACAGGTACAGAGGTGACGGTTTAAAAAGATCTTTTTGGGGAACACAGTTCTGTCCATAAAAACAGACGGGAAATAAACAAGGTGGGATCTATGATTGGGAGACTTTCTAGGCAGTGGCACATAGGCTACCCAGGCAGAGCCAAGCAAACTCTCTGAGTTGAGAAGATGTTGCTAACGCCTTTACTTGGCTTCCTGGACTGATCCCTCCACCTCCACCTCTGTTCTGAGGCCCAGCCCGAGGCTGGGGGTCCTCACACAAAGCTGACTACTCATGCATCATTGCTCAAGCTGGGTTTTCACATTATCTTGATTTCAAATGCAATTGCCACCTTTCATTTCTGCAGACAGATGCATCTCTCCAAAGTTAGTGGAGGAGGGACAGCTCTGTACATTGTAGCATAGATCAATCATGTATGGTTTCTTCAGCGAACACGTTTACAATTTTTGAATATATAGACACTCTCCTGACACTTCTGAAAGAACAACCTGTGATTGTGTATTTTCAGTGTCCAAGGTTGCTAGTTCAAATCCACCAGTTGCTCCTGAGAAACCCTATGGGGGCAGTTCTACTCTGTCCTATAGGATCGCTATGAGTCAGAATCAACTCGATGGCAAAGGGATTTTTTTTTTTTTTTGATATGTTCCCAACTACACCTTCTTTTTTTTTTTTTTTAATAATTTTTATTGTGCTTTAAGTGAAAGTTTACAAATTGAGTCAGTCTCTCATACAAAAATTGATATACACCTTGCCATATATTCTTAATTGCTCTCCCCCAATGAGACAGCACACTCTTTCCCTCCACTCTCTATTTTTGTGTCCATTAGGTCAGCTTCTGACCCCCTCTGGCCTTTCATCTCCCCTCTAGACAGGAGATGCCAACATAGTCTCATGTGTCTGCTTAATCCAAGAAGCTCACTTCTCACTGGTATCATTTTCTATCCCATAGTCCAGTCCAATCCCTGTCTGAAGAGTTAGCTTTGGGAATGGTTCCTGTCTTGGGCTAACAGAAAGCCTGGGGACTGTGATCTCTGGGGTCCTTCTAGTCTCAGTCAGACCATTAAGTCTGGTCATTTTACGAGAATTTGGGGTCTGCATCCCACTGCTCTCCTGCTCCCTCAGGGATTCTCTGTTGTGTTCCCTGCCAGGGCAGTCATCGGTTACAGCTGGGCACCATATAGTTCTTCTGGTCTCAGGCTGATGTAGTCTCTGGTTCATGTGGCCCTTTCTGTCTCTTGGGCTCATAATTACCTTGTGTCTTTGGTGTTCTTCATTCTCCTATGTTCCAGGTGGGTTGAGACCCACTGATGCATCTTAGATGGCCGCTTGCTAGCATTTGAGACCCCGGAAGCTGTTCTCCAAAGTGGGATGCAGAATGTTTTCTTAATAGATTTTATTATGCCAACTGACTTAGATGTCCCCTAAGACCATGGTCCCCAAGCCCCCACCCTTGCTACTCTGGCCTTCAAAGTGTTCAGTTTATTCAGGAAACTGCTTTTAGTTTAGTCCAGTTGTGCTGACCTCTACTGTATTGTGTTGTCTTTTCCTTTACCTAAAATAATTCTTATCTACTATCTAATTAGTGAAAATGCCTCTCCTTCCCTCCCTCCCTCCCTGCCCCCTCTCGTAACTATCAAAGAATATTTTCTTCTGTGTTTAAACTATTTCTCGAGTTCTTATAATAGTGGTCATATACAATATTTGTCCTTTTGCAACTGACTAATTTCACTCAGCATAATGCCTTCCAGATTCGTCCATGTTATGAAATGTTTCATGGATTCATCATTGTTCTTTATGGATGCATAGAATTCCATTGTTGAATATACCATAATTTATTTATCCATTTCATCCACTGATGGGCACCTTGGTTGCTTTCATCTTTTTGCTACTGTAAACGGTGCTGCAGCGAACATGGGTATGCATATATCTGCTCATGTAAAGGCTCTTATTTCTCTAGGATACATCCCAAGGAATGGGATTGCTGGATCATATGGTAATTCTATTTTTTTAAGGAAGCACCAAATCGATTTCCAAAGTGGTGGTACTATTTTACATCCCACCAGCAGTGAATAAGTGTTCCAGTCTCTCCACAACCTCTCCAACACTTATTATTTTGTGTTTTTTGGATTAATGCCAGCCTTTTTGGAGTGAGGTAGAATCTCATTGTAGTTTTGATTTGCATTTCTCTAATGGCTGATGATCATGAGCATTTCTTCATGTATCTGTTAGCTATCTCAATGTCTTCTTTAGTGAAGTGTCTGTTCATATCTTTTGCCCATTTTTTAATTGGGTTATTTGTCTTCTTATAGTTGAGTTTTTGCAGAGATCAGGCGCTGATTGGAAATGTCATAGCTAAAAACTTCTTCCCAGTGTGTAGATAATCTTTTTACTCTTTTGGTGAAGTCTTTGGATGAGCATAAGTGTTTGATTTTTAGGAGCTCCCAGTTATCTAGTTTCTCTTCTACATTGTTGTAATGTTTTGTATACTGTTTATGCCATGTATTAAGGCTCCCAGCATTGTCACTATTTTTTCTTCCATGATCTTTATTGTTTTAGATTTTATATTTATGTCTTTGATCCATTTTGAGTTCATTTTTGTGCATGGTGTGAGGTATGGGTCTTGTTTCATTTTTCTGCAGATGGATATTGAGTTATGCCAGCACCATCTGTTAAACAGACTATCTTTTCCCCATTTAACTGCCTTTGGGCCTTTGTTAAATATCAGCTGCTCATATGTGGATGGATTTATCTCTGGATTCCCAATTCTGTTCCATTGATCTATGTATCTGTAGTAACAGTGCCAGGCCATTTTTGACTACTGTGGCAGTATAATAGGTTCTAAAATCAGGTAGAGTGATGCCTCCCACTTTGTTTTTCTTTTTCAGTAATGCTTTTCTCATCCAGGGCCTCTTTCCCTTCTTATGATGTCGGTGATTTGCTTCTCCATCTCATTAAAAAATGTCGTTGGAATTTGAATTGGAATTGCATTGTATCTATAGATGGCTTTTCGTAGAATAGACATTTTTACAATGTTAAGCCTCCCTATCCACGAGCAAGATATGTTTTTCCACTTATGTAGGTCTCTTTTGGTTTCTTGCAGTAGTGTCTTCTAGTTTTCTTTGTATAGGTCTTTTACATCTCTGGTAAGATTTATTCTAAGAATTTTATCTTCTTGAGGGCTACTGTAAATGGTATTGATTTGATGATTTCCTCCTCGATGTTCTTTTTGTTGGTGTAGAGGAATCCAACCGATCTTTGTATGTTATCTTGTATCCTGATACTCTGCTGAACTCTTCTATTAGTTTCAGTAGTTTTCTTGACGATTCTTTAGGGTTTTCTGTGTATAAGATCATGTCATACCAGCAGTACCTTCTTTCCAGTAAATACTGGAAATGAGTTTACCTTGATAATTTTTTGCAATGACCACACAGAACTGATGAACCATACTTGCAGTTAAATGGTTTATTAGGGAAGTAACAGGTCACAATTCGGGATCAGGAACAACTCAGGATACAGTTCTTCGGTCAGGACCACTTCTCTCTCAGTTCTCAGCTCTTGGCCCCTCAGCTCCTCACTTTACTCTCTCTCTGCCCTGCTTGGGCAAGTGTTACAAAGCTCATTAGCTCCACCAATAAGTGCCAAGAGGCATCCCACTCTGCCAGCAAGCCTCCTGCCTGAGGGCACTCAGTTCTCTAGTTCCATAGGTTGGCATGCCCACTGTAGGTGCCTCACTCAGTGGGCTGAGAAGCCCACCACATCATCCCACACCAGTCTTCTGGTTCTGCTGCCACCATTCCTCTGTCATGCTTGCTGCCATTTCTCGATGTCTCTGTCTCCTGAATCTAGAAAGATATTAGTGCAGGGACTCTGGATCCAAAGGATGCACTCCACTCCTGGCTTTTTTTTCTTGATGGTAGTGAGATCTGCTCTCTGCTTCTGGGATTGGCTCCCTTTAAGCCTGTTGGGATGGCAAATCTGACCAATCCCCTTATTAGCGTTCCATATAACTTATTTGCATGGTTCCACCCCCACAAGTGTTCCATGCACCTTATTTGCATTGTTAGCAGGCTGTCCAGTCCCCTTGGTGGGCCACAAGCTCCTTATTTGCATAGTCCCTCTCAATCATTTTGTGATAGTTACCCTACCATTGCTGGAAGGACCATATAATTATAATTCATGACACCACATATACATTATCATTTATGTGTTGCATATTACTGCATATGTTATATATATCATATATAATGTGCATTACTATACAGGAATATGATTGAGTGTATATATTATATATTATTTAATATGTATGTTTTTGCATTATGTTAAAAAAGAATCATAAGATATTAAAAGGATACAAAGGGGACAATTAAAAGCATATTAAAGTAGCTCAAGTGAAAAATGATGGTAGCTAAACCTAGATGGATGGTATTTTTGGAAAGAAAATCTATGATGAGTATATGGAGTTAGCAGGATTTCGCCATTGTGTTGGTAGAGGTGGAAGGAAAGTTGAGGGTTAAGGAGGACCCCTGCAAGTTTAAGAGATTAGAGACAGGAGAAAAAACAGGTTTAATGGACAGGAAATGGCGTTTGGCTAGGCCATGTGTTCAGTTTTGAGTGCATCAGTATGAGATGCCACTTTTAATTCAAGTAAAGATGCAAACTGATAATTGGGCATACAGGTCTGGACTTCACAGGTCTGGACTTCAGAGGAAAGTGCTGAGTCGCGGATAAGAATTTGAAAATTGTCAATGTATAGAGGTAAGTGGAAGAAACAGGAATGAATCACACCCTAGTAGAGACTGAGGTGCAAAAAAAAAGAAAATTGTTTGGGGAAAAGCCTGAGGTACTCCAAGATTAATGACCAGTTAGAGGTAGAAGGATGTACTGTAGTTATATTACCACCTCCTAATGACTGATACTCTGTTGCTTCCATTTTGGCTATGACAAACAATGCTACATAAATTAATTTTTACATACATTATTTTGCAGGTGTGTGGTGTATCTGCTGGTTAGTTTCCCAGAGCGGGATTTCTAAACAAATGAAAAAAATGCTTTTGTAATTTTGTGAGATATTGCAAAATTGCTCTCCGTATGGAGGCACACTCACAAAAAGAATAGTTTGTCAAATTTTTGATGTTTACCAATATCCTGAAGCACAACTGTGTTAGCAATAGGATAACATCCATATGCCTAAAAAGAAGACCAGTTAATAAGACTATTTTTCAAATTTACTCACCAACCACTAATGCCAAAGATGAAGAAATTGAAGATTTTTACCAGCTTCTGCACCCTGACATTGACTGAACATGCAGTCAGGAGGCATTGAGAATTACTGGTGTTTGGAATGGGAAAGTTAGAAACAAAGGAGAAGGATTGGTAGTTGGAAAACATGGCGTTGGTGACAGAAACGTTGCCAGAGATTGCATAATAGAATTTTGCAAGACTAAAAACGTCTTCATTGCAAATACCTTTTTTCGCCAACATAAATGGAGTCTATACACATAGACCTCACCAGATGGAATATATAGGAATCAAATCGATTACATCTTTGGAAAGAGACCATGGAAAAGCTCAATATCATCAGTCAGAACAAAGCCAGTTGCCAACTGTGGAACAGACCATCAATTGCTCGTATGCGAGTTCAAGTTGAAATTGAAGAAAATTAGAACAAGTCCATGAGAGTCAAAGTAGAAACTTGAGTATACCCTACTTGAATTTAGAGGCCATCTCAAGAATAGATTTGATGTGTTGAACACTGATGACCAAAAGACCAGACAAGTTGTGGAATGACATCAAGGGCATCATCCCTGAAGAAAGCAAGAGGTCATTAAAAAGACAGGAAAGAAAGCAAAGCCCAAAATGGGTATCAGAAGAGACTCTGAAACTTGCTCTTGAACATCGAGTAGCTAAAGCAAAAGGAAGAAGTGATGAAGTGAAAGAACTGAACAGAAGATTTCGAAGAGCAGCTCCAGAAGACAAAGTAAGGTATTATAATGACATATATAAAGAGCTGGAGAGAGAAAACCAAAAGGGAAGAGCACACTCAGCATTTCTCAAGCTGAAAGAACTGAAGAAAAAATTCAAGCCTCGAGTTGCAATAGTGAAGGATTCCATGGGGAAAATATTAAAGGACCCAGAAAGAATAAAAAGAAGATGGTAGGAATACACAGTCATTATACCAAAAAGAATTGGTTGACATTCAACCATTTCAAGAGGTAGCATATGATCAGGAACTGATGGCACTAAAGGAAGAAGTTCAAGCTGCACTGAAGTCAGTGGCGAAAAACAAGCCTCCAGGAATTGACAGAATATCAGTTGAGATGTTTCAACAAATGGATGCAGTGCTGAAAGTGCTCACTGCTCTATGCTGAGAAATTTGGAAGACAGCTACCTGGCCAACTGACTAGAAGAGATCCATATTTATGCCTACTTCCAAGAAAGGTGATCCAACCAAATGAGAAAATTATCAAACAATATCACTAGCATCACATGCAAGTAAAATTTTGCTGAAGGTCATTCAAAAGCAGCTACAGAAGGGGAGATGAGAGGAGGTTAGAAGATGGCAGAATGGAAACAAAAAGAGAGTGGAGGGAAGGAGTGGGCTGTCTCATTAGGGGGAGAGCAATTAGGAGTATATAGCAAGGTGTATATAAATTTTTGTATGAGCAACTGACTTGATTTGTAAACTTTCGCTTAAAGCACAATAAAAATTAAAACAAACAAACAAAAAGCAGCTACAACAGTGTACTGACAGGAAACTTCCAGAAATTTAGGCTGGATTCAGAAGAGGACATGAAACCAGGTGTATCGTTGCTGATGTCAAATGGATCCTGGCTGAAAGCAGAGAATAAAAGAAAAGATGTTTACCTGTGTTTTATTGACTATGCCAAGGAATTCGACTCTATGGATTATAACAAATTATGGATAACAATGCCAAGAATGGGAATTCCAGAACACTTAATTGTGCTCATGAGGAACCTCTACATAGATCAAGAGGCAGTTGTGCAGACAGAACAAGGGGATGCTGCATGGTGTAAAGTCAGAAAGGTGTGCATCAGAGTTGTATCCTTTCACCATATCTATTCAATTCGTATCCTGAGCAAATAATCTGAGAAGCTGGACTATATGAAGAAGAACAGGGCATCAGAATTGGAGGAAGATTTATTAGGAACCTGCATTATGCAGATGACAGAACCTAGCTTGCTGAAAGTGAAGAGGCCTTGAAGTACCTACTGGCGAAGATCAGAGACCACAGCCTTCAGTATGGATTGCACCTCAACATAAAGAAAACAAAAACCCTCACCACTGGACCAATGAGCAACATCATGATAAATCAACAAAATATTGAAGTTGTCAAGGATTTAATTTTACTTGGATCCACAATCAACACCCATTAAAACAGCAGTCAAGAAATCAAAAAATGCATTGTGTGGGACAAATCTGCTGCTAGAGACCTCTTTAAAGTGTTGAAAACCAAAGATGTCACCTTGAAGACTCAGGTGTGCCTGACCCAAACCATGGTATTTTCAATTGCATCATATGCATGTGAAAGCTGGATAATGGCTAATGAATAAGGAAGACCAAAGAAGAATTGATGCTTTTGAATTGCGGTGTTGGCAACGAATATTGAATATACCATGGACTGCCAAAACAATGAACAAATCTGTCTTGGAAGAAGTACAACCAGAATGCTTCTTAGAAGCAAGGATAGTGAGACCTCTTACATACTTTGGACATGTTATCAGGAGGAATCAGTCCCTGGAAAAGGACATCGTGCTTGGTAAAGTACAGTGTCAGTGAAAAAGAGGACGACCTTCAACAAGATGGATTGACACAGTGGCCGCAACAATGGGCTCAAGCATAACAAGGATTGTGAGCACGGCGCAGGACTGGGCAGAGTTTCGTTCTGCAGTACTTAGGGTCGCTATGAGTCAGAACTGACTGTATGGCACCTAACAACAACAGTATCCTAGGTGAAACACTGCATTTCAGTGCCCTTTTAGATTTTGCTTATCTTGTCAAGAATTTGGATAATCATCTTACATATGCTTAAGTGCCATTTATAAATATTTTTGTGTGAAATGCTTGTTCATGACCTTGGCCCATTTTTCTATTAGGCTGGTGCTCATTTTCTCTTCAGTTTTTAGGAGCTCTTTTCGTATTAGGGAACTTTTTTGTGATAAGATTTGCAAATATTTTCTCCCTATAGCCATCATTTTTTAAATTTTATTATCAATCACTCTTGTCATGTCTAAGGTACCTTCTCTATTTTTTTAGGATAGTTCAATTTATCAGTTTGTCAATCTCTCCTTTAATGGCTCGCAGATTTGGAGTAATGTCTATAAAAACCTCCTTATTGCAGTTTTACAAAGAATTCACGATGTTTTATTTAGGCAGTTTTACTTTTTTACATTTAAATGTTTGATACATTTGGGTCTATCCTCGTGTACAATGAGGTATGGATATAATTTTAACCTTTTTTAATGCTTACTGAGTTGTCCCAACACTGTTCATTAAAACACTGGTCCCTACTCTCACTGTTTTGAGGACTCACATTCATCATATGCTAACTGCCATCAGGTATTTATCTCTATTTCTGGACTTTGTATACTATTTCATTCAGACGGCTATTCGTGCATCAGTACAAATCTGTTTTTTATTATTGGGATTTATAATATGTTTTAAATCTGGTAGGTCTTGTTGTTGTTGTTGTTAGGTGCCTTCAAGTCACTTCTGACTCATAGTGACAGAGTAGAACTGCCCTATAGGGTTTCTGAGGCGTGGCTGGTGGATTTGAACTGCTTACTTTTTGACTAGCAACTGAGTCCTTAACCACTATGCCACCAGGGCTCACTGGTAGGTCTAGTCATCCCCTTATTGCATTTATTTTGATATTGTCTCATATTTCTTCCATCAGCCTCTTTGGTCATGATTCTTATGCAAGTTAAGAGCTGGAACAGGGAGGTGGAGTAGCAAAATAAGACAGGCCGAAAGAGAAAGAATGAAAATTTCATTCCTGGGTCCTGGAAGTGAATATAAAAAAGGGGCTGGAAGCATGTTAAGTTGGAGGGGCCTATACTGACAATGAAAACTCAGGCCTGAACAATGATTATCTCCAGGTCCCCTGGTTTGCACTCATAAGAAGTAGACAATCGAAGTAGCTGAGTCTCCAAAAGGACATCTTTCCCAATGGCCATCTCAGTTACGGCCATGGAGGATAAGGAGAAATTCTCACTAGGGGTCGATACTTGGGCTCTGAGGCCAATGGACAAGGGGAATTCCTCCAGGAACGAAAACCAAGGCCTGCTGGTTTAAGTAATCCATGAATTACTCTACTACAGGGCAGGGAGCTTTCACAATTCTGCCTTACAGTATTGTTGTTTGCAATTTTCCAGTGAGAGTTTTTTATTCATCTCTTGGTGTGTGTGTGTGTGTGTGTGTGTGTGTGTGTTTTCTGTGTCTTCAGCTGGGTCCTCTAGAGAAGCAAAACCAGTAATGAATATATAAAGAGATTTACATAAAGGAAATAGCTCATGCAGTTGTAGGGTCTGTAATGAACCAAGTCCATGAGTGAGGATAGAGGCTTCTCCTGAATCATATAGCCACAAGGGCTGGCAAACCCAAGGGCTCTTGCTCACAGGCTGTGAAGATTGATGAATCCCAAGATTGGCAGGCAAGACTGCAGGTAAGCTGTTACTTCAAGCATCAAGAACTGAAGGTCAGACAAACAGGAGCCAGCTGCAGCATCCAGGACAAGCAAAAGTCCCTGACCCCTGACAGAATGGATGCCCACATTCGATGCAGGCCACATGCCCAAGGAAACTCCCCTTCAACTGATTGGCTACTCACAGCAGATCCCATCATAGGAGTGATCACATATCAAGTCCCAATAAGGAAATGACCACATCTAATGACTGCCAAAACACTGAGAATCATGGCCCAGCCAAGGTGACACACAATCTTAACCATCACACCCTGAAACCAGAGTTTTGTTTTTAATTGTGTATAGTCTGCTTATCTTAAAATCATATACATTAAATTTGATAATAGAAGGTAACTTTTCTTTTAGTCTATAAGTCCTTGCACCACAAGGATCCCCAAGTGATAGCGTCTAAGGGAACGGGTTGTAATCACCTGAATTTCCTGTGCTTCAAGCTAGACACTGTAACAGGATAAAGTTTTGGAGTTGTATCACATGGGAAAGAGGTACGTGTGGTACAATTAAGGAAAGAAGATTGTATATCAAGGTGAATATCCAAAAGGATGGACAGTTGCAATCACTGTTAGTTGGCAATCCACATCTGTCCCCCGCATCATTACTGTTAACAACACTGATGGTAATGTGTCTAAATAAAAAATTACTCCCTACTCTTGGAGACTCATTAACATCCTTCAGTATGCAGATTATATGAAAGTGTTTGCCGAAAACTAGGGGGACTTAAAGCACTCTCTGATGCAGGTAAAAGATTACAGCCTTCGACATGGATTACGTATGAACATAAAGGGAACAAAAATCCTCAAAACTGGGTCAGTAAGTAACATCATGACAAATGGCAAAAAAAAAACAATTGAAGTTGTCAATGATTTTATTATACTTGGATCAAAATCAACACCCACGGGAGCAGCAGTCAAGAAATCAAACAACATATTGCATTGGGAAAATCTTCTGCAAAAGACTCCTTTAAAGGTCTAACAAGCAAAAATGTCACTTTGATGACTAAGGTGCACCTGAGCTAAGGCATGGTCTTTTCAACCACTTCATATGCATGTGAAAGCTGGACAATGACAAAAGAAGACAGAAGAAAATTTGATACATTTGAATTGTATTGGTGAAGAATATTGAATACACCATGAACTGCCAGAAAAATAAACAAATAAGTCTTAGAAGAAATAAAATCAGAATGCCCTTTAGAAGTGAGGGTGGCAAAACTTCATCTTGCATACTTTCAGCATGTCGGGAAAGACTGACTGGTAGAAAAGAACATAATGTTTGGTGAAGTAGAGGATGAGCATAAATGGGGAAAACCTTATAAAGATAGATTGACACAATGCTGCAACACTGAGCTCAAACATATCAAAGATCATAAATATGGCACAGGATCAGGCGATGTTTCGTTCTTATGCATAAGGTCTCCATGGGTCTGAGTTGGCTCAATAGCAACTAACTACAACAACAACTCTTGTATGGATCTGTGAAGGCCAATAATATGTTAGCTACAAGTTGCTTGGTTGAGTTTCTGTGACAATTTTTAAAAATTTATTGTCATAATTTTCAAATATACAGAAAAGTTTAATTAATAAACTATTTTATTTGAAATAAGAACAAACAGCCTCCAAATCTCAGATGTATAAACAGTACATCTGCATATCCATTGTGGTTTGGCTAGGAGCTTTGCTCTGTGCTCATTAGGTGGTGGCTGAGGGCGCAGTCACTGTTGAAATATTGCTGGTACCATTGGAGAAAGAAACAAGGCAAAAGACGGGCTGACCTTGTAAACTTCGGGCTGCAAATACGTGCATCTTTTTTGCTCAAATATCATTGGTAAAAGGCAAATCTCATTACCATGCCCAATTTATGGGATTTTCAAGAACAAACCTGGATTGTTTCAATCCACTCAAGAACTGAGATGCCTTGAAGCTGAGATTTTGTTCCTGTTAGAGCTAGTTTTTTCCAAGTTTTCCCTTATTCTTAGAGTATAACCACATGAGATCCCACCTGAAAATCTCAGAGGCTCTTCAATGTCTTTCCCACTGATAGGACCTGAATTCTAGCATTTGTCAATCCAGGACTCTGAGTCTGTGAAAAGCTCTGGTCAGCTTCTCAGCCTCGCTTTAGATGCCTCAAACTGCCAAAGAATGAGCAAATCTGTCTTAGAAGAAGTATAACCAGAATGCTCCTTAGAAGCGAGGATGGCGAGACTGCGTCTTACATGCTTTGGACATGTTGTCAGGAGGGATCAGTCCCTGGAAAAGGACAGCATGCTTGGCAGAGTACAGGGTCAGCAGAAAAGAGGAAGACCCTCAATGAGGTGGATTGACACAGTGGCTGCAACAATGAGCTCAAGCATAGCAACGATTGTAAGGGTGACTCAGGACCGGGCAGTGTTTCGTTCTGTCGTGCACAGGGTCACTATGAGTCAGAACTGACTCGACGGCACCTAACAACAACAACAGGTAAAAGTCAACATTCCCCTCTGAGCTTCTTAATTCTCTTACATCTTGCCCCTGTAATTATTCTCTGTCTTTTTAGTTCTCCAATTTTTCAAGCAAAAGATTTATAAATGTCACCACTCTTTCTTGTTCATGGCTGTAAGCCTGCTCTAAATTGCTTAATCCGCCAACACTGGAAGTGGACAAACTTAGCAGACATCCAGCTTTTGCCTCTGGCCCCTCCTTTGCATCTTCTTCTAGCCTGTAACTTGGATATAGCAGAAGAAATGGAATAGCTATTCTGCACGCTTGAAGGGAAAACCCACATATGCCTTTCCGATGGTATATCTTGAACTACTTACTTCCCAACTTTTTTTAATTCATGAAGAAACAAACAAACCAATCCTTGAAGTCATTTAATCTGAATGCATTCCCAAGAATTTGAATGTGTTCTCCAAAGAGAGGAACTCCGCCTCAGTGATGATTGTAGTGGTTATAGGAGGATGATACGCATAGATTCATAGATATTTTTTAGCAACTTACTGAATGGGCCAGGCATTCTCCCTTATACACTGTCCAATGCAGCATGGGGAAAAGGGAAAACATCAAAATTTGATCTTCCCTGGGGACAGTGTTGGTCCTGTTCAATGCTATCACACGAGATGTGTCCCAGTTCATGATGTGCAATACTATGAACAAATGAGCAATTTAATTTCTGCTAAATTAATGTAAACAAATTAAAGTCGATCAACCACATCCAAGCAAGTTTCAAGATATTTGGCCTATAGATAAGTTGGAAATCTCATACACTGCTCCTTTCTGGTACTTGCTTGGTACCTAAGAGTGCAACTTTCCTTTGTAGTACAGGTCTGTTTCACAATATAACTCGAAATGTGGTGCTCTTACTCATTTTGAACACATGCTGCATTGCTTTTTTTTTTTTTTTTAATGAAAGAAATAATAAAGCCTGTAAAGTGTGAGGAATACAAGGCTGTCACCACATATTGATCCACAGCCGGTTTTCTATTGGTGACAGTAAATTAAATTTCATCTCTCCTAGTTCTAAGTCTGAGAAGGAGAATAATAAATAATACCAAACTCTCTTCTAGGCATAGTTTTAGCCTCACATCACAATAAATACAATGATAACGTTAGCAGTTTTTATTTCACACCATGGACATTTTTATAGAATTTCAAATAGCTCTTACCTACCATTTTTCTTTTGTTATCTTGCCAACCACACCATCAAAGCCTTAGGAAAAGAACCATTAGAGCATTTAGCATTTTTCATATCTTTCTCTCTTTTAATTAAATTTTGAAAATAGTTGCTATATCTAAGCCCTGAGAGCAAGGCACGGAGTGCTGAATGCGTTTAACACTTCCATTTCAGTTACTGCATGCAGGAGATTAAAAATAATAACAATCTAAACCTGCAAGGAAAAAAGAAAGAATTAGAATATTCACTAAGGTATGAGTGTGTAACTAAAGCAGAATAGAGAACAGAAAAAAAAAAAATCAGCATTCTTAACTCCCACCCTGCCTAGACAGTTTCTATCTACTCCTTACCACATACTTCTCAACTTGACCTATACATGTTGGATTTCAAAGGTGTTTGTGATTGGCATTTGCCTCCCACTAGATTTATTGGAGCCCTGGTGGCACAGTGGTTAAGCATTTGGCTGGTAACCAAAAAGTCAGCAGTTTGAATCCACCAGCCACACCTTGGAAACCCTATGGGCAATTCTACTCTCTTCTACAATGTCGCTGCGAGTCAGAATCAACGCAACAGCAATGGATTTGGTTTGGTTTCATTTATATTTATTGGAGTCCCCAGGTGGCACAAATGGGTAACACTGAGCTGCTAACCAAAACGTTCAAGACTAGGGTCTACCCAGAGGCTCCTCAGAAGAAAGGTACGGCAGTCGATTTCTACAAAATCAGCCATTTAGCACCCTATGAAGCACCATTCAAATCTTACATGTATAAGGTCTCTATGAGTCTGAACTGACTTGATGGATTTTTTTTTCTATTTTTATTATCCAGATGAGCTTAACTTTATTTATAACATGAAATACCATCTATATGCAAACTCCCAAATCCATATATCCATCCAAGATCTATCTTCTAAACTCTAATTTAGATACATAGTTCCACCTACATACTTGATAGCTTCACCCGTATGTCTCCTAAACAAACAAACAAAAAAATCTGTTGCCATAGAGTTGATTCTGACTCATAGCGGCCCTAAGGACAGAGTAGAACTGCCCCACAGGGTTTCCAGGGAGTGGCTGGTGGATTTGAACTGCCAGCATTTAAGTTAACAGCCGAGCTCTTAACCACTGCACCACCAGGGCTCTGAGATGTCTCCTGGAAAACTCATATTAAACATGCGTGGTTCTGAAATTGTGATTACTTCCTATAAGCTTTCATCTACATTCATACGCCCACTTATATAATATCCTGACCATTCAAATAATTGTTCACGATAGAGACTTAGATGTGTGTTGACATGTGGCTCTCTCATTCCCCACTCATACTCAATTACATACCTTACTTGATTACTAATCCGTTCACTTTTTACGTTTCCACTATTATCCATCATCCTCTGTCCACATTACCATTAATGCCTCCTCCTAATTGATTCGATTCTTGCTCTTCTCCAATCTGTTGACACCGCAATAGCCAAATTCATCTTCTAAAATTTCATAACATGATATCTTTAAAAACACTGCCTACAAAAACCAGCCTAGTCTCTTCCTAGAGTAAAAACCTCCAGCTTTGTCTCATGTTTTTCTTTCCCTCTATGGTAGTCATTAGCCTTGTTTATCAACTACTTTCAGTTCTCCTCTGTGCACACATTTGGTTTATACTTTTTTACCCCATGAAGTTAGGCATGGCCACGTGACTATTTTGGACTATGAAATGTGACCGTAAGTGATGTTTATCACTTTCTGAAAACATTCTTTAAGAACTAACACAGAATTTATCATTCTTTTATCATTAATGATCTACATCATGGAGGGTTCCAGATGAAATGTAGTGTGAGGAATAAACATTCATCATTTTAAGCCATTGAGACTTGAGAATTGTTTGCTAAAGGAAACATACTGTAGCCCGTCTCCCCTTCCTATAATATAGCGCGGCAACCCTTCATTTACAAAAAGTACCGATCTTCATATTTCTGGACAATATCTTATATATTATTTCTCTTATGTATTATTTCTCTGTCTGAAATGCCGTTCCATCTCCTTCCTAACCTTTTGGCTTGACAACCTGGTTAACTCTAATTTATTTTCCTCATGTCAGCTTAAATGTGACTTTCACAAGAAGACCTTCCCTAAAACAATAGATTGTATGTTCTCGTTGTTTTTGTTAGTCATCATTGAGTCAATTCTGACTCATGGTGACCCTGTGTGTGCAGAGTAGAACTACCCCATAGGATTTTCAAGGCAGTGACCTTTAGGAAGCAATTGCCAAGCCTGTCTTCTGAGGTGCCTCTGGGAGGGTTGGAGCTGCCAACCTTTTGGCTAGTAGTCTAGCTTTCAACTGTTTGCACCACTCAAGAACTCCTCTGTTGTCATAATCTCTGTTTTTGGTTAAGAGCTTGGCTGTTAACCAAAAGGTCAGCAGTTCAAATCCATCAACTGCTCCCTGGAAACTCTATAGAGAAGTTCTACCCTGTGCTACAGGGTCTCTATGAATTGGAATCGACTCAACGACAACAGAATTTTTGGTATCACGATTCTAATTATATGGTGTCATGGATTGAATTATGTTCCCCCAAAAACATGTGTATCAATCTGCCTGGGCCATGATTCCAGTATTGTGTCGTTGGCCTCCGTTTTGTGATTCTAATTTTATGTTAAGGAGGATTAGGGTGGGATGGTAACACCCTTACTAAGGTCACATCCCTGATCCAATATAAAGAGTTTCCCTGGGGTGTAGCCTACACCACCCTTTATCTTACAAGAGATTAAAGGAAAGGGAAGCAAGCAGAGAGCTGGAGACCTCACACCACCACAAAAACCAGTGCTGGGAACAGAGCTTGTCCTTTGGACCCAGGGTTCCTGCACTGAGAAGCTCCTAGTCCAAGGGAAGATTGATGAGAAGGACCATCCCCCAGAGTAACAGAAAGAGAAGTCCTTCCCCTGGAGCTGACGCCCTGAATTTGGACTTCTGGCCTACTTTACTGTGAAGAAATAAATTTCTCTTTGTTAAAGGCATCTACTTGTGGCATTTCTGTTATAGCAGCCCTGGGTAACTAAGACATATGGATATTTGTAAAGTTTTAAGTTAGGTATCTATTTTAAAAGTACGAGTTCTGTGAGGGCAGAATAAAGTATGTCTTCTTCGGAAGAATCAATAAATGAATACAATCCTTTTGATACGATCTACAGTAGAAAGCATTGTGGGGTTAATGAGATTTGGCTTTAATTTGAACTCTGCTATTAAATAGTATATGACTTTTCACAAATTACTAAATTTATTTATCTTTCGATTTCCCCATCTCTTTGGAGATAGTGTAGTCCTCTTGTCATAGATTGAACTGTGTCCCCGCAAAATATGTGTGTCAATTTGGCTGGGCCATGATTCCTGGTACTGTGTGATTGTCCAGAATTTGGTCATTTGATGGGATTTTTCTATGTGTTGTAAATCTTGCCTCTACGATGTTAATGAGACGGTTTGGGTGACAGTTGTGTCGATGAGGCAGGACTCAATCTATGGAATTAGATTGTGTCTTGAGCTGGTTTCTTTTGAGATATAAAAGAACAAAGTGGGTGGAGAGACAGGGAGACTTCATACCACCAAGAAAGCAGTGCCAGGAGCAGAGAGCGTCCTTTGGAAGCAGAGTTCCGGAGCAATATGCTCCTAGTAGAGGTGAAGACAGATAAGAAGTACCTTCCTCCAGAGGGAAAGAAGGAGAAAGCCTTTCCCTGGAACTGACACCCTGAATTTGGAATTTTAGCCTGCTTAACTGTGAGAAAATAAATTTCTCTTTGTTAAAGCCATCCACTTGTGATATTTCTGTTATAGCAGCACTAGATAACTAAGATACCTCTAAAATTTGAGATAATTAAATAAACTAAAGTTCTTAAAATGTCCAAAATTTTACTTTCCGTGAAGTAACTATACAAAATAACAGTACCTTTTTCTCTCAGGCAAACCAGGTAAAATGTCAATGTCTATGGTATCAGAGATATTTAAATATTAACGGCTCATATGAAAAAAGCATTTTAGTTTTCTACAGCATGCAATATTTCAGGAATCTTATCAATTCCTTCATCAGTTTCATTTGTTCTATCTAACGTCTTTTCATCAAATTACAACTTTTTAGATCATAAGTCATTCAAATCTCAGCATTTGCCTTCATATACAAGAAATGCAATAAATTGTTTTAAACTGATACATCTTTAAGACACCACTGTTTGTCACATTAAATTATCCAGCTGGAGGTCATTCTGTGGGAGGTTTTGTTGTTGTTGTTAGGTGCCACA
This sequence comes from Loxodonta africana, assembly GCF_030014295.1. Classification (NCBI taxonomy): domain Eukaryota; kingdom Metazoa; phylum Chordata; class Mammalia; order Proboscidea; family Elephantidae; genus Loxodonta; species Loxodonta africana. The sequence continues at coordinate 20,047,685 of NC_087362.1, forward strand.
GAGTCAGTTTCAACTCATAGCAACCCTATGTAAAACAGAACGAAACACTGCCTGGTCCTGCGCCATCCTTATAACCCTTGTTATGCTTGAGCCCATTGTTGAAGCCATCGTGTCAATCCACCTGGTTGAGGGTCTTCCTCTTTTACGCTGACCCTCTACTTTAGCAAGTATGATGTCCTTCTCCAGAAACTGATCCTTCCTGATAACATATCCAAAGTATGTGAGAAATAGTCTCACCATTCTTGCTTCTAAGGAGTATTCTTGTTGTACTTCTTCAAGACAGATTTGTTCATTCTTTTAGCAGTCCATGGTATACTGGATATCCTTTGCCAACACCACAATTCAAACGCACCAATTCTTCTTTGGTCGTCCTTATTCATCGTCCAACTTTCACGTGCATGGTTCACCTAAGTTTTCAAGGTGACATCTTTACTTTTTAACATTTTACAAAGGTCTTTGCAGCTGATTTGTCAATGCAATATGTCATTTGATTTCTTGACTGCTGCTTCCATTGGTGTTGATTGTAGATCCAGGCAAAATGAAATCCTTGACAACGTCAATTTTTCTCCAGTTATCATGATGTTGCTTATTGGTCCAATTGTGAAGATTTTTGTTTTCTTTATGTAGAGGTGTAATCCATCCTGAAGGCTGTGGTCTTTGATCTTCATCGGTAAGTGCTTCAAGTCCTCTTCACTTTTAGCAAGCAAGGTTGTGACATTTGCCTAACGCAGGTTGTTAATGAGTCTTCCTCCAATCCTGATGCCCTGTTCTTCATATAGTCCAGCTTCTCGGATTATTTGTTCAGCATACAGATTGAATAGTTATGGTGAAAGGATATAACCCTGACACACGCCTTTCCTAACTTTAAACCACACAGTATCCCCTTGTTCTGTTTGAGCCACTACCCCTTGGTCTATGTACAGGTTTCTCATAAGCACAATTAAGTGTTCTGGAATTCCCATTCTTTGCAATGTTATCAGTAATTTGTTATGATCAACACAGTCAAATTCCTTTACTTAGGCAATAAAACACAGGTAAACATCTTTCTGGTATTCTCTGCTTTCAGCCAGGATTCATCTGACATCAGCAATGATATCTCTCATCCCACTTCCTCTTCTGAATCCAGCTTGAATTTCTGGCAGCTCCCTGTCTGTGTACTGCTGGGAGGTTTTGCTCCAATTTGATAATCATTAAGGAAGTTGATCCATTTCAGATTCTTAGGCTGGAGTCATCCTTTGTGCATTTTACATGGATTGACTTGATTTTGGACAATTTAATTTTAAGATCTTGCTTCGACTACCCACAAATGTGCACAGCATCGGGCAAGTTGACACCAATGGGATTGGGGAGGATGCAGGGGTTTGGGGAACCTGGTAATTGAACAAGTTGCCTAAGTAAAAGTTGGAATGATGTAGATAGCATTTATAAAGCTAAGAATTACACAGCTTCAAAGAAAGGAAGAGGAATACAAATGATTGAGCAGATATCAAGAAAGGATTCATGAACCATTCCTTGAAGATGGTTTAGATGACAGTGACATTGAACAGATCATGCTATCTGGAGTCAGAAAAGCACTTACCAGATGTAAAACCTTCAGTGAAGTATTTCTGTCTTAGTTACCTAGTGCTGCCATGACAAAAATTTCACAAGTGGGTGGCTTTAAAGAACAGAAGTTTATTCTCTCATAGTTCAGGAAAATTGAAGTCTGAATTCTGGGAGTGGTTCTAAGGGAAGTCCTTCCTTGTCTACTTCAGTCTTCAATAAGCTGCCAGCAATCTTCGGTGCTCCTGGGCTTGTAAGATGCATGTCTCAGTCATTTGTCTTCCTCTTCTTCTTGCAAGTGTTTCTGTTTATTGTGCTCTTTTTATAACTCAGGAGTAATTTAGGTTTAGGACCCATCCTACTCTAGTATGATCTCATTGACATAACAAAAGAAAACCCCCTATTTCCAAACACGGTCACACTTATAGGTACAGGGGTAAGGATTTTAGTCCATTTTTTTGGAGAGGGAGCACAATTCAGTCCATAACAAATCCATGTCCTTTCCACATGCAAAACACATTCACCCTATCACATCACCCCCAAAAGTTTTAACCCATTCCAATGTCAGCTCAAAGTCCAGAATTTCATCTACTGAATTAACTAAATGAAGAATGGGTGAGATTTTGGCTGTACTCCATCTTAGAGAAAAGTCTCCCTTTGTATTAGGCAGAGACCCCACAGTGCTGTATTGGGAATCCTGTTTTCTTTCCTTGGCTCCCTCTCTCACAGTGTTGTATTATAGGTCCTGTTTCCTTTGCTGGGCTTCCTCCCCACAGCTTTGCTTTTCAATCCTGCTTTTGCTTGGAGGTTATATGTAAACCTCATTGTGCCTGCATAGTATGACTAAGAATGTTGCTGACATAACTTGTATGAACTCCCTACTTATAAACCCCTTAAAAGTAACTTGCTTTCTTGCCCTTGGGGAGCCGTCTTGGCAGCAGTAGCTCTTACTGACTCCTTTTCCTTGTACAACAAAATAAAGGTGCCTTTCTTATTCTCCCACCTCAATCTCTCATTTATTGGTCAGTATGAGCCATGCCAAAGAAGAACCTGGGATTTCTACCCTGTAAGATGTAGAGCTCCAAACCCTAGGATTCAAGTTATCTTCTTCCAAATTACGATAGTCAGACAGGCACAGGTAGACATTTCCATTCCCAAATGGGAGAAATTGAAGGGAAAGGAGTCACAGGTACCAAGCAAGTTCAAAACCCCGCTGGACAAATTTCACTAACTCTCAAGACTTGAAAGTAATCCTGTTTTCCAGGCACATCTGGATAACGAGTCCACCCACAAGACTTGGGGATGGGGCCCCTTGGCTATGGATTGAGACCATGCTTTCCAGGTCCAATGGGACAGCAACCCCACCCCCCAATTTTGGGTGGCCCTATTCTCCTGGCCTATCAGCAGGACACCCAACCCCTCAACTTCTTTTGTAGCCATTTTTGTTCCACAGTTTTTTACTTCTAAGAGTAGATTTTTAATCTTGTAAAAAGTATGGCTTGTGCTCTCCCTCTGAGTGAGTGAAGTGTTACAAAATCTATTACACGGGGCGAGATGCTATGCTTGTTACAGGATTGTTATATATGTAATGCTAACTAACATGTCTGGACTGTCAAGAAACAAATTTTAATAATTGTTGAAATCCATGATGTAAGTTCCGCTGTTATTCACAAGGTTTTCGCTGACCAGTTTTTTCAGAAGCAGACTGCCAGACCCTTCTTTCTAGTCTGTCTTAGTCTGGAAGCTCTACTGAAACCTGTCCACCAAGGGCGACCCTATTGGTATTTGAAATACTGGTGGCAAAGCATCCAGCATCACAGCAACTCACAAGCCACCATCATAGTACACGCTGACAGACAATAGTAATTAGAATGCAAAGGTCGGAAACAAAGAAGAAGAATTGATGGTTGGAAAATATGGCCTTGGTGATAGAAACAGTGCCTGAGATCACATGATAGAAACTTGCAAGACAAATGACTTCTTCACTGAAAATATCTTTTTTTTACCAGCATAAATCGCAACTATACACATGGATCTTGACAGATAGAATACACAAGAATCAAATCGACTACATCTGTGGAAAAAGACAATGGAAAAGCTCTATGTCAGCAGTCAGTACAAGGCCAAGGGCTGACTGTGGAACAGACCATCAATTGCTCATACGTAAGTTCAAGTTGAAGCTGAAGAAAATTAGAACAACTCCATGAAAGGGAAAGTACCACCTTCAGTATATCCCACCTAAATTTAGAGGCCATCTCAAGAATAGATTTGATGCATTGAACACTAATGACCGAAGACCAGATGAGTCGTGGAATGACATCAAGGACATTATACATGAAGAAAGCAAGAAGTCATTAAAAAGACAGGAAAGAAAGAAAAGATCAAAATAGACGTCAGAAGAGACTCTTAAAGTTGCTTTTGAAATAAGAGCAATTAAAGAGAAAGGAAGAAACGATGAAGTAAAAAGGCTGAACAGAAGATTTCAAAGGGCAGCTCAAGAAGACAAAGCAAAGTATTATAATAAAAGGGTGAAGAACTGGAGTTAGAAAACCAGAAGGGAAGAACACACTTGATGTTTTTCAAGCTGAAAGAACTGAAGAAAAAATTCAATTCTTGAGTTGCAATATTGAATGATTCTACTGTGGAAATATTAAACGACAGAGGAGTCATCCAAAGAAGATGGAAGGAATACACAAAGTCACTGTACCAAAAAGAATTGGTTGATATTCAACCATTTCAGGAGATAGCCTATGATCAGGAATCGATGGTACTGAAGGATGAGGTCCAAGATGCACTGAAGACATTGGGGAAAAGCAAGTCTCCAGGAATTGACTGAGTAAAAATTGAGATGTTTTAACAAAGAGATGCAGTGCTGGATGTGCTCAGTCATCTATGCCAAGTATTTTGGAAGACAACTACCTGGCAAACCAACTGGAAGAGATCTATATTTGTGCCCGTTCCAAAGAAAGATGATCCAACAGAATGCGGAAGTTATTGAACAATATCATTAATATCATACACAAGTAAAATTTTGCTGATGGTCATTCAAAGGCATCTGCAGCAGTACATCAGTAGGGAACTGCCAGAAATTCAAGCCAGATTCAGAAGGGGACGTGGAATGAGGGATATCATTGCCGATGTCCGATGGATCCTGGCTGAAAGCAGGGAATACCAGAGAGATGTTTACTTGTGTTTTATTGACTATGCAAAGGCATTTGACTGTGTGGATCATAACAAATTATGGATAACATTGCAAAAAATGGGAATTCCAGACCACTTAATTGTGCTTGTGAGGAACCTGTACATAAACTAAGAAACGGTGGTTCAAACAGAACAAGGGGATACTGCGTGGTTTAAAGTCAAGAAAGGTGTGTGTCGGGGTTGTATCCTTTGACCATACTTATTCAATCTGTATGGTGAGCAACTAATCTGAGAACCTGGACTATCTAAAGAAGAACAGGGCAGTAGGATTAGACAAAGACTCATTTACAACCTTCTATATGCAGATGATACAACCTTGCTTGCTGAAAGTGAAGAGGACTTGAAGCACTTACTGATGAAGAATAAAGACCACAGCTTTCAGTATAGATTACACCTCAACGTAAAGAAAACAAAAGTCCTGACAACTGGACCAATAAGCAACAGGATGATAAACAGAGAAAAGATTGAAGTAGTAAAAGATTACTTTTTACTTGGATCCACAATCAACCCCCATGCAAGCAGCAGCCTAGAAATCAAAGGGTGTATTGCATTGGGAAAATCTGCTGCAAGACTTGTTTAAAGTGTTAAACAGCCATGACATCACTTTGAGGACTAAGGCACACCTCACCCAAGCCATAGTGTTTTCAATCACCTCATATGTATGCAAAATCTGGACAATAAATAAGGAAGGCTGAAGGAGAATTGATTCCTTTGAATTATCATATTGGTATAGAATATTGAATATACCATGGACTGCCAGAACAAACAAATCTGTCTTGGAAGAAGTACAGCCAGAATGCTCATTAGAAGCAAGGATGGTGAGACTTTGTCTCACATACTTTGGAAATGTTATCAGAAGGGACCAGACCGTGGAAAAATGCATCATGCTTGGTGAAGTAGAGTGTCAGTGAAAAAGACAAAGACCCTCAACAAGATGGATTGACACAGTGGCTGCAACAATGAACTGAAGCATAGCAAGGATTGTGAGGATGGCACAGGACCAGCAGAACCACAGCAATGGACCAGGCAGTAAGTCATTCTATTGTATACAGGGCAGCTACAAGTCAGAACTGGCTGGATGGCACCTAACAACAGCAACAATAGCAGCATGATGTAAGTAAGCAAGTTTTGGTAATAAGAGACAAAGATTGACTTACTTATAATATTTTAGTTACATGAATAAAAATGTAAATCAACTAAAAAAGTGACACCTATGAACTGAACTTCTAAGAGTAAAACAAGACCTTCCATTTGATGAGAAATTTTAGTATTTTGCTCTAAATTGAAATATCTGTGTTGGTAGTACAGTATTCTGGGAATTTAAAATCGAATTCCTTTAAAGCATAATTTTAGTTTTTGAAGCTTTCCACACATCTGAAGATTAACCCAGCAAACCCAATTCTATGCGAGTGAAATACAATGTAGAATAAAGACACTGAACTCAATGATAGATGTTGACATGTAAGACAATGTAGCATTGCTATCAATTTAACACTTATTTACTCACTTATCATGTAAACTTCCTATTAATTCTTTTTATCAATTGCAACAAATTAGCATTTACAGCCATGGGGTGGAAAAATAAACCTCAAAGTGCTGTATCAGCATTTATGGTTTTCAAAAAGCATTATCTCAGCACATCTTTTGTTTCAGGACATGTGTTTGTTGCACAAAATTAACTTCACAATGAAAATGCCCAATCTAATGTTTGCATCTGAAGTACCTAAAAGCCAAAAAAGATATCTGTTTTTCTGAAGCTTGTTAGTTAATTTTTTATTGCAATGTTTTTACCCTAATACAACAGAGAAAGAATGGCTTCTGATTACTTACTAAAAAATGAGTTAGGGGGCGGAGCCAAGATGGCGGACTAGGCAGATGCTACCTCGGATCCCTCTTACAACAAAGACACGGAAAAACAAGTGAATCGATCACATACATAACAATCTACGAACCCTGAACAACAAACACAGATTTAGAGACGGAGAACGAACTAATACGGGGAAGCAGTGATTGTTTCCAGAGCCTGGAGCCAGCGTACCAGTCAGGTACGGCACAAGCACAGAGAGTGGCTCCACCCCCCTGAACTAACCCCGGGAGGGGGACCAGCCAGTTCCACGGGCGGCGTGGGACGCAGCCGGTAGGAGAAGTCCCCGGGAGGCAGTGACTGGTCTTGGAGCAGAAAGAGCAGCGTCCGAGCCAGGGAACCGTCCCACAGGGATTTGGACTGGACGCAGGTACGGCATAAACACGGAGAGTTGCTCCACCCCCCTGAACTAACCCCGGGAAGGGGACCAGCCGGGTCGCGTGGGACGCAGCCGGTAGGAGAAGTCCCTGGGAGGCAGCGACTGGTATTGGAGTGGGGAGAACAGCGTCCCAGCCGGAACAGTCGGTCACGGCACAAGCACGTGGACCTGCTCCACCCACCTGAACTAACCCCGGGAGGAGGCCCAACTGGTTCTCGGAGGCGGCACGGCTACGCGGCTGGAGGGACGAGAAGTCCCCGGGAGGCAGCGACTGATTTTGGAGTCGAGAGTGCACCGTCCCAGTAGGGGAGCCTTGACGTTGGGCGTGGGGCTGGAAGCGGAAGATCTGACCGTGACTCCAGTGGGCCAGACCCCCCGGGGGCAATCTCCACACAGCCAGCACACATAGGCGACTCACCCCGCCGGAGTCTCAGATATAATAGTCATTCCAAGCAAGACAAGCAACTCTGGCTATATTCTGAGGTGCTACTCTCCTATCTCTCTGTTCCCTCCCCCACCCTCCCCAGGTGGCTTCATTAACATCTGAATAGCCTGAGCCAGAGGGAGAACTCTGATAGGGATCTGACTGCATTTTTTTTTTTAGCGGATTTCCTGGAAAAACTAGTTTCCCAGTGATGGCTCAGAGACAACAATCCATATCAAACCACTTAAAGAAGCAGACCATGACAGCTTCTCCAACCCCCCAAACAAAAGAATCAAAATCTTTCCCAAATGAAGATACAATCTTGAAATTATCAGATACAGAATATAAAAAACTAATTTACAGAATGCTTAATGATATCACAAATGAAATTAGGATAACTGCAGAAAAAGCCAAGGAACACACTGATAAAACTGTTGAAGAACTCAAAAAGATTATTCAAGAACATAGTGGAAAAATTAATAAGTTGCAAGAATCCATAGAGAGACAACATGTAGAAATCCAAAAGATTAACAATAAAATAACAGAATTAGACAACGCACTAGGGACTCAGAGGAGCAGACTCGAGCAATTAGAATGCAGACTGGGACATCTGGAGGACCAGGGAATCAACACCAACATAGCTGAAAAAAAATCAGATAAAAGAATTAAAAAAAATGAAGAAACCCTAAGAATTATGTGGGGCTCTATCAAGAAGGATAACCTGCGGGTGATTGGAGTCCCAGAACAGGGAGGGGGGACAGAAAACACAGAGAAAATAGTTGAAGAACTCCTGACAGAAAACTTCCCTGACATTATGAAAGACGAAAGGATATCTATCCAAGATGCTCATCGAACCCCATTTAAGATTGATCCAAAAAGAAAAACACCAAGACATATTATCATCAAACTCACCAAAACCAAAGATAAACAGAAAATTTTAAAAGCAGCCAGGGAGAAAAGAAAGGTTTCCTTCAAGGGAGAATCAGTAAGAATATGTTCTGACTACTCAGCAGAAACCATGCAGGCAAGAAGGGAATGGGACGACATATACAGAACAGTGAAGGAGAAAAACTGCCAGCCAAGGATCATATATCCAGCAAAACTCTCTCTGAAATATGAAGACGAAATTAAGATATTTACAGACAAACACAAGTTTAGAGAATTTGCAAAAACCAAACCAAAGCTACAAGAAATACTAAAGGATATTGTTTGGTCAGAGAACCAATAATATCAGATATCAGCACAACAGAAGGTCACAAAACAGAACGTCCTGATATCAACTCAAATAGGGAAATCACAAAAACAAATTAAGATTAATTAAAAAAAAAAATACACATAACAGGGAATCATGGAAGTCAATAGGTAAAAGATCACAATAATCAAAAAGAGGGACTAAATACAGGAGGCATTGAACTGCCATATGGAGAGTGATACAAGGCGATATAGAACAATACAAGTTAGGTTTTTACTTAGAAAAATAGGGGTAAATAATAAGGTAACCACAAAAAGGTATAACAACTCTATAACTCAAGATAAAAACCAAGAAAAACGTAACAACTCAACTAACATAAAGTCAAGCACTATGAAAATGAGGATCTCACAATTTACTAAGAAAAACGCCTCAGCACAAAAAAGTATGTGGAAAAATGAAATTGTCAACAACACACATAAAAAGGCATCAAAATGACAGAACTAAAAACTTATTTATCTATAATTACCCTGAATGTAAATGGACTAAATGCACCAATAAAGAGACAGAGAGTCACAGACTGGATAAAGAAACACGATCCATCTATATGCTGCCTACAAGAGACACACCTTAGACTTAGAGACACAAACAAACTAAAACTCAAAGGATGGAAAAAAGTATATCAAGCAAACAATAAGCAAAAAAGAAGAGGAGTAGCAATATTAATTTCTGACAAAATAGACTTTAGACTTAAATCCACCACAAAGGATAAAGAAGGACACTATATAATGTTAAAAGGGACAATTGATCAGGAAGACATAACCATATTAAATATTTATGCACCCAATGACAGGGCTGCAAGATACATAAATCAAATTTTAACAGAATTGAAAAGCGAGATAGATACCTCCACAATTATAGTAGGAGACTTCAACACACCACTTTGGGAGAAGGACAGGACATCCAGTAAGAAGCTCAACAGAGACATGGAAGATCTAATTACAACAATCAACCAACTTGACCTCATTGACTTATACAGAACTCTCCACCCAACTGCTGCAAAATATACTTTTTCTTCTAGCTCACATGGAACATTCTCTAGAATAGACCACATATTAGGTCATAAAACAAACCTTTGCAGAGTCCAAAACATCGAAATATTACAAAGCATCTTCTCAGACCACAAGGCAATAAAACTAGAGATCAATAACAGAAAAACGAGGGAAAAGAAATCAAATACTTGGAAAATGAACAATACCCTTCTGAAAAAAGACTGGGGTATAGAAGACATTAAGGAGGGAATAAGGAAATTCATAGAAAGCAACGAGAATGAAAATACTTCCTATCAAAACCTCTGGGACACAGCAAAAGCAGTGCTCAGAGGCCAATTTATATCAATAAATGCACACATACAAAAAGAAGAAAGAGCCAAAATCAGAGAACTGTCCCTACAACTTGAACAAATAGAAACTGAGCAACAAAAGAATCCATCAGGCACCAGAAGAAAACAAATACTAAAAATTAGAGCTGAACTAAATGAATTAAAAAAAAAAAAATTTAGAGAACAGAAAAACAATTGAAAGAATTAACAAAGCCAAAAGCTGGTTCTTTGAAAAAATTAACAAAATTGATAAACCATTGGCTAGACTGACTAAAGAAATACAGGAAAGGAAACAAATAACCCGAATAAGAAATGAGAAGGACCACATCACAACAGAACCAAATGAAATTAAAAGAATCATTTCAGATTATTATGAAAAATTGTACTCTAACAAATTTGAAAACCTAGAAGAAATGGATGAATTCCTGGAAAAACACTACCTACCTAAACTAACACATTCAGAAGTAGAACAACTAAATAGACCCATAACAAAAAAAGAGATTGAAACGGTAATCAAAAAACTCCCAACAAAAAAAAGCCCTGGCCCGGACGGCTTCACTGCACAGTTCTACCAAACTTTCAGAGAAGAGTTAACACCACTACTACTAAAGGTATTCCAAAGCATAGAAAATGACGGAATACTACCCAACTCATTCTATGAAGCCACCATCTCCCTGATACCAAAAACAGGTAAAGACATTACAAAAAAAGAAAATTATAGACCTATATCCCTCATGAACATTGATGCAAAAATCCTCAACAAAATTCTAGCCAATAGAACCCAACAACACATCAAAAAAATAATTCACCCTGATCAAGTGGGATTTATACCAGGTATGCAAGGCTGGTTTAATATCAGAAAAACCATTAATGTAATCCATCACATAAATAAAAGAAAAGACAAAAACCACATGATCTTATCAATTGATGCAGAAAAGGCATTTGACAAAGTCCAACAACCATTTATGATAAAAACTCTTACCAAAATAGGAATTGAAGGAAAATTCCTCAACATAATAAAGGGCATCTATGCAAAGCCAACAGCCAATATCACTCTAAATGGAGAGAACCTGAAAGCATTTCCCTTGAGAACGGGAACCAGACAAGGATGCCCTTTATCACCGCTCTTATTCAACATCGTGTTGGAAGTCTTAGCCAGGGCAATTAGGCTAGACAAAGAAATAAAAGGTATCCGGATTGGCAAGGAAGAAGTAAAGTTATCACTATTTGCAGATGACATGATTATATACACAGAAAACCCTAAGGAATCCTCCAGAAAACTATAGAAGAGTTTGGCAGAGTCTCAGGTTATAAAATAAACATACAAAAATCACTTGGATTCCTCTACATCAACAAAAAGAACACCGAAGAGGAAATAACCAAATCAATACCATTCACAGTAGCCCCCAAGAAGATAAGATACTTAGGAATAAATCTTACCAAGTATGTAAAAGACCTATATAAAGAAAACTACAAAGCTCTACTACAAGAAATTCAAAAGGACATACTTAAGTGGGAAAACATACCCTGCTCATGGATAGGAAGACTTAACATAGTAAAAATGTCTATTCTACCAAAAGCCATCTATACATTTAACGCACTTCCTATCCAAATTCCAATGTCATATTTTAAGGGGATAGAGAAAGAAATCACCAATTTCATATGGAAGGGAAAGAAGCCCCGGATAAGCAAAGCACTACTGAAAAAGAAGAAGAAAGTGGGAGGCCTCACCTTACCTGACTTCAGAACCTATTATACAGCCACAGTAGTCAAAACAGCCTGGGATTGGTACAACAACAGACACATAGACCAATGGAACAAAATTGAGAATCCAGACATAGATCCATCCACGTATGAGCAGCTGATATTTGACAAAGGACCAGTGTCAATTAACTGGGGAAAAGATAGCCTTTTTAACAAATGGTGCTGGCATAACTGGATATCCCTTTGCAAAAGAATGAAACAGGACCCATACCTCACACCATGCACAAAAACTAACTCCAAGTGGATCAAAGACCTAAATATAAAGACTAAAACGATAAAGATCATGGAAGAAAAAATTGGGACAGCCCTAGGAGCCCTAATACAAGGTATAAACAGAATACAAAACATTACCAAAAATGATGAAGAGAAACCCGATAACTGGGAGCTCCTAAAAATCAAACACCTATGCTCATCTAAAGACTTCTCCAAAAGAGTAAAAAGACCACCTACAGACTGGGAAAGAATTTTCAGCTATGACATCTCCGACCAGCGCCTGATCTCTAAAATCTATATGATTCTGTCAAAACTCAACCACAAAAAGACAAACAACCCAATCAAGAAGTGGGCAAAGGATATGAACACACATTTCACTAAAGAAGATATTCAGGCAGCCAACAGATACATGAGAAAATGCTCTCGATCATTAGCCATTAGAGAAATGCAAATTAAAACTACGATGAGATTCCATCTCACACCAGCAAGGCTGGCATTAATCCAAAAAACACAAAATAATAAATGTTGGAGAGGCTGTGGAGAGATTGGAACTCTCATACACTGCTGGTGGGAATGTAAAATGGTACAACCACTTTGGAAATCTATCTGGCGTTATCTTAAACAGTTAGAAATAGAACTACCATACAACCCAGAAATCCCACTCCTCGGAATATACCCTAGAGATACAAGAGCCTTCATACAAACAGATATATGCACACCCATGTTTATTGCAGCTCTGTTTACAATAGCAAAAAGTTGGAAGCAACCAAGGTGTCCGTCAACGGATGAATGGGTAAATAAATTGTGGTATATTCACACAATGGAATACTACGCATCGATAAAGAACAGTGACGAATCTCTGAAACATTTCATAACATGGAGGAACCTGGAAGGCATTATGCTGAGCGAAATGAGTCAGAGGCAAAAGGACAAATATTGTATAAGACCACTATTATAAGATCTTGAGAAATAGTAAACCTGAGAAGAACACATACTTTTGTGGTTATGAGGGGGGGAGGGAGGGAGGGTGGGAGAGGGTTTTTTATTGATTAATCAGTAGATAAGAACTGCTTTAGGTGAAGGGAAAGACAACACTCAATACATGGAAGGTCAGCTCAATTGGACTGGACCAAAAGCAAATAAGTTTCCGGGATAAAATGAATGCTTCAAAGGTCAGTGGAGCAACTGCGGGGGTCTGGGGAACATGGTTTGGGGGGACTTCTAAGTCAATGGGCAAAATAATTCTATTATGAAATCATTCTGCATCCCACTTTGAAATGTGGTGTCTGGGGTCTTAAATGCTAACAAGCGGCCATCTAAGATGCAGCAATTGGTCTCAACCCACCTGGAGCAAAGGAAAATGAAGAACACCAAGGCCACACGACAACTAAGAGCCCAAGAGACAGAAAGGGCCACATGAACCAGAGACCTACATCATCCTGAGACCAGAAGAACTAGTTGGTGCCCGGCCACAATCGATGACTGCCCTGACAGGGAGCACAGCAGAGGACCCCTGAGGGAGCAGGAGATCAGTGGGATGCAGACCCCAAATTCTCATAAAAAGACCAAACTTAATGATCTGACTGAGACTGGAGGAATCCTGGCGGCCATGCTCCCCAGACCTTCTGTTGGCACAGGACAGCAACCATCCCCGAAGACAACTCATCAGACATGAAAGGGACTGGTCAGCGGGTGGGAGAGAGACGCTGATGAAGAGTGAGCTAATTATATCAGGTGGAAACTTGAGATTGTGTTGGCAACTCTTGTCTGGAGGGGGGATGGGAGGATAGAGAGAGAGGGAAGCCGGCAAAATTGTCAAGAAAGGAGAGACTGAAAGGGCTGACTCAAGAGGGGGAGAGCAAGTGGGAGTAGGGAGTGAGATGTATGTAAACTTATATGTGACAGACTGGTTGGATTTGTAAACGTTCACTTGAAGCTTAATAAAAGTTATTTAAAAAAAAAATGAGTTAAACTATGTTGATACTAACGCTATTTCTGCTGTCTTAGTGTCATAAAATTACCAATTTTGATTTCCATGTCCACTAGCTTTTGTGAAAAAAGAAGTGTGTTTTTCTAGAGTGACAGAGATCTCTGTACCAGAGAATTACCATTCCAGACAAATAAAGCAATGTACATCTAAAATCTGCATCAGGAAAAGAATATTGGAAAATAGGTGGGAATTCAAGGCCCATATTAATGTAAATATTAATTGTTACAGCAAATCCATGCTATTCAGAGAAGCCTGATTTTTTAAAGAATGGTGAAAAGAAATATTTCAAAGTCATCTTAATTTAAGCAATAAAAGACACTGTAGTTTCAGTACACCAAGATTTAATATATTTCCTTCTGCTTAAAAGAAAAATGAATATTCACTTTGCTTAGACTGTACTCAATTTTTTTTTGTTTTGTTTTTTACTTTTCTAAAGAAGCTGTGCACTCATTTTAGCTTTCTTTAGTAATAGACATTTTCTTGTAATCTTAAATTAACTAAGAAAATATTGGAGTTTTTATTTAACAAAAAGCACTAATTGTTAATTGTATTTTTTAAAAATTATTTTTATAAAGACTATCAGTCACATGTTTGTTAAGAAGCTGAGTAGGATATAGGAAGCCATTTTCCAAAACTGAGAAAAAATGTACTTGTAAATATGATCTGTAAATATAATCCTGTTTTGAAATGGTTTTTTTGACTATATTAATTTGGTGATGCCATTTGGGTGAGTACTAAACATAATACCTTTTAGTTACAAAAAGAGTGGAATGGACAGAGAAACAGACTCAGAGGGAGGAGGAAGACAGACAATGGAGACAGATGCATTTACAAGCCCAGAAATGCCAAGGGTTGCTTACAACAACTAGAAGCTGAAAGAGACAAGGAAGGACCTCCCCCAGGAGATACTCCCTGAACTCAGGCATCTGGCCTTTCTGACTATGATAAAATTAACTTCTGATCTTCAAACCATCCTGTTGCATTTCTGCTATGGTAACATTAAAATAACTAGGACAGAATTTAGTACCAAAAAGTGGGGTACAGCTGTAAAAAAATCTAAAAGTGTGGAGGATGTTTTGAAATTCAGTATGGATGGAGGCTGGAAGTATTTTGATACACTTGTAAGTAAGAGTCTAGGTTGCCTTGAAGAGACTGCTGATAGAATTATGAACATGAAAGGCAATGCTAATGAGGGTTCAGAAAGAATTGAGATCTGTGGAAAAAGCTTTTATCAACATTAACAGAATGTTGCTAGAAATGTGAACATCAAATGTGATTCTGGGGAGGTTTAAAAAGGAAATGATGAGCATATTATTGGACACTGGAGTAAAGGTGATTCTATTTATAAAGTGGCAAAGAACTTGTCTGAATTATTTTAGAATGTGTTGTGGAAAGATGAGCTTGTGAGTGATTAACTTAGATGTTTAGCGGAGGAGATTTCCAAGCAAGATCTTAAAGGGGTGGTGTGGTTTCTTCTTGTTGCTTACACTTAAATGCCAGAGCCCTGGTGGTTCAGTGGTTAAGATCTCAGCAGTTAACCAAAAGGTTATTATCGCCCCACTTTCTGCCTTGGGGTACATTCTAGTATGTTCCAAAGGGAGGGAAAGCCTAAGCAGAACAAGGGTGTTTTATGAGCTGAAAAGAGAGAGATCAGAGATTAGGGGCACTGAGATAGTGGAATTAGCTTGATAGTGTACCAGAGAAGAAAGAAGCAATACAGTAAAACAGAACTAGAAATCTCTATAGGATATAATATTAAGCTGTGCAAACATAAAGTAAAAATCTATGAGGCTGAACAAAAACAATTACCATAATTAATAGAACTCAGTCAAGATGAAGAACACTTTAAGTTTTGACAAATAAGAATGCATGTGATAGAAATGCCATATGGGTCTCATATTGGTAGTAGAGCTAAGATGGCCTTAGAATAAAGCCTACACTTCACTCATTCTAACCTTAAAAAGAAGCATTAAGAGGATAAAGATAATTTATAAGTAACTTAGCTGTCTGTGGGAAACAAACTTCAAAATGCAGGAAGGACCAATATGATGCATTTAGCTCCAAGGATATATACATCTTCTTTACATTTATGAATACTCATATGGAGATATATGTATTCATAGATTTAAAGAAAACATGGAGATAATGAGGACAGAAAGAAAAGATATAAAGAAGAAGCAAATTCAATTTAAAGAGCTAAAAAATGCAATATCTGATATGTAATTCCCTGGATGGGCTTTGTCATTGTTAGTCATTGATTATGTCAATAATCTAACACTCATCAGTCAGTTTGTGGGACTGTGGTGGTTTGGTGTTGCTATGATGCTGGAAGCCATACCACTTTTTTTTTAAATACCAGCAGGTTCACCCATGACAGAAAGGTTTTAGCAAAGCTTCCAGATTAAGATGGTCTAGGAAGAAAGGCCTGGTGATCTGCTTCTGAAAATCAGCCAATGAAAACCTTATGGATAACAACAGAGTATTGTCCAATGTAGTGCTGAAACATAGGCCCCTCAGTTTAGAAGTCACTCAAAATATGAGGGGAAGAACTGTCTCCTCAAAGTAGGATTGGCCTCAATGAGGCAGATGGAGTAAAGCCTTTTGGACCCTCATTTGCTGAAGAGGCATCACTCGAAATAAGAAGCCACAGCTACAAATGTACATTAGTGATCTAAATGTGTAATTTATAAAGTATAAATCAAAGAAAATTGGAAGCCATCGAGAATAAAATAGAACAACTAAAAATCAAAATTCTAGACATTAGTGAGCTACAATGAACTGGTATTGGCTATTTTGAATCTGACAATCATATGGTCTACCATATAAGAAAAACAGCAAATAGAAGAGGAACAATGCTGCATTCATTGTTAAAAAGAACACTTTGAGATTTATTCTGAAGGACAATGCTGTCAGTAAGAGGTTAATATCCATATGCCTACAAGGAAGATCAGCTAATACTACTACTACTCAAATTTACACAGCAATTACAAATGCCAAAGTTGATGACATTGAATATTTTTATGACCTGCTGCAGTATGAACTTGATTGAACTTGCAATCAAGATGCACCAATAATTACTGGTGATTGGAATGTGACAGTTGGAAACAAAGAAGGATCAATAGTTGAAAAATACAGGCTTGATGACAGAAACAACACTGAAAATTGTAGGGTAGAATCCTGCAAGTCTGACTTAATCATTGTAAATACAGATGTATTACACAGGAATCAAATTTCAGAACATCTATGGAAAGACACAGCAGAGAAGTTCAATATCATCTGTCAAGACAATGAATGTCAAGACATGAAACAGTCAATTGCTCAAATGCAAGTTCAATTTGAACCTGAACAAAACCAAAGCAAATCCTCAAGGACCAAAGTACAACCTTGAATACATACTTCCTGAATATAAAGGCCATCTCAAGAATAGACCTGACGCACTGAAACTAATAACCACAGCTCAGAAGAGTTGTGGAAAAACACCAATGACATCATACATGAAGAAAGTAAAAGGTCATTAAAAAGAGATTAAAAAACAAACAAACAAACACTATTATTACCACTGAAAGGGACAATAACTGAAATTAAAACCACAATATAAAGATTTAATAACAGATTTAATCAGGCAGAAGAAATAATCAGTGAATTGGAGGGTAAAATAGCTGAAATTACAGAGGCTGAAGAACATCAAGAACAGAGGCTCAAGAAGGCTGAGCACAGCTTAATAGAATTATGGGACAACAGCAAGAGACCTAATATATGCATCATGGGAATTTCAGAAGAAGATGAGAGAGAGAGAGAGAAAGGAACAAAATGAATATTTGAAGAAATAATGACAAAAAATTTCCCTAATCTGACGCAAACATCTACAAATCCAAGAGGCACAGAAAATTCCAAGCGGGATGAACCCAAAGAGATCCGCACAAACATGTATCATAATCAGGCTCTCAAAATGTAAAGATAAAGAGAGAATCCTGAAAGCAATGAGAAAGAAGCAAACACTCACATATAAAGGATCCCCAATAACATTAATGCATATTTCTCCTCAGAAACTGAAGGCCAGAAGGCAATGGAATGATGTATTTATTTATTTGTTTCCTTACAAAATCATAGTAACCTTATTAAACAAAAATATAAAAATGTGAAGCTATTGTTTCTCAGCATATCCTCCATCTAGCTCTATTCACTTCTGGTGGTGGGGTTTCCATCTCTCTAACCATTCCCCCGAAGAATTTCGTGCTTTCATTTATACCAATTCAAAATGGCAGTTTTGTCACCCTCAAGGGATTCAAATCCTGTTCCTCTTAAAAGTTCTTTGAGTTTTGGGAACAAAAAGAAGCCTGAAAGGACAAGATCAGGGCCGTAGAGCGGATGGGGTAAGGTGCTTGTCATGATAGAAAAAAATTCCTTTCTGCAACTTTCCTGGACTTTTTTCTCACCAACGCAGTTTTCAATTTTCTTAAAACGTCTTCGTAATAAGCCCCCATTTTTGTCCTATGTCCTTTGAGAAAATCTATCAAGACTACCCCATAACCTTCTGAGTGGTCTTCCCTCTCATAGCTCATCACTGAGTTCTTTCTGATCTTCCTTAAAATGCTTGTTCTATCTAAAAGCTTGTTTTATGTGGGACAGCATTCACATACTCTTGTTGTAAAACTTTAATGATTTGGGTATATGTACACTTGAGTTTTGTTAAAAAATTGGTATTAGCCATGACTTCAAAATCCTTTTTTTCCATGGCACAAAAAGTATTCTTTTTTCTGAAGGCACTTTACCATAACTAAGACAAGTGTATTACTGAGAGAACTTGTCTGCAGCCATCCACTGATCACAAAGACATGTTTAAACACATTTTATTTGGAATAAACCAGTGCATGTATTGTGTTCCTGATTGGAATGGTCGGTAATGACAGCCGGCACCATCTAGTTCTTCTGGTCTCAAGGTAGGTGAGGACATGGTTTGTGTAGCCTATTAGTCCTGCAGAGTAGTATTTTTCTTTGAGTATTTGGTTTCCTTTTTCTCTTTTGCTCCTCTTTTTTTTTTTTCTTTTTGGCTTTAACAAAGAGAAATTTATTTTCTCACAGTTTAAGAAGCTAAAAGTCCAAATTCATGGCTTTTTCTTTCCCTGCTGTCTCTGGAGGAAGGTCCTTGTCTCTTCAGCTTTTGTTTCCTGATTCCTTGAAGATCTCCATGTGGCTTGGCATCTATCTTCCTCACTCTGTTTGCTTAATCTGCTTCTTTTATATTTTGTAAGGACTGACTCAAAACAAACCGTACACTGACCCTGCCTCATTAACATAACAAAGACAGCTCATTCCAAGAGGGTCTATAACCACAGGCATAACCAAAAAAACCCAAACCCATTGCCATCAAGTTGATTCTAACTCATAGAGACCCTATTGCAACCCAGTAGGCATAGAGGTTACAATTTACAACACATGTTATTGAGGGACACAATTCAACCCATAACAGTAATAAAAAATATTTTCTAGTTTGTCATTCACTTTTTACCCTTGTTTGTTAGCATGTCTAACAAATTTTTTTTTTTAATTTCTTTGGAATGATATATTTAAAGTGCTGGGAAAACAGCAACACTACCAACAACAAAATCTGTCAAACAAGAATACTATATTCAATGAAACTGTCCTTCCAGATGAAAACTAGTGTAAAACATTTCAAGACAAACAGAAAATGAGAGTGTTCATATCCAGCAGATCAGCCCAACAAAAAATACTAATGGTAGTCCTGCAGATAGAAGGGAACAGACACTAGAAAGAAATTCAAACTCATACATAAATAGAAAGATCTTTAGAAAAGGGAATTTCATGGACAAGTATAAGTGCTACCAATAAGGTAGTCATCCTTGATAATTCTAATTGTTTTGTTCTTCATGTTTTTTAAGGACAAGTGTTTAAATATCAAGGAGAAAATTATGTTACATGCCATATAAAATATAAAGATGCAATTAATGGTAACAACAGCAAAAAGGGGAAGGGACAGAAGGAATGATACTGGAATAGAATTTCTTGTATACTACTGAAGTTTGTATCAACTTACCCTAAGTGGTTACCCTAAGATGTTATGAATTATTGTTGTTATTTTGAGGTGTTTGCAACTCATAGCAATCCTATGTACAACAGAACAGAATACTGCCTGGTCTTGCTCCATTCTCACAATTGTTGATCTGTTTGAGCCCATTGCTGCAGCCACTGTGTCAATCCATCTCATTGAGGGTCTTGCTCCTTTTTTGCTGACCCTCTACTCTACCAGGCATGATGTCCTTTTCCAGGGACTGGTTCCTCCTGATAATATGTCCAAAGTAGGTGAGACAAAGTCTTGTCATCCTCACCTCTAAGTAGCACTTTGTTTGTACATCTTCCAAACCTGTTCCTGAAATAGTCTCTAAATTCAGGCAGGATATACTTAAGGTTGTATTTTGGCTCTTGTAAAATTTTTAAAATTTTTCTTCAGCATCAAATTGAATCAAGCAGATCATCACTTGCTCATATGCAAGTTCAAGCTGAAGCTGTAGAAAATTGGAACAAGTCCATGAGAGCCAAAGTACAACCTTGAGCATATCCCAACTGAATTCAGAGACCATCTAAAAAATAGGTTTGAAACATTGAACACTAATGACCGAAGACCAGATGAGTTGTGGGATGACATCAAGGACATCATACATGAAGAAAGCAAAAGATCATTAAAAAGACAGTAAAGAAAGAAAAGACCAAAATGGATGTCAGAAATGATGAAGTAAAAGAGCTGAACAAAAGATTTCAAAGTGCAGCTTTAGAAGATAAAGTACTATAACGAAATGTGCAAAAACCTGGAGTTAGAAAGCAAGATGTCATTAAAAAGACAGGAAAGAAAGAAAAGACCAAAATAGATGTCAGAAGAGAATCTGAAACTTGCTCTTGAACTTCAGGTAACCAAACTGAAGGGAAGAAATAAAAGAGCTGAAACGAAATTTCAAAGGGCAACTCTAGAAGACAAAGTGAAGTATTACAATGACATGGAGGTAGAAAACCAAAAGGGATGAACACACTCAGCATTTCTCAAGCTGAAAGAATTCAAGGAAAAATTCAAAAATCAAGTTGCAATATTGAAGGGTTCTACGGGGAAATATTAAATGACTCAGGAAGCATCAAAATAAGATGGAAAGAATGCACAGAATCACTATACCAAAAAGAATAGGTCGATGTTCAAAAATTTCAGGAGGTAGCATATGATCAGGAACCAATGGTACTGAAGGAAGAGGTCCAAGCTGCACTGAAGGGATTGGCAAAAAACAAACCTCCAGGAATTGACAGAATACCAATTGAAATGTTTCAACAGTTGGATGTAGTGTTGGGAATACTCTCTCTTCTATGCCAAGAAATTTAGAATACAGCTATCTGGCCAACCGACTGGAACGGATCCATATTTATGCCTATTCCAAAGAAAGGTGATCCAATAGAATGTGGGAAGTATGGAACAATATCATTAACATCACATGCAAGTAAAATTTTGCTGAAGGTCACTCAAGAACAGCCGCATCAGTACATCAACAGGGAACTGCCAGAGATTCAAGCAGGATTCAGAAGAGAATGTGGAAGAAGGGATGCTGATGTCAGATGCATCCTGGCTGAAAGCAGGGAATACAAGAAAGATATTTACCTGTGTTTTACTGACTATGCAAAGACATTCAACTGTGTGGATCATCACAAATTATGGATAGCGTTGCAAAAAATGAGAATTTCTAAGCACTTAATTGCACTCTTGAGAAACCTGTAGATAGGTCCAGAAGCAGTTGTTCGAACAGAACAAAGAGATACTGTGTGGTTTAAAGTCTGGAAAGGAGTGCATCGGCATTTTATTATTTCACCACACTTATTCAATCTCTATGCTGAGCAAACAATCTGAGAACCTGGACTATTTGAAGAAGAATGTGGCAACAGAATTGCAAGAAGACTCATTAACAACCTGTGTTTTGCAGATGACACAACTTTGCTTGCTGAAAGTGAAGAGGACTTGAAGCAGTTACTGATGAAAAAGAAAGACTACAGCCTTCAGTATAGATTACACCTCATCATAAAGAAAACAAAAATCCTCACAACTGGACCAATAAACAACATCATGATAAATGGAGAAAAGTCTGAAGTTGTCAAGGATTCATTTTACTTAGGTCCACAATCAACATGCATGGAAGCAGCAGCCAAGAAATCAAATGACACATTGCATTGGACAAATCTGCAGCAAAAGACCTCTTTAAAGAGTTAAAAAGCAAAGATATCACCTTGAAGACTAAGGTACACCTGACCCAAGCCATGGCATTTTCAATTTTCTTATAGGCATGGGAAACCTGGGCAATGAATAAGGAAGATACAAGAGAAATTGATGCCTTTGAATTGTGGTGTTGGCAAAAAATAATGAATATACCATGGACTGCTGAAAGAAAGAACAAATCTGTCTTGCAGGAAGTACAACCAGAATGCTTCTTAGAAGACTTTATTTCACAAACTTTGGATATGTTATCAGAAGTGATCAGCCCATGGAGAAGGACATCATGCATGTTAAATTAAAGGGCCAGGGAAAAAGAAAAAGACCCTTAATGAATAGATTGACACAGTTGGCTTTAACAAGCAAAACAATGATGGTGAAGATGGCTCAGGACAAAGCAGTGTCGTACATAGGGTCACTATGTGTTGGAACTGACTCGATGGCAACTAACAACAACAACAATTAATCATCTGTTCCACAGTCAGTACCTGGCCTTGCTCTGACTGATGGTATTTAGCTTTCTCACAGTCTCTCTTCACAGATGTAGTTGATTTGATTCCTGTGTATTCTATGTGTATAGTCACCACTGATGTTGTTAAAAATAGATATTTTCAATGAATAAAATCATTGGTCTCTGAAAATTTTATCATGAAATCTCCTGCATTGTTTCTATCACCAAGGCTATATTTTCCAACTACTGATCCTTCCTCTTTATTTCTAACTTTGACATTCCAAACACCAGTAACTATCAATGCATCTTGAGTGTATGCTTGATCAATTTCAGACTTCAGAAATTGATTTAAAAAAAATCTTCAATTTCTTCATCTTTGTCACTAGTGGTTGGTGTGTAAATTTGAATAATAATTGTAGTAAGTGACCTTCCTTACAGGTATATGCATATTATCCTATCACTGACAGCATTGTACTTCATGAAAGACCTTGAAATGTTCTTTTTATAATGAATGTGATACTGTTCCTCTTCAATTTGTCATTTCTGGCACAGTAGACTACAGGATTGTTTGATTCAAAATGGCCAATACCATCCCACTGTAGTTCACTAATGCCTAGAATGTTGATCTCAAAGTAATTCATTTCATTTTTGACAGCTTCCATTTTTTCTTATTTCATACTTTGTACATTCCAAGTTCTGATTACAAATGGATGTTTGCAGCCATTTTTTTCTCATTTTGAGTCATGTCACATAAGCAAATGAAGATTCCAAAAGCTTTACTCCATCCACATCATTAAGGTTGGCTCTACAAGATGTTAAATGTAATATCCATGGAAACTATTACAATAATGTCTAAGATACATATAGGAAAAGAACTGAGAAGGTAACCAAAGTGGTTCAAAAAACAACTAAACACAAAAGCAAGAAATAGTAAAGGAAAAATACTAAGGAAGCTTAAGACACACAAATACTAAACAGCAAAATGGCCGAAGTAAGTTATTTCTTATCTGTAATTACAGTTAATATAAATCCATTAAATGTTCCATTAGAGGAGAGTGGCAGAATGGATAAAAGAAAGCATGATTCAACTATATGCCCCTTACAAGAGACACACCTTAGACCCAAGATCCGAAATAGGTTGGATATAAAAAGATAAAAAATCATTCCATGCAGATAATAACCAAAATAGAGCTAGGGCAGCAAAATTAATGTCAGACAAAATAGACTTTAAGATAAAATCTGTTAGAAGAGATAAAGATGGACATTATAGTGATAAAATGGTCAATATATCAAGAAGACTTAACAATCGCAACATCGAGCACCTAAATGTAGAAAAGCAAATACTGATAGAATTGAAGGGAGAAATAGCACTACAATAATATTGGAGGCTTCAACATCATTTTCAATATTAGACAGAACATTTAGAAAGAAGGTCAACAAGGCAACAGAGGATCTGAATGATACTATAAATTAACTAGACTTTACAGACATATATACACTAGTTCACCTAACAACAGCACAATATAAATTCTACTGTAGTGCACATGGATCATTCTCCAGGATAAACCACGTTAGGTCACAAAGCAAGTGTTAACAAATTTGAAATGATTGAAGTCATACAAAGTATTTTCTCTGACCACAATGGATTGAAGCTAGAAATCAATAATGGGGGGGGGGAGGGACCCTGGAAAATCCACAAACATATGGAAATTAAATAACACAGTATTAAACTATTAATGGGTCAAGGAAGAAATCAAAAGAGAATTCACAAATTTCTTAGAGTCAAACGAAAATCAAAGCACGATATACCAAAACTTACAAGATTCAGCAAGAGCGATACTCAAAGGGAAATTTGTAGCAATAAATGCCTACATAAAAAACAAAGAAAGGCCTCAAATCAATAGCCTAGCTTTACAACTTGAGGAATTAAAAAGAGGAGAGCAAACTAATCCTACCCCTACTAGAAGAAAGGAAATATTAAAGATCAGAACAAAAATAAATGAAATCGAAAACAGAAAAACAGTAGAGAGGATCAAAAATATCAGAAGTTGTTTTTTTGGAAGGATCAATAAAATTGACAAACCTTTCACTAGACTCACAAAGAAAAAAAAGAGAAAAGATGCAAATAACCAAAACAAATGAAAGAGGAAGCGTTACAATTGACCCAATAGAAATAAAGAGAATACTAATGAACAAATGTATGGCAACAAATTGGATAATCTACATGAAATAGACAAATTCTTAGAAGAACACAACCTTCCCAAACTAACTGAAGAGGAAATAGATAGTCTCAACAGACCAATAACAAGTGAAAAGACAGCATCAGTGATCCAAACCTGCCCCAACCCCCCCAAAAAGGGCTGGACCAAATGGCTTCACCAGAGAATTGCACCAAACATTTAGAGAAGAATTGACACCAATATTATTTAAACTACCCCCAAATTTTATTTCGGAAATTATTAAACCTGGAAAAAAGTTGAAAAAATAGTATACTGAATACTGATACAACATGCACTTTGATTTCCCACCTTTTAAAAATAATCCATACTTTGTTGTGTTGGCAGATGTTTTGGTGTGTATATTTTCACAAATAAATAAAAAGCAAAGAAAAGGATGGGGAAGAAAAAAAGATCAAAATGGATGTCAGAAAAGACTCCAAAATTTGTTTTTAAGTGCAGAGTAGCTAAAACAAATGAAAGAAATGATGAAGTAAAAGAGCTAAACAGAAGATTTTGAAGGACGGCTCTAGAAGACAAGGTAAAATGGCATAGTGAAATGAGTGAAGCCCTGGAGTTAGAAAACCAAAAGGGAAGAATACAATCAGCATTTCTCAAGCTGAAAGAACTGAAGAGAAAATTCAAGCCTTGAGTTACGTTACTGAATTACTCAATAAACAAAAAAGTGAATGACACAGGATGCATCCAAAGAAGATGGAAGTAATACGCAGATTCATTGTACCAAAAAAGAATCGGCTGACGTTCAAACATTTCAGGAGGTAGTATAGGATGAAAAACCACTGGTACTGAAGGAAGAAGTTCAAGCTGCACTGAAGGCTTTGACAAAAAAACCAGACTCCAGGAGGTGACGAAATACCAATTGAGCTGCTTCAGCAGACACATGCAACACTGGAAGTGCTAACTTGTCTATTCCAAGAAATTTGGAAGGTAGCTACCTAGTCAACAAATTAGAAAGGATCTATATTCATGCTCATTCCAAAGAAAAGCAATCAAACAGAATGCAGAAATTATCCAACAATATCAATAATATATGCCAACAGAATTTTGCTGAAATAAAAAAAAATGGCGGCTGTACATTGACAGGGAATGGTTAGAAGCTTAAGTCAGATTCAGAACAGGAGGTGGAACGAAGGATATCATTGCTGATGTCATATGGATATTGGCCGAAAGTAGAGAATAACAGAAAGATGGCTACTTGTGTTTTATCAACTACACAAAGGCATTCACTGTGTGGATCATAACAAATTATACATAACATTACAAAGAACACTTAATTGTGCTCATTCAAAAAAAAAAAAAAAACTGTTGCCATGAAGTGGATTCCAACTCATAGCGACCCTGTAGGACAGAGTAGAACTGCTCCATAGAGTTTCCAAGGAGTGCCTGGTGGATTTGAACTGCTGACCTTTTGGTTAGCAGCTGTAACACTTATCCACTGTACCACCAGGGTTTCCAGAGTACTCATACAGTGTCTGTAAATAGATCAAGAGGCAGTTGTTCAAACAGAACAAGGGAATTCTAGTGTGGCTCAAAATTGCAAAAAGTGTGTGTAAGGGTTGCATCCTTTCACATTCTGTATTCAATTCGTATGCTGAACCAATAATCCGACAAGGTGAACTATAGAAGAAGAACGTATCATCAGGTTTGGAGGAAGGCTCATTTGTAATCTGTGATATGCAGATGACACAGGACACAACCCTCTTTGACAAAAATGAAGACTTCTTGAAGCACTCAGTGATAAAGGTCAAAGACTACAGACTTCAGTATGGATTATGCCTGAATGTGAAGAAAATAAAAATTTTCACTATTGGACTAATAAACAGCATCATGATAAGTGAAGAAAAGCTGAAGTTGTGAACTATTTCATTGCATTTGAATTGATAATCGATGTCCATGGAAGCAGCAGTCAAGAAATCAAATGATGTATGGCACTGGGCAATTCTGCTGCAAAAGATCTCTTTAATTAAAAGCTTTAAGAAACAAAGATATCATTTTGATGACTAAGTTTGACCTGACTCAAGCAATTGTCTTTCCAGTTTTTTTTATATGTATGTGAAAGCTGGACAGTGAAAAAGGAAGACAGAAGAATACCCATTGTCTGTTGCCATTGAGTCGATTCAGACTCATAGCGACCCAATAGGACAGAGTAGAACCGCCCCATATGGTTTCCAAGGAGCAGATGGATTTGAACTGCTGAGCTTTTGATTAGCAGCCGTATCTCTTAACCATTAAACCACCAGGAATAGATGTCTTCAAACAGAAATGCTGGTGAAGCATATTTTATATACCATGGTTTTCTGCTAGTTAAAAGAAAAATTATTTCTGACAAAAATCCAACATTGTTAATAATATTAATAAAATTATACGTACAAATCAATAGTAACCCATTGCCGTTGAGTGGATTCCAATTCATAACGACCCTGTAGCACAGAGTAGAGCTGCCCCATAGGGTTTCCAAGGAGCACCTGGTGGTTTTGAACTGCTGATATTTTGGTTAGCAGCCATAGCTCTTAATCACTATGCCACCAGGGTTTCCTGACCAATAACATGTAACTATAATTTTCCTTTTTCAGTCTCTTATTTATTTATTTGTTAGGTGTCATCTAGTTGGTTCTGACTTATAGTGACCCTATGTACAGTAGAACAAATCGCTGCCCTATCTTGTGCCAACGTCATAGCCCTTGCTGTGTCTGAGCCCATTTTTGGCAGTTATGTTGATCCAGCTCATTGAGGGTCTTCAATGACCTGCTACTTTACCGAGCATGATGTTCTTCTGCAGGGATTTATCCAAAAAAAAGCAAGCCCATTGCCATTGAGTCGATTCTGACTCACAGCCATCCTATAGGACAGAGAAGAACTGCCCCATAGAGTATCCAAGGAGCAGATAGTGGGTTTGAACTGCTGACATTTTGGTTAGCAGCCAAGTTCTTAGCCACCGCAGCACTGCACCACCAGAGCTCCATATCATCACTAAAACTGTACAGAGGCTACTGAAAATATTGCTTGTCTTTATTGGAATTCACCTAGACAAGAACTTAGAGCAATGCCCAGCACATAGTTAGAAATTACTAAGACGTTAAATAAAGGAAAGGCATACATAATTAAATCAATAGGAAATTTCCTGGTTTGAAAATGAAAACTAGAGAATAATTCAAAATGTGATTATAAAAGCTTCCTCACTTGTGTTATATGATACGCTGATTATAAAACTAATCTATGTACTGAATAAAATACTTTTAATACCCTAAAATTCTATAGTAGCTCATGGTTTAACAGCAAAAGCTTAAAAGCACAGCCAGCCAGCTCTGTATGTATCACATTGAATTAAATCTTATATTTTTGCTGACTAGTCAGAAAAGGGGTATTTACTTACCAAAGTTAACTTGACAGGAATACAATGTGACCTTGGACAAGTCATATATTATATATTCTCTTTGAACAGCTGTTTTCTGAACTGTAAAGTATTAGAGATTTTGTTTCATTTCTTTATGTTGTCGTTGTTAGTTATTTTATAAAGAATGGTTATTATGTTTTCCTTAATGACAGCAATTCAAAGATTTTGTTTGTTTTTCATGTTGTGCATATTACTAGAAATATTTCTCTGTGGAAAAGGTCTCATGAAAAATTTCCCTATTTCCTTAAGGGTTTTTTTTTTTTTTGCCTTATATTAGTGTTTGTTTCATATTGAGGGTTTTTTTTTTTCTTCTTTCCCCCTCCTCCTTATCTTAGGAGACACTTGTTCTGGTTAATTGATTACTTTTGAATTTGAAGACAAAGCCAAAAAGGATAAAATCTTCTGTCTTTTAACCATAATCTGTCATCAGACAAGATGACTGACAAGACTGTATTATTTATCATTTCAGTATCACATAATTAAAATAGTTTCTTTTATCTTAAATATATCCTGTAAGTAGCAACTCATGGTTTATCTTTTCCGAATTTATCTCAATCTAATTACATGCCTCTTAAACACTTCTTTTTTTTTTCTGGTTTGCTTTTTTTTATTACTTGATAAATATTTACCTTTTTTAATTTTCTGTATAGTTTAAGTTAGGTGAATTTGACTATTCATGGTTTAGGTCAGCAGTAGCTCAATAATTCTAAAGAATTAACTCCTATTTTTATTTTAGTTGCTTTTCCTTTAAAAGCTTTATTTTTTTTCCCTACATCATTCTTTTAAAGCACCACTTTTGGTTTAGGAATTTATTTTTCTGAAATTTATTTTATTTATCTTGCAAACACCTTATGTATTATAAACTGTTGCTCAATTGATTTGTCTCACTTGGGAAAATGAAGTGAATATTATAAGGAGGCAATATTTTTTGTCTATATTTATAAATACCCACATGGAGGGCAAAGTCTCCACTTTCCCGCTACACATCTTGAGGGCACTTAACTTAAGCCTGAGTTGGGAAGTACAGGTCAGCCAATGCTAGCACTCAGTAGAAGTGATAGAAAGATTTAACTCTTTCGTCAGCAGCTAGGGCTTCTGGAAGTACTCTATTACTCTTGGGATTATTTGGGTTCAAGGGGAGTAACAGAAGTCAATATACAGGACAGTTGTGAGCAATTATTGCTGATTTGAGAAGTCTTGGGAGAAAAATATTAGTTAATATATTTAACAAATATTTATTGAGCTCTTACCATTTTCCAAATATTGTGCTAGGAATTAGAGACATACTAGTGGTTCTCTGTTAGTCATAATCGACTTGACGACAATGGGTTAGTGGTTAATAAGATGGAGTTTTAATTGACCTAGGAAAGATATAATTACTAAGCAATTTCATGTTGAATGTATAATTGTAAACTGAACTAAATGCTTTAAAGAAAAGAAATACAATACTGTGTGAGAGCATAACAAAGTTGCACTCAGGAAGGTTGCTCTAAGGAGGGACACGGTCTGGAGGTGGAAACCAAAGGATAATTAAGGCTTAACTAGGAGAACATAATGGAGATAGGAGTAGGAGTCCAGACAGTAGGAACAGCCTGCACCAAAGGGCTCTTGAAGAGGGAAGGAATAGGAAGAGGGCCTGTGTGACTACAGTGTAGTGAAAGGGACAGAGAAATGTTCTCCTTCAAGCCTTATAAACCATGGTGAAGATGTGGGTCTTCATTTTAAGAGCAATGGGGCAACATTGAATGATATTAAATTTAAGGGGTAGTTAAAATGATCAGATCTGTTTTCAAATGATCACTCTAGGAACAATTTTGGAGAGTCAACTGAACAGTTGTCAGAGGATTTAGGAAAAACAATTAATTGGCTGCTGATAAAAAATGTAGCTTGGACTTTGATACCAACCCAAAAACCAAACTTGTTGCCGTCCATTTGATTCTGACTCATTTGGAGGTAGTAAAACTGATGAAACACAGAAAGATACAAGAGATAAAAGGATTTGATGATAAATTTTATATAGCAGAGAGAAGCCAGGGAGGGTGGCAAGGACTAGATTTACTGAGATTAAAAAACAAACCTGCTGCCATCGAGTCGATTCCAACTCCTAGTGACTCTATAGGGCAGAGTAGAACTACCCCGTAGGGTTTCCAAGGAATGGCTGGTGAAGTTAAACTGCCAATCTTTTGGTTAGCAGCCATAGCTCTTAACCACTACACCACCAGGGTTCCATTTACTAATATAGGCAACAATAGAAGTAATGAGGTCAAGTTTAGGGTGCATTTGAGCTACAATGTGAGGTTATGAAGGAAATTCCTACCCTTACAAGTCTGGAGCTTGTATGTGGGAGATCTGGAGGCATTAACAAGTAGACAGTGATTTATCTACAGTTACCAACAAAAACCAAACCCAGTGCCATCGAGTCGATTCCGACTCACAGCGACCCTATAAGACAGGGTAGAACTGCCCCATAGAGTTTCCAAGGAGAGCCTGGCAGATTCGAACTGCCAACCCTTTGATTAGCAGCCTAGCACTTAGCCACTACGCCACCAGGGTTTTCTATCTAGACTTAGAATCTAATAAAAAACAGAACCTAGAATGGAATCTATAGTAAAATGATCGGATAGAAGACTTTGACTCTTATATACAAAATTCATTTCAACCAATAACTGTGGTATAGATTGAATATTTGCCTTTGTTCAGGCAGATGAGAGAACCCAGCTGAAAAATTAAACCAAGATTTTAAAATTTGGTTGTCTCTAACTCATCTTATAAACAAAGACTTGACATTTAGATCTGGCCTGAAAGATTATGCAAAATGAATTTCTCATCTATTTCCTGAGTGTTAGAAAATGTTCACATGTGTATTGTCTTAGAAAACTTATTGTCTTAGAAAACTTAAAGCAGTGTGTGATTTTTTTTGGAGTTTCTACAGACATGCTTTTCCAGTACATGTTTGGTTTGTGTGCTTATATTACAATGTAACTTTTTTTTTGAAGTCTGTCATATTATGCCATAGAACTTTGAGGTTTTAGCCAATTATTTCTTTTTTTTTTGGCTATGTTCAAAGAGTTTCCTGGGGAATAACCCTGCCATACACTCACTTTGTTAGGTGCTGTTAAACAGTACTCAGGTTTTTCAGTCTGCAACTGCAGTGCCCAGAAATAGGTTAAGATTTTGACTTTTTCTTGGTCTGGTGTTTTCTTCGATTGTGGGGGGCAAGGAAAGCCCTCCATGAGAATGGGGACTCTGTAATTCTCATTCTCTTGTACTCCATCATCTAGCACAGCATCTTGTACACAGAATTCAGAGCTAAACAATTAAATTGGAATGGAAAAAGAGGATGGAGAATATGTGTGTGTGTGTGTGTGTGTGCGTGTAATGTGTGTGTGTGTCAACTTAAGACACATGTCAAAAAATAAGTAACATGTAAAACTTGTTTGGATCCTAACCCAACAAACCAAAGATGATTAAAAAAACAAGGAATTTGAACACTTGCTAGACAGAGGTTTATTTTAACTTTTTTTTTTTTAAGTTAAATAATGGTATTTTGGTTATGTTAAAGTAACTCTTTATATTTGAGAGATGTATGCCGCGGTATTTGTGGATTAAATTATATTATGTCTGGAATCTGCTTTAAAATAACCAATTTGGAAGTTAAAGGAAGATATAAATGCAACAAGAATGATCTTGAATTGATTGTTGTAGCTGAGTGATGGGTATAAAAAAAATATGGGAGTTAATTATACTATTATTCCTTCTAAGTTTTATATCCTTGAAATATGCCATGATAAAATAATTTTTAAAAAATCACAGATAAGACCTTTAAAGAATTACTCAACCAGAGCAAAACTGTCCAATATCCTCATCTCACTCAAGATAAAAGTCAAACTTTTTAAATGACTAGCAGGGCTTAAGTAACCCATCCCCTTGTTAGTTCTCTAACTCCATCTCCACCTACACTTTTCTCACTCTTTCCATCCATCTTTACTCTAACTCATGTACTTTATGGATGCCTCTTTATTAGAAATTTTGTACCTAATATCCTTCCTATCTAGATACTCTCCCTTAGACAACCAGGTGTCTTACCACCCACAGATCTTTGAACACATTTCTTCTTGTCAGTGTGATCCCCGTATTAGAGTTTTCCAGAGAAACAAAACCGATAAATGAGATACACACACACAAACCAGTTGCCGTTGAGTCGATTCTGACTCATGACAACTCCGTGCGTGTCAGAGTAGAACTATGTTCCATAGGGTTTTCGATGGCTGATTTTTTAGCAGTAGATCACCAGGCTTTTCTTTGAAGGTGTTTCTGTGTATACTCCAAACTTTCTGTTGGCAGCTGAGTGTGTTAAACATTTACACTACCCTGGACTGCATGCGCACACCAAGAAATATCTGATGATCTCCTTCTAAAAAATGAGCCATTGAAAACCTTATGACGTGTAGTTCTACACTGACACACGTGGGATTGCCATGAGTCAGAATTAACTCTGCAGCAGTTGATTTTGTGTCTGTGTGGGTGGGTGTGTGCATACGTAGAGAAAGATTTTAAGGAATTGGCTCATGTAATCGTGGGGGCTGATAAGTCCAAGATGTATAAGTCAGGCAACAAGGTGGAAACAACTAGCTCATAGCTCAGCACTCTTGTGTTTGAAATTGGTAGGTCAGGCTGTGAGTTAGAAACTACAGTAGGATATCTATGTTATAGTCTTGAGGCAAAATCCTTCCCAAGGAAACCTCATATTTTTGCTTTTAAGACCTTCAACTGATTCAATTAGTCCCACCCACATTGTGGAGGATAATCTGATTTACTTAAGGTCAATTGATTTAAATATTAATTCCATGCAAGTACCTTCACAGCAACATCCAGACTACTGTTTGGCCAAACAACTGGGCACCATAGCCTAGCCAAGTTGACAGAAAAAATTAACCATTACATATTCCTTACCCACTTATTTAAACAGCAACTCTTCTAGCATATTCCCGACCTTTCTCCCCAACACAATACTTTTTCATTTCACTGAACAGTGCTTGTAATATATATTTTAATTTTTATTTGTGTATTGACTATCTCCTCGCACTATGATGTAAGCTTCATGCAGGCTGGGATTTTAATCTCTCTTTATCACTGCTAGATTTCTAGCACCTTTGGGATATTCAGTAAATATTCGTTGATGGGATGAATGATTCAAGTTACTACTAAATACCAAGGTTAATCTGTGTATTTCTTTTTTTATTATGTCCTAATATTTTGTTAATAAGCAACATCATGATAAATGGAGAAAAGATTGAAGTTGTCAAGGATTTCATTTTACTTGAATCTACAATCAAAGCCCATGGAAATGGCAGTCTAGAAATCAAATGACATTGCATTGGGCAAATCTGCTACAAAAGACCTCTTTCAAGGGATGAAAAGAAAGGATGTCGCCTTGAAGACTAAGGTGCACCTGACCCAAGCTGTGGTAAGTTCCAATCCCCTCATGTGTATGTGAAAACTGGACAATGAATAAGGAAGACTGAGGAAGAATTGATACATTTGAATTATGGTGTTAGTGAAGAATATTGAATATTCCATGGACTGCCAGAAGAATGAATAAATCTGCCTTGGAAAAAGTACAGCCAGAAATGCTCCTTAGACACAAGGATAGTGAGACTTCATCTCATACACTTTGGACATGTTATCAGGAGGGACCAGTCCCTGGAGAAGGACATCATGCTTGGTAAAGAGGAAGACCCTCTATGAAATGGATTGACACAGTGGCTGCAACCATGGTCTCAAACACAGCAATGATTGTGAGGATGGGAAAGGACTGGGCAGTGTTGTGTTCTGTTGTAGGTAGATTTGCAATGAGACATAACTGACTCAATGACACCAGCAACAACACCAAAGTTGTGCTAAACTTTTATCTGTGGTTGCCAAGTATTGCCAAAAATTTTTCATGAATTTTTGCTCTTTTCTATTATAGCACACATATCAGTATTTTATATGCAAAAATTAGATGTTTTTTTTCTAACTATATTACTTTGCATCAGGGTCTTTTATTTTTTTTTGTATTACTTATAAAAATATGTGTTATTCCTTCAAGTTATCATCACTAGGCTTGACTTTACTACAAGTATATAATACGCTCTGATTTTAGATTTCATTGTACATGTGCTCTACTAGATTATTTATTCAAATTTTGAAGTGAGATTCTCTCATATGGCCTTCTCTTAGATTTTTAAGATTTTTTGTTCTAAAGCCAAACATTATCATATGTGAATATGGCCATAAAATACATTCTTTTCTTAAAAACACATATGGAAATCTATTGTATATAATGTCCCTTTCTCTGGGTAGAAATTTGCACAAATTAAGTGTTGGATGCTTAAGTATTAAAGAACTGAACAAGGTTATCTGGAAACGTAAGTAATGAAACCTTAATGCCATTCAGAAAATAGCAGTCTAATTGGAGAGCAGTCCAACATATAAATTATTGACTTCTGAATTTTTTTGGTCATATCTGAGTCAACTCTTACAAGACAGTGGGGTTTGAATTCTTGGTTATAGGTTATTAGTGGATGTCTATGTGTGACTTTCAATCAACCTAGCCTTTATCTGGGAATAATATACATCTTGAGTGTCACGATGGAGCCTGCTTACTCATCATTTTGCATGTATACAAACAGTAGATTCAGTCATGAAGAGTGATGATGGTTTCTTTTCTTTCTAAGCAGAAGGTGATCTACACAAAGGGAATTAGCCTCTATCCTGTTTAGAGAATGGAAAGTATCTGGAGTGAATAAGGACATCCTCTGCTTATCCATATGAACTGAAATAAACACTAGTTTCAATATTTACCTATCTATGTTTTTTTTTATGACACTAGATTTAAGTAGCAGCCATTAAAATTAAGAGGAATCAGCCAAGATATTTGAATTTCAGCAATTTCTATATTATATGACTCTGCAGGCACAGAAAAAAAATTGATTGTACTCTTTTAGAAATATTAAAAAAAATTAGAAACCCCAATGGAAATTTGGCAAAATTTCAATATCAGTATAACTTAAAACATTTTAAGTTATATTGGTTTTGTTATCAATATAACAAAAAACAATATAATATCGATAAAACTTCAGTATTTAATGTCAATAGCAATTTTATTTCAACAGACACAATTTGCTTTTCTATGGACAATAATTTTTTTGCATACTGTCAGTTTTCTATAGGCTAATTGTCATCTATACAGAGATGTAAAATAGCCTCGTCAAATATAAACAAAGATTAAAATAACCTAGATGAATGAGCTAAGTAGGACACCCACTAAATTGCAGAGTCTCAGAATTTTTTCTTTCCTTCTCTAACCCATCTTGCTAACACTCCAGACTGAATGGGCAGGGGATCAATGTAAGAGGAACTTGGGAGATCTTACTTTGCTGGAACTGCTTAAAGTTTATGCCGTGTTCTCTAGGCCTGGAAGGTGTTTAAATAGACCCTCTTGAGAACACCTTTGTGAAATCTCTAGAACCCCTATTGCTGAGACATCAGAGAAATTTATTTAATTGAAGATGCATTATTCTCTGTATTTTAACTTTCTCTTTGAACATCAAGAGATTTATTTAGCACTGTCTCTCTTGAAGGAACCCTAGTGGCACAGTGTTTAAGAGCTATGGCTACTAAGCAAAAGGTAGACAGAATCCACCAGCCACTCCTTGGAAACCTGTGAGGCAGTTCTACTCTGTCCTGTAGGGTCACTATGAGTTGGAATTGACTCAACAGCAACAGGTTTGGGTTTGGTTTGGTTATCTGTCTTGAACAAGGCTGGAGGCTACGCCATGCTGACTTTCTCTCTCATAAGTGCCAAGCCTGGTTCATGAAAACAGAACTCCATCCCTCACTTTAACAAAGGTGGGACTGCTGACCTCTCAATGAAACCACTATTATTTCAGCCCTTCTATAAGTATTTTGGAACCCTGGTGATGCAGGCATTTGGCTGCTAACCAAAATGTCAGCAGTTTGAATCGACTAGCCATTCCTTGGAAATCCGATGGGGCAGTTCTATTCTGCCCTATAGGGTTGCTGTGAGTTGGAATTGACACCACAGCAAAGGGTTTGAATTTGGTTTGGTTATCTCTCTTGAACAAGGCTGGAGGCAATTCCATGCTGACTTTCTCTCTCTCATGTGGCCCGAACTTAACACAACTCCATCCCTCACTTTAACAAGCTTGAGAATGTTGACCTTTCAAAGCAACCACCATTGTTTTAGCCCTTCTGTAAGTATTTTGGAACCTGGTGGCACAGTGGTTAAGCATTTGGCTGCTAACCAAAAGGTTGGCAGTTCCTATCCACCAGTTGCTCCTTGGAAACCCTATAGGCAGCTCTACTCTGTCAAATAGGGCCTCTATGAGTCAGAATTGACTCAATGGCAGTGGGTTATAAGCATTTTGCAATCCTATTTCTTATATTTTATATTACTTAGGTAGGATTCAGACATGTATGTGTCCGTACTTTAGTGGTGACATGCTAATATCTTTGAATACTTTTTTTAAGGCCTACTTCCCAGATTGAATGAGAGAGGCTCACAGGACACTAAGGGTTTCCATCAAAAGCTGTCTATCAATCTTCACTCTCCCTTTCTTGGCCTTTATATTTTTCATTAACTGGAGGTAAGTGTCTTAGGGTTATAAAACTAGTCTACTGCTTTCTGCTTTTGAAAGTTCTGACATTAGTATGACTCATATATTCTCTAGTTTTAATATTTTACAGAAAGTGAGACTGGAAGAGCTCCACCTTAACATTTTCATTACTAGAAATTAAATACTTTCAATCTTCAATAGTTTTAATCTTCATATTATCATATGTACTCTATGCCAAATAGAAGCAAATCCAGACTTACATAAGGAGAGACTTCACTCAAAAGGATTGTTGCAATAAGGGGAGGGGAGATAATTAGCATAGAAGCAGAGTGACTATTGCAATAAAGAGAATACTTGGCCATAAAATATCGAGTATCCCAATGGTCAGGCAGAAAGGAATTTACTTTTATAGGGAAGCATAAATAAGGCTAGAGGGAATGTAATATTGGGGAGTAGGATGAGTGGTGAGACTAGCTCAAGTGTTTTTCAGATCCTGGGGGAAAATGCCAGCTATAAGACAACCTAGATTTCTAATAAGGATCTGAGCAGCCAGATTTTAGTTCTAAATGATGGTCAGTCAAGATATTATCCAGATATTGAAGGAAAATGGAAGAATTAGAAATTTGGTAGGAGTTGACAATGTGTGTAAGACGACAGGATCCAGTCCAGTTAAGTAATAGTTTACAATTTTTTTTAATATCCACTAGTTACGTAAAATTTATAAAAGATGTAGAACAGCCCAGAGTTTGATAACTCACAAGGATTTGCTATAGTTGTATTGAAACACAAAATTTCTCTATAGTCACTTCTTTTTCATTCAAAGATAGTCTCAAAGAAAGATTATTTCTGACCATAATTTAATTCTTGTCTCATGAGATTTGGTCTGATTCCTTACATAGGTGCAGGAAAAGTGATAATTTACTACCTAGACTTTTTACAGTTTGCTCTCATAAAGAAACTGTTTGAGGCTAGGAAGCCAAGCCAAGAACTCACAATCAGATTTCATCTGCAAATGAGTTATTTTCTCCTTTCTTGGATTCCAAAATATTCTAGGGTGTCTGAGCCTTCCATGAAGTGAGTCTCTTTACTCACCTGAAAGACTGGGAGCCCTATAAGCAGGTACTAGGCTAAGTTTTCTCAAGAAGGCATTATAAGCATTGGCTTCATTAAGTCAACCTCCTCTTCTTAAAAATGTCTGGTCATATCTGATTAAATGAGTATTGCAGATAGAATTGTTGATTCTTGTGGAATCTTGAGTTTCTGGAGCCATGTCCCACCTGAAATTATCACCCTGAGATAATCTGTAAACCTTAAACTTTGTGCCAAAAACTGGTTTCCTGAAAGTCATCAAGTCAAACAATAGTTTAGCTTAATGAGTAAAGAATGTTTGCCTTGGGCATTGTGCTCTTTTAAAGAATTATCTATGTGCAATCAGCTTTGACAATAGCATTTCCAAAGGTCAGACTAGAAGCTATGTTTTAAGGTCATTCAGTAATTATTTGAATTGCTCTTCATGAAAACGTTACATGGAATGCTGCATGTCCGCAAGTTATTCTATAAATTCTATCCTAGCACTGTTTCCAAGGCAACGTATAATTACTAGTGATGAACTGGAATATAAAAATCAGTAAAAGGTCTTTCTTCGTTGGAACATTTTTTACTTTCTAGTTGGAATTGTTGCCCTGATTTGTAAATTGTGTATTAAATAAACTTCAATCAATTTATATTATTGGCTTAATATTATTTTTATTTTAATAGTATCATTCTTCAATATGGCACTTCAGTCAAAGCTTTGGTTTTACAACCAATGTTTCCAATTATATTCTGTTATAAAGGGGGAAGGACAAACTCTTAGTGAATTTATCTGTGGTAGGCTTAAAAAAAAAGTCCCTCAAAGATATAATCACTTTCTAATTCCAAGAGCCTGCTAGTATTATCATATATGGCAAAAGAGTGAATATAGAATCTGGTGAGAAGGATTTAATTCTTAGTTACCCTACAAGAAAGGTTAAGTGCAATTACATATATCATTGTAAGAAAGAGGCTGAAGAAATTTTTATACAGAGTCAAATATAGGGGAGAAGATCACCTGAGGGTGGAGGCAGAAATGGAGTGATATACCACAAGTCAAGGAATGCCAATAGAGGCTGGAAAAGGCAAAGAACAGACTATCTCCTAAAGCCCCCAGAGGGAGTGAGGCTCTAATGACACCTTGATTTCAGACTCCTGGCCTCTAGAACTATGAGACAACACATTATTGTTTTAAGCCACCAAGTTTGTGATAATATTTTATGAACGCCAAAGGAAATGCTACCCAAAAAACCAAACCCCTTGCAATCGAGTGGATTCTGACTTGCCATAGAGTAAACACCTGTACTCTACTTATAGTAAAATTGAGAGATTTATTGAAAGAAAAGGGACAGCTCGAGCTGAGAATAAACTGAACTCCATGTTGTTGAAATCCAGAAATTCAAAATGGCAACTCAAAAGGGACTCTTTATAGGAGAACAATGAATATGAAACATTTACTTGACTGGTATTTTACAAGCTTAGATCACTGAAAGACATTACTTGATTGGTAATCATAGGATTAGATCATTGAAAGGCATTACTTGATTTGTAGTCAGTCATTTTAAGGCAGGGCTTTTCGTACCCAGTTCTGTAAGGCAATTGGTTTAAAAGGCTATATGTCTCTTTCTCAGATTGGTTACAGTGCATCAATTACAGGCATACGTGACACGGAGGGGTCACAGTGTAGTTACGTCAACATTACTGGGCATTGCTCTCTTAGAAACAGTACAGAAGATAGCCGCCTCTAATGGATGCTCACCGAAAACAGAACTGCAAACTGGGAATCTCACCCAATCCTCAGATTGGCCATTTCAGGTCATATTGTTACCAGGTAGAAACCCCAGATTCTTGCTTGGCATGACTTGTATTGGCCAACAAATGAGAGACCAAGGCGGAAGAACAGGAAAGACACCTTTATGCGGTTGTACAAGGAAAGGAGTCAGTCAGAGCTGGTGCTGCCAAGACTGCTCAGCAAGGGCAGGCAGGAAAGTTACTTTTAAAGAGTTTTACAAGTAGGCAGTTCATACAAGTTATATCAGCAACATTCTTTATCACACTGTGCAGGTGCAATGGGGTTTACATATAACCTCCAAGTAAAAGCAGGATTCAAATGTAAAGCTGGGGCAGGGGGCAGAAAGCCCAGCAAAGGAAACTGTGTTTTTAATACAACACTGTGGGAGCTCTGTCTCACTATCAAATTTTTCTTTAATTCCCTTACACAGACTCATGGTGTCCCTTTGTGTTACAGGCACAACTGAGTTTGTGCAGGAGTGTGGTCTCAAAGTGTGGTCTCAAAGTTATTTAAGCAATGCCATCAGAAGCCTGCGCTGGAGAGTGCCTGACATAGTCCTTTCCATGATTCTCTGAGCCAGCCTTTCTTTGTTGAAGGTAAGCACTCTGGCTTGAACCTGATTTCCAAGTGCTTTTAGGGAAGTGTTAGAGTAAAATGAAAAACTTCCATTAGATGACGAAAGACTTAAAATGGCCATGGTTTATTAACTTATTATTGCTAATTTTCAGAAGTGAAAGATCTAACAAGAGTACATTACAAAAAAAGAATGCAACTGACAAAAAATTTGGTTGTTTCTGTTGCATGCAAAGCAAAATAGTCAATTCAAAAATAAAGTGACAGTAAAAGATTTTACAAGTAAACAGATGAGGTATATGATTGATAAGAACTTCAGGTTTTTCAAAAGTGAAATTTTATTTCCTTAAATAATTAACTAAAAATATGCAAATTTATTCTGATCAGATTCAAAATCTTTGCCTTCTAGGCCAGTGCCTCAGAAGATAACAAAAAACTATTTACAACCTGTTATTAAGACCTTGGTGGGACTGTAAAATCGTACAACCACAACGGAAAAAAGCGTGGTGTTTCCTCAAAAAAAAAAAAAAAAAAACCAGAAATAGGACTGTTTTAACAACACAGCAATCCAACTCCTCCGTACATACCGTAGAGATCTAATAAAAGAGGAATGGGCAGACATACACACACCTATATTCATTGCAGCATTATTCACAATAGGAAAAAAAAATGGAAAAAGCCTAAGTGCCCTTCAGTGAAAAAATGGATAAGCAAAGCCTGGTACATACATAGGGTGAAACAGTATGCAACCATGTACAACAATGAATCTGTAAAATATATTATAACATGGATGAATCTGTAGGGCATAACACTAAGTGAAATAAGTCAATTTTCTTGTTGTTAAGTGCTGTCGAGTCAGTTTTATCAAGAGATAAAATGAAAGGGAAGCAACCAAAGAGTTGAGGACCTCATACCATCAAGAAAGCACCAATGGGAGCAGAGTGCATCCTTTGGACCTGGGTCCCTGCACCTGAGAGTGTGTCCTATGGACCCGGGGTCCCTGCGCCTAAGGAGCTCCTCAACCAGGGGAAGAGTGAGGACAAGGAATCTTCCTCCAAAGCTGACAGAGAGAGGAAGCTGTCCCCTAGAGCTGACACCCTGAATTTGGAGTTGTAACCTACTAGACTGTGAGGGAATAAATTTCTCTTTGTTAAAGCCATCCACGTGTGGTATTTTTGTTAGAGCAGCACTAGATGACTAAGACACCACCTGTTGAGGTGGTCCTCTACTTTACAAAGCAAGATGTCCTTCTCCAGGGATTGATCCCTCCTGATAACATGTCCAAAGTACGTGAGACATAGTCCTATCCTTGCTTCTGAGGAGCATTCTGGTTGTACTTTTTCCAAGACAGATTTGTTCAATCTTTTGGCAGTCCATGGTATATTCGATATTCTTCACCAACACCACAATATACAAAAAAACCCAGTGCCCTGCCTGGAGTCAATTCCGACTCATAGCGACCCTATAGGACAGAGTAGAACTGCCCCCATAGAGTTTCCAAGAAGCGTCTGGCAGATTTGAACTGCCAACCCTTAGGTTAGCAGCTGTAGCACTTAACCACTATGCCACCAGGGTTTCCACACTACAATTAAAAGGTGTCAATTCTTTCTCAGTCTTCCTTATTCATCTTCCAGATTTCACATGCATATGAGGCGACTGAAAACACCATGGCTTGGGTCAGGCTCACCTTAGTCCTCAAAATAACTTCTTTGCTTCTCAACACTTTAAAGAGGTCCTTTGCAACCGATTTGCCCAATGCAATGCGTCTTTTGATTTCTTGACTTCTGCTTCCCTGAATGTTAATTCTGGATCCAAGTAGAATGAAATCCTTTACAACCTCAATCCCTCTCCATTTATCATGATGTTGTTTATTGGCCCAGTTGGGAGAATTTTTGTTTTCTTTATGTTGACGTGTAATCCATCCTGAAGGCTGTGGTCTTTGATCTTCATCAGTAAGTTCTTCAAGTCCTCTTCACTTTGGGCAAGCAAGGTTGTGTGATCTGCATAACGCAGGTTGTTAATGAGCCTTCCTCCAATCCTAAAGCCCCATTCTTCTTCATGTAGTCCAGCTTTTTGGATTATTTGCTCAGCAAACAGATTGAATAGTTATGGAGAAATGATACGACCCTGATGCACATCTTTCCTGACTTTAAACCATGCAGTACTCCCTTGTTCTGTTTGAATGACTGCTTCTTGATACATGTACAGATTCCTCATGGGGCACAATTAAGTGTTCTGGAATTCCCGTTCTCCACAATGTTATCCATAATTAGTTATGGTCCACACAGTCTAATGCCTTAGCATAGTCAATAAAACACAAGTAAACATCTTTCTGGAATTTTCTGTTTTCAGCCAGAATTCATCTGACATCAGCAACGATATCCCTGGTTCCACATCCTCTTCTGAATCTGGCTTGAATTTCTCACAGTTCCGTGTCGATATACTGTTGCAGCCACTTTTGAATGATCTTCAGCAAAATTTTGCTTGCATGTGATATTAACAAAATTGTTCTATAATTACCACATTCAGTTGGATCACGTTTGTTGTGAACAGGCATAAATATGGATCTCTTCCAGTCGATTGGCCAGGTAGCTGTCTTCCAAATTTCTTGGCATAGATGAGTGAGCACTTCAATCAATGCATCCATCCGTTGAAACATCTCAATTGGTACTCCATCAATTCCTGAAGCCTTGTTTTTCACCAATTCCTTCAGTGCATCTTGGACTTCTTCCTTCAGTACCATCAGTTCCTGATCACATGTTCCATCTTGAAATGCTTCTATGTCTAGAAAATCTTTTTGGTATAATGACTCTGTGTATTCCTTCCACCTTCTTTTGATGCTTCCTGCATCATTTAATATTTCCTCCATAGAATTCTTCAGTATTTCAGCTCAAGGCTTGAATTTTTTCTTCAGTTCTTTTGGCTTGAGAAATACTGAGCATGTTCTTCCCTTAATACTTTACCTTGTCATCCTTCAAAATCTTCTGTTCAGCTCTTTTAATTCATCCTTTTTTCCTTTTGCTTTAGCTACTCAAAGTTCAAGAGCAAGTTTCAGAGTCTCTTCTGGCATACATTTAGGTCTTTTCTTTCTCTCCTGCCTTTTTA
Organism: Loxodonta africana; assembly: GCF_030014295.1. Classification (NCBI taxonomy): domain Eukaryota; kingdom Metazoa; phylum Chordata; class Mammalia; order Proboscidea; family Elephantidae; genus Loxodonta; species Loxodonta africana. The sequence continues at coordinate 20,091,133 of NC_087362.1, forward strand.
ATGACCTCTTAACTTCTTTATATATGGTGTTCTTGATGTCATTACACAACTTCTCTGGTCTTCGGTCATTAGTGCTCAATGTGTCAAATCTATTATTGAGATAGTCTCTAAATTCAAGTGGGATATACTCGTTTGTACTTTAGCTCTCATGGACTTGTTCTAATTTTCTTCACTTTCAATTTGAACTTGCATATCAGTAATTGATGGTCTGATCTGCGGTCAGCCCCTGTCCTTGTTCTGACTGATGCTATCGAGATTTTCCATAGTCTCTTTCCACAGATGTAGTTGATTTGATTCCTGTGTATTCCATCTGGTGAGGTCCATGTTATAGTCACCATTTATTTTAGTGGAAAAAAGTATTTGCAGTGAAGAAGTCGTTGGTCTTGCAAAATTCAATCATGCAATCTCCAGCATCGTTTCTATCACCAACACCATATTTTCCAACTACTGATACTTCTTCTTTGTTTCTGACTCTGGCATTCCAATCACCAGTGACTATCAGTGCATCCTGATTGCATGTTCAATCAATTTCAGACTGTAGCCATTGTAAAAATCTTCAATTTCTTCATCTTTGGCCACAGTGGTTTGTGTATAAATTTGAATAATAGTTGTATTAATTGGTCTTCCTTGTAGGCATATAGATATTATCCTATTACCGACCGTGTTTTACTTCAGGATAGATCTTGAAATGTTCTTTCTGACAATGAATGCAATGCCATTCCTCTTCAAGTTGTCTTTCCTGACATAGTAGACCTTATGATTGTCCATTTCAAAATGACCAATACCAGTTCATTTCAGCTCACTAATGCCTAGAATATCTATCTTTATGCATCCCTTTTCATTTTTGACAATTTCCAACTTTCCTAGATTCATGCATTGTACGTTCCACATTCTGAATATTAATGGATGTAAGATAGGGAACAGAGGGGCCCCCAAATCTGCAAAGTAACAGGAAATGGGCCAAGGTGCAGAAACAAAGCCATTCCCCAGAACAATGGGGCAGGGTATCAGAAAACAGCCCACAAATTTATTTAAAGTTGTCTCTCAGAAGCAGCTGGATAAAATCAGCCCCAGGGACATCCACAGAACATCCGCCTGTGACAGCTGTGTGACTGTCCACCAGGGGCAGTGAGGGGCTGCAGCCACAGCACGGGAATCAAACTCAGGGAGCAAGAGGCTCTACAGGAACAACACCCCATAATAAGTCCTGCTAGGAATCCCAGAGGCCTCAGGGACAGGAGCCGTCTTAGAAAGCGGCTGCACATGCACTGTAGTTAACATATCCCCTCCTATGCCTATGAATAAACATGAGTCTTTTCCTGCCCAAGAACTTTTTAAAAACCCAGGCAAGTCTTTTGTTCTGTGAGACAGGGGTATGCATTGCTTAGGCCCTCCTCATCTCTGCTTGCAAGCCTCTTCCATAAAGCTTTGCTTGTGTGGGAAACTCTTCTTGCATTACTTGCTCATTCTTGACCAGTGAGAGGCAAGAACTTTATTCTATTCTGCAACAGAAGTTTGCAGCTGTTTTTTCTTATTTTGAGTTGTGCCACATCAGCAAAAGAAGGTCCTGTAATCTTGACTCCATCCACATCTTTAAGGTCAACTCTACTTTGAGTAGACAGTTATCCCCCAGTTGTATTTTGAGTGTCTTCCAACCTGAAGGGATCTTCTTCTAGCACTAAGTCAAACAATGTTCCACTGCTATTCATAAGGTTTTCACTGCCTAATTCTCTTCAGAAGTAGACTGACGGGTCCTTCTTCTTAGTTTGTCTTAGTCTGAAAGCTCATCTGAAACCTGTCCACAATGGTTGACCCTGCTGGTATTTGAATTACGGTTGCATAGCTCCCAGGATCACAGCAACACACAAGCCCCCACAGTACAACACAAAATAAGTCAATTACATATGGAGAAATATTGTGTGATCCCACTTTTATATGAAGACAAGAATATATATACAGAGACCGTTGTCCACTGGTGGTTACTATGGATGAGTGGGGTGGGGGAATCATTCTCTAGATTGTAGATACCTGTTATTTTTGGTGATGGGAAAAGCAGCACCAAATGTAGGTGTAATGAGCACAGCTTGGCCAAAGTGAATGATGCTGCCAAGAAGTACAAAAGAGAAAAAGATGTTTATGCTAAAGAATATGAGATACATGATTTGGCAGCAACACCAACAATAACCAAAAAATGAGTGTACGATCACTTATGTAGGTGTATAGGCATATATGTGTATGGGTAGGTGCAGGTGTGTACATATGTAAGTACAGATAGAAGTATATATGTACATGTACAAGTATGTGCACGCATACATATATAATCATAGAGGACACAGTTATAGGTACTTCTTAGACACAATCAAACACCTTATGAGATTGTTTTTTTGTGTGGAAGGTTTAGTCTCATGGAACAACTCAGTCAATTGGCATAATAAATTTCACAAAGTTCGTGTTCTGTATACTAGTGAGGTGAGAAGCATCTGAGGTTTTAAAAGCTTGCAAGTGGCCCTCTAAGATACAACATCTGTACTAGTCAAGAGCAAAAGAAAAAGAAGGAAACCAAAGTCTCAGAGAATAAATTATCTACAGCGCTAGCAGTTTACAGGAGCCATGGGCTTATCTACCTTTAGACCAGAAGAACTAGCTGGTGCCTGGCTACCCCTATCGACCATTCTGATCAGGGTCACAATAGATGGATCTGGATAGAACGTGAGAAAAACACAAAACTGAAATTCCTAAAAAGTCCAGAATTGCTGTACCAGTTGAGACTAGAGAACTCCTTGAGACTATCACCTCGAGATATTCTTTAAACCTTGAACCAAAATTATCCTTTGAGTTCACTTTTTAGCAAAATAACAGATTGGCACGCAAAAGAAAGGATATTAGCAGTGAGTATGGTGTGCCATTAAAAAAAAAAATCTGTATGAAACCACAAGGTTCAACAATTACTCTGAAGAACAGATGAAAACATAAGGGGGAAGGGAAACTAGAGCACTGAAAATGGACCAACAAGAATGCAATTAAAGAGAATGCTGACACATTGTGAAAGGTGTAAATAACGTGACTGAACAATTTGTGTAGACATTGTCAAATAGGAACCTAATTTGATGTGTTAAAAAAAAAAAAAAAAGGTAGACCAAAGATCCCAGAATATTTTGTTATTTTAATGGGGAGAAAATAAAGTTTTGGTTTTGCATCAGTGCAGTATTTGATACTAAAACTCATTTAAGAAAAAAATGTATAAATATACCCATCAAACTGTAAGCAGTTTTGTTCATAGCAAAATTCTCTTTCTGTGAATCTTCTACAACTTTCTCTGTACATTCTATTCCCTCTCTTCTCTATCTCATTCTGGAACAGTGAGTCATTTCTCCCCACATTGGCATTGTTACCAGCATCGTCTTTCTGTCAGATAGGACAAGTTAAGAATGCTTGCTCAATATTTGTGGAGACATTTAAGATTTTATTTGTTGTGTGTAATATTATGGAAGCCGTGAACTAAATTTTGGACAAGGGACTGAGGAGAGATCAAGAGGCCACCAGGGTATCTCCAGAGCCTATCTGAGTGGGTAGAACATCAGTCTCTTTCCAATTACGTTTTCCATCATAAAGTGCTTCCTCTTGGTGTCTCTGAGTTCTTTTAAAACCCTTTTGTTACCATTGGCCTAAATAGTGTGCCAGCCAATGTTTAGTCCTCTGTACCTCAGAAGTAAGGAGTTCTTCAGGTTCTAATGCATTCAGCATCAAAGTAGGTCCCTTTTGAAATGTGTGAGGCTCAGCACAGTGGACTTGGAGCCTCATTGTTATGTAGGTTGAGCATTCTATTAGGTGATGCTTCCTGGATGAGTTAGTTTTGTAAACTTGTTCCTTTTTTGCCCCTTTATTTCTGTGAGATAAGGCTTGCAAGCATAATTATGGCTTCCCTGTGTGATGGTTAGGGAGCCCTGATAGGTTTGGTTTAGTTTTTCCGTGTCATATTTAGAAAACCAGAGGCTCCCCAGGTAACATAATGGAAAGGCACCAACAATAAATTATCTACCTAATTGTCAGTGGCATAGTATCATACCACAGATTGGTTGTACCAAAGTGCCACATGCCTCATTGGTGGATTGTATTGCCAGATCATATTTCTCAAAGTCCATATTAAACCTAAAAACCAATTGAGTTGATTCTGACTCATAAAAAAAAAAAAACCCAAACCCAGTGCCATCGAGTCGATTCTGACTCATAAAAAACCCACTGCTGTCTAGTCGATTCATAGAAACCAAAAATTTAAACATAATCAGTTAGTAAGTATGCTTTCGAATACTGAAAATACATGCCATCCAAAAAAATTTTAAATAAAAAATTGGCAACAAAGGTGTTAAAGCCCCCAACTGGGCAGAGGTAGGGGACTAAAGTTTGAGTAACTATAGAGAGGGAGTTGAGGGGCCAAAATGGGAAGGAAAAGGCCTGACAGGGGATAATAAGAGTGGAAGAGGCAGGGGTATTCAAGTGGGACACATCAAAGGGAGCTGAGGGGAAGATCAAGTTGTTCCGCTAAACATTTATAAGACAAAGTACAGGAATCCAGAGGATCTGTGTCTGGCTTTGTCACACGTAAACAAGAGGTACTATCTAAGTCATACAGGGAAGAACGATGGGTGACTCTTTACAGTTAAGCCATTTCCCATAACACGGAAGGGTAAGGGAATTTCTTAACCATAATTCTTTTTTAGGAGAACAGGACTTACGTAAAGTTTAACACTGCCACCAAAAATTGCTTGTGTAATCTGACTAACTTATTTCCATTAATTTAGAAAATCTTCTCCAGTTCCATCCTCCAAAAGAGAAACTGATGAGATTTTTTTATTTTATGAGTGTAACAACAACAACAAAAAATAAGACAGGATAGATTTCTGTCAAGATGGCTGCATAGTCAGATGCACCATGCTGTCCCCCTACAGCAAAGACCCAAGAAACCAAATAAAACAGATACTGATGATAATTCTGGAATTCTGAGCATAAAATGGGAGGATGAAGAATTAGATCAAACACTGATTGGAAGGAGAAACTGAAAGAAAGCATCAAATGAGGAGAGATCAAAATAAAGCAAAAAACTGACAACAGGGAACTGGAGGATTTAAGCTGTAAATGATGACAACTTCTAAATGAAAAGGGGAAATAACAGATGTATTTATAGAATTTCCATGTGGGAGGAAGTCAAGGCAATTTCAATTTTAACAGAATTCAGGTAAACTTCACATTAACCACCAAAAAAAAAAAAAAAAAAAAAGTAATAAGTCTACTCACCAAACTAATGGAGATGACAACAAAAAACTCAGTAAACACAGCAACAACAACAATGAATAGGGAAAAAAAATCCATACACAAAAGGAACTCAGCACAGAAAATAAAGAAAAACAAAGAAACCATTAACGCCACAAAAAAAGTATATCCAAATAACAGCAATGAATCCATAGTTATTATTAATCACACTGACTGTAAATGGAGCAGGCAAGAGACAGAGACTAGCAGAATGGATTAGAAAACATGACCCACCAATATGTTGCCTACCAGAGACACACCTTAGACACAAAGATATAAACAAGCTAAAAATCAAAGGATGGAAAAATATATATCAAGCAAACATTATCAGAAAAAGAGCAAGAGTAAAAATAAGAATTTCAGATAAAATAGACTTTAAGTGGAAATCCATTATAAGAGACAAAAAAGAATGAGTAAAGGGTTAATTCACCAAGAATACGTAACAATAATAGATATTTATGCATCCAAAGATAAAGCTCCAAAATACATAAAACAAACTCTAACAGAATTGAAAACAGGAATGGACAGTTCTACAATAGTAGTAGACTTTAAAACACCACTTTCAACCATAGAACAACTAGAAAGAAACTTAATAAAAATACAGAAGATCTAAATAACACAATCAACCAACTTGACCACACAGACATATACAGAACACACCTGGTGAAGGGAATGACAACACCCAACAACAGCACAGTACACATTCTTATCCAGCACACATGGATCAGTCTCCGGATGTTCTTCAGAATAGAAGAAATTCTAGGTCACAAAGCAAGCTTCAATAAATTCAATAACATCAACATAATACAAAGCATCTTCTCTACCATAATGCTATAAAACGAGAAATCAATAACTGAAAGAGCAAGGAAAAATAATTAAATACATGGAAACTAAATACTACCTTAATTAAAAACTACTGGGTCATAGAAGAAATTAAAAATGAAATTTAAAAGTTCTTAGTATCAAAAAGAATGAAGACACAACATATCAAAACCTCTGGGACACAGCAAAAGCAGTGCTCAGAGGAAAATTCACAGCAATAAATGTAGGTATCAAAAAAGAAGGTTCAAAATCAATAACTTAACCCAAAGATTTGAACAAATAGAAAAGGAACAGCAAAAGAAGTCCATAGTCACCAGAAGTGCTATAGTTAAGAGCTTGGCTGCTAACCAAAAGGTTGGCAGTTCAAATTCACCAGCCACTCCTTGGAAACCCCTATCAGGTAGTTCTACTCAGTCTTATAGGGTCACCATGAGTTGGAATTGCTTGATGGCAATGGGTTTGTTTGGAAACCCTGGTGGCTTAGTAGTTAAGAGTTCAGTTGCTAATCAAAAGGGTGGCAGTTCAAATCTAGGTGTTCCTTGGAAACCCCATGGGGTGGTTCTACTCTGTCCTGTAGGGTTGCTTTGAGTTAGAATTGACTAGACAGCAACTGGTTTGGTTTTGTGGTTCTGTAGTTGCCAGAAGAAAGGCAATAATAAGGACCAGTGCGGAAATAAAAGAAATAAAGAATAGAAAAACAATAGAAAGAATCAACAAAACTAAAAGTTGGCTCTTTGAAAGGATCAATAAAATTGACTAACTACTAGCCAAATTGACAAAGGAAAAAAATGAGAAGATACAAATAACCTAAGAAATTAAAGGAATGACATTAAAACAGAACCAACTGAGATCGAGTCATAACAGAATGTTATGAAAAATCGTACTGTAATAAATTTGAAAACCTAGAAGAAATGGAAAAATTTCTAGAAACACTCTAACTAAATTAACACAAACAGAAAGAGAAAACCTAAATAGACCCATAACAAAAGAAGAAATTGAAGATATTAAAAAAAAAAAAAAAAAAAAAAACTCCCAACACAAAAAAGTTCTGGCCCAAAGTCTTCACTGGAGAGTTCTACCAAATGTTCAGAGGAGAGTTTACACCAATTCTACTCAAACTATTACAGAACATAGAAAAGCCAGACAAAGATATCACACACACAAAAAAAGAAACTTACCGGTCAATATCCCTCATGCATATAGACACAAAATTCTAGCCAACAGAATAAAACAGTATATCAAAAAAGTGATACAGCACCACCAGATGGTGGCTCATACCAGGAATGCAAGGGTGGTTCAACATCAGAAACTCAATTGACATAATCCACCACATGAATAAAAGAGAGGACAAAAATCACATGATCATCTTAATCAATGCAGAAAAAGCATTTGATAAAATCCAGCACCCTTTCCACATAAAACCTCTCAGCAAAATAGGAATAAAAGGGAAATTTCTCAACATAATTAAGGGCATATATACAAAACCAACATTCAACATTATTCTCAAAGGAAAGAGATTGAAAGCATTCCCCTCGTGAACTGGAATGAGACAAGGATGCCTATTATCACCACCCTTATTTTTTTTTAGTTAATATTTTACTGGAAGTCTTAGCCAGAGCAATAAAGTAAGACGGGGATATAAATGGTATCCAAATTGGCAAGGAAGAAGTAAAACTATCCCTATGAGCAAGATGATATGATTCTTGCAGTGCAATGCATTACTTAATATGGACCTTCTATCCATGGTCTTTGCAATTTGCACACAATGATTGAGTGACACCATGCAAATGAGGTATATGAATACTGGTGATTGGAGTTATGTGTCAACTTGGCTAAGCCATGATTCCCAGTATTGTATGGTTGTCCTCCATCTTATCTGTTTTAAATTCTAGCCTCTATATGTTAATAAGGCAGGATTGGTGTGGGGTATAACTTGAGTTGTAGCCTTTCAGGAGGGCATAACTCAAGTCCCACATTTACTCGTGTTATCCCCTTCCCTGGGATGAGCCCTGAATCTAAGTTATATATATGGGTACCCTGGCAAGGCTCTCTCTCTGCATCTGTAACCCCTGTCCAGTTCATGATTGTCTAACTTCCAGTTCTTGGGACTTGAGCCAGCAGCTCACCATTTGACTTGCCAACTCTGGGATTCACTGGCCTCCGGAGCCTTGTGAGCAGCAACCTATAGTCTGACCTGCCAATTTGGGTTCATCAGCCCCCACAGACATGTGGGTCAGGAGAAGCCTATGCCTGATCCATGGATTGGGATTTGCCAACTTCCACAATTGTGTGAGCCATTTTTTTGGTATGGTTCGTGATTTCTGTGAGATGGAACCCAAAGATGGGAAGATTACTGAGGGGGAGGAGGAGCAGTTGATTTTAGAGATGATGGAGTTGTACAGCAATTTGGAAAAGTTGGACACTTGGGACATTTTTAACCTCCACCTCATAGGAACCAGCTTTGTGCTGATGCTTATAAAAGACATTATTGATTTAATCCTATACATAGAAAATCCCAGAGATTCTACAAGTAAGTTTCTGGAACTAATAGAAGGGTTCAGCAAAGTGGCAGGGTACGAGATCAACAAATAAAAATCAGTACGATTCCTTTACAATAACAAGGAGAATTCTGGGAAAAGGATATCAGGAAAACAATACCATTTACTATAGCCCACAAAAGGATAAAATACCTTGGAATAAATCTAACCAGGGACATAAAAACTCATACAAGGAAAAAACTATAAAACACTACTGCAAGAAACCAAGAGCCCTACATAAATGGAAAATATACCATGCTCATGGATAGGAAGATAGAACATTGTGAAAATGTCAATACTACCCAAAATGATCTATAGATATAATGCAATTCTGATCTAAATCCCAACAACATTCTTTAATGAAATTGCAAAACTAATTTCCATGTGTATTTGGAAAAGAAAGAGGCTGCAAATAGCTAAAGCATTATTGAAGAAGAAGAACAATGTAGGAGGTGTCACAGTTCCTGATCGCAGAGCTTACTATACAACCATGGTAATCAAAACAGCCTGGTACTGGCACAAACACTTCACCAAAGAAGACATTCAGGTGGCCAACAAATATGTGAAGAGATGCTCGTGATTATTAGCCATTAGAGAGATGCAAATCAAAACTACAATGAAAGGCCATCTCACTCCAACGAAAATGCTTCTGATCAAAAAAACAAAACAAAACAACAACAGAAAACAAATGTTGGCAAGGTTGCAGGGAGATTGTAACTCTTATATACTGCTAGTGGGAGTGTAAAATGGTACCACCACTGTGGAAAACAGTATGATGCTTCCTCAAAAAGCTAGAAATACCATATGATCCAGCAATCCCACTGTTAAACATTTATCCTACAGAAATAAGAGCAGTGACATGAATAGACATATGCACACTAATGTTCATTGAAGCATTGTTCACAATAGCAAAAAGATGGAAATAACTTAAGTGTCCATCGACAGATGAATGAACAAAATGTGGCATATCCATACAATGGAATACCACACAACGATAAAAAATAATGAGTCTATTAAACGTTTTATAATATGGATGAATCTGGAGGACATTATGTTGAGTGAAATCAGTCAATCAAAAAAGGACAAATAATGTATAATACCACTATTATAAAATGGAAAGCTTTACTCACACAAAGCATCATTCTTTGATGGTTACCAGGAATGGGAGCAGGGGGAAGAATCACTTTAAAAGTTGACACATGTTAATTCTGGTGAACAGAATGACAATACACAATATGGGGAAGGTCAGCAAAATGTGACCAGGGCAAATGAAGACACTGAGAGGTATGCAAGAACAAAGGACAGCTATGGTAATGACTATACCATATACAATTTGGCAACAGTAATAATAACCTAAAAACTGTGAGTGGTTACATAGTAGATACCAAAAAAACCCAGTACTGTTGAGTCAATTTTGACTTATAATGACCCTATAGGGCAGAGCAGATATGCATGCTAAACAGAGGTGGAAGATTGCCTGGGAGTGCAGGCACATGCCTGCATGGGTAGAGTTGTGAGTAACTGTATTTTCATATTTGTATGTGTTGCCTGTATATTCACATATATAATAGAGCACATAGAGGGCACAGCTAACAAGACTTCTTAAATGTATCCGAACACCTCATGGGACTGAGTTACTGGGCTTGAAGGCTAAGGACCATAATCTCTGGCGGCTTCCAGCTCAGTTGTCATAACATAGTTGATAAAGACAGCATTCTACATCCCACTTTTGTGAGTAGCATCTGGGGTCTATAAAGCTTGTGAGTGGCAATCTAAGATACAACAATTATTCTCTTCCCTCATGGAGCAAAGGAGAGTGAAAGAAGCCAAAGGCTCAAGGAAGAAATTAGTCCAAAAGACTGATGGCCAATATGAACTACAGCCTCCTCTAGCCTGAGACCAAAAGAACTAGATGGTGCCTGGCCACTGCTACCGACTGCTCTGATCAGGGACACAACAGAAAGTCCCAGGGAGAATGGAATAAAAATGTAGAATGAAACTCAAATTCATAAAAGACCAGACTTACTGGAATGATAGATACTGGAGGAACCCCCGAAACTATCACCCTAAAACACTCTTTCAACCTGGAACTGAAGACAATCCTGGAGATCGCCCCTCAGTCAAATAATAGATTGGCATATAAAATAAACAATAACACAGGAGATGAATGTGCTGTTTAGAAAGATCAACTAAATGAGACCAAATGGGCAACATTTGTCCAAAAGGAAAGATGAGAAGGTAAGGAGAGTAGAAAAACTAGAGGGATGGAAACGGGGAAGGCAGTGCAGAAATGGGGAGAGTGCTGACACAGTGTAGGGATAGTGACCAATGTTACGGAACAATTTGTGTATGCACCGTTGAATGGGAAAACTAATTTGCTGTATAAACTTCCACCTGAAACACAATAAAATATTCAGAAAATAAATAAGGCAGGATGCAATTTTGTAAGGAATACTAGAAGGAAAATTGTTTTTGGCAGCTCAATTTCTAAAGAGGCACAATGCTTCAGGCCCTTGAAAAGAGGACATGTAGCTGGACTCTTTATCACATCTTTGCTAAGAATTCCCATGTAAATAATTCTAGGCAATGCCAAAGCTGGTGAAGAATATATTTGTTTTAAAGAAAACTCGAATGCTCCTATGTAAGAGGAAGAAAAGTCTATCCTATTAGTCTGAGTACTGGACTGGAAGACAGAACTCCAGTGCTCTATTTACAGATTCAATAGAGATTTACTATAGTCCCTCCAGGGCTTCCCTGCCTCAGTCTCCATGATTTTACATATTATTTGTAAGAAATTATTTCTCAAGTGCCTTAAATAGAGTCAGTAGACACAGCAACAACCAGTTCTGGACATTGCTGGCATATACACAAAAGTAAACCCCAATCTATGGAAGAGTTGTAAAAAGACTAAATACATATTTATTAAAACCTGCATGATTTGTAAGAAAGAAAACTTGTACTGGGTACTCATTACATCCTGGGGTTTGTTCTAAGCTCTTTACATCTATTCCTTCATTTAACACTCTGAAGAGAACCTTGAATTTGATGACATTATATTACCTCCATTTTACAGATGAAGAAGAGACTAAGTAATTGGCCCAACTTTATATGTTGGAGAAGTGAGTCTTTTGTATTCTCATGCTTTGAATTCATTCCAAAAGAAAAAAAAATTTTAGATAGGTAATCAAAATAGTGGGCCTAGTGAAATTAGAGTCTCAATCAACTAATCATCTTGCTGTATCAACAGTTGATCCACCTTTAGAAATAAAAGTTTTGGTTGTACCAGTCTCTTGGCCAAAATAAAAAGAAGATACAGATTTCAGTCTTAGATTTGAAGGAAAGAGCCAAAATGTTGTGCAGTTATAAGGGAATATATCTACTTAGAAAATTTACAAAAATTGGAATACTGTACATCTTTATAGTTGATATTTTTAGGAATTGACAGAATGTTAAGTAATAGTATTTTACAAGCTGCTTTTTGGACATTAAATGAGACTGGCTTTAGCCTATAATTCAGTCTCAAGATAATTCTAGAGTAAATGGGAACATTACGTGTTAATAGATTCATTTATCACAACACTCTAAAAGCTCTATAGATCATACAATATACCACATTGATTATTTGTCACATCCTCCTTGCACAGACAAAACCTGTGACACTTGTGAGCCTATGAAATTATATTGGGAAGGTTAGCTATAAAGGATTGCCTTTTCTGGCAATTTCTACATATGCCAGGTGCATAATTAAATAATTATCTCTTTTAGAAAATAAAACAATTGACTTCCCTTTTCTGGAAAGATTAAGCAAATTTGGAAGGGGGCTTGAATTTGTTGAGACAATGGCCTTTCCTAACTTGAAAATATAATCTAAAATGAATCAAAGCCTGAAAAATAGAAAATGTGCCCCTAAAATTTATACCACCATTTTAGTCTATAAAGCAGAGCATTCTTGAGTTCTTCGAGCTGTTTTCTGATTAAGAAATAAAACTTTCTAAAAATTACAACACAGCCACGTTTACCTCACAGCAGGCAGCAGCTTTTCAATTCAATAAGAGCTGTGTATCCCAGAGCAAAATTTAGCCCTAAAAGTGATATAAAGGAGTGCAGAAAAGTGAAAACGAACTTCCTCGGCTAGGCCATATGCTCTATTTTCCAGCATTTGTTTTCTGGTAGCTCAGAGTCACCACGATTGTTCAGGAACTTTAGAACTCCGTAGCCTTTTTTTTTTTTTAATTGTGCTTCAGGTGAAAGTTACAGAGCAAATTAGTTTCTCATTAAACAGTTAATACACAAATTCTTTTGTGACATTGGTTGCCAACTCTGCAATGTCTCAACACTCTCCCCTTCTCTACCCTGGGTTCTCTGTTTCCATTTGTCCAATTTTCCTGTCCCTTTGTGTCTTCTCATCTTTGCTTTTAGGCTGGTGTGCCCATTTGTCTTATATACAGGTTTGAACTACAAACCACGTCCCTCGTGTACATTATTGTTGGCTCTGAGAGACCTGTCTAATCTTTGAAAGAGTGAATTTCATGAGTGACTTCAGTACTGAGTTAAAAGTTTGTCAGAGGACCATACTTGACGGGTTTCTCCAGTCTCTGTCAGACCAACAAACCTCATCTTTTTTTAAAAAATGAATTTGAATTGTTTTCTGCATTTTTCTCCAGCTCTGTCTGGGACCTTTTTTTGTGATCCCTGCCAGAGCAGTTGACAATGGTAACCAGGCACCATCTAGTTGTTCTGGGCTCGGTCTGGTGGAGGTTGTGGTAGCCGTGGTCCATTAGTCCTCTGGACTAATCTTTCCCTTGTGTCTGGTTTTCTTCATTTTCTTTTGCTCCAGCCAAGATGGGACCAGTAGATAGATCTTAGATGGCCGCTTGCAGGCTTTTAAGACCCAGACACTCTTCAATACAGTCGGATATAGAACATTTTTTTTATAGACTATGTTATGCCAGTTGGTTGCCAGAGATCAGCCCAGTAGCTCGGTCCCTCAGGGCATTTGGATGTGTCTGTGAAGCTTCTATGACTTTGCCTTGGTCAAGTTGTGCTGACCTCCCCAGTATTGTGTATGGTCTTACCCTTAACCAAAGTTACCACTTATCTACTATCTAGTTAGTGTCTTTCCTCCCCATTTTCCCCTCCCTTCTAATCATCAAAGATTGTTTCTTTCCCTGTGGAAGCAGTTTCATGTGTTTTTATGCAGTAAATAGTGGTCTCATACAGTATTTGTCCTTTTGTGATTGACTTATTTCACTCAGCATAACGTCCTCCAGATTTATTCATGTCGTGAGATGTTTCACAGATTCATCATTGTTCCTTATTTTTTCCTAGTATTCCACTGTGTATATATAGCATAGTTTGTTTATACATTCATCTGTTGTTGGGTATCTAGGTTGTTTCCGTCTTTTTGCTATTGCGAATAATGCTGCAATGATCATGGGTGTACATATGTCTATTCATGTGATGGCTCTAATTTCTCTTGGATATATTTGTAGGGAGTGGATTGCTGGCTCGTATGGTATTTCTATTTCTAGCTTTTTGAGGAAGAGCCGTATTGTTTTCCAAAATGGTTGTACCATTTTGCATTCCCGCCAGCAGTGGGTAAAAGTTCCAATCTCCCTGCAACCTCTCCAACATTTGTTATTTTCTGTTTTTTTTATTTGTTCCAGTATTGAGGGAGTAACATGATAGCTCACTGTAGTTTTAATTTGCATTTCTCTAATGGCTAGTGATCTCAAGCATTTTCTTATGTGTTGTTAGCCATTGGAATATCTTCTTTGGTATAGTGTTCATATCCTGTGCTCATTTTTTAATTAGATATTTGTCTTTTTATTGCAGAGGTGTTGAATATTCCTGTAGATTTTAGAGATTAGAATTTTGTTGGATATATCATAGTTAATTTTTTTTCCCCAGTATGTAGGTGGGTGCTTTTTTTACTCTTTTGGTGACATCTTTTGATGAGCATAAGTGTTTAATTTTTGGAAGATAACATTTATTTAGCTTATCTTCTGGTCTTGTTTATTGTTAATTACGGTTTGTATCCTATTTATGCTGTATATTAGGGCCCCTAGTCTATATTGTTCTAAACCCTGGTGTCATAGTGGTTAAGCTGCTAAGCAAAGGGTCGGCAGTTTGAATCCACCAGGTGCTCCTTGGAAACTCTATATGGCAGTTCTAGTCTGTCCTATAGGAATCGACTCAACGGCACTGGGCTTGGTTTTTGGTTTAGTGTATATCAGAGTTCCTATGAGTCAGAACAGACTTGACGGTAATGGGTTGGGTTTGGTTTTTGGTTAGCATCAACTCTCTTTTTTCTTCCATGGTCTTTATAGTTTTTGGTTTTATATTTAGGTCTTTGGTCCATTTTGAGTTAGTTTTTGTGTATGGTGTGAGGTATGCATTCTGTTTTTTTTTTTTACAGATGGACTTTCAGTTTTCCCAGCACCATTTGTTAAAAAGACTTTTTCCCCATTTAATGAATTTTGGGCCTTTATCAAGGATAAGGCAGCAGTAGAGTAGATGGATTTACACCTGTGTTCTCTATTCTGTTCCATTGGTCAATGTGTCTGTCGTTGTACCAGTACCAGGCTGTTTTGACTACTATGCTGTACAGTAGGTTCTGAGTCAGGCAGTGTGATACCTCCTATTTTGATGGAATTTTCTGGTCTTTTATCAGAGGGAGAAGGACATATGAAGTTGCACTGGATTAACTGTTAACACTTTTGACTATTATAACCCTTCTCTCTAGTAAATGATGAATTTGCATTTACAAAAAACTCAGTCCTTTGTGATGGCCAATTGGGCTAAGATGTCTTCAGATTGTATTTAGTAAGTTTAATGATAAAAAGGAAAAAAAAAATCCTCAGTTGTATAATATCGTTTGATATGAAAGAACCAAGAAAACCAAACCTGTTGCCATCGAGTTGATTTCAACCCATAGCGATCCTATAGGACAGAGTAGAACTGCCCCATAGAGTTTCCAAGGAGTGGTTGGTGGATTCAAACTGCCAGCCTTCTGGTTAGCAGCAGTATCACTTAACCACTGTGCTACCAGGGTTCCAATCTGAGAGAGGGGAACTCAAATGAACATTTGGTCTTAATGTAACACCAGAGTCTGGAAAGATGTATTTAGGTAGCCGAGATTCTGCTACCATTTAGAGATGAACTGATTAACTGAGAACTTCAGTGAACTATTTAAAGGAATTAAATTTAAAAAAGAGGAGTCTTTGATAAATCTACATATTTAACGTCATACAGTGTTCAGGTTCACTTTTAACACTTGCAGTCAACCAAGCCAAGAAATACTTTATGAACTCTTTAACATTCGTATACGTATATGAACTGTTACTATTATTAATACTAATAAATTCATGATGCTGCTGTTCTTCATTTGATAATCAGGATATACCAGAAAGGGTTTAGGCTGGATTTATTTTATTGTATTAGAAAATAAACCCAGGAGGCGTAGTGGTTAAGTGCTATGGCTGCTAACCAAAGGGTCAGCAGTTCAAATCCTCCAGGCGCTCCTTGCAAACTCTATGGAGCAGTTCTACTCTGTCGTATAGGGTCGCTATGAGTCGGAATCTACTCGACGGCACTGGGTGGGTTATTAGACAATTGTCCTCAAGATCAGCAGATCTAAATAAGTGCATCAAAGACTCTAATTTGCTAATTGTTTCCAGATGTATTCAGCATTTCCAAGCTACCTTACCTGTATTTGTAAGATAATTTCCTACCACTGTTTCAAGGCACAGACAAAACGCCCCTCCTCCATAATGCCTTCTATAATTGCTCGATTTATTTATTTTTGGGTCTCTATTTTTTTTTAAAGCGTTCTAGTTTTTATTTCTCTAACGACAAATCTTTTAAAAATCTTTTGCTGTTTAGCATGCTGATTAGCATGAAAATGATTTTATAGGATACGCAATCAATGTAGAGTTCCTATTATAATGGAAGCAAGATTTAAACTAGACAAAAGCCATCCGCCAGTATTGTCACATTTCCTTAGCAGCCTTCTCTTTAAACTCCAAGAAAAATTCTAGGAATTCATTATCATTTTTACACCTATGTGAGAATTACATAGCAGCTATAATTCTGGAGGGTCCTAATTCCCTTGGCCCTTTAAGCCAAAAGGTGGCAAAGACTTCTCACTGTTGGTAATCTCTGATGCCCCAATACACTTTTTGGTGCCCTCTGTACGTAGTGTCTTCACTAAATCCCTTGAAAAATCTGTGTTGGATTCAGTTTCCTGCCTGGACCTTGACTAACTCAGGAAGGAAGTCACCAGCCTGTTTCTCGTTGTGTTTATTTCTAGTATGAGAAGGCCTGGTTCAGATTTTTATAAATCCCAGACAGAACTTTAGTATTTTATTTTGAATTTAGAAATATGAAGGATTATTTTAGCCCATCTGGTTCCCAACACTCCCTTTCTGAAATTATTTTACTTCTGTTTTTAAATGTATTTGTTCCTATACTCCTTTTCTTCATTCATCTGAGTTTCTAGGCTTTTTTTTTTTTTTTTTTGAAGTTCTTTTACTAATGACTACTTCATCAAGGATAGGTTTTACTTGATAGGGAATGATTGTGGAATGGAGAGACAGGTACACTTATGCCTCTTTCTTCTTCCTCCACATTGCCCTCAGTAGACTGCTGCCCACTTACCACCTCAATGGGGAGAAAACCTGGAAATATTAGATCAACATTAGCCCAAACAAGGAGCCCTGGTGGCCCGATGGTTAAGTGCTTGGCCCTGGTTCAAACCCACCAGCCACTCCAAAGGAGAAAAGACTTGGCTATCTGCTCCTGCAAAGATTCATAGCCTAAGAAACCCTCTGGGGCAGTTCTAGTCTATCCTTATATGGTCATTATGAGTCATAATCAACTTGACCACACACAACGACATGAGCCCAAGCGAATGTGAATCAGGACAAGGCTCAAGTTTCGTGGGGGAGAAACGTATAGAGGCCAACTATTTCTTATACCTTAGAAGAGCACTGCTGGGCTGATGCCATTGAGCCCAGATCCAGTGTGCTTAAGGTGATGGTCTCTGAGAAAGAATGGATTACCATGCAGCTGCCACAGCACAGGAGTTTTGGCAACCACTTCTCTATCTGCTTCTCTACCCCCAGGAAGGAGAATGCTGGAAAACTGGACATCAACACAAGAATTACATAGGTGGCAGAAGCGTAGGCCTCCTCCGTGATGAGACTGTTTAACTTCCCTCACAGTATCTCCTGGACTATTTCTGCAGTATAAGCATCTGCTAGTGCATGTGTTTCAGATCAAAAATTACAACTCTCATGAATTTAATGACATGAAATGTCTCTTACTTTTAAGACAGTTAGGTGAATGCGTTTTTCTCTCCAGCAGTTAGTCTTCATGCTGAGAAACTTAATTAAATGAAATCGTTGGATTAGTGTTTTATGTTTCTATGCCCACTAATTAGAATGAGGATAGTTGTTTTTTAATAAGCATTGTCTGATCAGAGAATTATGCATGTATGCATAAATACTTGTGATTAAAATGCTATAAACTAAATAACTTTTTTTTTTAAAAATAACTCCTGAAACCTCACGAAATTTCTAGCTTCTAAATAGAGTTTTTATTCGTATCTTATGGCTTATAAGAAATTTAATTTGGTGATGCTGCAGTAAAGATGTTATTAGGGACTGTGATTTCCACAAATTTATTAAACTTTTAGCCTACATGAATTATGAGGGAAATAATTATGAACATTTACAGTCATCAAGGCTACACATTTAAAATAGGGAGCCGGTGTACATAAAATGCTAATTTAACTACACAATTGTACATTTCTAATAATGCTGTTCCATGTAGGTTTAAGTAAATTATCCCTAAAATGAAAGTATAAGTATAAAGATCAAAAGAAAGTAGAACACTATAAATCAGCCAACACAGATATTCCTGAGAACATTTATATTAACACCTCAGACAAATGTTCAAAGAGTAATAGTCTACAATTCATGCATCCTACTTTGGCTGAATTTTCTGTTTTCAGTCTTTAAAAAGGCGTGTTGTTTCTCAGTTAAACTTTCAATATATGATATTTGTTTCTATAACAAAATAATACTCTACCCAGTGTAAAGGGATGAACTGGAAAACAGAAAACCACACAGAACAAAAACAAAACGAAGCTCAATTTTGCTAAAATAAAGCCTACGTTGAATCTTTATATGTTTATCATATAAAAGGAAGTCACAGAAAATAAGAATATGACCATTGATATTCTAGAACCAGAAAGTCGTAGAACTAAGGCAAATCAAATTGACACAGGGAAAAAAAATGAGAACAAAGTCTAAATGCTGCAGAATATAAGGTACAAAAATACCAGATCACTGAAGAATTCTGATATCTTATATTTAAGGAGGAAGTTTAGCACAAAACTCTCAAGGAAGAAATGATGGATTGTTGGTAAGCCTAAACAAGATTGAATACCAAAATTTCCAAGGAAAATGTAGCTTTATTTTTGTATTTCCATACTCATTTGTTTTATCTTTCTAAATAGAATTGAAGTACTAACATCATCATTCACATGTTTTTTGAAGCTATTGTGATGTAATAAATGCCAGAAAGAGTCAAATGAGATGGTTTTACAGTTAAGTTTTGTTTTTCACACACGGACATCAAGGCACATTCTATGGGAAGTTGTTCTCCTTTATAGCTTAATTCCGTTTTAAAGCAAGAATTAAATCCTAATATTTATCCATTTGAATATTTCATTTATTTTTTTCTTATGAATACTGTTACATATATTTTTGCTGCACTACCATTCAGGAAAATGAGTTGTATATGCTTAGGGTATTTTCTGTTAAAACTAGATATATTTTATTCTAAAATTATATTTCTTTGAGTTGTAAGATAACATATGCTTCAATTCTTCTGCTTGTGGCTTTTAGGAAATGTATTTTTATTTAGCCATCAATTTTTTTATTACTTATTTATTTGTTAACTATTTCTTAACTGTGGAAGCACACGGGGTTACCATGAGTTAAAATCAACTTGAAGGCAACTGCTTTGGTTTTTTCGTTTGGTGGTAGCAATGAGGATAAAACAACGAATTAGTTGGTTTTCAAATATTCTCCGTTAGGCTGGGTTCTCTAGAGAAGCAAAACCAGTAAAGCATATAAATATATAGAGAGATTTATATCAAGGAGATGGCTCACGCAGTTGTAGAGGCTGCAACGTCCCAAGTCTGTGGGTCAGGAAAGAAGCTTCTCCTGATTCATGTAGCCACAGGAGCTGGTGAACCCAAGATTGGTGGGTCGGACAGCAGAGCTCTTCCTCACAGGCTGCAAAGACCCACGAATCCCAAGATCACCAGGCAAGATGGCAGGTAAGCTGGGAGCTCAAGTCCCAAGAACCTGAGGTCAGATGAACAGGAGCCAACTGCAGGATCCAGAGCAAGCAAAAGCCCAAGAACCTTGCCAAAATCTCCGCTTACATTTGAAGCAGGCCATGTGCCCAAGGAAACTGTCTTTTAACCAATTGGCTACTCACAGTAGATGCTGTTATGGAGGTGATCACATTATATCAAATCTCATCATGTAGTGATTAAAACATCATGTTATTGCTGTTGTTGTTAGGTGCCATCGAGTCGGTTCCGACTCATAGCAACCCTATGCACAACAGAAAGAAACACTGCCCGGTCCTGCGCAATCCTTACAATCATTGTTATGCTTGAGCTCATTGTTGCAGCCACTGTGTCAATCCACCTCGTTGAGGGTCTTCCTCTTTTCCGCTGACCCTGTACTCTGCCAAGCATGATGTCCTCCTCCAGGGACTGATCCCTCCTGACAACATGTCCAAAGTACGCATGATGCAGTCTCACCAATCTTGCTTCTAAGGAGCATTCTGGTTTTACTTCTTCCAAGACAGATTTGTTCATTCTTCTGGCAGTCCATGGTATATTCAATATTCTTCGCCAATACCACAATTCAAAGGTGTCAACTCTTCTTCGGTCTTCCTTATTCATTGTCCAGCTTTCACATGCATATGATGTGATTGAAAATGCCATGGCTTGGGTCAGGCGCACCTTAGTCTTCAGGGTGACATCTTTGCTCTTCAACACTTTGAAGAGGTCCTTTGCAGCAGATTTACCCAATGCAATGTGTCTTTTGATTTCTTGACTTCTGCTTCCATGGCTGTTGATTGTGGATGCAAGTAAAATAAAATCCTTGACAATTTCAATCTTTTCTCCTTTTATCATGATATTGCTCATTGGTCCAGTTGTGAGGATTTTTGTTTTCTTTATGTGGAGGTGGAATCCATACTGAAGGCTGTGGTCTTTGATCTTCATTAGTAAGTGCTTCAAGTCCTCTTCACTTTCAGCAAGCAAGGTTGTGTCATCTGCATAACGCTGGTTGTTAATGAGTATTCCTCCAATCCTGATGCCCTGTTCTCCTTCATATAGTCCAACTTCTTGGATTATTTGTTCAGCATACAGATTAAATAGGTATGGTGAAAGAATACAACCCTGACGCACACCTTTCCTGACTTTAAACCAATCAGTATCCCCTTGTTCTGCCCAAACAACTGCCTCTCAGTCTGTGTTAAGGTTCCTCATGAGCACAATTAAGTGTTCTGGAATTCCCATTCTTTGCAGTGTTATCCATAGTTTGTTATGATCCACACAGTCGAATGCCTTTGCATAATTAATAAAACACAGGTAAACATCCTTCTGATATTCTCTGCTTTCAGTCAGGATCCATCTGACATCAGCAATGATATCGCTGGTTCCACGTCCTCTTCTGAAATGGGCCTGAATTTCTGGCAGTCCCTGTCAATATACTGCTGCAGCCGTTTTTGAATGATCTTCAGCAAAATTTTGCTTGCATGTGATGTTAATGATATTGTTCTATAATTTCCACATTCAGTTGGATCACCATTCTTGGGAATAGGCATAAATATGGATCTCTTCCAGTCAGTTGGCCAGGAAGCTGTCTTCCATATTTCTTGGCATAGGCAAGTGAGCACCTCCAGTGCTGCATCTGTTTGTTGAAACATCTCAATTGATATTCCAACAATTCCTGGAGCCTTGTTTTTTGCCAATGCCTTCAGAGCAGCTTGGACTTCTTCCTTCAGCACCATCGGTTCCTGATCCTATGCCACCTCTTGAAATGGTTGAATATCGACTAATTCTTTTTGGTATAATGACTCTGTGTATTCCTTCCATCTTCTTTTGATGCTTCCTGCGTCGTTTAATATTTTCCCCATAGAATCCTTCACTATTGCAACTCAAGGCTTGAATTTTTTCTTCAGTTCTTTCAGCTTGAGAAATGCCAAGTGTGTTCTTCTCTTTTGGTTTTCCATCTCCAGCTCTTTGCACATGTCATTATAATACTTTACTTTGTCTTCTTGAGAAGCCCTTTGAAATCTTCTGTTCAGTTCTTTTACTTCATCAATTAGCTGCTCGATGCTCAAAAGCAAGTTTCAGAGTCCTCTGACATCCATCTTGGTCTTTTCTTTCTTTCCTGTCCTTTCAGTGACCTCTTGCTTTCTTCATGTATGATGTCCTTGATGTCATTCCACAACTCGTCGGTCACTAGTGTTCAATGCATCAAATCTACTCTTGAGATGGTCTCTAAATTCAGGTGGGATATACTCATGGTCATATTTTGGCTCTTGTGGACTTCCTCTGATTTTCTTCAGTTTCAGCTTGAACTTGCATATGAGCAATTGATGGTCTGTTGCACAGTCGGCCCCTGGCCTTGTTCTGACTGATGATATTGAGCTTTTCCAGCGTCTCTTTCCACAGATGTAGTCAATTTGATTTCTGCGTGTTCTACCTGACGAGGTCCATGTGTATAGTCGTCATTTATGTTGGTGAAAGAAGGTATTTGCAATGAAGAAGTCGTTGGTCTTGCAAAATTCTATCATTTGATCTCCAGCATTATTTCTATCACCAAGGCCATATTTTCCAACTACTGATCCTCCTTCATTGTTTCCAACTTTTGCATTCCAATCACCAATAATTATCAATGCATCTTGATTGCATGTTTGATCAATTTCAGACTGTAGCAGCTGATAAAAATCTTCTATTTCTTCATCTTTGGCCCTAGTGGTTGGTGCGTAAATTTGAATAATAGTCGTATTAACTGGTCTTCCTTGTAGGCGTATGGATATTATGCTATCACTGACAACGTTGTACTTCAGGATAGATCTTGAAACATTCTTTTTGACGATGAACACAACACCATTCCTCTTCGAGTTGTCTTTCCCAGCATAGTAGACTATATGATTGTCCAATTCAAAAAGGCCAATACCAGTCCAATTCAGTTCACTAATGCCTAGGATATCGATGTTTATGCGTTCCATTTCATTTTTGATGATTTCCAATTTTCCTAGATTCATACTTTGTACTTTCCAGGTTCCAATTATTAATGAATATTTGGAGCCGTTTCTTCTCTTTTTGAGTCATGCCACATCACCAAATGAAGGTCCCGAAAGCTTTACTCCATCCACATCATTAAGGTTGACTCTACTTTGAGGAGGCAGCTCTTCCCCAGTCATCTTTTGAGTGCCTTCCAACCTGGGGGGGAGGGGGGCTCATCTTCCAGCACTATATCAGACAATATTCCACTGCTATTCATAAGATTTTCACTGGCTAATGCTTTTCAGAAGCAGACTGCCGGGTCCTTCTTCCTGGTCTGTCTTAGTCTGGAAGCTCAGCCGAAACCTGTCCTCCATGGTTGACCCTGCTGGTATCTGAATACCGGTGGCATAGCTTCCAGCATCACAGCAACACACAAGCCCCCACAGTACGACAAACTGACAGACACGTGGGGTAAAACATCATACGACTGTTAAACTATGTCATAACTGCCGAACCACTGGGAATCATGACCCAGCCAAGTTGACACACAACCATAACCATCTCAATGCTTTCACAAGTGTGCAGGAAAGGACATAGACATATTATAAGAAAACTGAATGCAATTTTCTGTGTGCTAACATGAGAAGAATGAAATGGTGTAGAGCACCTGAGCAGAACTCTCAACCAAGGCTTTGGGGTCTAGAAAAGACTTCCCAGGAGACGTGAGGTCTGTGCTGAGAACTTAAGGAAAAGTAGGAGCTCATGAGGTAGTGAGCTAGCAGTGGAAGATATGACTAGGAATGTATCAGAACAAGGGAAGAGCCTGTGAAATAGTTTGTCATCAAGAGCAAACATGGTAATGATGAGAACTGGAAGAAATATATTCTATGATCTG
Organism: Loxodonta africana; assembly: GCF_030014295.1. Classification (NCBI taxonomy): domain Eukaryota; kingdom Metazoa; phylum Chordata; class Mammalia; order Proboscidea; family Elephantidae; genus Loxodonta; species Loxodonta africana. The sequence goes on from NC_087362.1 coordinate 20,115,023, forward strand.
TTTCATAGTTACATATGAATTTCAAAATTGTATTTTCATTTTTTCAAATGTAATTCTGTCTCCAAATGGAAGTGCTTTACTCATTTATAATTTTATTTAAACATTTTTACCAGAGCATGATTATTTCTTTATATGAAGAATAATGGCAAGATTTATACATCAGTGTGAAGTAAAGATACAAGATTTGGTGCAAAGATGTATGCTTCTGAAGCTCTACGTGAAAGGGAGTACAATATAATCATTAACAGCATAGATGCTGATGCCAGAATAGATCTTAATCCCAGCTTACCACCTATATGCCATGCAACCTTAGGCAAGGTTAAGACTTTGAGACATTGGGTCATGGTGAAAGTTAAATGTGCAAATGCATATAAAACACTTAGAGCAACGCTTAGCACAGAGTAAGTGCTTCTTAGTGTATTTATGTTCCTACAATACGATATATATAACTTATGGTATAAGAGGAAACCGTGGTGGAGTAGTGGTTAAGTGGTATGGCTGCTAACCAAAACGTTGGCAGTTCGAATCCGCCAGGTGCTCCTTGGAAACTCTACGGGCAGTTCTACTTTGTCGTATAGGTTTGCTACGAGTCAGAATCGACTCGACGGCAGTGGGTTTGGGTTTTTGAGTATGGTATAAGAGATCACTTTACGTTGTCATATTAGTCCTATATCCCTTCATGATTGTGCTAATAGCCCAGATCCTACCTTTTGATATGTTGAAAAGCACAATTTGATTCGTCAGTAAGTATTTTGCTGCAATTTTGTGAGGATGGAATTCTGCTACCATTTTCCTAATTATTCCCACAACATTGAGTGACTTTGTGCAATTTCTTTGATTCAGTATGGCCTTTCATTAACCATGTTGTTATTAGCTGCCATGGAGTCAGCCACCAACTCATGGTGACCCCATGCACAACTGAACAAAACACTGCCAGTCCTGCACCATCCCCATGATCAGTTGTGATCTATAGGGTTTTCGTTGGCTGATTTTTGTGAGCTTTTCACCAGACCTTTCTTCCTACTACATTTTAGACTGGAAGCTCCACTGAAACATGTTAAGCATCATAGCAACATGCAAGCTTCAACTGATGATAGGTGGTAACTGTGTATGAGGTGTATTGGCTGGGAATCAAACCTTGTTGCCCACATGGAAGCAGAGAATTCTACCACTAAACCACAAATGCCTCATTCACCAAACATAAAAGCTTCCTCATGGAGTGTTTGGAGTTTTTAGGATTAAACCATATGGACTAAGATACTTCCTTGGCTGATCTTTTCTCTGTTTCTATAGCTTTCTTTTTCCAGAATGTCATTTAGTTGGAATTATACAGTATGTACCTTTTCAGACTGGCTTCTTTCACTTAGCAATATGTATTTAAAGTTCTTCCATGTCTTTTTGTGGTATGATGTTCATTTCTTTTTATCGCTGAATAATGCTCCGTTGCACGGATGTATTACAGTTGGTTTATCCATTCACCTATTGAAAGATGTCTTGGTTACTTCCAAATTGGCACAATTATGAATTAAGCTGCTATAAACATTCATGAATAGGTTTTTATGTGGACATATGTTTTCAAATCCTTTGATTAAATTCTTAGGAGCATAATGGCTGGATCATAAGGTAAGCCTATGTATAGCTTTGTGAGAAACTGCCAGAGTTTCTTCAAAAGTGGCTGTACCATCATTTTGTATTCCCACCAGCAATAAATGATAGAACACACACACATACATACGCCCAAACACACGTACTTTTTATAATATGTATAGATGTGTGTATGTGTGTGTATACACATAACATATATAATGCACAAAGGAAAAGAAAAAAAAAAGTATTACTCTTAGAAAAGCTTTTCCACTGAGTAAAATTTCTGCAGTTGGTACCTGGTGATAGACAAAATATATTCCAGCATGAGGAAAATGTAATTAAATGAAAAATAACTTCTTCAAGTTTTCACATGACATGCTTATCTCTACATTGCTATTTTTGATTACAGTGTTCACTGGATCTGTCCTACTACCGAACACATAATTATATCTATTTTTCTACCTTGTCTTCTCTCTGAGTTACATTTTCTCTTTGTTTTGGTTCAATTATTACAAAATTCAATTTTGCTATTAGAGCAGATTCATATCCACTATCAAGCATAGGTTTGAAATTCGAGTGGAAGATTTTTATCAGACACACCCCTCTCCATATTTATATTCCTCATATTCACCAATAACATAGATAGCAAATGCTAAGAAATTGAAAATATTTTGTTCAGACTGAAGATCTATTGGAACAAACTGGCATAGAATGCTAAGCAAACATAAGTAACAAAGAGAAGAATGGTCAATGCAGTAACTATATTGAACAGTCGAAAATGCTAAAGATACATTGTTTACAGCAAATGTCACTAAAAATTGAATTTGTGTATGATAATAACACAAGATAATAACACAAGGTCAACTGATTTTGCTGAAACAATAGGTTTTTATGTATAAAAGGAGACTAAAACTATAGAAAAGTTAGATACCATTAATAATACTCTATTTCTGAGTTTTTCAAAATTTTCAAGTAACAAAGCATATCTTAGAATTATAAGGACCTGTACAAACTGGAAAAGAAACATTATCCATCAATGTTAAAATTTCTTTCAAAAATAAAAATGAATGATTTAGTTTTAACAAAAGGAATACTAATGAGAATTAGGAATATTTAAGCAAAACCCTGGTGGCGTAGTGGTTAACTGCTACGGCTGCTAACTGAAAGGCTGGCAGTTCGAATCTGCCAGGCACTCCTTGGAAACTCTATGGGGCAGTTCTACTCTGTCCTATAGGGTTGCTATGAGTTGGAATCAACTCAATGGCGGTAGGTTTTGGTTTTTTTTGAAACACGATTTAGTTTAGCTTTGCATTTTGCAGTTGATCAATTCAACATTAAAAATTCCTATTCACCAATGATTTAATACATATTGAATCTGTAAATAATAAATATAAGTTATTTGAGGAAAAGAAAAACTGGAAACTGATTATCATAGTCATTTTAATAGATGTTTCTAAATTCAGTATCTACCATTTACTTGTTTTGGTGTGGTTGTTCAGTGCTGTTGAATCGGTTCCAACTCATAGAACCCCATCCACAACAGAATGACAGTGTCTGGTCCTGTGCCATCCTCAGAATCATTGCTGTGTTTGAGCCCATTGTTGCAGTTACTGTGTGTATCCACCTCTTTGAGGGTCTTCCTCTGTTTCACTGACCCTCTAGCTTACCAAGCATGATGTCCTTCTCCAGGGACTGGTTCCTTCCGATAACGTCTAAAGTATATGAGATGAAGTCTCTCCATGCTTGCTTCTAAGGAGCACTTTGGTTATACTTCTTCCAAAACACAGTTGTTGCTTCTTCTGGCAGCCCATGATATATTGAATATTCTTCTCCAACACCATCATACAAAGGAATCAATTCTTCTTTCATCCTCCTTATTAATTGCCCAGCTTTTGCAAGCATACGATGTGGTTGAAAATACCATGGCTTGGGTCAGGTGCACCTTAGTCCTCAAGGTGACATCTTTGCTTTGTAACACTTTAAAGAGGTCTTTTTCAGCAGATTTGGCCAATACAATACGTTGTTTGATTTCTTCACTGCTGATTCCATGGATGATGATTGTGTATCCAAGTAAAATGAAATCCTTGACTACTTCAGTCTTTCTTCCATTTGTCATGATGTTGCTTCTTGGTCCAGTTGTGGGGAATTTGTTTTCTTTATGTTGAGTTGTAATCCATACTGAAAGCTGATGTCTTTGAGCTTCAAGTCTTCTCCCTTTCAGCAAGCAAGGTTGTGTCATCTGTATATCTCAGGTTGTTAATGAGTCTTCCTCCAATCCTGATGTCTCATTCTTCTTCATATAGTCCAGCTTCTCAGATTATTTGCTTAGCATACAGATTGAATAAGTGTGGTAAAATGGTGCAACCCTGACGAACACCTCTCCTGATTTTAAACAATGCAATGTTCCCTTGTTCTGTTCGAATGACTGCTTCTTGGTCTATGCACAGGTTCTGCATGAGCATAATTAAGTCATCTGGAATTCCCATTCTTCGCAATGTTATCCATAATTTGTTATGATCTACTCAGTTGAATTCCTTTGCATAGTCAATAAAACATCTTTCTGATTTTCTCTGCTTTCAGCCAGGATCCATCTGATATCAGCAATGATATCCCTCCTTCTATTTCTTTCTGGCAGTTCTGTGCTACAACCATTTTTGAATGATCTTCAGCAAAATTTTACTTGTGTGTAATATTAATGATATTGTTTGATAATGTCTGCATTCTGTTGTATCACTTTTCTTTGGAATGGAAACAAATATGGATCTCTTCTAGTCATTTGTCTGGGTAACCGTCTCCCAATTTATTTGACGGAATGTGGTTTTTATGTGGTAAATAAAATGTCACAAGTGACAAATGAAGATATAATAAAATATGCACACCCCTTTCTTTTCTAAATCAGTGTAAAATGACTATCATTATAAGGGAAGAATAAGGTTGAAGAAACTCGAGAAGTTTTTTTGATTCATTTTATACTGTCTGAAATTATTAAATCATCAGTGACTCTTTAGTAGAGTATTTTACTCAGAACATTCTTAGATGCCCACACTGGACTACTAATGCAAACTCAGTTTCTGGTCCCTTTCCTCCCACTGCTTATTGTCTTGCTTTAGGCAACTCACTTTATTCTTCCACTTCTCAGTTTCTTAAATGTGCAAAGTGAAAGATTGGACTAAGTTATTACCTAAGTCCTCTACAGCTATAAAATTTGGAATTTCAAAGAGAATAAGACTTAAGAAAGGCAAAATTTATTAGTGGTAAGATCTCACCAAAGTCAAGAGTTGATTAATTGTTTGGAAATGTTACCTTTGGTTGCCAAAATGTTGAACTATGAGAGGCCAATAGGCACCTGGGAAAGGGATGTAAGAGTAGAAAAGAATAATGACTACTTTCCAGGCCTCATTGTTTTGTCTAATACCAATCTAGCTGTAAGTGTATTCTATTCTTAATTACACTGCTGTGTAGCAGAGTTAAAGCTGCGCATTTTATCTTGTCCAGAAAAACAAACAAAAAAAAAAATGTATTTATATACACTAAATGAAGTGAAGGAGCAGAAATACTTTCTGAACTAAGGAATAAAATAAAAACAAAAACATAGACTATTTTCTTCTTTTTTTAATCTTGATAATGTAAATCTTGATTTCAGAAATGTTACTTTAGCTCCACCATTGAAATCCTGCGAGCAGTCAAAGATGAATGCAAGATTTCAGGGAAAGTAATACATTAAATAAGATAGATGAAATAAATTTGCATTTCTTACTAATTTAGAAGAAAAATTCAACCTAGGTGTCTTAGTCATCTAGTACCGCTATAACAAAAATATCACAAGTGGATGGCTTTAACAAAGAGAAATTTATTCTGTCACAGTCTAGTAGGTTACAAGTCCAAATTCAGGGTGTCAGCTCCAGGGGAAATCTTCCTTTGTCAGCTCTGGAGGAAGGTCTTTGTCCCCAATCTTCCCGTGGCCGAGGAGTTTCTCAGGCGCAGGGACCCCATGTCCAAAGGATACACTCTGCTCCTGGTGCTGCTTTCATGGTGGTGTGAGATCCCCAAGTCTCTGCTTGCTTTCCTTTCCTTTTATTCTCTTGAGAGATAAAAGGTTGTGCAGGTCACATCCCAGGGAAACTCCCTTTACCTTGGATCAGGGAGGTGACCTGAGTAAGGGTGGTGGTAGAATCATACCCTAATCCTCTCAAGATAAAATTACAATCACAAAATGGAGGACAACCACTCAATACTGGGAATCATGGCCTAACCAAATTGACACATATTTTTGGGGGGACACAATTCAATCCATGACACTAGGTTATCATCAATTCATCAGGGCCTAAAGTAGAAATTGCATCTATTTCATAGATTAATATCCATATTTAGACTTTCTTCCTTATGCAGCCCTCCCTGCTTATCAAATATTGTGGTTTGGAATTTGCTAATTATATACAGTTGAAGAGCATACATCTGCTTGAGAAAAAGTTTATAAGTCCCTGGATATCTCTCCATGCTATGAAACATGCACCTCTATCTATCCAGAAACCAATCTTATCTCCTATAATTTTCATATAGTCAGTCATGACCTTATTAACTCAAATAACTCACTTGTTTTTCTCTTGTACCCAAAGACTAAATGACTGTCATAGATAAAATGGGAAAGTTCAAGATTGTGGAAGGAAGAGACAGGTTTCCCAGGATAGAAACGAAGCTCAGGAGTGGAGTTGCTTAGACCGTACATTTATTTTTTGATGACTATATCCTAGTGTCCAGGAAACTATGTTCCTTAGGTATCTCTCCTTGACTTGAGAACCTTGACAGAAAAGGAACAAAAAATACTTAAATTTGATGTAAGGAAATCCAAATTAAAAGGAGTGAATTTGAAAACAGTGTCCTGAGAACCTTAGAATTCAAAGTTAAATATGAGACATGCTACGAAAGGCAGTATGGGGATCGCATGGGTTTGGACTTAGGAGCCCTGCAAATTTTGGCTGGTTTAGCATTAGAGTGAGTTTGAGAGAATCAGCTAATTCCTATTAAACACTCTCTTCATATACAAAATAATTGGAGTGTTATAACACAACTAAGATTTTTAACAACTCTTTCTATCATACTCTGTCAAATGCTTGCCATATCTCAGTTGGCTCTGATAAATCTGTAATAACATTTGAAGAACTTCATAAATGAAAGTAAACATGGGATCATAAATAAAAGATAAAAGTACAGTGCTTTTCACCATGTGCTCTTAGGTTTGATGAATTGAAACATCCTTTAAAAAGCCAAGAAGCTCAATGAAGCCAAATCATGATTTCCTGTCCTCATTCGTCATTCAGATGGAAAGAAGCACCCTTATCCATTTTCCTCTTCTCTATGTTGACTACAGTAATGAGGGCCTGGGGAATTCTTAGCCTCTCCTGAAAGGTTTCTTTTTATTTCAGGCAGTTTACATTTTTGTCATGGATTCTCCCTAGAGAGCTCCTGCTGTTTCATTATTGAATTGAAAGAGCCAACATTCACTTGTGGTCAATAACAGCACCAGAAGCTGCTGTTGATTTTATATTAGCCATCAGCACTTAGCTTATCTACTAAATCCATTGCAAACCCCACAAAGGAGAGAGATTTTTCTCGTTTTCCTTTCTCACCCCAATCCTCTATCTCACTCTAACACTCTGTTGCTGACCTTGCAGAAGGCGGTGAGCTTAGGGAGCTTAAATATTTTCTTTCTTAGGTGGTTTCAATTTGGAGATCACCTCTGTCCATCCTGCAGAGCCCTGTTTCATGTGGACTTCCACAGATGCACTTCCCTTTATTTAACTGTTACTTTCTTGATGAAATTTGCTGAAAGCATTACTTTTCCCTATTAGATATTTATTATAAAATAGATATGTAGTTGAAATTTGGAGAAATAATGACACAATGGGTGAGGGAGAAGAGTTAGTCCTATATTTATTGTTAGCTGCTATTGAGTTGATAAGAACTCATGGTGCCCCATGAGTGCAGAGTAAAACTGCTCCATGGGGTTTTCAAAGTCGTAATTTTTCAGAAGTTCTGTAGTAGGGTCATATTTTCTTGGTTTGGAACAGAACTGAAATAGCTTACCTCTTTGATCTCTTATCCACATAGCAGCTGTTGCTTTTAGAAAAACCAGGTCATCTCCATCACAGCTTGAAAACAATATTTCTAGTCCTTCACAAACCATTGGAGTAGCCTGGGAGTCCAACAGGCAAGTACGGACAGATACAAGCAGCAGGTGAAAAGACCTCCTGCTGTTCTGCCTGCCTCTGGTAACAAGGGATCCGTGTCTCTCATGTGCACTGAGGAATGCCAACGACTGAGAAACTACATTAATCAATATATTATCAAAGGTATTTTGTCTGTGAGGATTCGGTTAATACTGCAAAAGGCTTTAAAACTGGTTCTCAAATTTAAAATATCTTCCCTGCTATTTTATTTCATGTGCAATGAATCTCCATAATGAATATATCAAATAAAGAGATTTACAATTAAGATATATTTATAAGATATTGAAAATAGATGTAAAATACTCAAAAAAAAACTTCCTTTTTTATTGATTCTAATTTGGAGAGAAGTCTCTTCAGAGAAATAAGCAAACACTGAGATAATATTCATTTCCTCTGTTTAGCACTGTTAATTCCATACATCTGTCAGTTTGTCTTACTGTGGTGACTTGCATATTGCTGTGTTGCTAGAAGCTATACCACTAATACCAGCAGGAGCATCAATGGTGGACAGGTTTTAGCGAAGCATATAGACTAAGACAGACTAGGAAAAAGGACCTGGTGTTCCATTGCTCTTCACTGAAAAAATCGTCCAGTGAATAGCAATGGAACATGGTCTGGTATAGTTCTGGAAAATGAACCCCTCAGGTTGAAAGGCACTCAAAGAGCAACTGGGAAAGAGCTGCCTCCTCAAAGTAGAGTTGACCTTAGTGATGTGGATGGAGCCAAGCCTTTGAGGCCTACATTTGCTGTTGTGGCACGACTCAAAATGGGAAGAAACAGTTGCAAACATCCATTAGTAATAGAAATATGGACTGTACAAAGTAGGAATCTAGGAAAATTGGGAATTGTCAAAAATTAAATAAAGAATGTAAACATCAATATCCTATGCATTAGTAAGCTGAAGTGGACTGGTACTGGTCATTTTGAATCATACAATCTTATGGGTCTGCTACGCCAGGAATAACCAATTGAAGAGGAATGGGGTTGCATTCATCATCAAAAAGAACATTTCAACATATCTCCTGAAGGACAGCACCATGAATGATAGGATAATATCCAAATGACCTCAAGGAAAACCAGTTAATACAACTGTTATTCAAATTTTCACACCAACCAGTAATGCCAAAGATGAAGAAATTGAATATTTTTACCAAATTTTGCAATCTGAACATGATGAAACATGTAGTCAAGATGCATTGATAATTACCGGTGATTGGAATGTGAAAGTTGGAAACAAAGAAGAAGGATCAGTAGTTGGAAACCAAGGCCCTGGTGATAGAAACGTTGCAGAAGATTGCATGATAGAATTTGCAAGACCAGTGACTGCTCAGTTGCAAAAATTCCTTTTTTCAACATAAACATGTGGACCTCACCAAAAGTAATACACAGGAATCAAATCTACTACATCTCTGGAAAGAGATGATGGAGAAGCTCAATATCATAAGTCAGAACAAGGCCAGGGGCTGACTGTGAAACAGACCATCAATTGCTCATATGCAAGTTCAATCTGAAACTGAAAAAAAAATTAAAAGAAGTCCATGAAAGCCAAAGAACAACCTTGAGTATATCCCACCTGAATTTAGAGACCATTTCACAAATAGATTTGACATGTTGAACTTTGATGACTGAAGACCAGACAAGTTGTGGGGTGACATCAAGGACATACATGAAGAAAGCAAAAGGTCATTAAAAAGACAAGAAAGAAAAAAAGACCAAAGTGCATATCAGAAGAAACTTTGAAACTTGCACTTGAATGTAGAGTAGCTAAAGCAAATGGAAGAAATGATGAAGTAAAAGAGCTGAACAGAAGATTTCAAAGGGTGGCTGGAGAAGACTAAAGTATTATAATGAAATGTGCAAAGACCTGGAGTTAGAAAACCAAAAGGAAAACTCACCTGACATCTCTCAAGCTGAAAGAGCTGAAGAAAAAATTCAAGTCCCGAGGAACTGGAGACAGCACAGTGCCATAGACAGAGAGGCACCATGCTGACCCTCTGCAGCAAACATTCAAAAGAAATAAAATTACCTACATAATGTGACAACAGGGCTGAAAACGAAAAGAATTATGATATTTGATGGAAATAATAAATTGCTTATGTATTCAAACAAACCATCTGTTTATAAATATACAGACATATTAAAGAGTACATCGTCTAATCATATGTACCATTGTAATAGACAGGATTTCAAATCACTTGTATCATTGTGCTGCAATTCCTGTTAACTAAAAAAGCAATACTTTGTCTAAGCCTTGGTCACTTATAAGTTCATTGATATTCATCAATAATACATATATAAAGCAATCAGTCATCAGTTTGAAATTTGCAACTTCACCTGGACTTCATTGACAGAAAAATGGATTTTTATCATAAGCATTTTTGAGCTCTAAGATTACGCACACAAAGATGCTCTAAGAAAATAAATGCTTATTTTACAAAATTATTGAGTCAATAAGTTAGAAAGGAAATGTGGAAAATGATGAATGATTTAATAAAAAGACAATATTGAAATCCATATTTTATGTTAACTTGACTCAAGATAAATTTAGAGTATATAATTTTCAGAAATCAAAGATCACCTGAGTTTTTCCCTGAAAACTTTCATTGCTAAGTCAAGCACACAGACAGAATCACTAAATAAAGATAACAAAATATTTCGTTTAAAACTCTCTTGTTTTATTAGCTTTTTGTTGCAATCTCAAGATGTGACTTCATCTTTTTTAAAAAAAAAAATTATGTTTTAGATGACAGTTTACAGAGCAAATTAGTTTCTGATTCAAAAATTTATACAAAAATCATTTTGTGACATTGGTTGCAATCCCTGCAATGTGTCCGCACATTCCACCTTTCTTACTCCAGTTTCCCTGTTTCCATTCATCTAGATTTCCTGTCCCTTCCTGCCTTCTCATCCTTGCTTTTTGGTGGTGTTGCCCATTTGTTCTCTTATACTTGATTGAACTATGAAGCACATGTCTCCCATGTGTAGTTGTTTGTTTTATAGGCCTGCTTATCTTTGACTGAAAGGTGGACTTCGGGAGCGGTTTCAATTCTGAGTGAGGGGGTCCATAGCGTAGGGGGTTCATCCAGTCTCGGACCAGTAAGTCTAGGTTTTTTATCTGAATTTGAATTTTGCTCTACATTTTTCTCCTGCTTCGTAAGGGACCCACTGTTGTGATTCCTGTCAGGGTGGTAGCAGAACACCATCTTAGTTCTTGTGGGCTCAGGCTCGTGAAGGTTGTGGTTCATGTGGTCCATTAGTCTTTTAGACTAATATTTCCTGTGTCGTTGGTTTTCTTCACTCTAATTTGCTCCAGATGGGATGGGACCAATAGATGTGTCTTAGCTGCTCGAAAGATTTTAAGATCCCAGACACTACTCACCAAAGGAGAATGTAGATCATTGTCTTTTTGAACTATGTTATGCCAACTGACCTAGATGTACCTTGGACTCTCGAGGTGTTTGGATGTGTCTAGGAACCTTCTATACCTTTCTTGGTCAAGTTGTGCTGACCTCCCCTATATTGTGTGTTGTTAACACTTACATACTAAAGTTAACACTTATATACTAATGGGTTACTGATTCCCGCTTCTAACCCCTTCCCTCCCTCTTAACCACCAAAGATTTTTTTCCTGTGTGTAAACATTTTCTTGACTTTTTATAATAGTGGTATCATACAGTATTTGTCCTTTTACGACTGTCTTTTTCACTCAGCATAATGTCCTCCAGATTCATTCATGTTGTGAGATCTTTTGAAGATTCATTCTTAATCCTCACTGTTGCATAGTATTCCATTGTGTGTATGTACCATAATTTGTTTATCCACTTAACTGTTGATGGGCACTTAGGTTGTTTCTATCTTTTTGCTTTTGATGCTACAATGAACATAGGTGTGCATATGTCTATTTGTGTGATGTCTCTTATTTCTCTAGATTACATTCCCAGGAGTGGAATTGCTGAATCATATGGTATTTCTATATCTAGCTTTTTAAGGAGGTGCCATCTCGTTCTCCATAGTGGTTGTAGTATTTTATAATCCCACCAGCAATATGTAAGAGTTCCAATCTCCCACAACCTCTCCAATGTTTCTTATTTTCTTTTTTTTTTTTTGATTAGTGTTAATAATGTTGGGTTGAGATGGTATCTCATTGTAGATTTTATTTGCATTTCTGTAATGGCTAATGATCACCAGCATTTCTTCATGTGTCTGTTAGCTGCCTGATTGTTGTCTTTGGTGAAGCATCTGTTCATATGCTTTACATATTTTTTAGTTGGGCTGTCTTTCTGTTGGTGAGGTGTTGAAGTATTCTACAGCTTTTAGAGATTAGACCCTTGTCAGATACGTCATAGCCAAAACTTTTTCCCAGTCTGTAGGTTCTCTTTTTACTTTTCTGGTGAAGTCTTTTGATAAGCATAACTGTCAGACTTTTAGGAGTTCCCAGTTATCTAGGTTATCTTCTAGTGTTTGTGTATTGTTAGTTATGGTTTGTATTGTATTTATGTCATGCATCAGGATCCTTAGTGTTGTCCCTATTTTTTCTTCCATGATCTTTACCATTTTGTGTTTTATATTTAGGTCTTTGATCCATTTTAAGTGGGTTTTTGGGTATGATGTGAGGTATAAGTCATATTTTTTTTTTTTTTGCAGATGGATGTCCATTTTTCCAACAACATTTGCTAAAATGTTGTCTTTCCCCCCATTTAATGGACTTTGTTCCTTTGTCAAAGATCAGCTGACCAGAGGGGGATGGATTTACATCTGGGTTCTTGATTCTATTTCATTGGTCTATGTGTCTGATGTCGTACCAGTACCAGGCTGTTTTGACTACTGTGGTTGTATACTGATTCTGAGATCAGGTAGTGTGAGGCTTCCTTCTTTGTCTTTTTTCTTAAATAACCCTTTGATTATTGGGGGACTCTTTCCTTTCCACATAAAATTGGTGATTAATTTTTCTATCTCATAAAAGAATGTTGGTATTTGGATCAGGATTGTATTATATCTGTATGCTCTTGGTAGAATTGACATTTTCACAATGTTGAGACTTCTATTCATGAGCATGGAATATTTTGCCATTTATGCAGGTCTCTTTTGATTTCTTGCAGTAGTGTTTTGTAGTTTTCTTTGTACAGGTCTTTTATGACCCTGGTTAGATTTATTCCTAAGTATTTTATCTTTTTAGGGCTTATTATAAATGATATTGCTTCCCTGATTTCCTTTTTGTAGTTCTTTTTCTTGGTGTATAGGAATCCAACTGATTTTTGTGTGTTGATCTTGTATCCTGCTACTCTGCTGAATCTTTCTATTAGTTTTAGTAGATTTCTTGTGTAATCTTTGGGTTCTCTGTGTATAATTTCATATCATCTGTGACTAGGGATAATTTTAATTTTTCCTTTTCAATTTGAATTTCCTTTATTTCTTTTTCTTGCTTTATTGCTCTAGCTAGGACTTCCAGTATGATGTTAAATAGGAGCAGTTATAAGGGAATCCTTGCGTTGTTCCCATTCTCAGGGGGAATTGTTTCAGCCTCTATCCATTGAGAATGTTATTGACTGTTGGTTTTGTATAGACGCCCTTTATTATCTTCAGGAATTTCCATTGTATTCCCATCACATTGAATGCTTTTATCAAGAATGGGTGTTGCACTTTATCAAATGCCTTTTCTGCATTGATTGAGATGATCATGTAATTTTGTTTTGTTTTGTTTTATTTTTGTGTTTCCAGAAATTTGTCCCTTTCCTCTAGTTTCTCAAATTCGTTTGAGTACTATTTTTCATAGTATTCTGTTCCAATCCTTTTTATTTCAGTCAAGTCTGTTATAATGTCCCCCATCTCATTTCTTATTTGGGTTGTTTCTGCTCCTGTTTTTCTTTTGTCAATTTGACCAATGGTTTGTCGATTCTTTCAAAGAACAAACTTTTGGTGTTGTTGATTCTTTCTATTGTTTTTCTGTTCTCTATTTCACTTATTTCTGCTCTAACATTTATGGTTTAATTTATTCTGGTAACTGTGGGTCCCCTTGCTGTTCTCTGTTTATTTGTTTGAGTTGCAGGGTTAATGTTTTGATTTTGGCCAATTCTTCTTGTTTGATGTGCGTGTTTATTACTATAAATTGACCTCTGAGCACTGCATTTGCTGTGTCCGAAAGCTTTTGCATGAAGTGTTTTCATTCTCATTTGATTTTACTAATTTTTGATTCTTTCTTTTATTTCTTCTGTTGCCCAGTGGTTTTTAAGAAAGGTGCTATTTGGTTCTCATGTTTTTGATTCTTTTTCCCTGCTCTTCCTGTTACTGATTTCTTTTATGGTGTGGTGGTCATAAAGAATTTTTTTTATTATTTCAATATTTTGGATTTTATTGTGGGTTGCTTTGTGGCCTAAAATGTGTCTATCCTGAAGTATGTTCCATGTGTGTTGGAAAAGATTGTATACTTTAGTGTTATTGGGTGGAGTGTTCTATATATGTGTATGAGATCACATAGTTTGATTGTGAACTTTAGACCTTCTGTATCTTTGTTGAGTTTCATTCTAGATGTTCTGTCCTTTACCAAGAGTGATGTGTTGAGGTATCCTACTATTATTGTGGAATCTTCTATTTCTGTTTTCAGTGCTGTTAGAGTTTATGTATTTTGCAACATTGTCTTTGGCTCTGTAGACATTTATTAAGGCTACTGTCCCTTTTAATCATTATATAATGTCCTTCCTTATTTTTTATTGTGGATTTTTGTCTTAAAGTCTATTTTGTCTGTATTTGTCAGTATTGCCACTCCTGCTCTTTTTTGGTTACCATTTCCTTGATGTGTTTTTTCCATCCTTTGATTTTTAACATATGTTTTTGTATTTCAGGTATGTCTGTTGTAGACAGCATATTGATGGGTCATTTTTTTTTTTTTTTTAATCCATTCTACCACTCTATCTTTACTGGTGCATTTAAGCCATTTACATTTAGTGTGATTATCAATAGGTATGAGTTTGTTACTGTCATATTATTTTTGTTTTGTTTTGTTTTTGTGATGACGTTTTCATTGTTCCTCTTACTTTTCTGTGCTGAGTTCCTTTTGTTCGTTGATTTTCTTTTATTTCATTATTATAGCTTTTGTGTTTACTGAGTCTTCACATTTTTCTTCTTTTTTTATTTTGTTAAGTAGGTTTATTAAGTTTCTTTGTGGTTATCTTAAAATTTGCCCTTATAAGTTTAAAACAGTTTTTTTTTTACTTGATATCTCCTTCACTTCCTCTCCATTTGAAAGGTGTCTTACCTACACCATATTGCCACTTTTATTATTTTAACATTGTTGTTATTTACAGATTAACATCTCCTTTTTCCTGTTTTTAGCCTTTTAGCTTTGTTTCAGAGTTCTTTACGTAGGTTGGTAGCTAGCTTGTGCTGTCCTGTGTCCTAGGCTCTAGTTGTTGTCTGATGTTGTTTGTTCTTTAACTGAAGAACTCTCTTTGATATTACTTGTAAGTTGGTTCAGTTTTTATGAATTCCCTTAATTTCTGTTTATCCAGAAAAGTCTTAATTTTGCCATTGTTTTTAAGAGAGAGTTATGCAGGAAATATATTCTAGTTCCTCTTTTTGTACGATTTCTAATTGTTTGTTTATTTTGATGTTTTGTTCTTGTACTACTTTCCTGGGTTCTTCTGTTGCTTTGACTCTGTTTTCATTGATTTTGTCTGTGTTCCCCATGATTTTGTCCATTTATTCTTTTTTTTTTCCCTGTGTTTTCCTTGCTCTCTTTCCTAAAATCTTGGAAATCCCTAAATATTAGTCTTTTGAATTTCTATTTCAGGTAGTTCCAATACCTTTTCTTCTACCAGAATGTTAATCTGGGTCTTCATTTTGGTCACTTGTTGGAGCCATCTTGTCCTGCTTTTTTATGTGTTTTGATATTGTCTGTTGTCTCTGGGATATTATTTTCTTTATATTTTGATTGTATGTTCATTTCTTTCATTCTACTTTTTGGTTTTGTTTTGATATATCATGCCCAGTGTGCTAAGAGTGTTGTGCTACTTGCTCTTTTATGGGCATGATACCTCTCAATACCATATCTGGTGGTCACAGCAGCAGCAGGCAGGGGGAACCCACTTTGCTGTACACTGGTTTGGCTCAGGGCAGACTGGAGGGAAGGTGCTGTCTGCCTCCTGATGCTGGTCCAGGAGTGTGGGAGCATTCATAGCCCCTCACCACATGGTCTTTGGTGTCAGACAGACAGTGATACAGGTTTGCTTCCCATCATTCAGCAGCTGGTCAAGTGGTGGGAAGGGGAGCAGTGCAAGAGTGCAGACTCAGTGCAGTGGATGTCTGAGTGCTGGGGGGAGGAACCAAATGGAACTAGCTAGGAAGGAGAAAGAAAATAAAAGAGAAAGAAAAGGAAAGGTAAAAATGACAGTGTGACAGGTGCCAGTGGACGGGGGTGGGAGGAGCTGAGGCAGAGGCAGACCAGTGGCTCTCTAGCTAGAGTAGTGTGGTGGGGACTGACAGGAAGTGGAGGTGGTGTATGGAGCTAGGTGGGAGGGGGAAAGAAAAGGAAAGAGAAAAAAAGAAGAAAAAAATTGCAGTGTAGTTGAGGCTGGCAGTTGGGGCCAGGGTTGAACCAGTAGCCATTGGGAGGGGTGGTGGTAATCATGGCTAGGTAGGAGGGAGAAAGAAAAGGAAAGAAAAAAAATGGCCATATGGTGGGAGCCAGTAGATGGTGGTGGGGCAGACCCAGGGTAGTGGCAATCCAGTGGTTCTATATCTGCAGCTGTGCCACAAGGGCCATGGGAATAGGTGAAGATGCCATACAGGGCTACGTGGGAGAAAGGAAGAAAAGGAAGAAAAAGAAAAAAAAGTTGGCACAGTGGGTTTTGGTGAGTGGTATGGGGTGGGACTGGGGGCTGGCAGGAAAGGAGAGGAGGTGGCAAGGGAGAAAGAAAGAAACTAGGTTGTAAGGAAAAAGAAAAGAAAGGAAAAAATAGCAGTTTGGCTGGGATCAGGGAGTGGGAATAGTGCAGACCCGGGGTGGTGGTGGGCTGGTGATGGCACAGCAGGGGCCATTGGGAAGAGAAGTTGACATATGGTGCTAAGAGGGAGAGAGAAAGAAAAGGAAGAAAGAGGAAAAAATGGTGGTATGGTGGGGGCCAGTGAGTAGGGGAAGGAGAATTCAGGGGCCCAGCTGGGAGGAGAGTTGGCATACAGAGTTAGGTGGGAGGGAGAAAAAAAGAAAGAAAAATAAGAAAAAGAAAAAAAAATGGCACACAGTGGGAACCAGCAGGAAGGAGGGGAGGTGGCGTATGGGGCTAGGTGGGAGGGTGAAAGAAAAGGAAGAAAGAAAGAAAAAAAATAAAGGAAAAAAAAGGCTGCACCGTGGGAGGGGGCAGGTGGACTTAGGGGGTGGGGCCGCTCATATTTTTGACCCCAGTGGTGTATGCTGCTGGGATGGGTGTTTCTTGTTTCAATTCACTCAGAGGGTGGGGCATGGGAAAGTGTGTTTCTCTGGTTATGGATATTCTGTGTCCTGTTGGGGGCTCAGTGAAGTTGCCTTCCGGTACTCTTTGCCCAAGGTTGTTGTTGGCTGTGTTTCAAGATGATAACCATGTGCCATGTTAGTTGGCAGGTGACCTCCAATCCATATCTCTTCTCATTCTCTGTTTTCTGTGAGTTTCTTCTTTCATTCAGTGTTTGATCTAGTTCTTTATCCCTTCATTTGATGGTCAAGTTTCCAGGATTGACTATTGTATCTGTTTTGCTTAGTGTTTCAGGTCTTTGCTCCAGGGAGACTGCATGGTGTATCTATCCAGGGTGCCATGTCACTCCACCCTCTCATGAGTTCATGTTTTAAGGCAATTGTTACCTTATTCAAAACTGTAAACAAGGGTGATGTGTGGGTGAAGCACAGGACATTTTAAGGGCAATGAAACTTATTGTACATGATACTATAAGAGTGGATACACTACATTATGTGTTAGTCAAAACCTATAAAACTGTAGAACGCAAAAAAATGAGCCTTAATATAAACCATGGACTTTAGTAAATAAAAATACATCAATATTAGTTTAACAATTACAGTAAATATACCATACTAATACAAAATATTAATAGTAAGAGAAATTGCATGCAGGAAGCAAAGAGGGTATCTGGGAACTCACTGTACTCTTGCATAGTCTTCTGTAAATCTAAAACTGTTCTAAAATCACAATACTGGGCAAACTAGCACAACTTGACCAAGGCAAAGTCATGGAAGCTCCATGGATACATCCAAACTCACCGAGGGACCGGATTACTGGGCTGAGGGCTGTGGGGACCATGGTCTCAGGGAACATCTAGCTGAATTGGCATAACATAGTTTATACAGAAAATGTTCTACATCTTACTTTGGTGAGTAGCCTATGGAGTCTTAAAATCTTGTGAGCAGCCATCCAAGATGCTCTCCCGGTCTCACCCCATCTGGAGAAAGGGAGAATGAAGAAAACCAAAGACACAAGGGAAAGATTAGTTCAAAGGACTAATGGATCACAACTACAACAGCCTTCACCAGACTGAGTCCAGGACAACTAGGTGGAGCCTGGCTATCACCACCGACTGCTCTGACAGGGATCACAATAGAGGGTCCTGGACAGAGCTGGAGAAAGAGTGGAACAAAATTCTAACTCACAAGAAAAAAAGACCAGACCTGCTCTTCTGAGAGAGACTGGAGAAATTCGGACAGTATGGCCCCTGGACGCACTTTTAACTCAGTACTGAAGTCACTCCTAAGATTCACTCTTCAGCCAAAAATTAGAAAGACTCATAAAACAAAACCAGACTAAATGGGCATACCAGCCCAGGATCAAGGATAAGAAGGAGGGAGGGGACAGGAAAGGTGGCAACCAAGAACCCAAGGTCAAGAAGGAAAAACTGTTGACATGTTGTGGGATTGGCAACCAATGTCACAAAACAGTATGTGTATTAATTTTTAATGAGAAACTAATTTGCTCTTTAAGCCTTCATCTAAAGTACAATGGAAAAAAATGCAAATCAAACGATGTATTGAATTGAGCAAAAATAAAATAAAACCCTTTTAAAGATAAAAATAATAATAATGAATATAATAAATACAAATAATGAATAAATGAATAATGCAAATTAAAAATATAGACTACAAACAGCAGTGCAACTTCTTTATCACATCTTTCAAGAAACAAAATTGGTGGATTTCAAAAACTCTCTTGACATTTTGTATTTACCTTTATGAAAGTCAATAATAATAACTACAACAATTTTAATTGTGTCTTACTGTTTTTTGTCCCCTTTAAGACCACATTAATGTTCATTCATGTGTCAGAGTCACTGCATCCATAAAAATATCTCTTGGTATAAAAAGACACCCGAGAAAGAATCTTCGTTGTGTAGCAAGTTAAACACAAGGATTATCATTGGGGTCATTACATTATAATCATTTCCAAAAGATGACTTAAATTTGGCTGCTTGGAGAAAGACATTATGGTTGCTTCATAATTATAAAAATTATTCAACTTATTACTCTTAAAATAAAGGGGGAAATAAAATAAATTGAGACTGTTCAATAATAGCAAGCGTGCAAAGAGTGCGCCAAAGTTTAGAACTAGTTATTGGATCCTATGACTCCTGATTTATCACTTAGTATTAAGATTTTCTATGTTTCAGTTTCATTAAAAACTTCTCAGGATTCAACACAAAAACAGGAACATGGTGGATTTGTAAACTAATGTCTGCAGTTACTTTCAACAACTGTGGTCTTGTAGCCAAGGTTACTAGAAGTGTTTCAAAGCAGTGTTCAATTTTCATAGCACTGTAGCACTTTGAGTGCTACACACCTCAAGGAATTTTGTTTTCACAGCCTGCGTATGTCTGACCTTAAAGCAGTGGTACTAATGAGAAAAAGGAAATGAGAAAAATGCATACATTACATTAAATGATGATATGAAAAATACGGAGAAGTAGAAAGATCTAATAGATTCTTATTATAAAACATTAATTCTTTAAAAGGTGAAATATATCTAGTAGGATTATTACTAGATATATTACATATGTATGTCTATGTGTGTACACACACACATGCCATTGGAAGCACAGACCTACATATATATAGCAGGAGATAAAGAACTGAGTAAAGGAGAACATCTGGAAAGATGTAACAGTAACCACGACTTGTGGGATTTGGTCATGAAACTTTCATAGATTCATTTCCCCCATTAAAAATAAAATAGATAGAGAAATAGAAAATGTTGCCATCTTGATTTAAAAAAAAAAAAAAAACACAAGATGAAAAGAGTAAACTGCAATTTACTGCTAGGAAAAAACACTGTATAAAGCTCTTTATTACCCTCTCATAAATCCTAGAGTAAGTTGCTTTTTATTGTTAACATTCATTCAGCTATATATAGCCTCACTCTACAAATAAAACACATGGCCTTATTGCCTTCAGATGCCACAGGCCAACCCTAACATGTATGTGGGGTTCATGTGGGTGATGGTGAGGACTCACTGCAAAGCCCTCTCTGTGATGTGGGGAGGGTGCTACAATTTTAATGTCTAAATGTAACAAGTATCTCCTTTCACTCCCAGGTTTTTCTATGTAGGGATGTTTCCTTCTGCCCTGCTGTGTGATTACCGAGATGTAATGATAGTAAGAACGTTGAAGTCTAACTTTCTGACACAAAGGTTTTACATGTTAATTTTGAAGAGTTTAACCGTACTGTTTTTTTTTTTTCCCAGTAAAAAGAGGTGTACAGATTACTATAGATATGATATAACTGCTATCACTATCTGTTATATTTATACCAGAGGACAATAACGAAGGCAGGGGAATTTCCATTGAGGTAGGGCCTGGCACTTGAAAGTCTCCAGTGCTGCCCAAGAAAGACTCGTATCGTCAACATCAGGTGTAGGGACAGGATAAAAAGCCAGATGTCTATGACCTGTATCCAGGGAGCTGCAGTGGCTTCAAAAACAGTTTGGAAGACAATTCTCATGCTTCCAACAGTCCAAATCAAGAGCAGCTGTAAAGTTCTTTCATTAAACAAACACAGCAGCTGGGTTGCAGGAGATTCCCCCAGTGGCTGGTCATATCTGTCCTTCAGCTTAGACCTCATTTTAACAGTTTCATTTCCAGCAACGCCATCATTAGTTTTATGATGACTGAAAACAGGTCTCAACTGGAACTTGCAAGCAGCCTGCACCTGGCAGCTGTCCCAGCACAAGGCACCCAGACATCCCTCAGGTACCCTTAGTGACCATGGGAGAAGGTGGGAGCTAGGGGAACATGAAAGCAGCCAGAAGCCAAGGAATAGCTTCCCTACCATTCTTAGGGCCCACCCTACACATGTCCACTCTCAACCACTGCACCAGTTCATCCCTGCTGGCAGGGAGATTATCCACCTCCCACTTATTTCCATAGGATCAGAGAGGCCAGTTATCAGTTTTGCACTCCCAGGACAGCTGGCAATATCTCGGAATGAGTAAACTGATGAGCCCTTGCACTTCCATCATACCAGAGTGTGTCCTTCTGGTGTCCCTGCTTACTGTGCCAATCCAACATATCAAGGTGTGGGGTCACCAACAAAAGACACAAACCACATGCTCTACCGGTGCATAGGTAAGCCCTTTATTCACAAGAGTAGAGACTGAGAGAGATGAGCCCCCATTGTGGGCACCGGGCTCCCATGGCCAGAGAGTCCTCCAATGCAGGGCAGATGTCCCATGCACACCCCTCTCATGCAGGGGTCAAAAGAGAGAGACCTCATTCCCTTTCTACCGGGAACAGATATAGAAGTGTGCTTGACCAGGTGGTTTATGGTGCCCATGCATGGGCCAGACAGAAAAAGTATACCATATGCCCAGAACAGGTGGAAGGTTTTCCCAGTAGGGAGAAGGCGCTAGGAGAGAGAGGGAGAGAGACCTAATTCCCAGCTTTCTTATCAGAATATGATCTGGTCCCAAAGCATATGCTGAGGCAGTCCAGACAGGAGGTTCAGGGGCCACAACAGACCATCTCCCAACAGTATTTATAATACCTTATTCCTGCTGGATAAAAAAAAAAGAAGCAATGCATAACATTTGCTAATTATAATATTTTGTTTTTTTCTCCCAGCCATAAATTTATTATTCATGTATATTCTCACCTCCTGATACTCACTTTCAGGAGGAAGGTTTCTTCACAATTTTAGGATCCATCTGGATCATTTCAATAAAGATAAAAGTTTCTTTGATGGAATTATATCTTAAAAAGGATTCTTTCTAGAATATACAGCTTTTCCTAAATACATTCATAACTAAAGTTTTTTTCACTAACTATGGATATAGCATCAAAATAGAAAATCCATAAGAAAATTAAATGGATGATAAAAATGTGAGAATGAGATATTTCTGGTTGGACCTTTTGTGGGGTTAGCTTTAAAAGATTGAAAATATTAAAATAAAGTATCCTTTTGATTGAAGTTTTATTGAATATTAATCTCATAGATTTTATATTATGCTGTAATTATTAAGAACACAGACACCCTAAATTCTAATCCTACCTCTGCCACTAAATATGAGTGGAACATTGGAAAAATTAATGTCTTTGGGTCCCAGAAAAAGTCTGATACAATATTTTAGCAAATAAGTCACAAATCTGGGCATTCCCCCAAGAGTCAACATTAGGAAAACACTCAATAAGAAAACAATTTCCTTGCCCACGACAATTCTAATTATTAACATATCATGCAATTTCTTTTAAGAATTTTACCCTAAAGTTCTTAATCATATATTAAGCATTTTCTTCACTCCATCTGAATGAATTAAATTGAGTACTATGCTAAATCTAGTAGGGAAAAGTAATGCAGTTGGATTCGGGAAATCTGAGTGTTTTTTCTTATCTCTGATTTTGGCTAATTAGATCACCTTAGGCAGGAGCCCTGGTGACGCAGTGGTTAAGAGTTATGACTGCCAACCAAAAGATCTGCAGTTCGAAGCCACCAGCTGCTCCTTGGAAACCCTACTGGGGCAGTTCTACTCTGTCCTATAGATGGTCACTGTGAGTCGGAATCGACCTGACAGCAATGGGTTTGGTTTGGTTTCGGTTTAGGCAAGACTCTAAGTTACCGCTTCTTTAAAAGCTGTAAAGCAAGTTTAAAACTCCTCTTTCCATCAACTCCCAGGAATATGAGATTTCTAGATTGTATCCAAGGAGTGCTGAAAATGAAGGAGAGGAAATAACTAAGATTAGTTTATAACTTTATATATTTATTTATTTTTCCATTATTGAGAGGGAAAATGTAATACATCCATGAAAAAATAATTTCATATATCTATTTCTGTGAGCAAAACATAATTTGTAAATCTGAGATATATAGGGAAGAAGGAGATGGGCTGGCAATTCAGGACCACCTTCTGAAAGAGCAATCTGTGCTTACAAAAGGAGAATGAGGCAAAATTATTTATCTTTAGAAAAAAGGAGCTAGAAGTCACATAATGTCAGAGAGTGGAATTTTCTTTATTATTTTAAAAATTATTGAAAAGGAAGAACAGTATTTACAAAACACCAAGAAAAAATACATTGAATAATTTTAATACATCAATGAAAATATAATAATTTGAATAGCTTTGAAATGAATATGCATTAGTCAAACTGAAATAGTAATTAAAATGGGAAAGTTTCATATCATTTGATTTTTCTCAATTACATGTAAGGAAGCAGAGAAACCAAGGCCTTGCCTAAATTCACACAGGAACATGCAGCAGAATTGAAAGAAGTTAAATGTCAGCCCAAAGGCTTCGTGGTAGAAAGTATCATGATACATATGATATTTATTGCACTGCATATATTTTGCTCCTGTAATAATTGGAGAAAGTGCTGTGTATTAAAAAGAATTAACTAAGTCATAGTCTGCCCATTTGTAGAACAATCATACATTGCAAAGACTGCAAACACTTTATGAATACTTTTTATATTTCAATAATCTAAATGTTAACAAAGGCACAGTGTTTTGCCTTGATGATCCATCACTGAAGACAACTCTGGATTCTGTCAAATTTTTTGTTTGTTTGTTTTTGTTCCATGTTTTCAGTTTTTAAAACTAATTGAAAACAGCAGAATTTTCAATAACACTTTCTATTCCAAATGGTTCCATTTGAATAATCCTTTGCCTTATCCCTTCTCTTCACTATCAATATTCAATTGTTCATTTTTCTAAAACTTAGGGATAAAATTAGGCAGTGCATCCTTCTTCTGCACTTTCCTATTTTATACTACTCCCTCAGCCACCATAACCCGTTGTCGATGCCATTGAATCAATTCTGGCTCACAGCGACCCTATAGGACAGAGAAAAACGGCCCCATATGATTTCCAAGAACTGGCTGGTGGATTTGAACTGCCAACTTATTGGTTAGCAGCCAGTCTCTTAACCACTGCACCACCAGCGCTCCTTATCCACCATAATCACCCACTTATTCTCAGGAAGCTTTAGAAATTTTGACTTCATGAAAGTGCTTGATCAAATATACCTACATTCTATGTTGCTATCATTTCATAAAGTGGGTAGTTTTCCTGATAAATTCAATATTTACTTTCTTCATTCTATCCTAAGTTTAATTGCTTCCCATTTTGAACACCAGCTATAAACACTGCTTTTTATTTTTTACCAATTTTCAACTACCACAAAGAAAGCAACTGATTTGAATATATCTGATTATCTCTTTCATTGCATAGTCTGTATTTTATTGCACACAGTATTTCTGTAAATGCTTTTATAAGGTCTGATCCTTAAAGTCAGTAAAAAAAAACAAAATTATGTCCAGGTATTTTCTTTTGTATATTTACACACATAACTGACTTTGGAATCACCATTATTTGTAAATTTTTATTCTTCTAAAATTGAATTTAGTTTACTTTGAGTGGGACCAGTATTTTTTATTTATTTTTTTATCTTAAAATAACATGCTGATTCAATGAGGCAGCAACCAATAATGACGTTTATTGCCATCATTAAACCACACCCAAGTGATTTCCTGTTATAACTTTGAGATATACAGCGAACAAGGAGCTGAATTGGTAATTCAGGACCATAATTTGTATTTGGCAGAGATTATAAGGTAAGCCTCTTTCTAGCTGGGGTAATAAAATCACTGTTAATGAACTAAGAAAAAGGACCTCATGTGATGTCTTCCCTGAAGAAGATCGTTAGATGAAACTTCAGACTAAAATTGCAATAAATTTTGAGATCTTGTATTTGGTTCCTGTTTGAGCCAAATTCAATAATGTGGTTAAGAAACATTAATTTTGCAAAATGATAAATAGCTCTGGCATGTCAAAAATACAGGTAGAGCACAAAGGTAAAAAACAAAATAACGCGCATGACATACCTTTTATAGTTTTGACAATGATCAAATCCATCACAGAGGCATATCTCAGAAAGATTGCTGACAACGGTACATTTAAAAAAATATTTCAAATTTTAGGTGACCGAAAATGCCAAAACCATCGCAAGTGTCAAAGGGTTTTTAACTACTAATAAACCATAAAAACAAAAACAAAAAACCATAGAACACTTTTATTACCTATGACTTAAATACAGGGTTGAACTTAAAGAGGATTTATAGCTTGCATTTCCGGCATAACAACAACAACAAAAAGCGGTTGCTGTTGAATTGATCCTGACTCGTAGCCACTGTATAAGACAGAGTAGAAGCGTGACACAGGGTCTTCAAGGAGCGTTTGGTGGATTCAAATTGCTGATCTTTTTGTTAGCGGCCGAGCTCTTAACCACTACACCACCAGGGCTCATTTCACCACCAGGGCTCATTTCCAGCATAGTATTTAAAAAAAAAAAAAAAGATAACTCCTTTTTTTCTTGGCTGTAATCTTTATTTTATTTATTTTTATTGTACCTCAGATGAAGGTTTACAGAACAAGCTAGCTTCTCATTAAACAATTTGTAGACATATTGTTTTGTGACATTGGTTACCAACCCCATAATGTGTCAACACTCTCCCTTTCTTGATGTTGGGTTCCCTATTACCAGCTTTCTGTCTCCTCCTGCCTTCTAGTCCATGCACCTGGGCTGGTGTGCCCCTTTAGTATTGTTTGACTGAAGGGTGACCCTCAGGAATGACTTCAATACTGAGTTATAAGGGTGTCTGGGGCCATACTCTCAGGGTTTTTCCAGTCTTTGTCAGGTCAGTAAGCCAAGTTTTTTTTTTTCTTTTTGTGAGTTAAAATTTTGTTCTACATTTTCTCCAGCTTTGTTTGGGACCCTCTGTTGTGATCCTTGTCAGAGTAGTCAATGGTGGTAGCCTGGTAGCATCTAGTTGTGCTGGACCCAGTCTGGTGGAGGCTGTAGTGCTTGTGGTCCATCAGTCCTTTGGACTAATCTTTCCCTTGTGTCATTTTCCAGATGGGGTGAGACCAGTGGAGTATCTTAGAGGGCTGCTCATAAGATTTTAAGAGTCCAGACGTTACTCACCAAAGTAGAATGTAGAACATTCTACATAATATAGTTTGTAAAAACTATATTATGCCAATTGAGCAAAGTATTACCTGAGACCATGGTCTCCACAGCCCTCAGCCCCAGTAATTCAGTCCTTCAGGGCCTTTGGATGTGTCTATAGAGCTTCCACGACCTTGCATTGGACAAGTTGTGCTGGTTTCCCCCGTATTGTGTACTGAATTATCCTTCCCCAAAGTTACCACTCATCTATTGTCCATTTAGTGTTTTTCCATCCCCCCGCCTTAACCGTCAAAGATCATTTCTTTTTGTGTGTAAACATTTCATTAGTTTTTATAGTAGTTGTCTCATTCAATGTTTGACTTATTTCACTCAGCATAATGCTCTCCAGATTCATCCATGTTGTGAGATGGTTTGAGCATTCATCATTGTTCTTCACTATTGTGTAGTATTCCATTGTGTGTACATACCATAGTTTGTTTAGCCATTCATCTGTTGATGGGCATCTAAGTTGTTTCCATCTTTTTGCTATCGTCAACAGTGTTACAATGAACATGTGTGTGCATATGTCTATTCTTGTGACTGCTCTTATTTTTTGAAAAGATAAGATTTTTGAAGTATAATCAAAACATGAAGTACAATATGTTTGGTAGTTCTCTGACAAGTGATAACTCTAGAGAAAGCAGAAAAAAATAAAACATGACTTAGCATATGAGAGTATGCCAGGTTCTTTCTGCTTGTGAATATAAGGAGTTCCTTATGTTCTAATAACTATTTTCTTAATAAAACATTACCATTTTTGTCTCTTTTACCTTTACTGAATACATCTCTATTTCACGACACTTTGGAAAATCAAATTTTCTTTTTCCATAAAGCTAACACACACATTCCTAAGATATAAAACTGCTAAATGATGTGCTCGATGTCAAAGGCTGAAAAAGAGAATCAAATCGATGAAGACTTTAATTGTATGGATCCATTCAGATCCCAATACTGGCTGTAATCAAACTGGAAAATACATGACTTACTGCTGTTGGGAGCTATTTTTTTTTTTTATTTATTACTGCTGACTCATTTGTGAATGTTTTATGAAAATTATGATCAAACACACATCGTTATTCCTCTGGGACAGATTCAAACCCAGCCAGAGCACAGTGTACCTATTCAAGTTTATAAAAAAGTTAGAGAAACACCAAGTATGAATCATGTTGGTAAATTTTAGCACTTTGGCTCATCGTCTTAAAAGCACTGTGATGCCAACATCTTCTTTGTGTCTGCCATGAGCATGATTATTGGCAAACAAAACAAGACAATCATTACCAAGGATGAGAGAATTGGAACAAAGGAGAAATTGAACTGAAAACTCCAGAGACAGAAAAGTTAAAACAAAAAAAAAACAACAGTAGTACCGAGTTAAAGGTTTTCCAAGAATTTCTTAGGGCCTTAAAGCTATCAATACTTAAGAAACTTTGTAAAATAAGAAGCTCTAGTGTAAGATCAATGCTGAGGACAATAAGCATCTCCTTAAAACTTTCAAAGAAATAACCAAGTAGCCAGGAAGGAAAATTTGAAAATAAGTATATACAGCAAGACACAGTCATTAAACTGCTGAAAAATAAACAGTCAATCTTGAAGGCCACCAGAGAAAAGAGAAGAAAAAATTATAGCAGACTTCTCTTCATAAAATATATGAGCTAGAAGACCAGCAGAGTCCCATCTTTAATGTACTGAAAGAAAAATCAGTGTAATAAATGAAAAATTTTTATGATCACTAGTAGAGGAAGAAAAATAACTGAACGAAATTCAATACTCATTCATTATAAATAACTACAGTCAGCTAGCAATAGACGGAAACATTCTTATTTGACAAGGCCATTTTGAAAAACTTACAGGTGATAACCAAATAATGATGAAACACTTAATGCTTTCTTCCTAAGACTGGGAAGAATATAATGTTTGCTCTTATCACTTTTATTCAATATTGTACTGAAGGCTTATCAGTGCAATAAGGCAAGAAAAGAGAAGAGAAAAATGCCTAAATTGGAAAGTAAGACGTAATACTGTCATTATTCACTAGTAACATGATGTTTACATAGAAATTCCTATGGAATATTAAAAAAAAGAAACTACTGGAATTAACAAGTAAATTTTGCAATGTTGTGGGAAGGATACAGGTCAAAAACAATGAAACCAAAGAGAAAAATGTTAAACAAAAAATTCAAAAAATAGTATATACAAATGGTCCATGGGCCAAAACGATGTTCAAAAAGATGATTATCAAAAAGACAGTCAAAAAGTGATTATTTTTAGTAATCATGGGAGTGTAAATTAAACAAGACTAGTGCCCACTCTATACCCATTAAATGGTTAAAATTAACATGTCCAGCAACAGTTGGTGAAGATGTGGATTAAACAAAACTCTCATACTTGTATGGTAGGATTTTATAATGGTACAACCGTTTGTACCATTATATGTACAGAGTTTGGAAGTTTCTTATAAAGTTGATGATATAAATGATCCAGCAATTCCATTCTTAGGTATTTAGCCACAGGAAATGAATATATATATTCACAAAATGACATGTAGATGAATATTTACAGCAGCTCTATTTATAATCATCAAAAATTAGAAATGGTGTGAAAAAAGAAATCAATTTATTTTCATGCAATAAAATATTACTCAGCAATAAAAAGGAATGAACTACTGATACACGTAAGAATGCATCTCAAAACCATTATACCAAACAAAACAAGCAAGCATTAGCAAAATAATTTATAGTGAGAAAAATCAGGCCAGTGATTTCCTGAAGGAACAGCTGTTGGGGTGGAGCTAAATTGACCATCTATGCTCCCAATGGATCTATCTGGGGTGATAAAAGTGTTCTGTATCTTGTTTGGAGTAGTAGTTACATTAATACCTTTGTCTTAACTCATAAAACTTTACATTCAAATTATGTACAACGTGTATATAAAATACACGTTGTACATAATTTGAAATATTATTTAAAATACCAACACAAAAGTCATTTTATTATTTTTAATTTACTAAACAGAGTTTCACATTTTTTCCTGTTTCCAGATAAGTGCATGTGCTTATATCAGTGTGAACAAACAAAATTGTGTAAATATGATGATCTAATCTTTAATCAGACTAGAACACTTTTTCTTGAGTATCAATCTCTTTTTTTCCCTTGCTTAGATCTGATTGGTCAGGGAGTTTTTTTTAGCTCTTCAAATTATTTCAAATTCAGAAATAATCTACTATATCTCTCACTTTTCCAGTCACATAACCACATGTGATTATGTTATTAATTTAATAAATTAATAAATCCAAGCTATCAAACATGTAATATGGAGGGAAGAAAGTACCATAAACATTTCCTCACAAACAATTTCACACGTTGTGTTCTCTAGAACCAACTATCAATTTTATTGAGAGGTCCATAGTACAATTAGAAGGGGACCAAAAAACAAAACAAAACAGAAAAAAGCCACGGTCGTCGAGTCGATTCTGACTCATAGCGACCCTATAAGACAGAGTAGAACTGCTCTATAGGGTTCCCAAGGAGCGGCTGGTGAATTTGAGCTGCCAACTTTTTGGTTAGCAGCTGATCTCTTAACTACAGCTCCTAGAAACCACAATATGTGAGAACATATGGTAAAGCGTATAAAAATGAATTACAACCTGTATGGATAACTCCCAGATTGCCCAGAGACGGGGTGTGGTACTGTCAACTGAGACTTGACAGTAGCTTAAAGGTGGAAGAAAAGTCTGTAAGACCTATATCAGTAATCTTTTGAATATATTTCTCTTTTTATTTGGTAGCTTCATATTTGCATAGCCAGGTACTCCAGCAGATTTTACTCAGGTAAAATAAAGGGTGCAAATTCACAGAAATTTGAATGGCATCAGGGAATGTAAAGAGGTGTTTTATACAATAACAAAATAAATTACCAATCAGCAAAAGGAGAAAGATATAAGCATGTTTACAGAGCAGGTATGGAATGGAATAAATGAAGTCAAACAAAATGACTCTTCTATGCTGTAGTAAATATAGCTGTGGCTGTCTGTGCCCTGTCCATGTCCTCTCAACACCTTGACACATGCTTTCTGCAGTTACCTACAACTCTATTGTAGGTAAAGGTTTTTCTTTGACTACAGGATCAGGCTCAGCTTGAGCACTGGGCAAACTGGAATTGCCTTAGAGATAATCGCTGTAAGTGGCACTCAGACAATGATGGATAAGGATTTGTCATTATATCTTAGCTCCATTGGCTTTCACAGCGTATACTTTTGAGAAACGTTTTATATTGTCTCATTGAGTTGCTCAGTGGGCTCAAGGTGCTACTCTGCCTACAGCTGATAACTTGCTTGATAACTTGTTCTTTATTGACTTTCTTTCTCTGTCTCACTTTTCACTCCTCGTCCAGTGTTTACTGATTTTTTCCCCCCACCTAACTAATTGCACTCATGTCTGGGGTACTATTTCCGGGGGAACACAAACCAAGATGGGGACCCAAGGGATGATTATTTAAATGAAGGAAGGAATACTTTTATATGTATTTTTAAAAATTCTATTAATTTTTATTATTGCAAAGGAGGTTTACATAAAATTTTCTGAATAATTACAGACCTCTGACTTACAAACCAAAATGGGCATAATCAATATTTCCTAAGTAATAAAATTGGAAGGTGGACATTTAAAGGCCAAATCTATCCCATTTGAAAATATAGGCAAGGGTGGGGATGACGTCTCTAATTCTGTCTCTCCTTATTCTCCCAGAACATTCTTACCTTTCTAGTAATCTCAGGGAGGATTTTTTAATCTGACTATTTTTAGAGACATAGTTTGGGAGTCACTTTTCATTGAGAGGTCCATGTATGTGAGTGGCTTAATTTCTCTCTCTTCTCCTTTGTCCTTGTATGTGGCCTGAAGATTGAATTGACTGTCCAGGTCTGTCAGCTCTTTTGTCTCCCATGTGGCTTGAGGGCAATCTGTGCAACCACACTCTTATCTTCCCCAGTAGTTACTGTTCTCCATAAGATTGTCAAGACTAAAGATTACACCTGGACTAAACTGCTTTAGATGTTATATTAGGGTTTGATAGGCTCTGAGCCCATTTCCCAGGATGCTTTTACTTTATCATTGATTAGGTGAGCACTGCAACAGCCTTTACTTACCAGGTGATAACATCTGAGACTATATTTTGAGTTGTAGGGAAAAAAAAAAAAAAAAAAGCCCCAGAAGCTTATAAGATAAGCCATATACTACAAATCAGTTCACCAAAATTTTGCAAGATAATTTACAAATCGAAGCACAGCCAGCAATTAGTTTTTGATTTTGGTTTTGCTCTCCACCCCCCCGCCCACACACACTCATAAAAAAAAAAAAAACCAAACCCGTCACGGATGAGTTCACTCCTACTCTTAGGGACACTACAGGACAGAGTAGAACTACCCCAGGGAGCTTCCCAGGAGCAGCTGGTGGATTCAAACTGCTGACCTTTTGGTTAGCAGCTGAGCTCTTAACCACTTTGCTACCACGGCTCCATGCACATGAATACATATAAACCAAAAACAAACAAAGAATAATCCAAACCCATTGCCACTGAATTGGTTCCGATTCATAGAGACCCTATAGGATGAAGTAGAACTGCCCTATATGGTTTCTATACACTTGTTGTTGTTATTGTGAAGCAGTGGTGAAAAATAAAGGAGGTGGGAAGTGCAAGATCACTTATAGCTTCCTTGTTAAAAAAAAATTTAAAACAGGAAACATTTTTTTCGCAAAAGAAGTTGGGGGCAGGGGCAGAGAGTCAAAGGGAAAGAGTTGTTGCACAATCCTGGAGATGAATGTCCTACACTTTGTTTTCTCAGCAAGCTCCATGGAAGGAAGAATACAATATAGATGGTTTGGGGATAGAAAGAGAAATAGGAGTCCTGTGCATTGCAAGACCCCAGCAAAGAAATGGTTTATAGTGCATGTAAGAATAACAGACTTCTGATGTATTGTTGTTGTAGGTGCCTTCCCGCTCTGACTCAGCGACCCCGTGAGCAACACAACAAAACACTGCCTGATTCTTCTGCATCCTTACAATTGTCGCTGTGTTTGAGCCCATTGTTGCAGCCATCGTGTCAATCCATCTTGTCAAGGGTCTTCCTCTTTTTTGCTGACCCTCCACCTTACCAAGCATGATGTCCTTCTCCAGGGACTGGTCCCTCCTGGTAACATGTCCAAACACGTGAGCCAAAGTCTAGCCATCCTCAATTCTAAAGAGCATTCTGGCTACACTTCTTTCAAGACAGATTTGTTCCTTCTTTTGGCAGTACATGGTATATTCAATATTCTTCATCAATACCATAATTCTAAGGCAAGAATTTTTCTTCAGTCTTCCATATTCATTGTCCAGCTTTCCCATGCATCTGAGGTGACTGAAAATATCATGGCTTGGGTCAGGTGCACCTCAGTCCTCAAAGTGACATCTTTGCTTTTTAAGACTTGAAAGAGATCTTTTGTAGCAGTTTTGACCAGTGCAATATGCCTTCTGATTTCTTGACAGCCGTTTCCGTGGGCATTGATTGTGGATCCAAGTAAAACGAAATCCTTGACAACTTCAATCTTTTCTCCTTTTATCATGATGTTGCTTATTGGTCCAGTTGTAAGGATTAGGCTTCTGACTATCTTGATGAAATTCCCATGCCAAGTGGGAGGCAGCAAAGTAACTTCTAACCCCCAGAATAACACTAGTGAGGCAAACTGTCTCTGGATCTGAAGAGGACAGGCTGAAAGAAAGAAGATATCCCTTCTGGACTTCCAAGCCAAGCAAGATGACAAATAATTCAGTGCATATTTCATTCATTCCCTTGTCACATATTAATTGAGCAACTAGTATGTGCCAGTGCTATTTAAGGTACTGGATAGATAGCAGTGAGTCACGCATAGGACATTAGGTAGTGATACTGTATCAAAATATTTTTAAAAAGCAAGGAAGAGGAATATGTAAAGTTGGGCAGGAATAGAGTAATGATATATTAAGACGGTCAGGGAAGTCCAACTGAGAAGGTTAAATTTGAGGAAAGTCCTCAAGAAGATGTGTCACGATCTAGAATGAACATTCCAGACAGAGAAAAATAAATTGCAAAGGCTTTGAGGAAACACGCTTGGAATGCTCCATGAAAAACAAGGCTGCCAGTGGGTTGGAATGGAAAGAAAAGGAGGAGGAGATGAGATTAGAGTTGTCATGAAAATCTTTACCAGGTCTTTGAATATTACTTTGTATTAAAAGGAACATCATAGAAAATTGGAGACAATAAAAAGTAATACAAAGTACTGAGGTAAAACGTAAAAAAATCACTCTGACTCTAGCTTTTGGTTTAGGAATAGAATGTGGGGAAGTAGTTGAAAGTAGGTTGATAAACTGGTAAGTTATTGCATTATACAGGTGGGGGGAGATCATGGACTAGAACAAATAGTAACAGTAAGAAGTGATGAATAGTAGAACTCTTGATATATTTGGAAGTAAAGTCCACAGTATTTGCTGACAGATTGGATGTGGAATGCGACAGAAAAAGATATTGAACGAAAAATGACTCTTACCACTTTTGATCTCAGGAACTGAAAGGAGTTGCAATTATTTGATATGGGCAAGACAATGAGTGGAACAGGCTGGAGGGGCTGGAGAAGATTAATAGTTTAGTATTTACATCCCACTTTATGTATTTTTTTTTTTTATGGATACAACCCCATCCTTGCCCCCATACTTTGGTAATAAGGAATATTACCTTGTCCCTTCTAATGCCATGGTGATTGACTTTCATACCAAGGTTGTAGACTAGAATCCTAAATTAGAGTATTTTTTTTCCTTCTGAATTAGAAGACTTGCATTAGAAATAAGTTGATTTGGAATAAAAGAGTTCTAATTGTAGAAAAATATGAGAGAGTTTTAAATACATTTAATGTGAAAGGAATATAACTTACTAAAATATAGAAGTCTCTAAAGACTGACTAATGTTCTTACTGGAAATAACTGAACAAAGAAGTGCTTCCTAAGTTCACTGATGGCCTTAACATCATAAATCCAAGGGACAGGGCATCTTTCAGTCCTCACCTTACTTGACTTCTCAGCAACATTTGATAAGGTTGTTGGTTTCTCTTCCTGAAACACTATTTTCTCTTATCTCTGTGATATTAAATTCTCCCAGTCTTTGGTTGTATCGTATGCTCAACATTCTTCATTCAGAAATTCAATGTAAGGATACTGTAGTATTGGTCTTGTTTTATTTTCAAAATTAACACTTTACATTAAATTTATCATCATAGCTTGATTATTGTCATAGTTAAATCTATAGCTCTACTCATATGAGATCAAATTGGAATTTGAGCCAATTATATTTGGCAAACTCTGATCACCTACATCATTTGGTTCTTCCAGATAAGTTCCTAGAGGACATTGCTCAAGTTAAGGTACATAAAATATTAAAGCTTTTGATAACTATTGCTAATTCCCTCCAAAATACAGCGTCATTTACACTTAACCAGGAATGTATGAGTAGGGTTGTTTGTATCCTTTCCATCCTAGAATATATTTTAAAAGATTTTTACTGTTGTTTTCTCCCCCATGGGGCTTCCAAGGAGCAGCTGGTGGATTCAAACTGCTGACATTTTAGTTAGCAGCCTGCGCTCTTAACCACTTCACCACCATGGCTCCTTATAAACATATAAATCACAACATTTGCCAATTCAATATTTTTCAGGTGTACAGTTTAGTGATTTCAATTACATTAATCACATTGTACAACCATCACTCATAGTCACTGCTAAATTTCCCATCACTGTAAACAGAAATTCTCTGCTTCCCAAACAAGTGGCTCCCTTTTCCTCTCCCTACTGCCCTTGGTAACCACTAAAACCTTTACTCTCTATACATTTGCCTATTCTTGTTGTTTTATATAAGTGAGATTATACAATATTTGTTCTTTTGTGTTAACTTATTTCACTCGGCATAATATTTTCAGGGTTCATCCATGTTGTAGCACTTATCAGGACTTCATTTCCCTTCATGAGTGAGAAAAAAATTCTCAGAACTGGACCAATAAGCAACATCATGATAAACGGAGAAAAGATTGAAGTTGTCAAGGGTTTAATTTTACTTGGATCCACAATCAATGCCCATGGAAGCAGCATCAAGAAATCAAAAGATGTATTTCATTGGTCAAATCTGCTGCAAAAGACCTCTTCAAAATGTCGAAAAGAGAAGATGTCACTTTCAGGACTAAGATGCCCCTGATCCAAGCCATGATATTTTCGGTCACCTCATATGCATGCAAAAGCTGGACAATGAATAAAGAAGACTGAAGAAGAATTGATGCCTTTGAATTATGGTGTTGGCCAAAGAATATTGAATATACCATGGACTGCCAGAAGAATAAACAAATCTGTCTTGCAAGAAGTACAGCCATACTGCTCCTTGGAAGAGAGGATGGTGAGACTTCGTCTCATGTACTTTGGACATGTTATCAGGAGGAAACAATCCTGGAGAAGGACATCATGCTTGGTAAAGTAGGTCAGTGGAAAAGGGGAAGACCCTGAATGAAATGGATTGACACGGTTACTGCAACAATGGGTTCAAACAGCAATGATTGTGAGGATGGTACAGGACTGGGCAGTGTTTTTTTCTGTTGTGAATAGGCTCACTATGAGTTGGAACAAACTCGATGGCACCTAACAACAACAATTATTCCTTTGTATGCATGTACACACTTATTTATCCCATTCTTCTGTTGATGGATATTTAAGTTTTTTCTACCTTTTGGCTTTGTGAGTAGAGCTGCACTGAACATTGGTGTACTTTTAGTAATGAGCATTTTGTCCAGTTAAATGCCTTTTACTATTTTAATCATTTTCTCATAATCTAAACTATGCAGGAAATGCCATTTACTTTAATTATTAGCTACTTATAAAAATACTATTGTGATTCTGATTGTATTTACAAAACTGTGCTAGTCTTAATTAAATCTCTTCCAGGAAGAAGATTGTTTAGGACTCTAAGCAATTTATTCACATAGAATGAACAGAAACTTGTTATATATTTATAAATTGGAAATTGTGTTGAGGAGTAAATAACTTTATTCTTAACTAGTTTATATTCTGTAGATAATGTGATGACTATGGAAGTTCATAATTAGCTCTTGAAAGAATATGTATGATAAGTTCAATAAAAAAAAAAAGAAATAAACCACTGAAAATACCAGAAAATCATTATCATTTTATTTCTCAGAATGTCTTTCTTATACCCAGTTTACTCTTATTTTGTTAAAAGAAAGCCAAGTACTCATAGTTGAGTTATTGCCCCTTTCTATTCTGAATTTCATTGCTGTTTACATTGAATTGAAAATAAATGAGTTTGTTATATCTGGAAGGGAATATTTTTACTAGTTCTAAACTAGCCCAATGGAAATATAGACATCAGGTAATATAATATTGATATTCAGCTATTAAGGTAGAATTTGGCTCTTGAGTGACGGTTCAATGATACATTTCTTAGAACACTACACATTCTTCGTGGAGCACAGTCACTCCCCATTCTCCTCTCTCTATAGCTCTTAACAAAAACTAACCTATTTTTTGTACCTATATAGATTTTCCAATTCTGGACATTTAATGTATATGGAATCATATAATATGTGGCCTTTTGTGTCTGGCTTCTTTCACAGCCTTTCCTGAACTGATGGGTATTTGGCTGTTTCAACTTTTTGGCTATTATGAATAATATTCCTACGAACATTCATGTACAAGTTTTTGTATGGACATGTATGTTTTCATTTCTCATTGCTACATACCTAGGAGTAAAATGGCTGTGTTATGTGACAACTCTATGTTTAACTTTTTCAGGCACTCTCCAAAGTGGCTGCACCATTTAAGATTCTTGACAGCAATATGAGAGGGATCCAATTTCTCCACATTGTTGCCAACTCTTGTTATTGTAGGTTGTTTACATGACAGCCATCCTGCTGGGTGTGAAGTGGTATCACTTTGTGGCTTTGACTTGCATTTCCTAATGACTAATGTGAAGCCCTGGTGGTACAGTGTTTAAGAGCTTGGTTGCTAACCAAAAGGTTGGTATTTTGAATCCACCAACTACTCCTTGGAAACCCTGTGGGGCAGTTCTCCTCTGTCCTATAGGGTTGCTATGAGTTGGAACTGACTTGACGGCAACGGGTTTAATAACTAATGTGTCTAACATCTTCTCATGTGTTTATTGGCCATTTGTATATCATAATTGGAGAAATGTCTGTTGGATTCTTTGGCACTTTTAAAATTAAGCTATTTGCTTTTAATTGTTGAGATTTAAGAGTTCTTTATATACTCTGGATGCCAATATTTTTATCAAATATAGATTTGGAAATATTTTCTCCCCTTCTGTGGGCCATGTTTTCATTTTCTTGAAGGCATCCTTTGAAGAACAAAGTTTTTGATTTTGATGAAATGCAGTCAATGTTTTTCTTTTGTTGCTGATGATTTTGGTGTCATATATAAGAAACCACTGCCAAATTCAAGGTTATGAAGATTTACTCCTATATTTTCTTCTAAGAGTTTTGTAGTTTTATCCCCTAGGTTTGAGTCTTTGATTCAATTTGAGTTAGTTTTTGTGTGTGTTTTAAGATAGGGGTAACTTCATTCTTTTGCATGCAGTTATCCATTAGCCCAAGAATCATTTGATGAAGTCTATCCTTCCGCATTGAATCATCTTGATATTCCGTAAAAAAATACTGTTATTATAAAATTCACAATATAGGTATTTTCTGGACTCTCATTTCTATTTCATTGCTCTGTATGTGTATTTTTGTGATAGTACCACACAGTTTTGGTTACCACACAGTTTTGGTTACTGTAGATTTTTAGTGAATTTTGAAATCAGGAGGCGTGAGTCCTAACTTTGTTCTTTTCAAGATTGTTTTTGCCTATTTTGAGTCCCTTGTAGTTCAGTATGAACTGCGGGATCAGCTTTTCAACTTCTGAAAAAAAACAGTCATTTTTAATAAGGATTGTATTGAATCTTTGGATCAGTTTAGGGAGTGTTGCCATTTTAACAATAATTCTTTTAATCCATGAACTTGGTAAGGCATACTACTTATTTAGATTGTATTTAACTAACTTCAACAATATTTTGTAGTTTTTGGTGTACAAGTTCTGCACTTCTTTTCTTAAATGTATTCCTCAATATAGTTTATTCTTTTGATGATATTATTTATGGAATTGTTATCTTAATTTTATTTTCTCATTGGTTGTTGCTAGTGTATAGAATCGTTTAATATTGATCTTGTATCCTGCTACCTTGCTTACCTTGTTTATTACTTCTAACAGTTGTGTGTGTGTGTGTGTGTGTGTGTGTGTGTGCATGCATATGAGTTCCTTAGGCTTTCCTATGTACATATCATCTGGAAAACAGAGGTAGTTTTACTTTCCTCCTTTCCAGTCTGGTTACCTATTATATATATATATATTTTTTGTCTAATTGTTTTGGCTAAAATTTCAGTAATACAGTGTTGAATGGAAGTGACAAGATCTGATATCATCATCCTTTTTATGATCTTGAGGAGAAATGTTTTAGTCTTACATCATTAAGTGTTATGTTAGCCATGGGTTTTTAGTAGATGGCTGTTATCAAGTTGAAAAAGTTCCCTTATATTTCTAGATTGTTGAATTATAAAAGAATGTTGGATTTTGCATTTTTTTTTTTTTTTTGCATCTATTGAGATGACCTTTTGTTGTGTCTTTTATCCTATTTATATGTTGTATTACGTTGACTGATTTTTGTCCATTGAGCCAGTATTGCATTCCTGGGATAAATCCCACTTGAAGACATTGTTTCATCACTTTTATATGTTGCTGCATTTGGTTTGAAACTATATAGTTGAGCTTTGTGTGTGTGTGTACGGGTGTTTATTAGGGATGTTGATTCGGATTTTTTTTTTCCACGTGATGTTCTGATTGGGTTTTGGTGGGAAAATACTGGCCTCACAAAATCAGTTGGAATGTGTTAATTCTTACGTTGTTTGTTGTCTTTTCTTTTTAACCCAAGAGTTTGTGAAGGATTGTGTTGATCCTTCTTTAAACATTTCGCAGAACTCACAAATGAAACATCTGGTGCAGTTCATGAATGATGAAAACAGTTAAGCACTTAACTACTAGCTAGAAAGTTGGTGCTTTCAACCCACCCAGAGCCACCTTAGAAGAAAAAACGTGATTTTCTTCCAAAAGTTCACAGCTTTGAAAACTCTACGGAGCAGTTCTACTCAGCAGAAGTGGGGTCGTCATGAGATGGAATTGACTCAATGATAACTAACAACAACAACAGTTGTTTGATTACTAATTCAATCTCTTTACTAGTTATAGGTATTAATATTTTATATTTATTCTTGAGATAATGTCAGTAGTTGTGTTTTTCTATGAATTTATCCATTTTATCTAAGTTGCCTAAATTATTGGCATACAATTGTTCATAGTAGTCTTTTATAATACATTTTATTTCTTTAGGATTGGTAGCAATGACCCTTCTTTCATTCCTGAGTTTGGTAATTTGGGTGTTCTTTCTTCTTTTTTTGATCAGTATATATAAAGATTTATCAATTATGATGATCTTTTCAAAGAACCAACTTTTGTCTTCATCAATTTTCTCTCTTGTTTTTCTATTTTGTATTTCATATATTTTAACTCTAATTTTTATTATTGCATCTTCTGCTTGCTTCGGGTTTAGTGTGCTCTTCCTTTTCTATTTTCATTAGACAGGAGGTTACATTATTGGCTAGATACCTTTCATCTTTTTAATCTAAGTGTTAACAGATATAAATGTCCCTCTAAATACTGCCTCAGCTACATCCCATAAATACCCTTAATATACTTTTGATATGATGTTGAACCCATCTTCAACAAAAAGATTGATTCGACTTGAGCCAAGTCTTCAGTTTGAACAGAACTTCAAATTGATTCAGACAAAGGTCTATTCTAGATGTGGCTATTAATGACAGCTTTTTAAAGTTTTTGGTTTCGGTTTTGAGTTCACTAAATCTCCTAAGATTTTTATCTTAGATTGAGGAATTCAAAAGCTGATTGGCAGTACTGTAGGTGAGGATAGTGAGTCTTAACTTAATGTGACCTTCGCCTAACGGTGAGGAAGTAGCTTTGGGCTCAATTGTTTCAGACCCAGACTTCTGAGTTTTGAGACAATATATTTCTTTTATTTTTAGAAAGTTGCCTATTTATACTACCTGTCACTACCAAAATCTTAGCCTTCTCAGTATTAATGAAATATTTGGAAAAGTGATAGTGCCACTTCTAGGCTTGACCAACCAAGTATTCTGCATCTAGCTCTTAGTTGTAGGAGAGTGGAAAGCAGGTGCTCAAAAAGACTTTGTAGCCCATGTGTTGAAGAGAAAGAGGCAATTGTTGCCCGGGCCCCTAAATGACTATGTAGAAGAAAGTTGCCTGAACAATCTATACTCTTTCTGTGACTGTACTTGAGTAAAAAGTAACCTTCTATAACATCAGTCTATTAAATTTTGAAGACATCATTGCTACTTCAGTAATAAATTGGAATCATGAATCATGGAGTAGAGTGCTATTACAAAAAAAGGTGAACAATTTGGCATTTGCTTAATGGTTAGTCAGCAGGAAGTGAGGAAACAGGCATTGCAGAAAGGAAATCTGATGACTCTATTCATGTCACGGCAAATTACATAGGTTAACTGTTGCCTAATATAATCTAGGAGGCTGACCAAGTGCTTACTGATATCGCATCTCTTGAGAAAGAAGCTAAAAAAAACTGAAACGCTAGTGTGTTTTAACTGCATATAGCATTATACTGTAGGCAAGAAAAGAATTAGCCTTACATAGAAAAGAAGTGGAAAGGTTAGGGAAGGTCCAGAAATTTGGGGCCTTGGAGATTTGAAAAAGCAAACTGCTTATGGATTCTAATCAGAAGGAGAAATTTTGAAAATATCTTCAAACAGGAAAAGCCCTTTAATAATTCTTAGTTTTAAAAATGGTGTTAACCCCAGGAAAAGATTATATCAGTCATTTTACTCTTTCTTCAAACCTATTATTTCAAATGATCACAAGATAATCGCTATTAAGTTGAGAGACAGGAATGGTGCCAAAGAAAAGCTAGTACTGCCTGAAGAAGTATGTACAGTAAAACCTGTGAAAACTAGAACCTGTCAGAGAAGGAAAACTCAAATATTTT
Organism: Loxodonta africana; assembly: GCF_030014295.1. NCBI lineage: Eukaryota > Metazoa > Chordata > Mammalia > Proboscidea > Elephantidae > Loxodonta > Loxodonta africana. The sequence goes on from NC_087362.1 coordinate 20,156,500, forward strand.
CCAGCAAAATGAGTGATGGAAAAGTGGTAAGACTGCGGCCTGTCAAAGATGGAAATCTTGCAAGACCCAGAAAAACAAGGCAGTCCCTCGTCAAGTTTTGGACCTCACAGGTTTCACTGTATGTAGGAGAGAAAGACTTGGGTGTGCCGACATGGACATGATTGGAAGAAAAGAGATAAACAGTGTACTAAGTTTTTAAGGAAATGTATTATCCCACAAAAAACATGGTTTTGTCCTGAAAAAAAAAAAAACTTTGACTATTCAACCTTTAAAATAACTCTCAGAGGGCTAAAAGGAGGACACACTTCACAGAGTCCATTTCAGATATGGCCATGGAGAGTAATGGATAAGTAACAAATTCTCAGAGGGTAGAGATAGAGGCCTTGATAACAGTGGAATTCCTGTAGGAGAGAAGAGTACTGGTCTTATCAGTGAACTTTCTTTCAAAGAGGGTAGAGCTTCTTTATACCACTTGCCCAGAAATATTCCATCCTTGCTAGCAGCCAGGTACTGCTATGAGTTTTCCACCCTTCCCTTCTATGAATTCAAGTTTTACTATGTTCATCTTGTCCCTGCTCCACCATTTTTATTTCAATGTATGGAGTGGTGCAGTTTATTTTTCTTTTAGATTGTAGATTCTTGCGCTATGAGAGACCGCTCAGACCTGGTATAGCAGGCTGTTTGCTACCCAGAAATCATGATCATGAACTTTGGGATAGATAAAGAAAGTGGGTGAGAAGTTGAGTCATCTGCTTTCAGATGTGTGGGAAGAAGAGTATGGATATTTGTAGTTAGAGGGGTGATTGTTTTAAAAAAGGTCAATTGTACCAAAATACATTTTCACAAGCCATGTGAATACATTCTCATTAATTAAATGTGATTGATTTGATTGATGTATGCTCTTTCCAGACCTCACAAATGGTTTTATATGAACTACCCCCTTCTCCTTAATCAGAGAAAACAGGGAAGCCCTAAAGGATGGTGATGCTGTAACATGGCAGGCACTTGGAACCTTGTGTGATTGTGTGGGGAAGAGCTACTCTCTCTGCCAACTTGAATATTTTGTTGCCTGGAACTCTTACGTGAGGTAGGTGAAATTTTATATTCATGTGTGTGTCTGTGTGTGTGTGTTTCTCTGTGCAAGCAGGAAAGGGGAAGACATCTGAAGGTTTATTTTTTACTTTAGAGTACAAAATGCATACCTCAAGTGAGTAGCTAGCTTCCTAGTGGGAGAAAGAGATAACCATTAGATGATTGTCTCTTTTTCCATATTCAAAATAAGAGAATTAACTCTTCTCATGGAGAAGAGTGAGTAAAAGGCAAAAAGAGGCCTAGAAATTTCATAAATTAATTTCTATTCACAAGGAAATATGAGGCTGGAGAAAGGAGACTTTTCTTTAACATTGCCGTACTACTTTTTTGTTGTAGTTGTTTTTCACACAACTAATACTTCTGGACATAATTGTCAATATTTTATTCAGCTTGCCCTGCATTTGGTGTTTCAGATTTAAGTTCTGTTCTAATATTTTAGTGCCAGTAACTGATTTGATCAAAGACATTTTCAACCACTCAAGTCTCTGATTCCAATCAAGTGGATTGCCGAAGTCTCTGAAAATTGCCTTCCAATTTCACAGATATTTCCCAATGAAATGTGCAAAGCTGAATACAAGCAACTGATGAAGTATTTTCTAAGAATAGATCTACTGACAGTAGACTTTTGCCCGAATCAATCTGAAGTTTTTGATCTAAATCATATCAGATAATCGTTCCATTTGTCTCTGATAATTTGGCTATCCACAAGTTTTTACATTGACTTGAACTCAGCGTTCTCTTGTATTAAAATAATATAAATGACAGGCTATGAGGAAAAGTCAGGCTGTGACTTAGAATTCTAAGTCATGAAGAGTACAGTTGAACATCTAGAAAATGAAATATGCAAGTGTGTTCTCTGTAGCATTGCCACAACGCAACTTATAAATAAACAAACACACAAACTAACGTCTACTTATAAATATCTGGGTAAGAATTCATAAAAAGAAGGAGGAAACTCTTCATATATGACATTAAGAATTGTCTTAATAATAATAAAAAGTTTTAAAACAGTGAAATAGTGTATATACTATGCTAGCACAGTATAAAAACATTTAAAAAAGGAAGAAGGATTCACATACATAATGCTTAAAACCAAAGCCATTGTTGACGAGTCTATTCAGACTTATAGCGACCCTGTAGGACAGAGTAGAACTGCCCCATAGGGTTTCTAAGAAGCGTCTGGCATATTCGAACTGCCGACCTTTTGTTTAGCAGCCTCAGCTCTTAATATAATTCTGCAACAACAACAGAACTGATAATATATGCTGCATCTTTGGAGGAATAAACTCAATGACTGAAAGACATTAAGTATCACAAATTTTCATAATATACTTTTTCCTAACTTTTTTGAAATTGTGAACCATGAAATTAAACTACATATTAAAATACAAATAATTTTAAAAGGTGGTATTAGTCTCTGCTTCCATATATTGGTTTTGTTTATTACAGTAAAAATCATTAGCCCTTACATTAAATTAGAATTATTTCCTCTAATTTCATAAAATAATTCCATTATTATATCTTTATTAACTAGTGGCTAGATGCTCTTTAGATATAATTGAAGGTAATTTTTAAAAAAGTTTTATTTCATTAAAATAATAAAGTTCTCCATTTACATTTTTATTTTAGATCAAATAAATAACATCTTCTTCAAAATATTCACTTCTTTAATGCCCAATAATTTATTTTACTCCTTTCATGAAGACTAAAAATGTATTCAGAAACACAAATTTTTCATAATGACATACAAAATGAAGCTACACAAAAATAAACATCGTGTCGCTAGTAATTAGAGATGTACTGTAATTATGGGGGAAAAAGCTTCCTGTGATTCTTTGTAACAGAAAGCTTTACATTTCCTATTTCATTTATTTTTTCGTTTGGTTCAGTTAGTTTAGGTTGCTGATTACCATAGGTTGAGTAATTAGCCAGGTGACAGTTGTTTGATAAAATTTGCTTTTGGTGGGACAGAAGCCTTTTCAAATGCCATGTGGCGTTGGCATCAAGTCGTGTATGGAATCTTTGTCGTAATTATCATAAAGACAGCAATAACAAACACCACAGGTTGCAGACTCCCAGAATTATTGTACCTGAGCTAAATGGCTGAATGAAAGCACGATGTTGAGGCATTAATTGCAAATGTTTGTGTTTTCAAATCTTTCCAAAAGATATGGGTGAAATTCCACTACTTTTTTATATTGATATTAATGTCTCCAAAATATATTAGGTTAAATTACCCTGAGTTGTAGGCAATAAGATTTGATTTTAGAACAATAACCAGAAAGTTTGATGTCATAAAATTAACTTACAAAATCTCTTACAGAAAATTATCAGTGAGTTATTTGGTAAGTTACTGTTCTATCGATACAAGTTTTCATATTTTATTTACAGTGGGTCAGCATGAATATTATTCATAGGTAGATCATTTCCCCCATATGCCTGCCAGAATGAGAACAAGTCTTCAGCAAATGAAACCATTAGTTTTGTCCCTAACACAGCAAATACATGAAAAATGCATTATGGGACAGAATTCTGTGTTGCATCATAAACTAAAATTGATAAAGGGCATGTTAAATGCAGAATAAAATTGGAATCAAACAATGTGTTGGATCTTGAGCTCAAAGTGATTATTGGTCATATTCAATTAGTGATATGCTTCTAAATTTACATTGTCCACTGTAGTTTATTGCAACTCAAAATAGAAAGAGTTTCATAGATACCTACGAATACATAGAATTGGACAACACTGTGATGCACTATAATATAATTTGAAATTGAATCGTGAAAGAAACTAGGTTTAATTTGAAGGACTCCAGAAAACTAGCTATTCCCTAAATATCTTAATTACTTTACAGCTTAAGGCGGTTGTTCTAAAACAAGATGACAAATTGCTTTGCTGTTGACTCTCTCAAATACCTACTGAAATGGTAGAAGATATAATTTTCAATGGAAGAAACCATGTCTATGTGAGAATAGGATAGATAGTAGTAGACCTGCTAGTTCAAAATACATTCTGAAAGATAGATGGTTCCAAAATGATGGAGAAAACTTTGGAAGTAAAACCCCAGTGGAAAATACTAGAACGTGAGATGCTCTTTCCATGGAAGACCTAGAAACTTCAAGATCATTGTTAATCTGAAGCCATAGCAAAATGAAGCACAGGAAAAGAAAAGAAAAAAAAAAAAAGGCGGGGGGGCGGGAATAGTGAACAGAATGTTACCGTGTTGTTGTTAGGTGTTGTCAAGTCGGTTTCAACTCCAACTAAGGGGTAAAATATCGCTGAGCCACCAGGCACAGAAGCATGTGTAATTCAGAAATACAGAGCAAACCTTTGACCCATAGGTGCTCCTTCTTCCTCCTCATCCTTCATCCCGCCACATTTGACAGTATTTCCCCTTGTCATCTTTCAGGTGGCTCTCAAAAGTTAAACCATTCACCCCTTGGAAAGACAACGTTGTATTGACTCTCTCTGTTTTCTGACTCATCCCTCTTTTCTCTCACTATTGGGGTTGCATTTCCTAATAAAGTAGTTACAGATAAACCTTTGCTTAAGACTTTGTTTTCTGGAGAACCCAATCTAAAACAAAGGAAGATTCAAACCAGCTGGCTAGGAAGACCACAGACTTTGTGAAAGTTTTTCATTATTTACATGCATTGCAAACAACACCACTTAAAAGAATTTAATTGAAATTGAGCAAATATATATTTCCTATAACTTTGAAGTTTTTGTCTTAAAGAAATGTTCTCCAATATTCCTACTTTATAAGTGTACAGTGTTTCCATTTCCTCAAAAAAAAAAAAAAAATCCATCGTTAAGAACTCATATAGTGCTTAGGATAGATTTGCATTTAGTTGATGTCTTAAATATATATATTTTTTGTGGAAAATATTGTGTAAAAGACTTAAGGTTATAAAAATGATAAAGGTACTAAATATATGAAAAAGCTGATCTAATTCTGAACATAAATATACCACCAGGGCTCCAAGAAAGAACATTATAACTTAGCCAATTAAGAGCAAATGTCTTTTAGTGATTGCCGTTTTCATATAATACTAAAGTTTTAATGTAAAGACTATCAGCTAATGTCACGGTAGAACAACTTACAAAGAAATCACAGTAATCCCCAAATAATACTTCTAATTGAGATGAAAAAAGGAAAAAAAAAAAAAAAACAAGACAATGCTAACACAGGCACAACAAATCTTTCTTCCATTTCCCGAGAAGCATTAGGAATTCTGTAGCGGTAATTCCCAGCACCAATGATTAAGAAGACATAGAAAAAATGCAATGTAAACATCAATTTTAACTCTTCTGGTCACAAAGTCCTGCTGAAATATTTGTAACCTCATTATTTCACTATCTCAGTTGTAATCATTTTTATTATTTGAATTCCTCTGTAAAATGAATGGTGTTAATGATACTAAGATTTTAATTCCTATATTTTGAAATGGCAAATGGGCTGATTGCTTCAGGAAAGAGGTAATCAGAAGATTAAATATGAACTTCTAGCTTAATTTATAAGTATGCTCATGAATATTTATTTGGAAAGTTCTTAACTTGAAAATGAAAATAAACACTTTAAATAATAAATACAAGATGTGAAATTAAGTTTTTATTCATATGGCTATGAGCACCATGGAATATAATACTATTATATTGGTCTTCATGTTGAATAATATCTTGCAAAAGCACCTTTGTACCTAAGTCATTTAATATAGAAAGCACACAGAGATATTATTGAAATAAGCTCTTCCCTGTGTCTGTAAAGCTCCAAAGAAATGTTTTCAGACATATGGCTAAATCCTTGACATTTTTCTAATGCTACTGAACTACATACTAAAAACCAGCTGTTGCTGAGTCGATTCCAGCTCACGGAGACCCCAGTCTGTCGGAGGAGAACCGTGCTCCGCAGGGTTTTCAGCAGCTGATTTGTCTGCAGTAGATCACCAGGCCCTTCTTCCAAGGCATTTCTACATGGACTTGAATCTCCAACATTTTGGTTAGCAGCTGAGCACGTTAACTATTTGCACCACCAAGAGATGGATTACAGATTAGAATGCTTATTTCATTAAAGAATTTGAAGAACTCCATATGTGAATGTTTGCATATATATGTGTGTTATATAACCCAAAAACCAAACCCACTGCTGTCGGGTCGATTCAGGCTCATAGCGACCCTACAGGACAGAGTAGAACTGCACCGCAGAGTTTCCAAGGAGCAGCTGGCAGATTCGCACTGCCAACCTCTAGGTTAACAGCTGTAGCACTTAACCACTACCCCACTAGGGTTTCGTATGTGTATCCACCCAAAAAACCCACTGTCGTCAAGTCGATTCCGACTCATAGCGACCCTATAGGACAGAGTAGAACTGCCCCATAGAGTTTCCAAGGAGCGCCTGGTGGATTTGAACTGCCGACCTCTTGGTTAGCAGCCATAGCACTTAACCGCTAAGCCACATACATATATATATATACATGCACACACACATATGTAGTTTTTAAATTATAAAAGAAGCATATGTTTATTATATACAGTATTCTATATACTGTATTTAATAAAAGTATGCTACATAAGCGGCCCTCGTCGGGCAATGGTTAAGCATTCAGCTGCTAACTGAAAGGTCAGCAATTCCAACCTATAAGCCTCTCAGAAGAAGGAAGAAATGGCGGTCTGCTTCCGTGAAGACTTACAGCCTCGGAAACGCTATAGGGAAGTTCTGTTCTGTTCTACAGGATTGCTGTGAATTGGAATCCACTCAATGGCAATTGGTTTAACTCTCTATACATTAAGTTCTGAAGTTCTTACTGTCTTCCAAGGCAATTTTCTAGGAGGAGGAAAGAAAAATTTTACCGACGTCTTATGGCCATGCTGAGTGAAGCGCTTTTAAAAAACAAATAGGCTTTCCTCAATCCATTTAGGTAATAAAGTTTGCAATCCAGTGAGATAAACATTAAACGGAAACTCTTCCATTAGCAATTGCACACGTATTAGAATTAAAAGTCTATCATTTCAGTATTGAAATGAAATGGAAAAAGCAGTAATATTTCTTTCATAATGACTATCGGATAACCTAGTAAAACACAATTAAATTCATTCTTGTTGCTATTGCAGTGAAGAATTTTTACTTCATTTGAATGGAGTATGATTACACCATTTGAATATAATCCTGATATTAGGTGAGACCCTTTGTGTCCTGGAAATTTGATTATACTTAGTTCAAACTGTAACTCTATTTAACTGTGATATTCTAAAATCAGCCCAAAATTAACAATCTTTCTCGAGTTTTCATTGGCTACTTGGATGTTTCCTCATCTGTGTGTTTCTTTATTGTTCTAATAACCTAGGGGGGAAAAATCCCTTTTCTATCTTCTAAACCTCAAAAATTATAATTTATACATATTTCTGATGATTTGGGATATCATGGTGAAGGGTCATATTGTATCACAAGAGGTTTTCTAAAATCTGCTTCTGTCCTCTGTCTCTCCCTCAGTCTCTTTACTTTTCCCTACTTACTTTCTTGCAGCATGTCATATTCAACAATTCAGACTTATAACCGTCTGTAATCCACCATGTTTACATATCAACAGATAAACAGGTAATGCCAGGTATTTTTTTTAAAGGCCTTTAATACGAAAGACAGAACTCAAACCACTCAAATAGATAAGAAGAAACAATAAGAAGTACACAGGGATGAAGGAAGGAGGAAACTTTAAAAATCATTAATAGGATCAGAACATAAGAATATATAATTGCCACAATGAACAAAAACAAGATATACATAGGAACATTCAGAGAACGAAAAGAACTTTTGTAAATTAAAAATATGGTAACAGAAATACAGCTTTAAAAAGAGGGTTTGGAACATAAGTTTAAGAAGAGTTCTTGGAGACTAGAACATAAAAGACTAGAAGATGGAATAGAGAAAAGATAAGAAAATCAGAGCACTAGTCCAGAAGTTTCAATAGCTAAATAAGAATTTCAGATAAATTGGACATAGAAACCAGAGAAGAAAAAACAATCAAAAGAATAATTGTTAAAATTTCAAGAAATGGAGGGCATGAATTGCAGCTTGAAAAGATCCCCAAAGAGACGTGTCAAGGCCTGGTAATGTAAAATTATTAAACAAGGATTAATGTAAAAAAGGCATTGGCAGATATGTAAGGCCTCAAAAATTTATTTATCGGGCATTGTCTTTCGGTAACAAGGATAGGAAGTTTATAAGAAAGGAAGGAGTGAAGTAAGAAAGGAAAATATGGGATGCAAGAAACAAGAAAGAGGAAAAGAGAACCCTAAATGTGAAGGGGAAGTTAAATTTCAAGGTAAGAGTTGTGTATCAAGCATGGAAGTCCAACAGATCCAAAGACACCCAGATAAAATTCCTCAGGAAAATGAAATTCATAGAACCTGGTATGTTGTGTCTGAGTGTCTTGAATGGAGAAATAACACACACACACACACACACAGGGTGTGAGGTGCATGATATTCCCAACAATAAATAAGTTAGAATGGACAATTAAACTGTGTTAAAGGAGAAGAAGAAACAGGCCCCTGATGTGGGTAGGTAAGGACCCCGCTTCATGGGCAGGGCATTGTCAAATGTAATGAATCTGCCACTTCCCCGTAGCCAATGCAGTTGAAAATAGGCTTCGGGTATATACCCTGTTGTACTGTGCTAATGAAATGGGCCCACACAGGTCTAGGTAGGGGTAAAAGGCATTCAAAGTCCATGGACCCCTTATGTCTGTGCCTAGGCAAAGGAGCTGTGCCTGCCCTGAGTTCCTGGCTTAGGGGAGCTAGCAAATTATATTTTCCCTGTTCTTTAATTAGTTCCATCTCCAAAGAGAGCATAGCTCAGGGCTGGTCCCACTTCTGGCCCAGGGGGTGTGGCTATGGCAGAAGCCAGACTGGGACTGGAGCAGAGTGGGGAGGGGTGAGTAAAAGGGAGAGAGGTTCTTCTCAGAAGGGGAAAAAGTTTTTTGATCCCGCAGGGTAGGTTAGATGCTTGCATTTAACTCTGGCACATTCAATGCAGCTTCAAAGCATCCTGATTTTGGAGGCTTGAGCAGGCTCTCTGCTGCTCAGTTTCTCCCGGTGTGGAAAAACGTATCCAGAGCGCTACTGCTTGCCTCAGTCCATGAGTGTCTACTGATCCAGCCTCCAGGCTGCCAGGCAGGTCAGGTCTGGCAAATCCTGGCTGTTTCTGAGCTGTCTCTCCCTCCCCTTACTGCTCGATCCAACTCCTCAACTTTGTCTTTGATATTCAGAGCTCCTAGATTGTCATATATAATTGATCGCTTGTTTTTTCAGGTCTTCGTTGTAAAAGGGACCACAGGAAGCATCTGACTACTCTGCCATCTTGGCCTAGCCTCCTATAGAGAAATTTTAGAAGTGATATACATTTTGGTTATATATATAACAAATTAGTTTTCTTGAAAAGAATACCCATATAAAATAAGCTTCTTTGGGAAGGGAGTTAAAAGACATTTGAGGAGACTGTTTTGTATAAGTAGAATTTGATGACTAAAAGAGTTCTATGAACCACCAAGGCTGATGTGGAGTGATTTTATGAGGGCACCCTGCCTTAACAAACTTCCAGCAAACCTCTACTCCAGTTGGGTGGTCTAATTCTATGTTAAATTCACAGCTGCTCAGGTGTAGTGATGTGGCCAGGGTCAAAGTAGATGAGTGAAAGATGGAACAAGGGTGATGGCCTGGTGATCAACAACCAGAGTTTTGCAAAAGCCCTTTCTGATTAACCGTATACTATTTATTGATCAACATTTATGAGAATAAAAGCAAAGGGAACATGATTTATTTTCTTAAAAAAAAAAAAAACTTCCTTATGAAAAAATTGTCACATGCTTTCCAGAATGTTAAGCATGCTTTCTTATATAAAGAAATATGTAAAGCTCAATACTCATAAAAACATCTATGTAATCATTATTTTTTTAATTGTGGCAAATATATATGTAACAAAACATTTTCCATTTCAACACTCTACACATGGACAGTTTGTTGTTGTTGTTGTTCGGTGCAGTCAAGTCGGTGTTGACTCATAGTGACACTATGTACCAGAGAACGGAACACTGCCCGGTCCTGTGCCATCCTTACAATCCTTGTTACACTTGACCCCATTGTTGCAGCCGCTGTGTCAATCCATCTTATTGAAGGTCTTCCTCTTTTCTGCTGACACTGTACTTTATCAAGCCTGATGTCCTTCTCCAGGGACTGATCCCTCCTGACAACATGTCCAAAGTGTGTAAGACACAGTCTTGCCATCCTTGTTTCTAAGGAGCATTCTGGTTGTACTTCCTCCAAGACAGATTTGTTCATTCTTTTGGCAGTCCATGGTATATTCGATAGTCTTCGCCAACACCACAATTGAAAGGCGTCAATTCTTCTTCAGTCTTCCTTATTCATTGTCCAGCTTTCAGGTGCATATGATGCAATTGAAAATACCATGGCTTGGGTCAGGCGCACCTTAGTCTTCAAGGTGACATCTTTGCTCTTCAAAACTTTAAAGAGGTCCTTTGCAGCAGATTTGCCCAATGCAATGTGCATGTTTTGATTTCTTGACTGTTGCTTCCAAGGCTGTTGATTGTGGATCCAAGTAAAATGAAATCCTTGACAACTTCAATCTTTTCTACATTTATCATAATGTGGTTTATTGGTCCAGTTGTGAGGATTTTTGTTTTCTTTATGTTGAGGTGTAGTCCATACTAAAGGCTATGGTCTTTGACCTTCATCAGTAAGTGCTTCAAGTCCTCTTCATTTTCAGCAAGCAAAGTCGTGTCATCTGCATAACACGGATTATTAATAAGTCTTCCTCCAATCCTGATGCCCAGTCCTTTTTTGTATAGTCCAGCTTCTAGGGTTATTTGCTCAGCATACAGATTGAATGGGTATGGTGGAAGGATAGAAACCCTGGAGGCATAATGGTTATGGCTGCTAACCAAAGGGTTGGCAGTTCAAATCCGACAGGCAATCCTTGGAAACGCTATGGGGCAGTTCTACTCTGTCTATAGGGTCGCTATGAATCGAAATTGGCTCGAGGGCACTGGGTTTTGGGGGTTTTTTTTGGTGGAAGGATACAACCCTGATGCACACCTTGCCTGACTTTAAACCATTCAGTATCCCCTTGTTCTGCAGGAACAACTACCTCTTGATCTATGTACAGGTTCCTCATGAGTACAATGTTTTAGTGACATTAAGTTTCACGTTGTTCAACTATCACCATTATCTGTTCCCAAATTTTTCCATCATCCTTATCAGAAGTTCAGTGCCTCCTAAACAATGAGTCCCTCTTTCTCCCGCTCACCCTGGTAACCAATAATAAACTTTGGTCTCTATATACTTATTTATTTTAGATATTTCATATAAGTGGTATCATAATATATTTTTCCTTTTGTGACTATTTCACTCAGCATATTTTCAAGGTTCACACATGTTGTAGCATATATTAGGATTTCACTTATCTTTATGGTTGAGATGATTTATTTTCAGTGATAAAGTACACTAGTTTATTCTGGGATTGCTTTCACCAATCTATGTTTTCTAGCTCTTGCTTCTGCAGGACTAAGTAGGGTTCACAGACCCTAGACCTTCCAAAAGCTATAATGTTGAAAATCCTGTCAAGTTGATCTATTTCTGATTATCATTTTTCCTTTCAGCCCCTTTTTTGGCTTCTGGCCTTGGAGAGGTTTGAGTGTCCTGACAGATGAATGAAGCAATTTCAGGATTTTTGAGTCTAGATTTTAGATAGGCTCACAAAAAGAGATAGAATGTCTTTCTGGCTGAATATTACCATGAAAGACATGATAGACAAAATCTTACAGAAAAGGACATCCAAAGAAAACCCAATAGCATCAAGTTGATTCCAACTCATAGTGACACTAGAGGACAGAATAGAACTGCCCCCTAGGGTTTCCAAGAGGATGATGGATTTGAACTGCCAACCTTTTGGTTAACAGGCGATCTCTTTAACAACTGTGCCACCAGGGCTCCCAAAATATGGAATGAGTTACGAATTTGAGTGTCATCCTTGTGCAGGGGCTATGCTAATCTCCACAGCACAGAAAAGGACATAACCATTGCCGTCAAGTATGTATGAAAAGGACATAGGATACAGAAATAGAACACAAAACACAAACAATTTCTTTGCATTTCACCAAGGACCAATCCTCATACTAGGAGTAATAAAATGAAGCTAAAACACTGGTAATCTTAATATAAGATTGTATTACTTTTTAATGTAAACATGTGTACTGTATATGCCACCTAGATGGGTGGAGCTAAAAAGGGGTTAATAAATGCTGAAGGACTAAATATAATAGAAGAGCCAAATATTTTTCCTACGGAACACAATAGTCATTCATTCTTTTGTCCCCTCTTCTAACCTTCTAGGTATGTAAAAGCACTGAATTCTGATTATAAATGTATCAATATAGCTTTACCATAAGAATGTTCATTGCTTTTCTTATTCATTAGAAAATAGGCTTGCTAATTCTTACTCATTCGATGGCTTAAAAAAAAAATCAACTAATTCCTTTGGAGCTTACCTAGAATGAATAAATTCATTTGCTTCTTTATTCCAAATTATTAACCATCATATTTTTATGTAAATAATGTCTCTGTAAAAAAATTAGCATTGTGAGATTCCCAAAATACCTCACTGAGGGGAGGGTCTGGCTGGCAAACAAACATAGAAAGTGCTCGTTATGTGTGTGAAAATACGGTGCTCTGTAACAAATACTACTAGGATCTGGAAAGAAGCAGGTGAACAAAATATGACTCTACTCACGAGAAAGCGTATAATCAAGAGAGAGATTATTTGGTGGTTTAGGATATGTGTTATACATGAATTGTGGTAGCACCAGAAGAGTCTTTTTTTCTTGATAACAAAGGTAGCAGAGAGGTAACGCAGGGGGATAAGAAAACATGAGCTTTATTGTCAGACAAAACTACATTTGACTCTAGGCTCTGTCACTTATTTGCTGTGTCAACCTGGGAAAATTATTTCTAAATTTTAAAAATACAATATTATGGGATTCATTGTGTCCCCCCAAAAGATATGTTATAGTCTTTATCTCTAGAACCTGTGAACGTGACCTTGCTTGGAATTAGGGTCTTTGAAGATGTTGTTAGTTCACATGAGGTCATGCTGGAGTAGGATGTGTCCTAATGCCATTTGAGTGGTGTCCTTATAAAAAAAGGAGATAAGACACAGAGAGACAGGCAGGGGGAGAAAGTCTGTGTGAAGATGCATCTACATGCCTCGACACCTGGGCCTACCAGAAGTGGAGAGAGACAAAAAGGGATCTTTCCTTAACACGGTCAGAGAAAATATGGTCTTGCTGACATCCTGAATTTGGACTACTAGCCCCCAGAATGGTGAGACAATAACTTTCTATTCTTACAAGTCACCCAATTTGTGGTATTTTGTTTATGGGCATCCTAGGAAAATAATATGTATAAGGATAATACCCACCATATAGGATTGTAATGATTATTTGAGAAAACTTATGTAAAATTCACAATATGGATTTAGTTCCAATAAAGAGGAGTAGAAAGTGTCAATCTCAATAACAATATTTCTGCTGCTGGCCATCAAGTGCAACAAACTTTTTGCCCCATCAATTTTTCCTACGCAGTAATCCTTGAGGAAAATGGTAAATTGCTTATATTTAAATGTTTTATATAAGAAAGTGTTGCCATTGGCATATATATAGCTCATATATCAACTTTTTAAGTTATCATCATTATTATAGAATCAGAAATATAAACTTTAAAGTTAGTAAGATATCTGGTGTGACATTTTCATTGTATAGATGTTTAAAAGTGATCATGCTGCTTCATAATGGGAAAAGAAATCCAAGTCTCTTGATTCTTTTACCCTCCTTGCATCCTTTATTGCTAATTGTATCAGCGGTGGGATAGAATTTAGCTACATGAAAAGGAATATACGTAGTTAAATTGTCTATGTGGGGACTAGATTTATGCTCTGGGCCTAACCAATTTTATATTTTAACCAATTATTTTAGTTGACTATTTCCCTTATATACTTTGATTAAAATTCCCAAAACAGCTAAAATGGAATATGGTTTCTGTTTCATTTTTTATGATAAATATCCAAAAATTTTAAGCAGATACCACATACACTACATTGCTTTGTGTTCACATATGAAACAAAATATATAAGCTTGTCTTGGTTGTCATACTCTATTAAGCCGAGTTGTTAAGATCATGAAGTTATACCTTGCTTGAAGAGAGTATTTGTTAAAAGGAAGGAGCAGACCCTTTTCCATCAAATGCAGATGTATTAGTTCCTTACTGCTGCTCTAACAAATTACCACAAGCTGTGTAGCTTAAAACAACACAATTTTTTTTTTTTTTTTTACAGTTCTGGATGTCAGAAGTCCTAAAATCAAGGTGTTGTCAAGTATGCATTAGTTCCGGAGGCTCTGGGGAAGAATTTGTTCCTTGCATTTTCCCGTTTTTGAGGCGACCTGTGTTCTTTGGATCGTGGCTCCTTCTTCCCTCTTCAAAGCCAACAGATTCACATCTTCAAATCAGTCCTTTCCCTTCTCATCTCTGCTTCTATTGCCACAGCTCCGTCTCTGACTCTGACCCTCCTGTCTCCCTCTTAGAAGGACTCCTCTGTTTACATAGGACCCGCCCGGATAATCCAGAAAAATCTCCCCATCTCAAAGTCTGTCATTTAATCATACCTGCAAAATTCCTTTTTGCCAGATGAGGTAACATATTCACTAGTACTGGAGATTAGCATGTGGACGTCTTGTGGGCTGGGGGCTGGGGGGAGGCCTTTCTATCTATCGCAGCAGGAGACAGAAGGACTGGGTTGTGATTGTGGCCTTCCTGCCATGGCTTCAGAAGGCAGTGGCACATTTCACATGGAGCATTACTGTGGCTTCAACAATCACTGCAGAGGAAATTTACAGAGAATATTGCCAGTTACCATGGCAAATAAATTAATATGTTACTAAAGGTGTACATTCAATATTGCATTATATCAAAGTTAATTTAAAATACTACAGTCTCATTTGGTTCTTAATAAACCTTATTTAATATCATGACTATTCTACCAGACTTTGAAAAAAAATGCCATTGCCTAAAATTTCAAATTCCATCCTAATCTGGATAGCATTTTAATAGGAAATATCCTATCTACAGACTTCTCTCCTATGGAGTTTTCGCTTCTTTTCTATGAATATCTAATATAAAGAAAATAAAAAAGAACTTTCAATAACACCAGACAAGAAATAGTATGTGTGCCATCAGTTAATGATGGGCATTTTTTTTTTTTTTTTTGGAAAACTATAAAGAATTTATTTTGTGACTGAGCATGAAGAAAATGGTAGAAAATTAGGCTAAAAATGTAATTTAAAGCTAGATTATGAAGAACTTTTAGACACCTGGCACAGTAGAGGAGGTATCAAACCTTGGGCTGAGAAAGGATAAGAGATTAAGGCAACACTTGCACCCTCAATGTGGAATCCACAGGTCCTTCCTTCGACCAGGTTTCACATCCTGGCAAATAGGTTGCTCACACTATCAGGAAAGAGATTGGGAGATTAATACTGGAGAATTTGATAAATTGCCCTAGAAAAAATTCTTCACACCCACACAGGAAAAACATATTGATCCCTCATCAGTCCACAATAAATGGATCATTCAAGAAGGCCATTACATCACACACATGTCCTTCCGAAGCATTTCAGTGCTCCACTCTTAAATGTAAATGAATAGTCAGGAAGACCCCAACATTTGTTGAAAAATGCCCAGTTGAACAGGTGTGAAGAAAAAAAAATGAAAACAACAACAACAACAAAACCCCAAAGATAAAAAATAGAAAAACAAAACTGAGGAAAATACAGAGACAACTCAGGGAACAGAAAATATTTCTTTCCCTGAGGAAGAGAAAATTCTGCCTCAAAACTGTAGCATCAGCTCCTGCCCAAGTGTTTCCAGCCTGCTGATTTTACCTACAGATTTTAGACTTGCCAGCCCCCACATTTACGTCTTTGAAATTATACATACATAATTTATATATGTATGTATAAATAATATATAAATTATATATACATATGGAAACCCTAGTGATGTAGTAGTTAAGAGCTACAGCCTCTAACCAAGAGGGTGGCAGTTCAAGTCCATCAGGCACTCCTTGGAAACCCTATAAGGCAGCTCTACTCTGTCCTATAGGGTCACTATGAGTTGGAATAGACTCGATGACAACAGGATTGGTTTTGGTTTGGTTTTTATATGTATACGATATACATATAATATACGAATATGCGTATATTTATGTATGTGTTAGTGAATGGAGCCCTGGTGGCACAGTGGTTAAGAGCTACAGCTGCTAAGCAAAAGGTCAGCAGTTTCAGTCTACCACCTTAGAAAACCTAAGGAGCAGTTCTACTCTCTCCTATCGGGTCACTGTAAGTCAGAATAGGCTCAACGGCAATGGACTTGGTGTTGTTATGTATATGTACATATATACCTACATCTACACATACACCTACACTGATGCTATGTGTATAACTACACCTATACCTACATCTATGTCATGGATTGAATTGTGTCCCCCCAAATATGTGTCAGCTGGGTTAGGTCATGATTCCCAGTGTTGTGTGGTTGTCCTCCATTTTGTGATTGTAATTTTATGCTGAGAGGATTAGAGTGGGATTATAACACCACCCTTACTCAGGTCACCTCCCTGATCTACGGTAGAGGGAGTTTCCCTAGGGTGTGGCCTGTACCACCTTTGATCTCTCAAGAGATAAAAGGAAAGGGAAGCAAGCGGAGAATTGGGGACCTCATACGACCAAGAAAGCAGCACCTGTAGCAGAGCACATCCTTTGGACCTGGGGTCCCTGGGCCTGAGAAGCTCCTTGACTAGGGGAAGATTGATGATAAGGACCTTTCTTCAGAGCTGACACAGAGAGAAAGCCTTCCCCTGGAGCTGAGGCCATGAATTTGGATGTCTAGCCTATTAGACAAATAAATTTCTCTTTGTTAAAGCCATCACACTTGCAGTATTTCTGTTACGGCAGCCCTAGATGACTAACATAACCTACACATACATCTATATATACATGTCTCCTATTGGTCCTATTTCTCTGGAGAAACCAGGCTGATACAAGATACAAATACCAGGATGTACCTTTGAAAGAAGTTAAAAGTAGTGAAT
This sequence comes from Loxodonta africana, assembly GCF_030014295.1. Classification (NCBI taxonomy): domain Eukaryota; kingdom Metazoa; phylum Chordata; class Mammalia; order Proboscidea; family Elephantidae; genus Loxodonta; species Loxodonta africana. The sequence goes on from NC_087362.1 coordinate 20,173,803, forward strand.
ACTGTGATATGAGTTCAAAAAGTTGTTTTACAAATAAATGTTATCCTTCCTTATAAACTTTTCTGAGTCTTTAAAAATGTTTGCATATAGATGTACGACAAAATAAAACTTTTAAGAAATATATATATATGTTATTTCAGGAAGCAATCTGCTGTGAAACATATAAAATTAATATAAAACAAATTTAAATGTTTTTAGTTCGGTGAATTAATATTAAATACATACAGTGTTTTACAGAAGCTAATTAAACTTTCTCTGTTCTTTTGAGCCTCTCATATGAAAATGATAATCTAAATGCAATAGAACAGGGTTTAATAACTCCTCTAACCTACACAATCTAAGGCTCTAAAGAAAAAAACAAACTAAAAAAATCTCAAATATTTCAGAAGAAGTTATAGTGCTTTTTCTTCTTATTATATATAGTATGCCAGACATAAATATATCATTGGCACCCGGTGACTTAACTACTGACGTGTAGTCGTTAAATTTATGTAAAAGTTTACAAACCTCTATTTCCTACATTAATAATATATCAAAGGTGGCCTCTTGGAAAATTTCTTCTTAAAATCGTGCTTAGATTAGAATTTAGACTTACATTTCAGTATGAAACATATTTTCAACTGAAGAAGTATTGGTTGGTGCAAACCTCCACCCAGAGGCTCCTAGGAGATGCTAAATTGACTGAAATTTATGCAACTTCTAACAGAATGGCAAGATTTTTTGAAAGGAATGTCACACGTAAAACCCACTGGTATTTAGGCTGTGTGTGCAGTGCCACAATGAAGAAGCTATATGACAGCTTTAATTTGGGATTTATGTTTCTATCACACAACACCTTAAAAATTAGAAATAATAAAAAAGGCAAATATCTCTGTTCAGAGACAAGACTAGTTAGTATGAAGATGTTGGGCAGACGATTAACTTGGAGAGTAAAGTGATGCATAAAGGAAAGCAATGTAAAATGATAATTTATAGAAAGGTCTGCAATAGCAATGGGTGATATAGGCTTCAGTGTTACTATGATTCAGTTTACCAACCAATCCAGAATCAAGAAAGTCATCTTCAATATCACTGTATGCATTAAGCCCCTTATACCATTAAAGCTTATCAATGCTATCTACTTATTTTTGTCTTTTATGAGTCTGTTCAACATCATCATTTTATACTGTTTTTTTTTTTTTTTTTTACCATTCTCATTTATTTGTTATGCCCAGACATCTCACGCCCTAGTCCATTCATTTTTTGTCATTTCCACAGGGCTCCACTTCTGCTTTACAGTATGTAAAAACTCACCCTTTGCTGGTACTCTCTCTGCTGTCCCATTAAGTCATTTCACACTAGTCCCAGGTTCTCAAAGGCACCATACATATTATTACATACATCTGTACCTTTTTAAAATACTTCTGGTTTTTAGAATACTCTTGATCCCTCTTCATTCTGGTAAACTTATTTATCAAGACTTATTAGAACATTAGTTTCTTCTAAAAGTCTTTCTTTAATCTGCCCAAAAGGAGTTATTTACTTCTATCTCTTGAATCTTTGGGCATATATTACAGCTCTATTGTGGTTTTTGTCAGAGAATTGAAATAATTTGCTTATGTACCTATTCTTTCTGTTTGACTGTGAACTCTTTGAGGGCAGTGACTTTGTGTTATTCATTTCTATATCCTCATTTTCCAGTTCAGTGGCTAGTAGATAGGAAGCATTTAAGCAATTAATTCATGAATGTTTTTGAAATTTTCTAATGGAAATTTAATTGAATGTAGTCACAGCATAACCACTGGAAAGATTTATAATAAGTAAGATCACAAACCCACCCTTAAAGATTTTAATAAATCATTACTTGTACAGTATAATTTTTAGAAGCACCAAATTTCTATCCTTTCCCACTTGTGATGGTTCAGGTAGCGTGTCTACATGGCTGAGCCATGATTCTCAGTGGTTTGGCAGTTATGATGTAGTTTGGTAGTTACGTAATCACCTCCATGATAAAATCTGATACAATGTAATCTATGAGTCAGAATCCACCCAACAGCAATGGGTTTGGTTTTTTTTTCATTGTTTCCATAATTAGATCTGCTATGAGCAGCCAGTTAAAAGGGAGTTACCTTGGGGGTGTGCCCTGCATCTAATATATATGGACTTTCTAGCAAAGCTTGCAGGCTTTTGCTTGCTCCGGATCCTGCATCCAGCTCATCATTATTTGACCTCTTTTTTTTGGCACTTGAGCCAGCAGCCTGCCATTGGACCTGCCAATCTTGGGTTTGTCAACCCCTGTAGCCATGTGAGTCTGGGAAGCTTCCAGCCTGATGGACTTGGAACTTACCAGCCTCTACAACCATGGGAGCCATTTCCTTGATGTAAATATCTCTTTCTATATATATGTGTATGTATTTATATATATATATATATATATACTCTTCACTGGTTTTGCTTCTCTAGAAACCCAGCCTAAGACACCAATGCTTTCTTTAGTGTTCATGTTTTCTAGAACTTTACTATTAGTAACTCCTTGGGTGAGAACATATAAGGCTACTTTACAATGATAATGCTTGCTTATATTGCTGGGCATTAGCGTTTTAGTCTATAAAAAGCTAGAAACCAGTGAGTTTCCCTTGGCCAGCTAGACTGGAGAAGGGAAAGATCTGGAGTTAGAGAAGTCAGATTCACAGGTGGTACCAGTTTAGGGATCCTGGTATATGATCATATAACATTAAGAATTATACCTGAGGAAAGAGCTTGGATATCAAAGGGTAATTATAAATATACTAACTCTCATCGAGCAACTACTAACTATTAATTCCTTATAAACACTAACTCAATTAAATCTCAAAACAATCTATGCAGCAGGTAATATTACTATTCCAGTTTCAAACCTGGCTTGCTTCACCAATTTACCTAGAGTTACCCTGTCTCCATTATTATCCATTAGCAAAGCTGTCAGTGAGTAGTAACCCTGGTGATGGCAATGTGCAAAGTCCCTCTGACCTTGATCATGAAGCCATTCACTTTTAGGAAGAAAAAGCGTGGATGCCCCAAGGCCCTCTTTGACAGCACACATTGTCACAATTCCACTGTGGAAAACTAACTTCCATATTTTTTCCTCCCTTCCTAATAAGTGAAGCCAGGACAAGAGTACAGCATATTTCAGAGTGCTCTCATCTGATTTTCAAGATGGACATGGAGCAAAGGGGCAGAAAGTAAGGACAGTCTTGCTTCTTTTCACTAATCTAATGCCTTGTCCAAATCACTAAGGCACAGGACATAGTGCTATATTAATGTACTGATAAATGGATGAAGTGTCAATGATTCCCACTAATCCAAGATAGAGGAAAATGAGGGGGATGAAAACATTCAAGGGAGTGAAGGGGTTTATCAGCACATGCATTTCAACTTAATATTGATAAGTATCAGTTGGACAAGTTTTTATTCCACTCATAAAATTATGTTTATCTCCCACGTTAATTAAGCAATATCATTCAAAAGATGCTATCCAATCAGGCTCAGGGGTTAAGAATTCGGCTGCTAACCAAAAGGTCAGCAGTTCAAATCCACCAGTCTCTCCTTGGAAACCCTATGGGGTAGATCTAGACAGTCCTATAGGGTCGTTATCACAGGTTTGGTTAGGGAGAATGCAGATGTATTTCTCAGTCTATGGTGGGGCTCAAGTATACTTCTCGTTGATTCGGTGATCTTGGAAGCTATGAAATAAAGTATGCTCCCAGAACTTTCCTAAAGCATGTCCAGATGTCTTTATTATCCTCAGACTATTGACCTAGAATATTTTTTTAGTTTAGACAAATTTAGCCTGAGGATGCACCTACAACTCCAGATAGAGTCCAAATCCTCAAAGTGAAGGAAATTCATCACTAAAAAGAAGGAGTTGACATCTGGTTGAGGATGCAAAAAAAGCTTCAGCAGATTAGATCTGTAGGCTACAGAATCTGTAAGTTCATTTCCAAGTGCTAATTTAGGAAGCCAGCCTGTATATGCCAATCCCCCTTAACTCAAGGCTTAATGGTCTGCATCTTTCTTCACATCCTGTGTACCAACCTAGATTGCTGGATTTCCCACGAGGCTTGGCTTTAGGCATTGTTAGTATCCCTCTGCTAATGTGTCTCGCCCAGAAATACAAACACACAACGCCTTTGCCAATCCTTGTGTTAGTCTGCCTGTTGAAGAGTTGTTTGTTTGTTTTTCTTATTTCTGCGTACTACTAAAAGATTTCCCCTTATATGGAACATTTTCTGGTGCCTATACCCTGCTCCCTGACATACATTTGATCACTTTCTCTTTTTTATCTCAAAGCTCTGAATATTAAAGCCCCTACTAAATTTAAGAGAACTTATGCAGTTAATAGCTCTCTCCTTATACTGATTATACAGTTGAAAAATTCAGAAATTTTGCTTTATTAATCTCTATAACTCTGCACCTGCAACAGTATCTGCCATGTTAATAGACTAATGAATAAATAATTGCTTAGGTGGGCAGAAATGCTTCATGTCCCAAAATATTCTTGTTTTCAATACCGTCACAAAGTTCTTATTTGTATATATTAATTTGTCCATTATAACAGTGATATTTTTGTTAATATGTGAACATACACTCAGAGTAGAGCATTTCTTCCTACTTTTAGAGTCCATAGACCGTATTTTGTATTGTTTCATAGATACCTCATAATGTTTAATATTTATGAATAGCAGTGGACCGTTGTCTGATACAGTGCCAAAAGATGAGCCCCTCAAGTTGGAAGGTACTCAAAATATGACTGGGGAAGAGCTGCCTCCTCAAAGTGGAGATAACCTTAATGACGTGGATGGAGCCAAGCTTTCAGAACCTTCATCTGCTGGTGTGGCACAACCCAAAATGAGAAGAAACGGATGTAAATATCCATTAATAATTGGAAGGTAGAGTGTGCGAAGTACAAATCTAGGAAAATTGGAAGTCATCAAAAATGAGTTGGAACACATAAACATGGATATCCTAGGCATTAGTGAGCTGAAATGGACTGGGATTGACCATTATGAGTCAGACAATCATATGGTCTACCATGCCAGGAATGACAACTGAATAGGAATGGTGTAGTGTTTATCTTCAAAAAGAACATTTCAAGATTAATGCTTAAGAACAAAGTTGGCAGTGAAAGGGTAATATCCATAAACCTACAAAGAATACCAGTTAATATGAGTATTATTCAAATTTACACACCAACCACTAAAGCCAAAGATGGAGAAATTGAAGATTTTTACCACTGCAGTCTGAAATTATTCAGACATGTAATCAAGATGCATTGGTAATTACTGGTAATTGGAATAAGAGTGCTGGAACCTAAAAAGAAGGATTGGTAGTTAGAAAACATGACCTTAGTGATAGAAATGATGCCAGAGATCTCAATAGAATTTTGAAAGACCGATAACTTCTTCATTGCAAATAACTTTTTTCAACAACATAAATGGCGACTACATACATGGACTTTGCCAGATGGATTACACAGAAATCAACTCGACTACATCTATGGAAAGAGAAGATGGCAAAGCTCTATATCATCGATCAGAACAAGGCCAGAAACTGACTGTGGAACAGACTATCAATTGCACATACGCAAGTTTAAGCTGAAGTTGAAGAAAATTAGAACAAGTTCAAGAGAGCCAAACTATGAACTTGAGCGTATCCCACTTGAATTTAGAGATCATCTCAAGAATAGACTTGATACATTGAACACTGATGACCAAAGAAAAGATGAGTTGCAGCATGAAATCAAGGACATCATACACGAAGAAAGCAAGAGGTCATTAAAAAGACAGAAAAGAAAGAAAAGACCTAAATGGATGTCAGAAGAGACTCTGAAACTTCCTCTTGAATGTCGAGTAGCTAAAGTGAAAGGAAGAAATGACGAAGCAAAAGAGCTAAACAGAAGCTTTCAAAGGGTGGCTCAAGAAGACAAAGTAATGCATTAAAATGAAATGTGCAAAGATCTGGAGATAGAAAACCAGAAGGGTAGAACACGCTCAGCATTTCTCAAGCTAAAATAACTGAAGAAAAAATTCAAGCCTCGGGTTGCAATACTGAAGGATTCTACGGGGAAAACACTACATGATACAGGAAGCATCCAAAGAAGATGGAAGGAATATGCGTAGTCACAGTAGCAAAAAGAATTGGTCAACATTCAACCATTTCAGGAGGTAGCATATGATCAAGAACTGCTGGTACTGAAGAAAGAAGTCCAAGCTTCACTGAAGACACTCATGAAAAAACAAGGTTCCAGGAATTCATAGAATACCGATTGAGATGTTTCAAAAAAGGATGCAGCAATGCAAGTGCTCACTTGTCTATTCCAAGAAATCTGGAAGACAGCTACTTGGCCAAACGGCTAGAAGAAATCCTTATTTATGCCTATTACAAAGAAAGATGATTCAACAGAATGCAGGAATTATCAAACAATATCATTATTATCATACACAAGTAAAATTTTGCTAAAGATCATTCAAAAGCAGTTGCAGCAGTACATCAACAGGGAACTGCCAGAAAGTCAAGCTGGATTCAGAAGAGGACATGGAAAGAGGAATATCATTGCTGAGAGTGAAGAGGACTTGAAGCACTTACTAATGAAGATCAAAGACCACAGCCTTCAGTATGGATTACACCTCAACATAAAGAAAACAAAAATCCTCAGAACTGGACCAATGAGCAACATCATGTTAAAGAGAGTAAAGATTGAAGTTGTCAAGGATTTCATTTTACTTGGATCCGTAATCAACAGCCACGGAAGCAGCAGTCACAAAATCATTGCATTGGGCAAATCTGCTGCAAAAGACCTCTTTAAAGTGATAAAATGAAAAAAATGTCATTTTAAGGACTAAAGTGCACCTCAGTCAAGCCATGGTGTTTGCAATTGTGTTATAAGCATGTGAAAGCTGGACAATGAATAAGGAAGACCGAAAAACAATTGATGCCTTTGAATTATGGTGTTGGGGAAGAATATTGAATATACCATGGACTGCCAGAAGAAGGAACAAACTTGTCTTGGAAGAAGTATAGCCAGAATGCTCATTTGAAGCAAGGACGGTGAAACTTCATTTCACATACTTTGGCATGTTATCAGGAGGAAACAGTCCCTGGAGAAGGACATCATGCTTGGTAAAGTAGAAGGTCAGTGAAAAAGAGGAAGACCCTCAGTTAGGTGGACTGACACAGTGGCTACAACAATGGACTCAAGCAAAACAATTGTGAGGATGGCACAGGACCGGGCAATGTCTCGTTCTGTTGTGCACAGGGTCTCAATGAGTTGGAACCAACTCGAAGGCACCAAACAACAACAATGTTTAACATAAGCAGATTGTATGAGCGAAGTCAATATTATTTGGTTATATGGTTACCAAACCTAAAAGAAACAAAAGTATAACATGGATGAAATGTTTTTCCTATCACTCTACTTTCACTTATGGAAAGAACAGGTCCTCAAACGAACATCAGTCCAGTCTGAGGTGATAAAGTTTCTAGATAGAGTGAAAAACTCCAGATCACATTTTTTTGTGAACTTCCTTTATGTGACAACCTATTCAGGATAATATAGATACTGTCTTCCTTTTTTTAAAAGTAAATTTCTATAGTTTCTTTGCAGAATTTTCTTCTGAACCATGTGTGTACGTATGTGTGTGTGTGTGGTGTGTGTGTGTGTTTTAAATTAACACTTGTATATGACAAAGACTTTTTGGCTTTGGTTATTGATTCATGTGGCAACTTTATCTGGTTCCTGGATATAAGTGTCTTTTACACTTGTATAATGAGCGTAAAATTTCCGCTATACTGAAAGATTTACTGACTGTTGCTATGAGCCCTGAAACTAAACTTGACTTAGATACTTTACTTACAATTATTTTGGATTCTTCTTTCTGTTCCTGTTTCCATCTTGGTATGTTTTCATTTAAATTTGCCTGGATTTTTAACGCTTGTCAGTAAACTTCAGGAGAAAAAGCCTGAATATCCCTTATGTTCACATGTTTCTGGAAGAAAAATTACACAAAATCTTCAACAATTCACTCATTCAGTAAACATCTGTGCAATGTGCTGGAAATAAAAAGTTGAGAAAGATGTGGATCTAGTCCTGCAGGTGTTCAAAACCTGTAGGGATTCAGACAATTAAAAAAATTCAATCCCAGGCTTTGGGTCAGAAACTAGGTTGAGCAAATTAGAACAAATCCCACCTGAATCATCCAACTAACACATATGCACACATACACACACACATGAGGATGCATACATGTTAAATGTAGACATACATGCAAATGCAAAACACGGAGATACTTCGGTGACTGCACGAATAGAGGTAAACCAAGAACAATACACAGTACTACCTACTAGGGAACTGAAGATATATAAGGGTCTTAGGGAATGGAGATTTAATGCATATGCAGAAAAGTAATCTTTGGTTCACAGTCCATGTGCAGGGAAGTGAGCTTTGTGGTGAAAGCAGAAACCAAATACAGATCAAATGATCTCGGCCTACTGTCTTAGGGCCATGGCCAGAATTGAGCCAAGACTGAGTAGAAATAGTAACTTGCAAATAAATAAATAGATCTCTGAGACGGTGTTACACATACGTCCAAAGGCAAACTATTTATAATATGGAGAAATCCAAACAAGAATAGTAATATACAAAATGGCTGAGAACCAGTAAACTTATAAGACCCCTGCCACGCAACCAAAAAATAATCCATAGACAGGACCCTACAAACTAGGCATGTGCTGGAGAAGTCTCACAGTAATGCCTGCCAAATAGGAGTTCACAGTTAAAATTAAAACAAAACCAAATGGCAGTACAAAATCACATAACATAATCTATATACCCCACAAGCAAGATAATAGATATAACAGAGCCAATTTTAGGGTGCTTTGAACTACTGAGCTTTTAACATGGTGTTGTTTAATACAGCAGTTCTATATAACAGTTCTGTATAGAGTAGGAAACCCTGGTGATGGCAGTTCTACTTTGTCCTATAGAGTCTCTATGAGTCAGAATTGATTCAACAGCAATGGGTTTGGTTTGTTTGTTTGTTTTGGTTATATAAAGTATTGTTCATAATAATACAAATAAGAAGTACACACCAAGAAACATTTTTGGAAAAATGCAGAACTCGAAGAATAAAGACAAAACCATGAAAGCGACTGGAAAGAAGAAAAAGATTACCTACAATAAAGTGACAATCCAATTGACAATGAGAGAAAACACTGGAAAAATTCCTCAGAGTGCTGTTAGGTAATAATTGTGAATCTGGTTTCTACACCCAGACAAATTATCATTGAAGTATCATAAAAACATATTCAGGTTCAGAAGTGTTTAAAATGTTTATTGCTCATGAGATCAAACCAAATGGCCTAAGGAGAATAAATCAAGCAAAAGAAAAAATAGATCCTGACAAAAGCAGTGGTATGCAATTGAGTAAAGTTACTTATAACCACAGAGATAAATGGGAGTATCTATGAACAATAAAATTTAATAGAAAAGAACATTAAGAACAATACAAATAACAATTTTAGCGCCACTCGAATAGGATAACACTGAAAAAATAAACAAGAATATCAAGTGAATCAGATGGGATTAGATGAAAACGTAATATGCAATAATTTCTATTTGTTTTAGAGAAACTTAGACCTTAATAACTTTTAGACTTATTGGAAAAACTATAAAATCTCAATTTATTAAATATTTTTAAGAGTAACAACTAAAAATAAATCTAATATGTAGCTTTAAAAGCAGAAAAAATATGGGGGAAAAGCAAAGGGAAAGCCAAGTAAGTGTAAAATTTTTATTAATGCTCCTGTGGCCATGTATTAGGTTACAAAGAATGTCTCAATTTAAGTTCTTCATGTTTATGATCACAGTGCAAATAGAGAAGAAAGAAAGAAAATCAGAAAAAAGATTTCATAAAATTAAGAACAAAACAAAAAAATAGTAATTAAAGTAAGACTTCTAAAAAATTCTCTTCTTGGCTAAGGAACATATTATAAAAGGAATAACAAAATAGAACAGAATAATCATCAAAAAAAAAAAGCATCTTAAAATGCCTGGGTTACGGCTGCAGTGGTAACAAGGAAAAAAGTATGTAAACTTAAATGTATTCTTAGGAAAATTGGTCAAGTGAGTTATTCAAGAATTCGGTTTGAGAATCCAAGAAAAAAAATAGCAATGCTTCTAGAAATATAAATTCCAAATTAAGAGAGGAAATGAAATAAAGAAGGTAGATGTAGAGATTAAGGAAATAGAAAACAGAGATGATCAATATAAGTTTCTTATTTGAAAAGACTAAAAAAAAAAAAAAAGTACAGGTTGTCCCCAGCTAACAACAGGCTTCCTTTCTAATGAGCCTATTATAAGTCAGTTCTGACATAAGCCTAATATCTCTTTTTTTTTTTTTTAGTTTTCATTATTAGTGCCTTTTATTATCAGTATCTTTATAAATCCAATGTCCATTGCCTTTGGGGGCTGGAAACATTATGTATAAACTTACAAGTGCATTTTAATACATACATACATTAAAAAGTACACAAATCATAAAAACAGATGATCATAACTGTAAAATGCAGTAAGCTCAGGACTACCTGTAAGCAAAAGAAAACGAAAACCTTTAGCATACGTGAAAAAAATAATAAACAATATTAAGAACAATGAAATGGATAGAACTGCAGTCAGTGTTGTTAGCTGCTCCAAATTAGGCAATGACTCATGGGGACCCCATGGGTTACAGACTAGAACTGTTCTATAGAGTTTTCTTGGCTGTAATCTTTATGGAAGCAGTTCACCAGGCATTTCTTTCACTGAGTCACTGTGTGGGTTCAAACTGCCAATCTTTAGATTAGTAGCTGATTGTAAACTGCTTGCACCAACCAGGCTATTAACAGGGCAGAGAATTTTATTTTATTCCAACAGCAAAAGGTATATGTGAAAAATTAAATGAAATCTTATTTTATAGAAAAACATGAATTCTGAAAATTAAAGCAAAAAGAACTAGCTCATATGAATATACTGAAAGAATAGTCAAAACCAGTCTTCATCCTAACACATAAACACACACGCAATTTTTACTAATGTACAAAATTATAACTGCATTAGAGACAAATTTTACTAGAATTTCGAGGAATGGATAATTGTTATTAAACACTGTCTTAAAGATTAGAAAAAGAAAGGTGACAATGTGAACCGATACATGATATAAAAATGGAATGCAAAACTATTAAATTAATTGCTAGTAACTCTAAACAAACACTGCATTAAAAATACAGCATGGTATGGTACATTTTATCCCAAATATAGAAGATTGGGTAAGAGATTGATTAATAGAGCAAATCATAGATCATTTAGTGGGTCAGAAGAAAATAATTTGATAAAATTAAATAACGATTCAAGGAAAATGTTCTTACAAAATAAGACTAGAAGAGAACTTTTCCTATCTATAAAAACATATAGGACTTCTAGGTAGCTAAGGAAAATGGCACACCACCCAGAATCTCCTCACTAAGTGATCGAAAAAAAGAAAGAAAAGGAAACAATTTCTACAAAGATTTATACCCTCAGAATAATTTGAAGACAGAGAGGGCTGAAACTGCAAGATAACTATGAGTAAAACATTCTGTGATGACCAACAACAGACTGGGGGAAAAAATGAGGGAAAGAATCTGTCATCGATTGAATTATGACCCCCCAAAAATGTGTGTATCAACTTGGTTAGGCCATGATTCCCAGTATTGTGTGGTTGTCCTCCATTTTGTGATTGTAATTTTATGTTGAGAGAATTAGGGTGAGATTTGCCACCACCCTAACTCAGGTCACCTCCCTGATCCAATGTAAAGGAAGTTTCCCTCATGTGTGGCCTGCACCACCTTTTATCTCCCAAAAAATAAAAGGAAAGGGAAGCAAGCAGAGAGTTGGGGACCTCACACCATCAATAAAGCAGCACTGGGAGCAGAGTGCATTGTTTGGTCCTGGGGTCCCTGTGCCTGAGAAGCTCCTCCATCAGGGGAAGATTGAGGACGAGGACCTTTCTTCAGAGCTGACAGAGAGTGGAAGCCTTGCTCTGGAGCTAACGTCCTGAATTTGGACTTTTAGCCCACTTGACTGTGAGAAAATAAACTCTTTGTTAAAGCCATCCACTTGTGGTATTTCTGTTATAGCAGCACTAGAAAACTAAGACAGTATCTTAGTTATCTTAGTTATGCTGTAATAAATACCACAAATGGGTGGCTTTAACAAAGAGAAGTCTATTCTCTCACAGTCTAGGAGGCTAGAGGTCCAAATTCAGGGTGCCAGATTTCAATATTCAAATCAGGATGTCAAGGCTTTCTTTCTCTGTGGGCTCTGGGGAAAGGTCTTTGTCATTAATTTTCCCTGATGGAGGAGCTTCTCAACTCAGAAACTCTGGGTCCAAAGGACACGCTCTGCTCCCAGTGCTTATTCTCCTGGCTGTTGTTTCCTGTTGGTATGAGGTCACTTCTCTCTCCTGGCTTTTCTCTTCTATATCTCAGAAGACATTTGCTTAAGACACAACCTAAACTTGTAGATTGAGTTTTGCCTCATTAATATAACTGTCACTAATCTCACCTCACTAACATCATGGAGATAAGATTTACAACACACAGGAAAATCACATCAGTTGACAAAATGGTGGACAATCACACAATACTGGGGATCATGGACTAGCCAAGGTGACGCACATTTTTGGGAGATACAATTCAATCCATGACAGGAAGGGTCTCAAGAGGAGTTGGAACAACCCCAGAAAGATTACATATGACCTAAATTAGAAAACTCTGGAAAATGTCTCTGCAAATCAGAGAAGGAGCAGGGGAGGTGTTTCAGAATAACATCTATATAAAGGACAGGCATAGCTTAAAAGAATAAATGCAGGACTCCCAGTTTTCAGTTTGATATGTAAAGAGCTTCCAAGTCATTACTCTCATTATCACAACAATGAAAACGGTAGAAACTGAAAATGAACAACTCTTGTTTGACTCATCAGAAAATTGAAACCACAGGGCAAACCTTCACTCCAAAAACCAGAGATAAAGACAGAAACAGAGAATCACTGCTTATTGGAAGCAGAAACCATCGCTGTAGCCACTGTCAAGTAGGAATCTTTAAAGGGTAATTGACTAATTGCTGAAGACTGGCCATGAACCAGCAATGAGAGATAAAAGCACCTGAAAGCCTAGCCTTAAGGAGCTCGCTACGCTTTACCTTCAGGAGTCCCACCAGGTTTTCGTTGTGAGGATCTGAGAAAAAAAAAAAACAAAAAACCCTGATTTCAGTGAAAGCACAGGGAAAGTAACCATTTTGGAAATATGGCTGGAGTGCTCTAATCTCCTTAAAAGTGGCCTATCCTCTGGGGAAACTGTTTTACCCAAACCTAAGCAATGTGAATTTTATCAGAGTTTAACCAATGTGGGAGATTCTGAGTGGGGTAAACAGTTAATATGCTTGGCTGGTAACTGAAAGTTGGATGTTCGAGTCCACTTACAGGTACCTCAAAAGAAAGGACTGGCTATGTACTTCTGAAAAATCAGCCATTGAAAACAGTATGTCACGATTCTACTCCAACACACGTAGGGTTACCATGAGTCAAGAATGACTTGACAGCAACTGGGTGTCCAATGTAGGGGAAAAGAAATACCAAATTCCAGATTCTCTACCCTTTGTATCTCACCTAAGGGATGAAATAAAAATCTAAGAGGCAATTGTTAAGGTCACAACCCAGAGACACAGGTTCACTAAACGTTTGAGATCAAATCATAGAATAACGAGGCCAAATCATAGATTATAGATCACTTCTCTGCCCCTACACATTACCACCACATCAACAGGGCTTCTGTATAACAACATGAGGTTTCAAGTGAACGAACTGTCAGGCTTAGACCTTATTTAGGAAGTAACTAGGAGATCTCAAAGACAGCAAAGAAGGAAAAAACGAGGACACCGAAAGAAAGTTTATCCTCTGACACCTACAGCTACAGCAAAGAGTAAATATAGCATGACTCCCAGCCAGATTAACATAAACCTAACACCAAAGGCCTATTTACCTCAGTTCTTTTACCCAACACATCGTATATGGCTTTCAACAAAAAAATTACAATATGCTTAAAGGCACAAAATACAGACTGAAGAGACAGATCGGTTTGGAATAAACAGATATAGAACTTAAAATAGCTATGATTAATACACTAAAAATTACTGGAAAAAGTGGACGATATGCAAGAACAGATGGGTAATGTAAGTAAAAAAAAAAAAAAATGTAAGTAGAAAGGTGAAAATCTGAAGAAAGAATCAAAATGAAATGCTAGAAGTAAAAAATATTATAACAGAAATTAAGAATGCCTTTGATGGATTCATTAATAGACTGGACATGGACAAAAAAACGAATCAGTGAGGTTAAAGATATGTTGACAGAAACTTCCCAAACTGAAAATTAAAGAGAAAAAAGACTAAAATGAAAATGGAAACAACGTATTGCATTGCAAATATGCTACAAAAGACCTCCTTTAAGTTCTAAAAAGCAAAAATGTCAATTTGATGCCTAAGGTGCCCCCAACCATAGCCATGGTCTTTTTAATTGCCTAATATACATGTGAAAGCTGGACAATGAAAAAGGAACAGAGGAAGAATTGGCACATTCGAATTGTGGTGTTGGAGAAGATTATTGAATATACTATGAATTAACAGAAGAATGAACAAATGAGTCTTAGAAGAAATACAACCAGAATGCTCCTTAAAAGTGAAAATGATGAGACTTTGTCTGGCTTACTTTGGACATGCTGCCAGGAAAGACCAATCTCTAGAAAATGACATCAGGTTTGGTAAAGGAGAATATCAGCAAAAATGAGGGAAACCCTCAATGGGATGGATTGATACAATAGCCGCAAGAATGAACTCAAACATATCAAAGATCATCAAGATAGCATGAAACTGGGCAGTATTTTGCTGTATTATACATGGGGATGCTATAAGTTGGAGCTGAATCAAGAGCAAATAACAACAACATTTAGCATAATATTATGCATCCATGTTGTTGCAAGTATGAATAGATCAATATCACATATTGCCAAGTAGTATTTCACATTATAGATGTATCACGATATTTTGCCCATTCACTAATTAAATAGACAATTGGATTGTTTTCCACGCAAAAACATACGGAATAGAAATATCTAAAAGTAGTAGGAAGACTATTCCCTGTCACTTAAATGCTGCCAGACACTTCATTTATCCATAAGCCATAAGCTGGATAAATGAAATGTCTGGCAGCATTTAAGTGACAGGGAATAGTCTTCCTACTACTTTTAGATATTTCTATTCCGTATGTTTTTGTAAGCTATAATCATCCTCATTATTGTTGCTATTATTATTTTGAACAAACTTTCATTAGATAAGATAAAAATAATTATAGCAAAATAAGCAGTAGCAAAAAAAGGTGTGACATATCTATAATGGAAATACCAGAAGGAGAAGAAAGAGAGAATGAAATAGAAAAAACATTTGAAATAATAATGGCTGAAAATATTCCAAAATTGTTAACAGACACCAAACCACAGATCTAGGAAACTCATAGGACACCAAGCAAGATAAATACCACAAATATATACACCTAGCCATATCATATTCAAACTGCAGAAAATCAAAGACTGAAGAAAATCTTTAAAGGAGCCAGGAGTAGGGGAAACTTATCTATAGAGGAAAAAGACAAGAATTACATTGGATTTCTCTTCAGAAACCACATAAACAAGAAGAGGATGGAATAAAATATTTAATGTGTTGAAAGAAAAAAAAAAAACACCAACCTAGAATTCTGTATGCTTGAAATTATCTTTGAAAGTCAAAGGATAAATAAAGACTTTCTCAGACAAACAAAAACTGAGGGAATTTCTCACTAGTAGATCTGCCCTGCAAGAAATATTAAAAGAAGCTCTTCAGAGAGAAGGAAAATGATATAGGTCAGACACTCAGATTGCATAAATAAAATGTGGTCAAGATGGAATAAATTAAGTTTAAGTAAACTCTTTTTTAAATTATTTTTATCTTATCTAATGAAAGTTTGTTCAAAATAATAATAGCAACAATAATGAGGATGATCATAGCTTATGGATAAATGAAATGTCTGGCAGCATTTAAGTGACAGGAAATAAGGAATATTCTGTTGTAAGCTGCCTGCACTACCTGTGAAGAGGTTTAGTGTTATTTAAAAGTGAGCTTAGATAATTAAATTATAATTAATTGTTATTAATAAATTATAATATTATATAATATATAATAAACTAAATAACAATTATTAATACAACTCTTAGTATTAAATGTACATCGAAGACTTCAGGGCATCCACTGATTTTTTTTTAAAGAAGTATTTTAATTGATATGCTAAGAGAAAAGAGAAAATGTTATCATGAAAGGCTCAATTATACTTAGAGAATGCATAGGAAAGAATAAAAGATAAAAAAAACAAGGGCAATAAACACAAAGCAGTTAAAATATGGTATATGTTAATCCAACTATATCAGTAATCACTTTAAATGTGAATGGTCTAAATACATCAATATAAAGACAGAATATATGAGTGAACAAAAAAGACCAACTATTTGTCATCTATAAGAAATCCACTTTAAATATAAAGACATAGATTTTAATAGAGATGGAGAAAGAGGTACCATCCTAAGGCTAATGAAAAGAAAGCTGGAGTATCTACATTAATTTTGGAAAAAATATATTTCAGAGAATAGAAATTTATCAGTGATATAGAGGAGTATTACATAATGATAAAGGGACAATTATCCAAAAACATACAACAATCCTGAACATGTATGTGCCTAACAACAGAGCATCAAAATAAATGAGGCACAAACTGATAGAACTGCAAGGAGAAACAGAAAATCCTTTATCATAGTTAGAGATTTCACCACTATTCTATCATCAGTTGACAGATCCAGCAGGCGGAAAATCAGTTGAACTGGTTCTAACTGATGTCTATGGGATACTTCACCCAGTAACAGCAGAACACACATTCTTCCTAAGCTCATGTAGAAGATTCGCCAAGAAAAACCACATCCTGAGCTATAAAACACATCTTAACAAATTAAAAAATAATAGAAATTATATAAAGTGTGCTATCAGATCACAATGAAGTTAAATTAGAAACCAATAACAGAAAGATAGCTAGAAAATTCCAAAATAGCTAAAGATTAAATAACACACTTCTAACCATCACACGGAGCCCCAGTGGCAAAGTGGTTAGGAGCTTGGCTGCTAACCAGCATGTCAGCAGTTCAAATCCACCAGCTGCTCCTTGGAAGCCCTATGGGGCAGTCCTACTCTGTCCTATAGGGTTGTTATGAGTCAGAATAGATTCAACAGCAATGGTACGGGGTAAATATCACATAGGTTTAAAAAAATGAAAATAGAAATATAACTTATCAAAATTTGTGGGATAGTGAGACACCAGTGATTAGATGAAAATCTACAGCATCAAGTGCACATATTGAAAATATTATTGAAAATCAATAATCTAAGTTTCCACCTTAGGAAACTAGAAAAAGAAGAGCAATTTAAATGCAAAATAATTCAATCAACTTATTTTGAGGACCCTTCTTTTATGTGACTTCTCAAATAACAATGGAAATAGAAGAACTACACACCTTGCATGTTCATTAAAGTTAGAAGCTTTCTAGGCAGTGTAATGGAGGTAGATATAATCCAGTAAGTTTATTTACTTATTTTTTAGTAAATAGGATCACACAAGCGAATATATAATGGCCTTTTTTTTTTTTGTAACAGTTAATTATCTACTATGAAGAAATTCTCAAACTACAGAAATGGTTCATAATGATAATTGCATAATATTATGATGACTGCAATAGAGGAATTTCTCACTGATTCTAGAGACAGTATTTCTTTGGGAAAAACATTACAAGGTAATAATAATTTTAATAGCATTAAATATCAAAGCACAATATTTTTGTAGGGAAAAATTTTGGAAAAACAACTTCAAACATAGCTCAAAAGAGCTGTAATATTTTGTCTTGATATTTTAGTTGGACATTGAATACATTAATGTAATAAGACTTGATTATTTAAATGTATTATTAATTTGAAAAAAGGTAATAGTAAACATTACTGACTATGTTCAATAACTCATTCTTATTTTTAAGGGTGCAACACTAGTAACAATTCCTCCTGGTATTTTATTAATATTATCACATTATTTCTTTGCATCTTCCTTGTCAGAGTAGTAAACCTTACTATTCTATTCATTGTCTGACTCATGAGGAACTCATTTTCCACACAAATCATTTTCCACTTCAGAATTTATCTCCAATTGCTCTTTTATTGCTTTATTCAATCGTAATAACATATCCCCTAGTTAAAAGCAAAACCAATAACAATAACAAACTATTTCCTAAGCCCATGAGTGACTGTATGGAATTCTACAACTATCAGCTGTTCTTGAGAATTAGAACAAATAATCAAGTGAATTAGAAGAACTAATCAAGCGATGACTGGGAAAATTCCAGTAAAAGGGCTGATCGTGAGAATTTTTAAATATTTAATTGTACATGTAAGTTTAAAAAAAAAGGTGGAAGTGAGGATTAAAAGTACAAGAGGTATAATTGTTACAAAATAGAAATAATGCAAGTAATAAATGAAAGAGATAGGAGAAGCAATGAGGAAAAAGAAAGTGTTCTTTGTTGTATAGGTAAATGTGTTCTGGGAAATCTGGGGGTTCAATATTCTCAGCTGCGCCTACAAGATGTAACCCAAGTGTCAGAGTCACACACCCACACTATCAGGATCCCAAATAGGCATAGAAGACTTGGCAAAACTGCAAATTCAGCTTTATCTGAAGTTCTACTACTCTTGCAATCAGACCTTGTGTATAATCTTAAGCATGTTCTGCCTGCTATGACAGTAGGTAGTGAGGGTCTTTCTAAATGCTAATATGGAAGCCTTCTGACGCACACCATAAGCTAAGGTGGTGATTGGCTGACCATTCTGAGCCTCTCATTTTATCTTTCCTATGCATTAATCATAATCATACTCATCTCATAGTGACCCTACAGGACAGAGTAGAACTGCCCCATAGAGTTTCCAAGGAGTGCCTGGTGGATTCGAACTGCTGACCCTTTGGTTAGCAGCCATAGCACTTAACCACTACACTATTAGTTGGAATTGACTCCACGGCACTGGGTTTGGTTTTTTGGGTATGCATTAATAGCACTCAGCAACAGCCAATAAAACCCATAATCTTTATAATTTTCATTCCCACATTGTTCTCAAAATCTGGAGTCATTGGATAACCAGTTCATGCTTCACCTATATCCCACTCCAAATCATTTGATGAAAATACTAGCAATTATGTTGCTACATACAGCGTGACCAATTTTACCACCATTCTGCTCATTACCAGTTAGGGCTTGCTGTTGCCATCTGTCTGACAACTGATCCGAAAAGAGAATCCTACTCTTAGAAGCCGCCTTCTAGAACCAACTTTCTTAGAATCAGTTCCCCATCAAAAAAGCTTTGATGGGGATTAATGTGCAAATAAAAAGAAAGCACTTTCAGGGGAAGGTAATAATTGACTACTTGAGAATAACTTGCAGAATTTTTTTGTTTTTTTTAAACACAGGTATCGGACTCCATTTCTCAGAGTTCCCAATTTAGTAGGTCTGGGGTGTGTCTCCAGAGCCCTGGTGATACAGTGGTTAAGAGTTTGGCTGCTAACAGTTCGAATCCACCAGACGTTCCTTGGAAATCCTGTGGGGCAGTTCTACTCTGTCCTATAAGGTCGCCATGAGTCAGAATCGACTGGATGGCAACAGGTTTGGTTTGGTGGATCCCCAGGTTTTACAACTCTAATAAGCTCTCAGGTGATGCTCAAGCTGTTGGTTCAGCGACCACAATTTTCGAACTTAAGTTCTTAATATTTTACTGATATATCTCTTCTTTTTTTTTCCCCTTAGTATTTAAGCTCCATGAGGGCAGGCCCCTAATGATTGTTCAGCTTAGCCTATTATTATCATCATCTTGCATTAGAGTGGTATTTTTTCTAGAGTTGGTGAACCAATGTTGATACATTATTATTACCGGAAGCCCATAGTTTACATTAGGATTCACACTTCATGTTGTATAGTTCTATGGGTTTTGGCAAATGCATAATCATTTATCCACTATTACTCTATCATGCTAAATAGTTTCACTGTCTTAAAAGTGTCTCATACTTCCCTTATTCATTCTATTTCTATAGATTTGTCTTTTCCAGAATGCTGTATTGTTGGAACCATACCTTAAGTAGCTTTTTCAGACTGGCTTCTTTCATTTAGTGATATGCATGTAAGGTTTCTCCAAGTATTTTCATAGCTCGATAGCTCATTTCTTTTTATCACTGATTAATACTCAATTGAACGGATGTCCTACAGTTTTGTTTTGTTTTTAACCCATTCACCTACTGAGGGACATCTTGATTGCTTCCAGTGTTTGGGAATTTGAATAAAGCTGCTCTAAACATTCATGTGCAAGTTTTTGTGTGGACATACGTTTTCAATTCATTTGGGTAAATATCTAGGAGTACTATTGATGGATAACATGGTAAACCTATGTTTAACTTTGTAAGAAACTGTCAAACTGTCTTCTAAAGTGGCTGTAACATTTTGCATTTCACCTGCAATGAATGATGGTTCCTGTTACCATACTCACCAGAATTTGGTGTTTTCAGAGTTTTGGACGTTGGCCATTCTAGCAGGTGTGTAATGTGTAGTGGCATCTCATAATAATACATGTTAAACATCTTTTAACATGCTAATTGCCATTTGTATATATTCTTTGGTGAATTGTCTATTCTGATATTTTGCCCGTTTTGTGATTGGGTTGTTTTCTTATTATTGAGTTTTCAAAGTTCTTTGTCTATTTAGATAGAAGTCCTTCATCAGATATGTGTTCTGCAAACATCTTCTCCCAGTCTGTGGCTTGTCTTTTTATTTACAATGTCTTTCACATAGCAGAATAATTTTTTTTTAACTTTTATTTTAATGAAATACAACATATACATGTGTGTGCGTATATGCGTGTATATATGTATATATATATATATATATATATATATATATATATATACACATAAATGGACTGTGCTTTTGGTGTTGTATCTAAAAACTCATTGACAAACCCAAGGTTACCCAGACTTTCTCATTTGTTGTCTTCTAGAAGTTGTATAGTTTTGTGTTTAACATTTAGGTCTGTGAACCAGTTTGAGTAAATGTTTGTGAAAGGTGTAATATCTGTGTCTAGATTTCATTTTTTTTTTTTTTGCATGTTGATGTCTAGTTATTCCAGCACCATTCATCAAAAAGATTATCTTTTCTCCATTCAATTGCCTTTGCTCCTTTGTCAAAGATTAGTTGACTATATTTGGGTGGGTCTATTTCTGAACTTTCTGTTTTGTTTCACTTATTTATTTGTCAATTCTAACCTATAACATAGCGTCCAGTCACTGTAGCCTTATAGTTACTCTTGAAGTTGGATAGTATCAGTCATCCATCCAACTTTATTCTTCTGGGCTGTGTTGGCTATTCTGGGTCTTTTTGCCATATAAACTTTAGAATCAGTTTGTCAATATGTAGATCAATCACTTGCTAGGATTTTGATCAAAATTGCATTTGATCTACAGATCATATTTGGAAGTAGAGAAGCTTGAAAATATTAAGTCTTCCTATCCACAAACATGAAATATCTCTCCAATTATTTATGTCATTAATTTATTTCATCAGAGTTTTATTGTTTTCCTCTTATAGAACTTCTACATATTTTGTTAGATTTATGTGTATGTATTTCATTTCTTTTGGTGCTGATGTAAGTGGTGTTGTACTTAATCTAACTTCAAGTTCTAGTTGTTCATTGCTAGTATATAGGAAAGTAATTGACTTTTGTATATTAACCTTGTATCCTGCAACCTTGCCATAATCCCATATTAGTTTCAGGAGGTTTTTTGTTTGTTTTTTATTTGTAATTTGTTGTTGTTGATTCATTGTGATTCTCTACATAGAGAATCATGTGATCTGTGAACATAGACAGTTATAGTTATGTCTTCCTTCCCAATCTGATACATTTTGTTTCCTTTTTCTTTTTTTGTCTTATTGTAGTTTTAGTACAATAGGAATGGTAAGAGAGAACATTCTTGTCTTGTTTCTAGTCTTAGGAGAAAAACACCTAGTTTTTCACCATTAAATATTATGTTAGCTGTAGGTTTTTTAATAGATTTTTTTAAAGCAAATTGAGGATGTTGACTTTTATTCCTGGTTTGCTGAGAGGTTTTTTTTTTTAAATCATGAATAGATATTGGAATCTGTCAAAGATTTTTTATGCATTAATTTTCTTTTATTGTTACAATCATATGATTGTTCTTCTTTAGCCTGTTGATGTGATGAATTTTACATTTTACACTTTATATTTTACATTAATAGATTTTCAAATGTTGAACAGCCTTACATACCTGGAATAAATCTCAGTTGGTCATAATCATACAACTACAGTGTATGATTCATTTTACACGTTGTTTTATTTGATTGGAACCCTGGAGGCACAGTGATTAAGATCCACCTGCTAACCAAAAGATTGGCAGTTCAAATCTCCAGCCACTCCTTGGAAGCTCTATGAGGAAGTTGTACTCTGTCCTACAGGGTCACTGTGAGTTGGAATCAACTGGATGACAATAGGTTTTGTATTTGATTTGCTAATATTTTGCTGAGGATGTTTTAATCTATATTCATAAGAGATATTAGCCTGTCATTCTTTCCTATTTTTATTTTTTTTATGGTTATGAATTAGTGTAATTCTGGCCTCATTGAATGAGTTGGAAAGTGTTCCCTCTGCTTCTGTTTTTTGGAATAGAGTCTAGAGAATTAGTATCATTTTTTTGTTTTTAATATTTGGTAGAATTCACCAGTGGAAACATCTGGAGCAGGTTCTTTCTATTTTGGAAAGTTCTTACTTGTGGATTCAATTTCTTTAATAGATATAGGCCTATTCAGATTGTCTATTTCTCATATTGTTAGTCTTGGTAGATTATGTCTCTCAAGGAATTGTTCCATCTCATCTAAATTTTCAAATTTGTGGATATAGAGTTGTTCATAATATTTCTTTAATGTCTTTTTAATGTGCATGGGATCAGTTGTGATGGTCCCTCTTTCATTTTTTATATTAGCAATTTTTGTCTTCTCTCTATTTTTCTTGGTTACCCTTGTTAGAAGTTTATCAATTTTATCTTTTCAAACAACTAGCTTTTGGTTTTGCTGATTTTATCTATTAATTTCCTGCTTTCAGTTTGATTGACTTTTGCTCTAATTTTTATTTCACTTTTTCTGTTTACTTATGCTTTTTCCTGTAAATCTGCTTACGTGGTTTCTATCTACTTCATTTCCTAGGTATAACATTTTACTTAACCAGTATTTTGCATAACTACAATTTGCAAGACACTGAGCTTATAGTCTGAAAAAAATGTAGTTTGGACATGTTATCAGGAGGGACCAGTCCCTGGAGAAGGACATCAGGCTTGATAAGGTAGAGGGTCATCGAAAAAGAGGAAGACTGTTGAGAAGATGCATTGTCACAGTGGCTGCAACAATGGGCTCAAACATAGCAATGATTGTGAGGATGGTGCAGGACCAGGCAGTGTTTCATTCTGTTGTACATAGAGTCTCTATGAGTTAGAACCAACTCGACGGCACTTAACAACAACAGCTACGATAAAAGACAGAGGAGTAAACTCGTAATGGGAATATTAACCTGGATTTTAACATGCCCCAGAATTTCTGATTCAGTAACCAACTTTAAGATATGTGAGATATCAGACAAAAAATTTTATACATTTCCTTGTTGTATAAACAATTTAACAAAAATGTATTACAAAATTCACGGGGAAATGTGAGTGTCTAATCATTTATTGATGAATATTTAGAATAATGGATACAGAAAAGGAACTCGTATATTTGTTTATTGTCTAATTGGTGCATTCAAAGAATCTCTGTAGAATCCAGGCATCAGCTCTTTTTGTACATATCACGGAGCTGTCTCTTTGTATTCTTTATTTAAATGCAATGCTCCCAGCTAATTTCATATCTCATGCCATAAGAATTGTAGCAATGCTGTTATCACTCACAGTGTTGTGGCTGTATTTATTATTGAAGCAAAATAGACTCTTTGCTCTGCAGTTCTCTAATACCATGTATTTAACTTTGGCCATATCATTATTCACAGCGCTGGAATAGTCCTCATACCGTATGTGAACACTTGCTTTCCATGACTCTGAAGACTAACTTTCTTTACTGATGATGAACACAGATGCAAGTCTTACCAAGTGTTTAAAGGAAATTTTGAAGAACAATTTATTTGCTGGTCATTTTAAATTTACGCTTCAGAATTGAATAGTGTAAACATAGAACAACATTTCATCCAAACAAGTGAAGTCTTTAGGACACAATCAATACATAGTAGAGTGTGATTTCTTTCAATGTTGACTGCATCCTTAGCTTCCATATACCATCACCCGTGGGGAGTCTAGGTGAAGGGTCTGTGGGTAGAGAGAACAAAGGAGTCCCTTCCACACATGGAATTTCTATCTCTTGTTTGTCACAACTCTAGACTGAACTTGGAGAGCTTGACTCTTAGAGAGATACAAGCTGACAACTCAGAGACTGCCTGACACATCGATCAGAGCCTGTGGAGCAGACTGATGACTGCTCTGAGTGCCAAGAGTGGGGCCATAGACTAATGGACATTTGGCATCATCCCCATCATTCCTCAGGTGCTGTAGACCACAGGCCGTACTATGGTTGGAACAAATATGAGTAAGGGTTAAGGCAGGAGCCCACATATGTAGCTCGAACACAAACATAAGCAGTGAAACATCTGTCTCCCAGAGCCCTGAACTCATCTTGTGTCTCCCACATGAGGGATAATCTCAGGTGATTTCTCAAAATACTACTTTGCCAGGATAATCCAGTTGCAAGTCCTGAAACTCTTCAGGACATCTATTGTCTGGTAGGATAGAGAGAACACTCAAATGAAAGAAATAGGGTCATTAACTCAGACAGGTCCAGTATATCCCAGGCACTGAAGAGGGGCTTCCTTTGAGGAGGCATTCTAAAGTGGGAGAATATGGGACTCTAAGACATGGGGTTCAGAAATAAGGTCCAGTTTGCCCAAGTATAAGGGCAGTACTGCTCTGCAGGAATTTATGAATTTTCTAGGGACTTGGAAGCAACTTATTTCTGAATCACTTCACCTCCTGGAAACACACAGTAACACAAAAGAACAACAACAAAACCAACATATTAAAAACTCCACAAGGTAAATTTCAGAAAATTCAGAAATATAGAAAATCTATAAAGTCCAAGTTATGTATATAAAACAAAACCTGTTGCCATTGAGTCGATTCTAACACGTAGCGACCCTATAGGATAGAGAACTACCCTACAAGGTTTCCAAGGCTGTAGTCTTTACGGAAGCAGACTGTCACATCTTTCTGCCACAGAGCAGCTGGCGGGTCCAAACTGCTCCCCTTTCAGATACCAGCCAAGTGCTTAGCCACTGCCCCACCAGGGTCCCTTTTAAATTATATGCAAGTGTTGCCAAAGACGAATCCAGGCAGAAAGTGAGGATAATGTTTCAGGAGAGTATCAGGATGGGGAAGAGAATTTGATTGGCATATATCACAAATATGAAGAAAATGTTCACTTCCAGAAGGAAAGACCGCCACCAAGAGAGACGAAGAGAGCGCGAAAATGCCCCGGAGCAGAGGGAATGTTGAACGAGGCCATGTTGTTAGCTGCCATCTAGCTGATTCTGACTCATGGCAATTCCGTGTGTTACAGAGTAGAAATGCTCCATAGGATTTCCTTGGCTGTAATCTTAACAGAAGCAGATCATCAGGTCTTTCTTCCACAGTACTGCTGGTTGGGTTCAAATCATCAGCCTTTAAATTATCAGCCTACTGTAAACTGTGCCCTCAGGGACCTCCACACTAGTTTCCAGTGCTGGGGGTAATGGGAAGAGAAAGCTGATGGGAAGACCAGGGAGCCGAAGGGGGTTCGGTAGAGACAGATCACATTAACTTTTTAAAACAATTTTTTAATGATTTTTTTTTTGGCTTTAATACGACATTTTCTCATCAGAAAAAAAATCAGTGTCAAAGAAGAAAAATAAAATCACACAATTTAGCATTCTTAAAAAATTTTTAAGAAAAAAATTAAGATGCAAGAGTAAAATGTGGCAGATGAATTGTTTCACCTGAGGATTAATGGTGATGATTTGTGTGTAAATAACCTCAAAGATGTGATTTGCAGATACACCATGAATAAGGAGAGGGGGATGCCTTATTTTAAACACTGCAGCTTGGCCCAAATAAATGAATTACCTGTGTTTGCTTATGTCCTAACACAGCCCACAGAAACACACACACAATAGCCACACATATATGTTATTAAAAATTGAAATATCAACAATCAACAGAACAGAGGGAAGACTAACTTATTTTCTTTCTGTTAGAGATTTTGCATATCTCCACTTAAGACACAGGGTGAGTGAGAAAAGGAAGCTTTCCTATCTAATTCTGGGAAAGAAAAATTATTTTTAGGCTATGAATAGCATACCCCAAACTAGTTTCATCCATTTTGCTATGAAGTGTGGATTTTTGCTGAATCTTGAGATAGGTTTTATCTCCTCATGGTAGTTGATATTACTTTTAGTATTCCCATAGGCATTTACTAGGGTGTTTCTGTATCTTCTACTGACTTCTTGTAATGAAAAGATGAGGATATAATCATATACATATAAAATGCCAGAGATTCCACAAGAAAGCTATTGGAATTAATAGATGGATTTGGCAAAGTGGCAGGGTACACGATTAACATACAAAAATCAGTTGGACTCCTCTACACTAAAAAGAAAACTATGAAAAGAAAATCAGGGAAAACAATACCCTTTACGATAGCCCCCCAAAACATAAAATACTTGGAAAGACCGCCACCAAGAGAGACGAAGAGAGCGCGAAAATGCCCCGGAGCAGAGGGAATGTTGAACGAGGCCATGTTGTTAGCTGCCATCTAGCTGATTCTGACTCATGGCAATTCCGTGTGTTACAGAGTAGTCTACCTAGGGAAATAAAAGACTAATAACAAATAGAACTACAAAACACTACTGCAAGAAATCATGAGATCTATATAAATGAAAAAAAATGCAAAGCTCATAGATAGGAAGACATAACATTGTGAAAATATCAATACTACCCGAAGTGATCTACAAATATAATGCAATTCTGATCTAAATTTCAGCAACGTTCTTTAATAAGATGGGAAAACTAATAAACAATTTTATATGGAAAGGAAAGAGGCCCCCGATAAGCAAAGATTTATTGAAGAACAAAAAAGTAGGAGGCCTCATACCCCCAATCTCAAAACCTGCTGCACTGCAATGGTAGTCAAAACAGCCTCGTACTGGCACAATGACAGAAACAGAGCAATGGAAGAGAATTGAGAACCCAGAAGTAAATCCAACCACCTATGGTCAGCTGATCTTTGATAAAGTGTTGAAGTCCATTAAATGGTGAAGAAAATTCTCTTTAATAAATGGTGCTGGCAAAACTGAATATCCATTTGCAGAAAAATAAAACAACATCCATACCTCAAACCATAAACAAATGCCAACTCAAAATTGATCAAAGGCCTAAATGTAAAACCTAAAACTATAAAGATTATGGAATTAAAAATAGGGACAATACTAGAGGGACTAATCTATGGCATAAATAGAATATCAGACATAACTAAAGTGCACAAACAGCAGAAGATAAACTAGATAACTGGGACTTCCTAAAAATTAAACATTTATGCTCATTGAAAGACTTTGCCAAAAGGGTAAAAAGAGAACATGCCAACTGGGAAAAAAAGGGTCTAATCTTTAAAATTTATGGAAACCTTCAACACCTCAACAACAAAAAGACAAATGATCCAGTTTAAAAATGGGCAAAGGGCATGAGCAAATACTTAACCAAAGAAGACTTTCAGGCAGGTAACAAACACACGAAGAGATGCTTGCAATCATTAACCAGTGTGTTGTTGTTGTTATGTGCCATTGAGTCAGTTCTGACTCATAATGACCCTATTAGCCATTAAAGAGATGAAAATCAAAACTACAATGAGATACCATCTCACCCCAGCAAGAATGTTACTGATCAAAAAAACAGAAAACAACAAATGCTGCTAAGTTTGTTGGGAGATTGGAACACTTATCACTGATGGCAATGGAAAATGGTACAACCGCTATGGAAAATGGTATGGCACGTCCCTAAATAGCTAGAAATAGAAATGTCATATGATCCAGCAATCTCAGTCCTAGATGCTTATCCTAGAGAAATAAGAGCCATGACACAAGTAGACACAAATGCACACTCATGTTCTTTGCAGCATTATTCACAATAGCAAAAAGGTGGAAACAACCTAAATAAACATCCATCAAAAAATGAATGGACAAACAAATGAACTGTGGCACATACACACAAAGGAATGCTGTGCAACCTTAAAGAATAGTGATGATTGCACTAAGTATCTCACAACATGGATGAATCTGGAGGACATTATGCTGAATGAAATAAGTCAATCACAAAAGGACAAATATTGTATGAGACCACTATTATAAAAAGTTAAGAAAGGGTTTACACACAGGAAGAAGCATCCTTTGATGGTTACCAGGGATGGGAAGGAGAGGGAGGGAAAATGACTAACTAGATTGTTAACTTTAGTGAAAGGAAAGGCAATACACAATAAAGGGGAAGTCAACACAACATGACCAAGGCAATGGAAGACACTGAGAAGCATTCAAGAATAAAAGTCAACTACTGCAAATACGATAACGTATACAATCCTACTAGGAGTGGGAGGGTGTATGTGAGTACATCCAAGTGCATATATAGGCTTGTCTACGGATATTTCTACATATGTATTTGTATGTGTTGCATGTGTATTCATATACATAATAGAGCACACAGGGAGCACAGTCATGGAAACTTCCTAGACATAACCAAACAACTCAAGGGACTGAGTTACCTACCGGGCTTAAAGGCTAGGGACCATAGTCCTGCAGGACATCTAGGTCAATTGGCATACAATAGTTCTTAAAGACAATGTTCTACATCCTACTTCGATGAGTTGTGTCTCGGGTCTTAAAAGCTTGCAAGTAGCCATCTAAGATACAACTACTGGTCTCTTTCCATCCAGAGCAAAGGAGAGCGAAGAAAACCAAAGACTCAAGGAAGCAATAAGTCCAAAGGACAAACCACAGCCTCCACTAACCTGAGAGCAGAAGAATTACGTGGGATCTTGTTACCACTACTGGCACCTTTGACTGGGATCACAGTAGAAGGTCTCAGCTGGGATGGAAAAAAAAATGTAAAACAGAACTCAAATTCATAAAAAAGACCACATTTACTGGACTGATAGAGGCTGGAGGAAGCCCCAATACAATAGCGCTTAGATACTCTTCTAACTTGGAACTGAAGCCACTCCTGTAGATGACCTTTCACCCAAATAATAGACAGCTTTATAAAATAATACCCATCAGAAAAATTCTCCTTAGAACAAATATCAATATGAGACCAAAAGGGCAACATCTGCCCAAAAGCAAAGATGAGAAGGCAGAAAAACCGGAGGAATGGAAATGGGAAACTCATAGTGGCAATGGGGAGAATGCTGGCACATTGAGAGGATGCAACCAATGTCAAGGAAGAGTTGTATATAAATTATTGATTGGGAAACTAATATGCTCTGTAAACCTTCACCTAAATCATAATAAAATATTTTAAAAACAAAGATACAGAAACATCATAAAAGATTTTAATACGTAACCATATATGTTGACTGAGCCTAAAAGTTAGACCTGGTTATACGTACATGTTTTCTGTGTTGGACCATACATGTTGCATTGAGGAAAGACAATTCCAGTGCCCAAAGAGAAAACAGTGAGCATCTCATGAGATATCTAACTATGATTCATCCAATTCCAATTATTATTACTGAAAAGGTTCTCTTCACAATAAATTTTCTTTCTGCTGGGTATAGATGGATGAAAATATTTTCCTAAGGGACTTAGTCTCTTAGACAGTGTCTTAGTTGTCTAGCACTGCAATAACAGAAATACCACAAGTGGATGGTTTTAACAAAGAGAAGTTTATTCTCTCACAATTCAGTGGGCTGGAAGTCTGAATTCAGGGCGCTGGCTCCAGCAGAAGGCTTTCTATCTCTGTTGGCTCTGGATGAAAGTCCTTATCAGTCTTCCCTTGGTCTGGGAGCATTTCAAGGCAGGAACCGCAGGCCCAAAGGAAGCGATCTGCTCTTGGCGATGCCTTCTTGGTGGTATGAGGTTCCCAACTCTCTGCTTACTTCCTGTTCCTTTTATCTCTTGAGAGAGAAAAGGTGGTGTGGGCCACACCCCAGGGAAACTCCCTTTGCATTGGATCAGGGATGTGACCTGGTAAGGGTGTTACAATCCCACCCTAATCCTCTGTAACAAAAAATTACAATCACAAAATGGAGGGCAACCACAGAATACTAGAAATCATGTCCTAACCAAGTTAATACACACATTTTTGGGGGGACATAATTCAAGCCATGACAGATGGCTTTGGATGGCTTCAGTTATCCCTTTCTCTCAACAGAGAGGAGGATAATGTGGCTGAGGTTGAGACATGTTATTAGAGATTATAATTTTCTACATTTTTTCCTTGTTCTTATACCAAGGCATTCAGTGGGAATAGCATAAAGATACGGCTTTTTCAAAGATTCCCTGAATCACTAGTTTTAAGTTACAAAAATTTAAGCCCATAAAAGAATGTTTTCTCTCCTTTTTCCCTGAAACTACTTATCTCCTGCACCCTGTGTGAATTTGCATTGCACGAGTTATGTATTTTTTCCTCAGTTTTCTAAAAGAAGCTATATTTGTAATTTGTGTTCCTTGTGAAGTATGAGCATGACTCTCAGGAAGAGCAGGCTTTATTATTAAAATATTTAGCTGAGATGCACTGTTAAATATTTTGTGCACAGCAAGCATTGAATCAATAATGTCTATGGCCGAAGATAATGTATAATGAGTAAAAATTAAAGTTCAATACAGCATGGACTATGTCCACCTTTATACTACTGTATCCCTATTACCTAGAACAGAGCCTCTGCCACTAAAAAAAAAAAAAAAGCCCATTGCCATAGAGTCGATTATAACTCATAACGACCCTAAGGACAGAGCAGAACTGCCCCATAGAGTTTCCAAGGACCACCTGGTAGATTCAAACTGCCAACCTTTTGGTTAGCAGCCGTAGCACTTAACCACTATGCCACCAAATAAATGCTTAGGGAAGGAAAGTTAGAAAGAGGTGAGTGAGGACATGACGGAAGGAGAGGAGCAGGAAGGAAGAAAGGAAGAAACGAAGCAAGAACTTAACTGGAACTAACCATGTAAATAGTTTGTATACTTGGAATAAGTTTCCCACGTAGTTCATTTCTTGTGGTATATTTCTTTATGGGTATTTGATTTTTGCTGTACGGAACACATTCAAGAAGGGTCATATATAGGCTTTATAAGGGGAGATTTGGAGATAATGACTTGTGGCTGCAATAACGAGAGGTAATGTGCAATACACCCCTTGTGAAGTAGGGTGACAGGAATTAAATTAACTCATGTCACTATTGTGAAGCAAGGTTAACTTGAACTGAATTGTATCACATCCCTGCATCCACTGAATAATGGCCCTGCCACAGGATGGCTAGGAGATAAATTAACTGAATTGTGATATAAAGAAAGCTCATAATGATGCCCAAAACTGAGACAATCCATATGACATTAATATTCAAAAAGGCCATCTTGAATCTAGGTGCACAATAATTTTGAGTTACTCTTTGTAGACTTGCTCTTTGTAAGGGGGCCTTGGGGATAAAAAAACCATCTTCTCTCCTGTTTCCTCAACTTTTAATAGAAATTGCATAACAGATTACTTGGACTTAAAATACATACAGCAAATACATTGACTCTTTGAAATAATGCTTTTATGGTTTTGGCAAGAATAAAGTTCAGGAAAATGTATAACATACTCCATGAGTTTCCTCTTGCATTGGTTAAGGTTTCTTATATAAAACACCTAATATCACCATTGTTAAATTTATTGGTGAAATTTTAAGGAACAATGTTTCTTTTTCAGTCATGGTTAGGTCAAGAGTAAACCATTTTCCAGAACATAAATAAAACTTAGGAAAACGTGCCACCCTTGTTAATTTTTTTTTTTTTTTCTGAAACTATTCAGTAGTTTGATTTAATTTCCTACCCTTTCACGTGATAAATTCACTGAAAGAATGTGAGCCTGCTTCCTGAACAGGATCACTAAGTTAACTGGGTGGAAGGGAAGTTGGAGAAAGTATATATACAATCACACAGGGTTTGTCAATGATGAGGGAAAAGGAACTGAAAAAAATGATAATGATAATTTCTTGCTCCAGGATTAGAAATCCGTTAATAGATTTGGACATGCCACAAATATTAACTCAAATATCTTCTGTATACAAGGCAGTATTTTAGATGTTAAGAATGAAAATATGAAACACAGCTCCACCTTTGGAGGCCCACAGCCCTATGAAAAAGAAAGCATTTGAACAAAATGAAGAGCCACAGCAAAACTATAAATACCAAAACAGAGGTAAGTTGCTTAAAGAGCACTGAGAGGAAGACATTTACCCTTGTCAGGAAAAGATAGAAAAGACTTCCTAGAGAAGGGAAAATCTGAACAAAATTTTAATTTAAAGAAGAAATTACGAGAAACACAATGTGGCTGAAGGACATTCCAAGCAGTGAGAAAAGAGTAAAGAAAATTGTGATTGTGAAGGTGTGAATGATTAAGTAGTATTGGGAAAAGGCAAGTACTGTAGCTCGAATTGTCTAAGAAAGAGGTCTAGGTGAGGAGCAAAATTGAAAAGAAATTCAGGACACTGAAATGCCATGTTACAGAGCTTAGAATTGCTATTTCAAGGAACAAGGACCACCAAAGTGTTCCTGAAATGGGTAATGGCACGATCTGATTTGCTTTCCAGGAAAATCACTTTGGCCACAGAGTAGAGGATGAAATGGAAAGGAGGGAAGAATGAATACACAGAGGTGAGTTAGAAAATAAGAGTCTAAGCAAGAAAGTAAGAAGGCTGAAAGAATGGCAGCATGTTTAAGAGATAAACTTACTGTTATTTTAGGTTCAGACCAACAATTACATAGGTCCTTGGGGAAGCCTTGAGAGACCCCCCCACCAATGAATTTAAGAGATAGTATTTTCTACTGATTAAGCCTTTTATTAAAAAGTTTGATTAAATATCAAAATAACAGCAAAAAAAAAAATTAAGGGTGAATTTTAGCATAAAACTCACTCTTTGTACAACATAACACCAAAAATTTTGTCTGTAATTAATGTCCCTGTGAAGAGAAATATGCTCTCCACAGCTCAATCTTCCACTGATTTTCACAGTATTCCTGGTAACTAGGAACTTCAATTTCCCATTTCTAAGAGGAAGTAGAAAGGAGTAATATGTCATAATGTTATTATCATATTATTCAGTCTTTATTATTGTTGTTAAAATATAAAAAGAAAAAAAAATCTAAAGTCATGTGGTTGGCATAATATCAAGATGAAAGTTGTAAAGCGTTTACCATAGGACCCTCAGGGAAACTTACTTTTTATATCAAGACTCAGAACTTGAACCTGCTCATATAACCAAAACAAACAAACAAACCAGTTGCCATCGAGTTGATTCTGGCTCATACCAACCCTGTAAGTTTTCCAAGGAGCAGCTGGTAGATTCAAACTGCTGATCTTTTTGGCTGGCAGCCAAGCTCTTAACCACTGTGCCATGAGGGTTCCTAATACATTGAGTATATTCAGCAAATTTACAAGAATTTATAGGCTTCCGAGTCTTAGAATTATCAGTGTCCTTTTTGATATATTCTCTGTTACATAACTGTTATAATAGTTGCTTGTTCTATCCTAGTTGTTGTTAACAGCCATTGAATCAACACTGGCTCATGGCAACCTTGTGTTCAGTGGAATGAAACGTTGCCCAGTCGTGTATCCTCACAATTGCCGATATGTTCAAGTCTATTGTTGTGGCTATTGTTCCAGTGTGTGCCACTAAAGGTCTCCCACGCCCTCATTGGTCTCTACTTCACCAAACACTATCTCCTCTCTAGCAATCAATTGTTCCTGATGAAGTCCAAAGCAAAGGAGTTGGACAATTTTCTGTTGTGAACCATAAGGTTTTCATTGGCTAAATTTCAGAAGTGTTTGTGAACAGATATTAACATAAAGGTGGAAGTTCAAACCCTTCCAGTCTCTCTATGGAAGAAAGTGCTGTAGACCTGCTTCTACAAAGATTGTAGCCAAAAAAAAAAAAAAGGCACAAAAACCCTATTAAACTGTTCCTCTTTGTAATACATGCGGTTGTCATGAGTTGGAATCAACTGAAAGGCAATGGGTTTTTTGGTTTTAATTTTTGGAAGTAGATCTCTAGGCTTTTCTTCCTAGTCTGTTTTAGTCTGGAAGCTTTGGTGAAATCTGCCCAGTATGGGTGACCCTACTGGTATTTGAAACACTGGTGGCATAGCATCAAGCCTCATAGCCACATGTGAGCCACCACAATACGACAAACTGACAGATGAGGGGTGGCTGTCTAGATAATTCAGCATAAATATGCAATAAAGCACTTTAATATGTAAGCACATAAAAGTATTTTAAATGATTGTTTTTGTTTTTTGCTCTTGTGGTTGTTTTAATAAAATGCCTTGTGTTGATGGCCTTTCCCAAGTGAAATTTTCTCAAACATTCTCTAGCAAAATCAGTTACCCTTCCTTATATGGGACTGATGAACCTGGCTCAAATCTTGAACACATTGCTCATCTGGTTTTATTATAACTATGTTTTTCTTGATCATTTTCCTCTAATATACTGTTAATTTTCAAGTGAGAATGCTCTGATGCTTTTTCTTTGCCCACAGTGATTGACACAGAGATTTTTCCCAATGAAAGCATCAATAAATATTCTCAGAATGGCATATGAATAGAATGTATCCATACTTTCAAAAACTCCATTGGCAGTAAATTACCTAAATATTAAGGAAAATTTAAAAAGTTAGTAATTCTCTGAATGACATTTTTGGAATGTCTAATTTTTAAGCTGAAATGCTAGGATGGTTTGGGGAGTGAAATATTAAGTAAAATGAAATGTATTTCAAATTATTGACCATAATTTATAAGATAACTAACTACAATGTATTTATTATGTCTCCAGAAGGAAACTTGGGAATAGCTCTTTTCTAAAAATATTTGCCATTAAAGATCAAAACAAAAAAGAAACTATCAGTGGCAGATAGAGATGTTGTTTGGAGTCTTTGGCAGGCCCCTAATGGTGAATCACAGTGAGGGTGCTTAGGATTTTGGAGTTGAGCCCCGCTATCCTTTGTAGATAACTGCTCTCTTTTTATGAAACTGCTATTGGCTTATTACTAGGCCTTAGTAGAGACTGAACACTTAACCATGGGCCACCAAGTCACCATGTGGCCTCAGTTGCTTATCAGGATCTGGGCGTTGTGTGACTCACAGAGCCATAAAGTCGGACATGCACACCAGCACTCCACCATTAAATGGAAGTGGTTTACATGAAATCTGGACCAAGCAGGA
The DNA here is from genome assembly GCF_030014295.1 of Loxodonta africana. Classification (NCBI taxonomy): domain Eukaryota; kingdom Metazoa; phylum Chordata; class Mammalia; order Proboscidea; family Elephantidae; genus Loxodonta; species Loxodonta africana. Next base: position 20,209,573 of record NC_087362.1, read on the forward strand.
CCTGAAGGCACAAGTAAGTTGCATGAGGAAGTGGCCCAAATACCCATGGTCCCCACTCCTGGTACCAAATTTCTGTCTTAGTTATCTAGTGCTGTTATAACAGAAATAACACAAGTGGATGACTTGAATAAACAGATATTTATTCTCTCAGAGTTTAGGAGGCTAGAAGTCCAAATTCAGGGCACCAGCTCTAGCGGAAGGCTTTCTTTCTCTGTGTGCCCTATCAACATCTCTGGGACTGGCATTCCTTGGAGATGGCCATGTGTCTTGGCATCAATCTTCTCCCGGGTCTAGTTGGTTCTCAGCATGGGGAACTCCAGTCCAAAGGACACACTTTCCTCCTGGCTCTTATTTCTTAGTGGTAGTCAGGTCCCTCTGCCCTGGGATACGGCAAGCGTTGCTGCTCCCACTCTTGATACAATGTCATGGATCGAATTGTGTTCCCCAAAGATATGTGTCAACTTGGCTAGGCCATGACTCCCAGTATTGTGTGGCTGTCCTCCATTTTGTGGTATGTAATTGTCCTATGTGTTATAAATCCTAATCTTCCCTCCTTAACCACAGGCAGAAATTAGGATTTACAACACATAGGACAATTACATCAGATCACAAAATAGCAGACGACCACATAATACTGAGACTCACAGCCTAGCCAAGTTGACACATATCTTTGGGGGACACAATTCAATACACGACACTATCACCTTACAATTGCGCTGTAATATTAAATATACACCTCTTTGCCGTAACACAAGCGAGGCTTAATGGGGCTTCAGAAAACCAGAGATGGAGACTTAAACTAAATCAAATGATAAAAAACTTTCTGTGAATTTTAAAAGTCAAAATTAGTTGAAAATATAATGGCTAGAAAGAGACAGAATAAAATTACATAACGTTATAAAGGGAATACATTGAATCCAGATTTTTTTTAATAAAAATCTGAGATATATGGGAAGGTCTGAATGCTTAAAAGAGTTGGCTTTTAATGGAAAATGAAAAAGGGCTGCACATTAGATTAAGAAAATCTCATTGATCTAATAAAACTCTACATGGAGCACAGACCAACAAATAAGTAGTCTCAGGATGTTTTTAGATTATTCCCGAAGATTCTGAGCAATTATTAAATGGAGCTACGTTTATGCAATGATGTATTCCTTACTTTTTAGAAAGAGTGTTTCACCGAGCTTGTTCCCATAACATCTTTTTGTGCTACTACATGAGAGAACACTGCATAAGACAAACCCCCAGCTTTATCAGTACGGTGTGCCTTATATATTTATGGGGTAGTGTCCTGGAAACAGAGGAACTCTGATGGCACGGTGGTTAAGCTCTCAGCTGCTAACCAAAAGGTCGGGGGTTCTAACCCACCAGCTACTCGGTGGGAGAAAGATGTAACAGTCTGCTTCTGCAAAGATTACAGAAACCCTAGGGAGCTGTTCTACTCTGTCCTACAGGGTTGCTATGAATTAGAATCGACTGGACAGCAGTGGGTTTGGTTTTTTGGTTTGGTCCTGGAAAGAAAATAGCTTCTAAGTCATGGTTCATTTGAACTTTAATGGACCGGAGGTGAACAATGATGCTCTTTGCTCGGTACTGTGCAGGGGAAAATGTCAGCTTCAATTTCTGGGATGTGTGCATCCACAAACACAATATCGCCACACTCGTCTTGCCATTCAAAGTAGTTTCTCATCTTCTGTAAGTTAACGAAAGTGACGGGTGAAGGAGATCATAGGGTTGACAAGTGCACAGTCGGTGCTTATTTCACAGAAGGTTCTTTCTTTTGATATAATGAAGGTACAGAAGGTGGCTGCGATGCTCTCTAATTTCAACCTGAGAAATGTTCGTTCACTCCCATAGTACTGTGTGCCTCCTAATATCCAATTTAAGCTAGGAAAGCTCTCTGTTGTTACAAGGGCTAAATAAAAGAGAGAAGAAAATAACAGTTTTAGAAAAACTAATAGGCCAATGGAATGCCATTGCTTCTCTAGAGATTATATGGAGAATGCTGTGTGAAGACAGATAATACAGTCAAAAAAAACAATAGCAGAGTGACAGTAGAAATGTCCACCATTTAAGAGCAATACTAAGTTATCAGGTCAATATAAAATAGTAAAAAGAAAGAAACTGGAAGCTAGATTGACACTACGTTTTTTAGAAGTGGGAGAATGATCCGAGAGTGATTTAGGGGTGTAAGCAACAGAGTTAATTTTCTTGATTAGATAATAGATTCTGGACAGAAAAACTACTGCATTTTTCACATTCATGGCATGATGTGCTAGGTACACTAGGAGTAGCAATTTTCAAGCATAGATTAAAGAAGAGGTCCCACTAACAGCAAGACCCTAAAATAGCTACCTTATTATCTTTAATAAGGCAATATTGCCCTGGTGGTGCAGTGGTTAAGAGCTTGGCTGCTAATTAAAAGGTCAGCAGTTCGAATCCACCAGCCACTCCTTGGAAATCCTAGGGAGTAGTTCTACTTCATCCTGTAGGGTCACTGTGAGTGAGAATTGACTTGACAGCAATGGGTTTGATTTGGTTTTTTGGCTCTCCAAAAACCTAACATACAATGGTATAATCAAGAATTAGGTAAATAAGAATCCACTATTTCACACATTCCCATTAAAAAAAATATCGACTAGTGACCAAAAAAAAAAAAAATTTTTTTTTTTTTTGGTGACCCTAGGGGTAATTTTAGCTTCTGGATAAGGTTCCACAGGCATCTATATCTCATTTATGCTTACATACTAAACCAAAGCCATTGCCATTGAGCCGATTCTGACTCACCACCATCCTACAGGACAGATAAAACTGCCCCATAGGGTTTCTAAGGAGCAGCTGGTGGATTCGAACTGCCGACCTTTTGATTAGCAGCCAAGCTCTTAACAACTGCATCACCAGGACTCCATGCTCACATAGGGCTCTGGATATATATATTTTTTCTTTATACAGCATTTATCACATTGTCATAGCCATTGTTATAAAAAAAAAATTATAGTCCTTTTAAAATAAGACATACAAATATTACTGTATGTAAAAGTACATGTATAAAGAAAAATGCTAGTTTTGTTTACATTCCTTTCTCACTATATTGTAAAATTCATGTGTTATTTATCTTTCTTTTCAGCATATAGCATAGTTATTGCCACATACATGGCACTTAATAATTATCAAATAAAACCAACTAAACCAAACCCGTTGTTGATTGGGTTGCTGTCGGGTTGATTTCAACTCATAGCAACACTATAGGATAGAGTAGAACTGCCCCATAAGGTTTCCAAGGAGTGGCTGGTGGATTCGAACTGCTAACTTTTGTTTAGCAACCAAATGCTTAACCACTGTGTCACAAGGGCTCTGAATAAGTGCATGAATATTTTGGATCTAGAACCATTTACAAATGAATGCAAAGCCTTATAATCATTAAACTTTGGGATTATAAGCAAATGACTAACGCGTGCTGTATAAAGTTTCTGAGATGACAATAATTTGATTAGCTTCATCTTCTAAAGCAAGAATTGTAACACTGGTTTTCATGCATGAATTTAAGGAGTGACAAGAAAGAAATAAGTGAAGAAGGTAATTTAGAGGAAGTGGGTATCGAAATTTAAGACGAGATTCAAGCTAAGAATTCATCACAGTTTGCCAGATTATAGGTAACAGAAAGGGGCTCCAAATCTTAATACATTCATTGTCCAAGAAGCATCATGCCAGGCACTGGGTGTGTGCTCTGGATATAGGAAAAAGGGGCAAAAAGAGGGACAGAGGCTTCCACAGGTTTGCAGGTGAATGGGTGGGTACAGCTGCAGCCAACAGACAGGGCATCAAACCCTGACTTTGAAGATTAAGAAAGAGTATCCTAGGCAAAGAGAAAAAATAAATAAAAATATGGTAAGAATTAGAAGCAAGAGATAGTATGACATTTTCAAAGAAATAAAGGGTGTTTGCATGCTCTTTTGCATATAATGTGTAAATACTTTCCCAGGGGAAAAAAAATCAATCTTTCTCAGAAATTTTGGTTATATGTCGAGCTGCATAATCATTGAATTTCTCCCACTTACTTATTTATGTAGTACAAAGTCCCTGAGTTTTCCGGCATCTCCAATAATCAAGTTTTAACAAGATGCCACATGGTTTTCGTGACTTCGTTTATATATGTATGGATGTGTGTGCGTGTGTGTATATATATATATATATTTAGGAGTCCCTGGGTGGCACAAATGGTTGAGCACTTGACTACTAGCTGAAAGGCTGGAGGTTCAAACCCACTCAAAGGTGCCGTGGGAGACATGCCTGTGGTCTGCTTCCCAAAGGTCACAGCCTTGAAAACCCTATGGAGTAGTTCTAGTCTGCGGGCATGGGGTTGCCATGAAAAGGAATCAATTAGCAACAACATATACTGTATACAATGTGTATATTGTGTACATATTATATACATACAGGCATATAAAATTAGGTACATATATTTGTTTGAATAATAGTCGTATTAACTGGTCTTCCTTGTAGGTGTATGGACATTATCCTATCACTGACAGCATTGTACATGATAGATCTTGAAATGTTCTTTTTGATGATGAATGCAACACAATTCCTCTTCAAGGTGTCATTCCCAGCATAGTAGACTATATGATTGTCTGATTCAAAATGGCCAATACCAGTCCATTTCACCTAATGCCTAGGATTTCGATGTTTATGTGTTTCATTTCATTTCAGATGATTTCTAATTTTTCTAGATTCATACTTCATACATTCCAGGTTTCAATTATTAATGGATGTTTGCAGCTGTTTCTTCTCATTTTAAGTTGTGCCACATCAGCAAATGAAGGTCCCAAAAGCTTTATTCCATCCAAGTCATTAAGGTCGACTCTACTTTGAGGAGGCAGCTCTTGCCCGGTCATCTTTTGAGTGCCTTCCACCCTGGGGGGCTCATCTTCCAGCACTATATCAGACAGTGTTCCTCTGCTATTCATAAGGTTTTCACTGGTTAATGCTTTTCAGAAGTAGACTGTCAGGTCCTTCTTCTTAGTCTTAGTCTGGAAGCTCAGCTGAAACCTGTCCTCAATGGGTGACCCTGCTGGTATCTGAATACCGGTGGCATAGCTTCTAGTATCACAGCAACACGCAAGCCCCCACAGTACGACAAACTGATAAATATACGCACCAACCACTAGAGCCAAAGATGAAGAAATAGAAGTTTTTTGTCAGCTGCTGCAGTCTGAAATTGATCGAACATGCAACCGAGATGCATTGATAATTTCGGGTGATTTTAATGTGAAAGTTGGAAACAAAGAACGAACAGTAGTTGAAAAACATAGCCTTGGTGATAGAAACCATGCTGGAAGTCGAATGATAGAATTTTGCAAGACCAATGACTTCTTCATTGCAAATACCTTCTTTCACCAACATAAACGGCGAATATACACATGGACCTTGCCAGATGGAACACACAGAAAGCAGATTGACTACATCTGTGGAGAGAGACGATGGAAAAGCTCAATATCATCAGTCAGAACAAGGCCAGGGGCCGACTGTGGAACAGACCATCAATTGCTCATATGCAAGTTCAAGCTGAAACTGAAGAAAATCAGAGCAAGTCCACGAGAGACAAAATATGACCATGAGTATATCCCACCTGAATTTAGAGACCATCTGAAGAATAGATTTGATGCATCGAACACTGGTGACTGAAGACCAGACGAGTTGTGGAATGACATCAAGGACATCGTGTATGAAGAAAGCAAGAGGTCATTGAAAAGACAGGAAAGAAAGAAAAGACCAAGATGGATGTCAGAGGAGACTCTGAAACTTGCTCTCGAACGTCAAGCAGATAAAGCAAAAGGAAGAATTGATGAAATAAAAGAACTGAACAGAAGATTTCAAAGGGCGGCTCAAGAAGACTAAGTAAAGTATTATAATGACATGTGCAAAACGGAAAACCAGAAGGGAAGAAAATGCTTGGCATTTCTCAAGCTGAAAGAACTGAAGAAAAAATTCAAGCCTTGAGTTGCAACAGTGACAGATTCTATGGGGAAAATATTAAATGATGCAAGAAGCATCAAAAGAAGATGGAAGGAATACACAGAGTCATTATACCAAAAAGAATTAGTTGATGCTCAACCATTTCAAGAGGTAGCATATGATCAGGAACCGATGGTACTGAAGGAGGAAGTCCAAGCTGCTCTGAAGGCATTGGTGAAAAACAAGGCTTCAGGAATTGATGAAATATACATTGAGATGTTTCAACAAACAGATGCAGCACTGGAGATGCTCACTCATCTATGCCAAGAAATATGGAAGACCTCTTCCTGGCCAACTGATTGGAAGAGACCCACATTTATGCCTATTCCCAAGAAAGGTGATCCAACCAAATATGGAAATTATAGACCAATATCATTAATATCACACACAAGCAAAATTCTGCTGAAGATCATTCAAAAACGGCTACAGCAGTGTATCGACAGGGAAGTGCTAGAAATTCAGGCTGGTCTCAGAAGAGGGTGTGGAACCAGGGATATCATTGCTGATGTCAGATGGGTCCTGGTTAAAAGCAGAGAATACCAGAAGGATGTTTACCTGTGTTTTATTGACTATGCAAAGGCATTCGACTGTGTGGATCATAACAAATTATGGATAATTTTGCAAAGAATGGGAATTCCAGAACACTTAATTGTGCTCATGAGGAAACTTTACATAGATCAAGAGGCAGTTGTTCAGACAGAATGAGGGGATACTGATTGGTTTAAAGTCAGGAAAGGTGTGCACCAGGGTTTGTATTCTTTCACCATACGTATTCAATCTGTATGTTGAGCAAATAATCCAAGAAGCTGGACTATCTGAAGAAGAACGGGCATCAGGATTTGAGGAAGATTCCTTAACAACCTGCGTTATGCAGATGACACAACCTTGCTTGCTGAAAGTGAAGAGGACTTGAAGCACTTACGAAAATCAAAAACCACAGCCTTCAGTCTGGATTGCAACTCAGCATAAAGAAAACAAAAACCCTCACCACTGGACCAATGAGCAACATCACGATAAATGGAGAAAAGATTGAAGTTGTCAAGGATTTCATTTTCCTTGGATCCACAATCAACAGCCACGGAAGCAGCAGTCAGGAAATCAAAAGACGCATTGCATTGGGTAAATCTGCTGCAAAGGACCTCTTTAAAGTGTGGAAGAGCAAAGATGTTACCTTGAAGACTAAGGTGCGCCTGCCCCAAGCCACGGTATTTTCAATCACATCATATGCATGTGAAAGCTGGACAATGAATAAGGAAGACCGAAGAATTAATGTGTTTTAACTGTGGTGCTGGCGAAGAATACTGAATATACCATGGATTGCCAGAGCGAACAAATCTGTCTTAGAAGAAGTACAACAAGAATGCTCCTTAGAAGCAAGGATGGCGAGACTGCTTCTTACGTACTTTGGACATGTTGTCAGGAGGGATCAGTCCCTGGAGAAGGACATCATGCTTGGCGGAGTACAGCGTCAGTGGAAAAGAGGAAGACCCTGAAGGAGGTGGATTGACACAGTGGCTGCAACAATGGGCTCAAGCATAAGCAGGATTGTAAGGATGGCACAGGACCGGGCAGTGTTTCGTTTTGTTGTGCATGGGGTCGCTGTGAGTCAGAACCGACCCGACCGCAGCTAACAACAACATATATTTTTACTTATTGATGTATGTATTTATTTTTAAACTTAAATGGTAAGACCTACTTCTCATCTTAACTCCTAAACTACACCGAAGTTTAATCTGTCTAGAAGGCGTGTGGCAAAAGGGCATAAGCAGTGTTCAATATAGTGAGACAAAAACATAATATGACAATCCATGCCCGAGTTGGAGACCCAAACAATAATAAACCAAATTAGATTTTGTTATCAGAGCAACCAGACACATTAAAACTATTCAGCCTAATTCTACCACCAGCACAGTTCATAGTCAGCATGAAGTGACTCACACGCAATTTTTTTGATGGTTCATCCCCAAATATGTGATGGCTTATGAGTGACTCAGTAATTTTGTTTAATTGAAACTTTTTATTTCCAATGAATAACGTTGTTTCCTTATATTTTTCTTTTGAAACTCTGCTTTTATGCCAAATAATATAAAATTGAAAAAGAAAAATCAGAAAGATATGCATTAAAATAATGCTTTCTTTACTATATTAAATGAATTTATTTTTTGAAGATAAGATAATCTCAGGCTGATTGAAAAATTAGTTATTCCACTCAAGATTTGATGTCAAAGAAGTACGTGAAAAAGGTGTAGCTGGTGGATTCGAACTGCTGACGTTTTGGTTAGCAGCCAATCTCTTAGCCACTGCGCCACCAGGGCATTCATAGTGACCTCCAAAACGGCATTACCTCTGAAGATTTGTTCTCTAATGTGTATTCCAGTAATGATCCTTTTATGAAGATTCCCTAAAAGAAAACGTATAAAACAGTCCACTCATTTCTTGAAATTTTATGTAAACTTTTACATGATTGTGACATGCATAATTTTTTTGAGTTGTATACTTTTCTAATTTTTTTATTTTATTTTATTTTTTAATTAATTTTTATTAAGCTTCAAGTGAACATTTACCATTCCAATCAGTCTGTCACATGTAGGTTTACATATATCTTACTCCCTTCTCCCACTTGCTCTCCCCCTATTGAGTCAGCCCTTACAGTCTCTCGTTTCGTGCCAATTTTGCCATCTTCCCTCTCTCTCTATCTTCCCATCCCCTCTCCAGTCAAGAGTTGCCAACACACTCTCCAGTGTCCACCTGATTTAATTAGCTCTCTCTTCATCGGCATCTCTCTCCCCCCCACTGACCAGTCCTTTTCATGCCTGATGATTTGTCTTCGGGGATGGTTCCTGTCCTGTGTCATCAGAAGTTCTGGGGAGCATTGTCTCTGGGATTCCTCTAGTCTCAATCATACCATTAGGTATGTTCTTTTCATGAGAATTTGGGGTCTGTATCCCATTGGTCTCCTGCTCCCTCAGGAGTTGTCTGTTGTGTTCCCTGACAGGGCAGACACCGATTGTGGCCGTGCACCAACTAGTTCTTCTGGTCTCAGGATAATGTAGGTCTCTGGTTCATGTGGCCCTTTCTGTCTCTTGGGTTCTTAGTTGTCATGTGACCTTGGTGTTCTTCCTTTGCCTTTGCTCCAGGTGGGTTGAGACCAATTGATGTATCTTAGATGGCCGCTTATTGGCATTTAGGACCCCAGGCGCCACAATTCAAAGTGGGATGCATAATGTTTTCATAATAGAATTATTTTGCCCATTGACTTAGAAGTCCCCTCAAACCAAGTTCCCCAGACCCCAGCCCCTGCTCCGCTGACCTTTGAAGCTTTCATTTTATCCCAGAAACCTGTTTGCTTTTAGTCCAGTCCAATTAGGCTGACCTTCCATGTATTGAGTGTTGTCTTTCCCTTCACCCAAAGCAGTTCTTATCTACAGATTGATCAATAAAAAGCCTTCTCCCTCCCTCCCTCCCTCCCCCCTTTGTAACCACAAAAGTATGTATTCTTCTCCGTTTTTTCTATTTCTCAAGATCTTATAATAGTGGTCTTATACAATATTTGTCCTTTTGCAACTGACTCCTTTCGCTCAGCATAATGCCTTCCAGATTCCTCCATGTTATGAAATGTTTCAGAGATTCGTCACTGTTCTTTATCGATGCGTAGTATTCCATTGTGTGAATATACCACAATTTATTTACCCATTCATCCATTGACGGACATCTCGGTTGCTTCCAGCTTTTTGCTATTGTAAACAGAGCTGCAATAAACATGGGTGTGCATATATCTGTTTGTATGAAGGCTCTTGTATCTCTAGGGTATATTCCTAGGAGTGGGATTTCTGGGTTGTATGGTAGTTCTATTTCTAACTGTTTAAGATAATGCCAGATGGATTTCCAAAGTGGTTGTACCATTTCACAATCCCACCAGCAGTGTATGAGAGTTCCAATCTCTCCGCAGCCTCTCCAACATTTATTATTTTGTGTTTTTTGGATTAATGCCAGTCTAGTTGGTGTGAGATGGAATCTCATCGTAGTTTTAATTTGCATTTCTCTAATGGCTAATGATCGGGAGCATTTTCTCATGTATCTGTTGGCTGCCTGAATATCTTCTTTAGTGAAATGTGTGTTCATATCCTTTGCCCACTTTTCAATTGGGTTGTTTGTCTTTTTGTGGTTGAGTTTTGACAGAATCATGTAGATTTTAGAGATCAGGCGCTGGTCTGAGATGTCATAGCTGAATATTCTTTCCCAGTCTGTAGGTGGTCTTTTTACTCTTTTGGTGAAGTCTTTAGATGAGCATAGGTGTTTGATTTTTAGGAGCTCCCAGTTATCTGGTTTCTCTTCATCATTTTTGGTAATGTTTTGTATTCTGTTTATGCCCTGTATTAGGGCTCCTAGGGTTGATCCTATTTTTTCTTCCATGATCTTTATCGTTTTAGCCTTTATGTTTAGGTCTTCGATCCACTTGGAATTAGTTTTTGTGCATGGTGTGAGGTATGGGTCCTGTTTCATTCTTTTGCAAATGGATATCCAGGTATGCCAGCACCATTTGTTAAAAAGGCTATCATTTCCCCAATTGACTGACACTGGTCCTTTGTCAAATATCAGCTGCTCATACGTGGATGGATTTATATCTGGGTTCTCAATTCTGTTCCATTGGTCTATGTGCCTGTTGTTGTACCAGTACCAGGCTGTTTTGACTACTGTAGCTGTATAATAGGTTCTGAAATCAGGTAGAGTGAGGCCTCCCACTTTGTTCTTCTTTTTCAGTAATGTTTTGCTTATCCAGGGGTTCTTTCCCTTTCATATGAAATTAGTGATTTGTTTCTCTATCCCCTTAAAGTATGACATTGGTATTTGGATTGGAAGTGCGTTATATGTATAGATGGCTTTTGGTAGAACAGACATTTTTACTATGTTAAGTCTTCCTATCCATGAGTAGGGTATGTTCTTCCACTTAAGTATGTCCTTTTGAATTTCTTGTAGCAGAGTTTTATAGTTTTCTTTGTATAGTCTTTTACATCCTTGGTAAGATTTATTCCTAAGTATTTTATCTTCTTGGGGGCTACTGTGAATGGTATTGATTTGGTTATTTCCTCTTCAGTATTCTTTTTGTTGATGTAGAGGAATCCAAGTGATTTTTGTATGTTTATTTTGTATCCTGAGACACTTCCAAACTCTTCTATTAGTTTCAGTAGTTTTCTGGAGGACTCCTTAGGGTTTTCCATGTATACGATCATGTCATCTGCAAATAGTGATAGCTTTACTTCCTCCTTACCAATCTGGATACCCTTTATTTCTTTGTCTAGCCTAATTGCCCTGGCTAGGACTTCAAGTACGATGTTGAATAAGAGCGGTGATAAAGGGCATCCTTGTCTGGTTCCCGTTCTCAAGGGAAATGCTTTCAGGTTCTCTCCATTTAGAGTGCTATTGGCTGTTGGCTTCCTCCTTACCAATCTGGATACCCTTTATTTCTTTGTCTAGCCTGATTGCCCTGGCTAGGACTTCAAGTACGATGTTGAATAAGAGCGGTGATAAAGGGCATCCTTGTCTGGTTCCCGTTCTCAAGGGAAATGCTTTCAGGTTCTCTCCATTTAGAGTGATATTGGCTGTTGGCTTTGCATAGATGCCCTTTATTATGTTGAGGAATTTTCCTTCTATTCCTATTTTGGTAAGAGTTTTTATCATAAATGGGTGTTGAACTTTGTCAAATGCCTTTTCTGCATCTATTGATAAGATCATGTGGTTTTTATCTTTTGTTTTATTTATGTGATGGATTACATTAATGGTTTTTCTGATATTAAACCAGCCTTGCATACCTGGTATAAATCCCACTTGATCAGGGTGAATTATTTTTTTGATGTGTTGTTGGATTCTATTGGCTAGAATTTTGTTGAGGATTTTTACATCTATGTTCATGAGGGATATAGGTCTAAAATTTTCTCTTTTTTTGTAATGTCTTTACCTGGTTTTGGTATCAGGGAGATGGTGGCTTCATAGAATGAGTTGGGTAGTATTCCGTCTTTTTCTATGCTTTGAAATACCTTCAATAGTAATTGTGTTAAGTCTTCTCTGAAGGTTTGGTAGAACTCTGCAGTGTAGCCGTCTGGGGCAGGACTTTTTTTGTTGGAAGTTTTTTGATTACCGTTTCAATCTCTTTTTTTGTTATGGGTCTATTTAGTTGTTCTACTTCTGAATGTGTTAGTTTAGGTAGGTAGTATTGTTCCAAAAATTTATCCATTTCTTCTAGGTTTTCAAATTTGTTAGAGTACAATTTTACGTAGTAATCTGAAATGATTCTTTTAATTTCATTTGGTTCTGTTGTGATGTGGTCCTTCTCATTTCTTATTCGGGTTATTTGTTTCCTTTCCTGTTTTTCTTTAGTCAGTCTAGCCAATGGTTTATCAATTTTGTTAATTTTTTCAAAGAACCAGCTTTTGGCTTTGTTAATTCTTTCAATTGTTTTTCTGTTCTCTAATTCATTTAGTTCAGCTCTAATTTTTATTATTTGTTTTCTTCTGGTGCCTGATGGGTTCTTTTGTTGCTCAGGTTCTATTTGTTCTAGTTGTCGGGACAGTTCTCTGATTTTGGCTCTTTCTTCTTTTTTGTATGTGTGCATTTATCGATATAAATTGGCCTCTGAGCACTGCTTTTGCTGTGTCCCAGAGGTTTTGATAGAAAGTATTTTCATTCTCGTTGCTTTCTAAGAATTTCCTTATTCCCTCCTTGATGTCTTCTATAACCCAGTCTTTTTTCGGGAGGGTATTGTTCATTTTCCAAGTATTTGATTTCTTTTCCCTAGTTTTTCTGTTATTGATTTCTAGCTTCATTGCCTTGTGGTCTGAGAAGATGCTTTGTAATATTTCGATGTTTTGGACTCTGCAAAGATTTGTTTTATGACCTAATCTGTGGTCTATTCTAGAGAATGTTCCATGTGCCCTAGAAAAAAAAGTATATTTTGCAGCAGTTGGGTGGAGAGTTCTGTATAAGTCCATGAGGTCAAGTTGGTTGATTGTTGTAAGTAGGTCTTCCGTGTCTCTATTGAGCTTCTTACTGGATGTCCTGTCCTTCTCCGAAAGTGGTGTGTTGAAATCTCCTACTATAAATGTGAAGGTGTCTATCTCGCTTTTCAATTCTGTTAAAATTTGATTTATGTATCTTGCAGCCCTGTCATTGGGTGCATAAATATTTAATATGGTTATGTCTTCCTGATCAAGTGTCCCTTTTATCATTATATAGTGTCCTTCTTTATCTTTTGTGGCGGATTTAAGTTTAAAGTCTATTTTGTCAGAAATTAATATTGCTACTCCTCTTCTTTTTTGCTTATTGTTTGCTTGATATATTTTTTTCCATCCTTTGAGTTTTAGTTTGTTTGTGTCTCTAAGTCTAAGGTGTGTCTCTTGTAGGCAGCATATAGATGGATTGCGTTTCTTTATCCAGTCCGTGACTCTCTGTCTCTTTATTGGTGCATTTAGTCCACTTACATTCAGCGTAATTATAGATAAATAAGTTTTTAGTGCTGTCATTTTGATGCCTTTTCATGTGTGTTGTTGGCCATTTCATTTTTCCACATGCTTTTTTGTGCAGAGACGTTTTTCTTAGTAGCTTGAGAGATCCTCAATTTCATAATGTTTAACTTTGCGTTATATTGAGTCGTTACGTTTTTCTTGGCTTTTTTCTTGAGTTATGGAATTGATATTCCTTTTTGTGGTTACCTTTTTATTTACCCCTATTTTTCTAATTAAAAACCTAACTTGTATCCTTCTATATCGCCTTGTATCCCTCTCCATCTGGCAGTTCAATGCCTCCTATATTTAGTCTCTCTTTTTGATTATTGTGATCGTTTATCTATTGATTTCCATGATTTCCTGTTACGTGTATTATTTTGTTTATTTATTTATTTTTTAGAATTAGTCTTAATTTGTTTGTTTTTGTGCTTTCCCTATTTGAGTTGCGTTGATATCAGGACTTTCTGTTTTGTGACCTTGTATTGTGGTGGTACCTGATATTATTGGTCATCAGGCCAAACAATCTCCTTTAGCACTTCTTGCAGTCTTGGTTTAGTTTTTGCAAATTCTCTAAACTTGTGTTTATCTGTAAATATCTTAATTTCTCCTTCATATTTCAGAGAGAGTTTTGCTGGATATATGATCCTTGGTTGGCAGTTTTTCTCCTTCAGTGCTCTGTATACGTCGTCCCATTCCCTTCTTGCCTGCATGGTTTCTGCTGAGTAGTCTGAACTTATTCTTATTGATTCTCCCTTGAAGGAGACCTTTCTTTTCTCCCTGGCCACTTTTAAAATTTTCTGTTTGTCTTTGGTTTTGGCAAGTTTGATGATAATATGTCTTGGTGTTTTTCTTTTTGGATCAATCTTAAATGGGGTTCGATGAGCATCTTGGATAGATATCCTTTCGTCTTTCATGATGTCAGGGAAGTTTTGTGTCAGGAGTTCTTCAACTATTTTCTCTGTGTTTTCTGTCCCCCCTCCCTGTTCTGGGACTCCAATCACTCGCAAGTTATCCTTCTTGATAGAGTCCCACATGATTCTTAGGGTTTCTTCATTTTTTTTTAATTCTTTTATCTGATTTTTTTTCAGCTATGTTGGTGTTGATTCCTGGTCCTCCAGAAGTCCCAGTCTACATTCTAATTGCTCGAGTCTGCTCCTCTGACTTTCTATTGCGTTGTCAAATTCTGTAATTTTATTGTTAATCTTTTGGATTTCTACATGCTGTCTCTCTATGGATTCTTGCAACTTATTAATTTTTCCACTATGTTCTTGAATAATCTTTTTGAGTTCTTCAACAGTTTTATCAGTGTGTTCCTTGGCTTTTTCTGCATTTATTCTAATTTCATTTGTGATATCTTTAAGCATTCTGTAAATTAGTTTTTTATATTCTGTGTCTGATAATTCCAGGATTGTATCTTCATTTGGGAAGGATTTTGATTCTTTTGTTTGGGGGGTTGGAGAAGCTGTCATGGTCTGTTTCTTTATGTGGTTTGATATGGACTGCTGTCTCTGAGCCATCACTGGAAACTAGATTTTCCAGGTAATCAGCTGGTACGCTGGCTCCTAGTTCTGAAAACGGTCCCTGTCTGCCCGTATTTGTTCGTTTTCCGTCTCTAAGTCTGTGTTTGTTGTTCAGAGTTCGTAGATTGTTATGTATGTGATCGATTCCCTTGTTTTTCCTAGTCTTTGTTGCAAAAGGGATCCGTGGCAGCGTCCACCTAGTGCGCCATCTTGGCCCCGCCTCACTTTTCTAATTTTTATTGTGCTTTAAGGGAAAGTTTACAGATCAAGTCAGACTCTCATACAAAAATTTATAAACACCTTGCTATATACCCCTAATTGCTCTCCCCCTAATGAGACAGCACACTCCTTCCTTCCACTCTCTCTTTTCATGTCTATTCAGCCAGATTCTGACCCCCCTGCCCTCTTATCACCCCTTCAGACAGGAGATGCCAACATAGTCTCATGTATCTAATTGATCCAAGAAGCTCATTCTTCACCAGTATCATTTTCTATCCCATAGTCCAGTCCAATCCTTGTCAGAAGAGTTGGCTTTGGGAATGGTTCCTGTCTTGAGATAACACAAGGTCTGGGGACCATGACCTCCAGGCTCAGTCAGACCATTAAGTCTGGTCTTTTTACGAGGATCTGGAGTCTGCGTACCACTGCTCTCCTGCCCCCTCAGGGGTTCACTGTTGTGTTCCCTGTCAGGGCAGTCATCAGTTGTAGCCAGGCAGGATCTAGTTCTTCTGGTCTCAGGCTCATGTAGTCTCTAGTTTATGTGGCTCTTTCTGTCTCTTGGGCTCATAATTACCTTGTGTGTTCGGTTTTCTTCTTCCTCCATTGCTCCAGGTGGGTTGAAACCAATTGATGCATCTTAGATGGCTGCTTGCTAGCGTTTAGGACCCCAGACGCCACTCTCCAAAGTGGGATGCAGAATGTTTTTTTAATAGATTTTATCATGAGAATTGACTTGGATGTCCCCTGAGACCGTGGTCCCTAAAACTCCACCCCTGCTATGCTGGCCTTCAAAGTGTTCAGTTTATTCAGGAAACTTCTTTGCTTTTCGTTTAGTCCAGTTGTGCTGATCTCGCCTGTATTGCATGTTGTCTTTGCCTTCACCTAAAACAGATCTTATCTACTATCTAATTAGTGAAAAGCCCTCTCCCTCCCTCCCTCCCTCCCCCATCTCGTAACCATCAAAGAGTATTTTCTTCTCTGTTTAAACTATTTCTCGAGTTCTTATAATAGTGGTCGCATACAATATTTGTCCTTTTGCAACTGACTAATTCACTCAACGTAATGCCTTCCAGATTCCTCCATGTTATGAAATGTTTCACGGATTCATCATTGGTCTTTATCGATGCGTAGTATTCGATTGTGTGAATATACTATAATTTGCTTATCCATTCATCCGTTGATGGCCACCTTGGTTGCTTCCATCTTTTGCTATTGTAAACAGCGCTTCAGTGAACACAGGTGTGCGTATGTCCATTCGTGTAAAGGCTCTTATTTCCCTAGGATATATTCCAAGGAGTGGGATTGCTGGATCCTATGGAAATTCTATTTCTAGCTTTTTGAGAAAGCGCCAAATTGATTTCCAAAGCGGAAAATGTACCATTTTACATTCCCACCAGCAGTGTAGAAGTGTTCCAGCCTCTCCACAACCTCTGCAACATTTATTATTTTGAGTTTTTTGGGTTAATGCCAGCCTTGTCGGAGTGAGATGGAGTCTCACTGTAGTTTTGATTTGTATTTCTCTAATGGCTAATGGGAAACCCTGGAGGCGTAGTGGTTAAGTGCTACTGCTGTTAACCAAGAGGTTGGCAGTTTGAATCCACTGGGCACTCCTTGGAAACTATAGGGGGCCGTTCTACCCTGTCCTATAGGGTAGGTATGAGTCAGAATTGACTTGACAGCAGTGGGTTTTGGGTTTAATGGCTAGTGATCGTGAGCATGTCCTCATGTATCTGTTAGCTACCTGAATGTCTTTTTTAGTGAAGTGCCTGTTCATATCCTTTGCCCATTTTTTAGCTGAGTTTTTTTTTTTTTTAATCTTTTTGTAGTTGAGTTTTTGTGGTATCATGTAGATTTTAGAGATCAGAAGCTGATCGGAAAAGGCATAGATAAAAACTTTTTCCCAGTCTATAGGTAATCTTTATACTCTTTTGGTGAAGTCTTTGGATGAGCATAAGTGCTTGATTTTTAGGAGCTCCCAGTTATCTGGTTTCTCCTCTGCATTGTTAGTGATGTTTTGTATACTGTTTATACCATGTATTAGGCATCCTAGAGCTGTCCCTATTTTTTCTTCCATGATCTTTATCATTTTCAGTTTTATATTTAGGTCTTTAATCCATTTTGAGTTCATTTTTGTGCTTGGTGTGAGGTATGGGTCTCATTTCATTTTTTTGCAGATGGATATCCAGCTATGCCAGCACCATTTGTTAAAAAGACTGTCTTTTCCCCATTTAACAAACTTTGGGCCTTTGTCAAATACCAGCTGCTCGTATGTGGATGGGTTTATATCTTGGTTCTCAATTCTGTTCCATTGGTCCATGTATCTGTTGTTGTACCAGTACCAGGCTGTTTTGACTACTGTGGTGGTATAATAGGTTCTAAAATCAGATAGAGTAAGGCTTCGCACTTTGTTCTTCTTTTTCAGTAATGCTTTACTATTCCGGGGCCTCTTTCCCTTCCATATGAAGTTGGTGATTTGTTTCTCCATCTCATTAAAAAATGTCATTGGGATTTGGATGGGAATTGCATTGTATCTATAGATCGCTTTAGGTGGAACAGACATTTTTACTATGTTAAGTCTTCCTATCCATGAGCAAGGTATGTTTTTCCGCTTATGTAGATCTCTTTTGGTTTCTTGAAGTAACTGTCTTGTAGTTTTCTTTGTATAAGTCTTTTAAGTCTCTGGTAAGATTTATTCCTAAGTATTTTATCTTCTTGGGGGCTACTGTAAATGGTATTGATTTGGTGATTTCCTCTTCAATGTTCTTTTTCTTAGTGTTGAGGAATCCAACTGATTTTTGTATGTTTATCTTGTATCCTGATGCTCTGCTGAACTCTTAGTTTCAGTAGTTTTCTTGAGGATTCTTTAGGGTTTTCTGTGTATAAGATCATTTCAACTGCAAATAGAGATACTTTTACTTCTTCCTTACCAATGGAATGCACTTTATGTCTTTATCTAGCCTGATTACTCTGGCTAGGACCTCCAGCACAATGTTGAATAAGAGTGGTGATAAACGGCATCCTTGCCTGGTTCCTGATCTCAAGGGGAAAGCTTTCAGACTCTCTCCATTTAGGCTGATGTTGGCTGTTGGCTTTCTATAAATGCCCTTTATTATGTTGAGGAATTTTCCTTCCATTCCTATTTTCTGAGTGTTTTTATCATGAATGAGTATTGAGCTTTGTCGAATGCCTTTTCTGCATCAATTGATAAGAGCATGTGGCTCTTGTCTTTTGTTTTGTTTATATGATGGATTACGTTTATTGTTTTTCTAATGTTGAACTATCCCTGCATACCTGCTGTGAATCTCACTTGGTCATGGTGAATTATTTTTTGGATATGTTGTTGAATTTTATTGGCTAGAATTTTATCAAGGATTTTTGCATCTAGATTCATGAGGGATATAGGTCTATAATTTTCTTTTTTGCAGTGTCTTCACCTGGTTTTGGTGTAAGGGATACGCTGGCTTCATAGGATGAGCATGGGAATATTCTGTCCTTTTCTATTTTCTGAAATACCTTTAGTAGTAGTGGTGTTAACTCTTCTCTGAAAGTTTGGTAGAACTCTGCAATGAAGCTGTCCAGACCAGGGCTTTTTTTCGATTACCTTTTCAATCTCTTCTTTTGTTATGGGTCTATTTAGTTGTTCTACCTCTATTTAGTTGTTAGTTTAGGTAGGCAGTGTGTTTCTAGGAATTCATCCATTTCTTCTAGGTTTTCAAATTTGTTTGAGTATAGTTTTTCATAGTAATCTGATATGATTCTTATAATTTCATTTGGGTCTGTTGTAATATCACCCATCTCATTTCTTATTTGGGTTATTTGCTTCCTCTCCTGTTTTTCTTTTGTCAGTTTGGCCAGTGGTTTATCAAGTTTGTTGATTTTTTCAAAAAACCAACTTTTGGTCTTTTTAAGTCTTTCAATTGTTTTTCTGTTTTCTATTTCATTTAGTTCAGCTCTAATTTTTATTATTTGTTTTCTTCTGGTGTCTGCGGGTCTCTTTTGTTGCTCTCTTTCTATTTGTTCAGGTTGTAGGGATAATTCTTTGATTTTGGCCCTTTCTTCTTTTTGGATGTGTGCATTTATTGGTATAAATTGGTCTCTTAGCACTGCTTTCGCTGTGTCCCAAAGGTTCTGATAGGAAGTGTTTTCACTCTCATTGTATTCTATGAATTTTTTAATTCCATCCTTAAGGTCTTCTATAACCCAGTCTTTTTTGAGCAGGGTATTGTTCAGTTTCCAAGTGTTTGATTTCTTTTCCCTGCTTTTTCTGTTATTGATTTCTACTTTTATGGCCTTATGGTCAGAGGGGATGCTTTGTAATATTTTGATATTTTGGATTCTGCTAAGGCTTGCTTTATATGGTCTATTCTAGAGAATGTTCCATGTGCACTTGAAAAGAAAGTATACTTGGCTGCTGTTGGGTGCAGTGTTCTGTATACGTGTATAAGGTCAAGTTGGTTGATTGTGGCATTTAGATCTTCTGTGTCTTTATTGAGCTTTCTTCATGTCCTGTCCTTTACTAAAAGTGGTGTGTCAAAGTCTCCTACTATAATTGTGGAGCTGTCTATCTCACTTTTCAATGCTGTTAGAGTCTGTTTTATGTATCTTGGAGCCCTGTCATTGGGTGCATAAATTTTAATATGGTTATGTCCTCCTGATACACTGTCCTTTTAATCATTATGTAGTGTCCTTTCTTATTCTTTGTGGTGGATTTCACTCTTAGGTCTATTTTGTCAGAAATTAATATTGCCACTCCTGCTCTTTTTTGATTGTTGTTTGCTTGATATATTTTTTTCCATCCTTTGAGTTGCAGTTTGTTTGTGTCTCTAAGTCTAAGGTGTGTCTCTTGTAGGCAGCATGTAGACAGATCTTTTTTTTTTTTTTTATCCATTCTGCCATTCTCTATCTCTTTATTGGTGCATTTAGTCCAATTACATTCAGTGTAATTATGGATAGGTATGAATTTAATGCTGTCATTTTGATGTCTTTTTTGTGTATTGTTGACTGTTTCTTTTTCCCACTTAATTTTTAGTGCTGACTAGTTTATCTTTACATATTGTCTTTTCCTCTTATTCATTGTTGTTGATTTTGTTTCTGCTGAGTCTCTATCTTTTTCTTGTATTTTATTTTGATGAGTAGGATTGGTAGTCTCCTTTGTGGTTACCTTAATATTTACCCCTATTTTTCTAAGTTTAAAACAAACTTTTACATCTTTATATTGCCTTGTCTTCCTCTCCATATGAAAGAGCTATGACTATTCTTAGTCCCTCTTTATTATTTTAATGTTGTCTTCTTTTACATAATGAACATTGCTGTTCCCCTATTTTGAGCGGTTTTTCATCTTGATTCATTTTTATGATTTCCCTGTCTGGGTTGACATCTGATTGCCCTGTCCAGTGTTCTACTCTTGGGCTGATACCTGATATTATTGATATCTTTCACGATATTAGGGAAGTTTTATGCTAACGAATCTTCAACAATTCTTTCTGTATTTTCTCTTGTCCCTCCTAGTTCTGTTACTCCAGTCACTCTTAGGTTATTTTTCTTGATAGAGTCCCACATGATTCTTAAGTTTTTTTCATTTTATAAAATTCTTTTACCTGATTTTTCTTCAACTATATCAGTGCTAAGTGCTTTATCTTCAAGCTCACCAATTCTGCCTTGCACTTCCTCCATTCTGCCCCTCTGACTTTCTATGGAGTTGTCTAACCCTGTAATTTTATTGTTAATCTTCTGAATTTCTGCTTGCTCTCTCTCTATGGATTCTTGCACCTTATTACTTTTTTCATTATGTCCTTTAATAACCTTTTTAATTTCTTTAACTGCTTTATCTGTGTGTTCCTTGGCTTGTTCTGCATATTGCCTGAACTCCTTCTGATGTCTTGGAAAGTTCTCTATATTAATCTTTTGTATTTTGCACCCAGTAATTTCAGGAAGGCACCTTCATCCAGAAGATCCCTTGATTCTTTGTTTTGAGAGCTTTTTGAAGCGATCATGGTCCATTTCTTTATGTGGTTTGATATTGACTGTTGTCTCTGAGCCATCTATAAGTTTTTTGTGTTAATTTATTTTATGTTTGTTTACTGTATCCTAGCTTCTTGCTTTGTTTCATTTAGCTATGCCCAAATGGGTCGCTTGAGTGAGCTAGCTTGATTATTTTTGCCTTTGAAGCTCTGACTCCCTGTCACCAGATGGTGAGAGCTGTTATCAGGTATATGAGCTTATGATTCCATTCACTTTTCTTGTGTGGATTCAGCTCAGGTGTCCAGGTAGCTGGTCATTAAGTGTGTGGTGCAGGCTCTATCCTACAGTCTTAGAGGGGCAGGGTACCAATATCTGGTTGCAGTAGGGGGTCACACTCTAAACAAGGCAGGGGGCTGAGAACCATCCCCCGAGTGCCTCTGAGGAAAGAGTGTCCCTGTTCCCTACAGCGTACAGGTGGGTGGGTTCTACAGACGGACCATGGTCATCCAGTGTTTTTGGTTGTAAGGACTGGGAGGTACCAGTTATCCTTGGACCCCATTGTGGGTGGCTGGGTGACCTGAGTGGAGCCACCAGTCCTAAGGCCCCTGATGTGGGTAGGTGAGGACCCTGTTTAATAGGCAAAGCAGTGTCAAGCATCAAACACCCACCTCTCCACCACACAGCTGAAGCAGTTGCAGTCTGCCAACAATGGCCTATTCTCCTGAAATAGGCCCACACAGGTCCATGCAAGGGGGAAAGGTATTCAAAGTCCATGAACCATTTATGCCCAGACAGGAGCTGCTTCTCTCCTGAGCTCCCCAGGTTAGTGGACCTAGCAGATTATCTTTTCCCCCAGTTGTGAATTTATTCCTTTTTTAAGGCCAGAAGCATGGCTCAGGGTGCTCAAATGGGCCTATCTAAGGCCCAGGGAAATCAACAGCCACTGAAGCCAGCTTGAGGGAGGGGGCATGGTAAAATATATGCAAGTACTTAGCTTTTACCGAGAACGCCATTCTTCTCTGGTTCTGGAGGTGTGAGTAGGCTGTGCCTGAGGAAACTGCTACCAAAAGCTACTACCAGCCCACCACCACTGCTCCCAGGAATGGTGCCTGAGGGATCCCAGATATTCAGGTCCATTAACTCCTCTGTGCTTTTGAACTGTCTCTCCCTCCCCAGCCACTCAGTCCATTTTCTAACTTTGTCTTTAACATTCAGAGTTCCTACCTTGTCATAAATATAATCATTTCACTTGATTTTTTGGGTCTTTGTTATAAGAGGGATAGCCAGAAGCATCTGGCTATTACATCTTCTTGGCCCCAACTCCCCATGCACAATTTTTAATGAAGAGTATCCATGGTTTTTGTCAGATTTGTCTAGAAGCCCATGACCTCAAAAATTATTTATATTATTTTTTGAAGTTACATCATTATTTGAAAATCATATTGAGTCTTCAAGGTGTCTATTTTCAAATGCAGATATCATCCACTGCAGACAATCTGTAGATGTGATGACATTAGTAAGCCAATGTCTGCTTTAGCCTAAAAGGCCTCATTGGAGGGAGTTGTCTTCTGCCTATATCATGCTTCTCTTCTACCTATGTGGAAGAATATATTAAAATAAAATCCTACAGCCTGTTTCATTTCCTTCCATGTACTAAGATTTTATCCTAAAGCCATAGACCAGAACAGATGTTACCAGTGACTTAACATGGTTTCCTCAGTAATACTCCTCAGGAATGGATCATTTTCTGACTTGCTGTGCAAGGTTGCTAGTATTTAAACAAAACCACTGTAATATGAAGTGATAATGTGTCCAT
Source organism: Loxodonta africana (assembly GCF_030014295.1). Lineage (NCBI taxonomy): Eukaryota > Metazoa > Chordata > Mammalia > Proboscidea > Elephantidae > Loxodonta > Loxodonta africana. The sequence continues at coordinate 20,232,603 of NC_087362.1, forward strand.
TTCTACAAGCTTTGTGCAGCCAAGAGGAAAAATCAAAACCAAAACCCATTGCTGTGGAATTGATTCTGATTCATAGTGACACTATCTGACAGAGTAGAACTGCCCCATAGGGTTTCCAAGTAGTGACTGATGGATTCAAACTGTCAGCCTTTTGGTTAGCAGTGGAACACTTAACCACTGCACCACCAGGGCTATCCAAGAAGTTGCTATATGCCAGAATCAACTCGACAGCACACAACATGCCGTTGAGTTGATTTCAGCTCACAGCAACCATAAATGACAGAGTACAACTGCCACATAGGGTTTCCTAGGCTGTAAATATTTACAGAAATAGATTTACAGAAAATATTTAGTAGATTGCCAGGTCTTTTCTCCAGTGGAGCCACTGATTAGTTCAAATAGCTGACCTTTCTGTTAACAGCCTAACGTTAATGGTTAATTGCATAAATTGAGAAGTTGTGTATATTATTTTACTTGTCCATGATAAGGAGTGTACACAGTCCACAGTCACTTAACTTCTTTTCTTTCTTTTCTCACTCTCTCTTTATTTTATTTTTTTTCTTGGTGGAATCATAAGATAACCTTCTAGAAACCCTTATTTATTTTTACTAAAAGATAAAATAGTATAGTAATGGTTCTTTCTGAGTCTGTTCTCCCAATAATAATTTAGACATTTGAGGAGTTCTATATTAACTATAAGGTGACACAATGGTTGTTTAAAATCTAAAAATGCAACAATATTTAATACAGGTTCTCAGCTCTTTAAAGCATCTAAATTATGCCTTAAAGTTTTCCGTTATTTGAAAATCTTAAAACTTAGAATTTTTGTCCTATAAAACACGCTGCACTTCTTTTTAAGCTACCTCTGAAAAAGAGACCAAAAGAACACCACAAACTGAGAGAAGTTTTAGAATAAGTACTCTTTATTATGACTGGCTTTAGTGGAAGAGAAATAAATCTGGTCATAACCATATATCCAGGTTGGGCTCACCATTGAGTGGGTCATGGATCTTGTAAACCTTCTTTTCTTTCTCTTTTCTCTTTTATTCAGTTAAAGATCAAGGCAATTATCAGTAGTAAAACCCACTTTTCTGCTACAAATATATTATTGATTCATAGTCTCCCACAACATTTTAGGAAAGAGCATGATTGAGGCTAAGGTGCCTTTGCTGGTTTGAGTGCCTTTCCTGTGACAATTATATGTGTGAAAAGGTATTGACTGAGAGCTCTATAGGGCCTTTGATGAAATACAGCAGTCAAGATAAAAATACCATTTTTCATTTAATAAACACTTCTGAAAGGCTTGTCACTGTACACCGTATTTATAGGCACGGCTCGGATAGTTCCATTTTCTTCTAGTTCTGCTTCTATAAAACTTCTTTAATCAGCTGGAATTAGAAATGTGACTCTGATGCCACGAATCTCAAAAAAGGGGTCAGTTAAATAAGCCTCATATCAGTGGCATCTACAGCATATTTTATAGACATGTTAATGTGAGACTTTGGAGGACTCGACAAGCTTTCCAAATTGGGGTACAGGAACATCCATTAGCTGAGCAAATTGGGACAAAAATGGTTAGACTTTATAGTTTCTAAAATATCAAAAATAAGACATTACAATTCTCCTTAAATCCCCCACTTTACATCGTATACCAAAAAACAAACAAAAAAAACCCCATTGTCATCAAGTAAATTCCTACACCCAGCGACGCTATAGTACAGAATAGAAGTGCCCCATAGGGTTTCCAAGGAGCAGCTGGTGAATTTGAACTGCCGACGTTTTGGTTAACAGCCATATCACTTAACCACTGTGCCACGAGGGCTACACTATATACTGAATATTATTTTGAATCACTTACTCTCTTGGCAGCTTTTCATGTTGTTTCTCTATATCCCTTTAGGCTCACAGGAGCTACACTTGGGAGAATTTTCCTGGATAGGCTAAAAACTATTTTGTACGGAAACTATAATACTCTTGGTTTAAGGAGACTCTGAAATTGGACAAGCACTTTCTCATTTCATACACTACTATTGCTATTAGTAGTAGTATACAAAGTTAGCATGAGATAAAAAGTTTTTGTCTGCACTAAGTATTGCTATGTCCTTTCTACTACCCTGTTGAGAAAGACGTTCCTCATTTTATATACTACTATTTTTTTATTGCTATTATTTTATTGACTATGCAAAGGCATTCAACTGTGTGGATCATAACAAATTGTGGATAACATTGCAAAGAATGGGAATTCCAGAACACTTAATCGTGCTCATGAGAAAACTTTACATAGATCAAGAGGCAGTTTTTCAGACAGAACAAGGGGATGCTGTTGGTTTAAAGTCGGGAAAGGCGTGCGCCAGAGTTGTATTCTTTCACCATACCTATTCAATCTGTATGTTGAGCAAATAATAAGAGAAGCTGGACTATATGAAGAAGAATGGGGCATCAGGATTGGAGGAAGACTTATTAACAACCTGCATTATGCAGATGACACAGTCTTGCTTGCTGAAAGTGAAGAGGACTCGAAGCACTTACTAATGAAGATCAAAGACCACAGCCTTCAGTATGGATTGCACCTCAACATCAAGAAAACAAAAACCCTCACCACTGGACCAATGAGCAACATCATGATAAATGGCGAAAAGATTGAAGTTGTCAAGGATTTCATTTTACTTGGATCCATAATCAACAGCCACGGAAGCAGCAGTCAAGAAATCAAAAGACGCATTGCATTGGGCAAATCTGCTGCAAAGGACCTCTTCAAAGTGTTGAAGAGCAAAGATATCACCCTGAAGACTAAGGTGCGCCTGACCCAAGCCATGGTATTTTCAATCACGTCATATGCATGTGAAAGCTGAACAATGAATAAGGAAGACCAAAGAAGAGTTGATGCCTTTGAATTGTGGTGTTGGCAAAGAATATTGAATACACTATGGACTGCCAAAAGAATGAACAAACCTGCCTTGGAAGAAGTACAACCAGAATGCTCCTTAGAAGCAAGGATGGCAAGACTGTGTCTTACATACTTCGGGCATGTTGTCAGGAGGGATCAGTCCCTGGAGAAGGAGATCATGCTTGGCAGAGTACATGGTCAGTAGAAAAGAGGAAGACCCTCAACTAGGTGGATTGACACAGTGGCTGCAACAATGAGCTCAGGCATAACAATGATAGTAAGGATGGCTCAGGACAGGGCAGTGTTTCGTTCTGTTGTGCATAGGGTCACTGTGAGTCGGAACCGATTCGACAGCACCAAACAACAGCAACATTGCTATTATTATTGGGGTTTTTTTGCTATTATTAATTCAAAGTTATAGCAATATGCTTATTAAAGCAAACTGCTAATTGATTTTCAAACATATTATGGATTCATAATTTGCAATAGCTTAATTATGTTCTCTTGTGTCTAATACATATGGTTAAAAAAGTAAATCATGATCCATGTTTAATGGTAATTTATTTCTAGAACATAAAGAAGATATTTACCTTCCTACTACACTATTGAAATAAAGCAGAAAGTTCAAATGTTTTTCAAAGTTCACGTTGCAACTCATCATCTGTACATGGTTATTTTCTACATGAACCTGAGAAGTTTAAAGTAATCTTTGTGCTAATGCAACTCCAAATAGGCTTAAATTTTGCAAATGAAAGTGATTGCTGGTCTCTATCAGAAATAAGTTGTTTCTTCTTAATCGAAGCCTAATTATGGTTCTGGGTTTAAATCCATTTGGAAAAATTATGAATAATAGTTCTATGAGATTATTAACCATTCAGACCTAGGTAAGCTCATTGTCATTCCCCTCCTTATCAGAAATTTTGAAAGATTTACTTTTTATAATAGTTGCAATTTTAATTCTCTCTCAAAAGTTTAAATTCTTCATACCATTTTTTAAGCAAAATTACCACTATCTTTAAAAATACTTTTAAAAAAATAGACACTCTTGGGTTTTGTGTGAGGTAAGTACCATCCATCACTACCCAGTCTTCTAATAAGCTAATTATATGTGTCTGAATAAATAAAAGTTAAAAAATGATTTTAACAGTGATATCCTCTATTACTGAGGAGAACCAGAGAACCTGCTGAGTTCTTTTTTTAAAAGTTTTCTTTGGACTTAAGTCCACGCGATTCTTACTAGACAAACAACATGCATGAAACCCCTGGGGAGAAACAGTCATAATATGATTTTTTTTTTAATTGGTGAAATATTTGTTTGTGATACTGGTAACTATTCTATTGCAAGGCTCTGGTCCTAGAAAATGAAGTACAAAATTCAATTATCCTTCCTCCCTGTTTAGAAACCCTACTCATATTTGGATATATAGAAAAGGAATTTGATTAATGTTACATCACATAAGGATTTCTATAACTCAACTTTCTACCATTAGTTTTGCAAAGGAATATTTCCTCAAAGTCACGCAAGGTCCATTGACTGGGAACATTTGGGAAATTCCAGGTAACTTCAAGTCTCTGCTGGTTTCAGATAAGGCAGAAAATTTCCACGTGTTACCAGCATAGAGTTGATCTCAGTCCCTTTTGAGACTTGTTCATAAGGCACCTGCATTTAGACCCCACATTTGTCTCCTTCATGGCATAGAAGTATTTAGTAATTGATTTTCCTCTTGGATGGTTGACAAAGGTTTATTATGTGCATGAAGAACTGTTTTCACCAGTGGCAGTAAATTGTTTTGGAAAGCTGTGGCACAGGTAGAGATTTGTTTCTGCATGACTCTTATCTTCAGGAACCATTCTTCTCACTTGGTTTGGGCGGGGGAGGTAGCCCTGCTTTCTTTGGGGGGTGGGGGGAGGTAGCCCTGCTTCTCTAGGGAGTATTCATGGTAACTCAGGAAGTTTTGCCATGACAGCCAAGAGAGAATGAAAGTGTACAACATTATAAAGGACTTGTACGAAATATTCGTTAGCCAGAAATTTGCCTTGATTTCACAGCATCCATTACTTTTCTCAAAGGGATATATGGTCTCCAAGCAGGAGACAGAGTAAAAAATGTCTACAGGAGCTGTATACAGGTAGATGTAATCTTGTAAACTGCTAATTTTTGACCCCTGTAGGACCTTGTTTATGTATGTTTATGAGTCTACCCAAAACAGATTATCATCTTCCTCACTCGAATTCTCATAGTAACCCATTGTGCCTTTTATTGAGTAGAGTTTTAGCAGGAAACAAGACTTTTAAGAGTATGTAATAGAGGAACTATTTAGAGAGATGTGAATAGTATTACTGGAATCTAAAGGGGATATTAAAGCACCCAGGGAATAGCACAGCAGGAAGTCTTTTTCACCCCCAGAACTGGGGGGGGGGGGCGGAAACAAGGATAAAATTCATTACCAGAGCCCAGATTAAGGACCATGGAGATCAGTAATCTTAGAAGAAGCAGTAACTGCTAGAACCACAAGTAACTGGAGAGTTAGAGGTAGAAAAAAAAAAAAAATATTACACTTTTAATTTTTTAGCTCAACATCAAATGCAATTTCAAACCACACATTGCAAGGAAAAATCTAAGGCTTTGGTGAGGTATGCTGAATGAGTGAAATGGAGGAGGGACAGAAAATATCAAACATAGATGATGAGTTCCTGATTATAGAACTTTTATCTATCTTTGTGACCCATCTCCACCCACATCTCAGTTCCTTGGCTAAATAATTTAAATTTAAGGGGTTTTCAGCAGAGTCTGCTAAATAAAATTTCCTTACCCTAAAATAATTGCTTTCCGTCAATCAAGAAATCAAGAAGGTGACAAAAGAATCGTTTCTTCTAATTCTACAATTTGTGGACATGTTTGTTTTTCTCTTTTTTTTCTAAAGCAAAGTAAAAAAAAACTGGAGTCACTGAGTAAATTAATTGCATTTAAACATTACTTTGCACTTTGTTGGGTCTTTGGAATTTCAGTTGACCCTGTGTTTCTGGCAGTGTAGTATTGAGAAGGCAATATTTGGTAAGTAAACTTCTTGTGAATAATTAAGTTATTTTGTAAAGTTTAGAAAACACTAAGCAGTTCATTTAAGCATTGCAATGGGTTAAGTAGTATCACCTTAAAATTCATGCCCACCTGGAATCTCAAAATACAACCATATTTGCAAATAGGTCTTACAGATATAATTAAGTTAAGAAGAGATAAGACAGGATTGAGTGGGTTCTAAATCCAGTGGCTGGTGTCCTTATAAGAGAAAAAACATAGACACACAAGGAAGAAGGTCATGTAACGCAGAGGCAGAGATTAGAAGGAAGCTGCTACAAGTCAAGGAGTGCCAAGCATTGTCAGAAGCTACCAGAATCTAGGAAGAAGCAAGCAAGGATTTTTCCCTACAGCTTTCAGAGAGAGCAGAGCCCTGTCGACAGCTTAATTACAGATTTACAGCCTTGAGAACTGTGAGAGAATAAATTTCTGTGGTTTTAAGTCAGCAAATATATGGTTCTTTGTTATTAAGGCTCTAGGAAATTAATACAGATTTGCATATTTACAGGATTTTTTGAAACCCTTAAAATGTAACTTAAAAAAAAAAAAACACGATATGTTTAGGATAAAATGCTTTACTTCCGTTACCTCCAACCCATTCTACAAACGCCAAAATGCTGTTTACTTGAATATCCACATTTGACTTGAAGTTGTAAAACTGTGCCATACCCTTTGTATCCCATTTTGAAATAATATTACGGTATTTAAAGACTATTTGGCAAATAAGGACAGGCATTCCTCACTTCAAACTGTAACAAGAAGTGGAAAAAATGATCTTGCAATCTGAAACTGTCCAATGTGATCTTAGTAATCAATAGGGAAAACTGTGCCTGCTTTATGATGTTTATTTATTTTTTACCAAAACATTACAGTCTCTCTTACTGTCTGTCTTAGGCTGGGTTCTCTAGAGAAGCAAACCAGTAAAGTATATAAATATATACATCCACACCCAAAACCCAGTGCCGAGAGAGATTTATATCAAGGAAATGGCTCACGTGGTTGTAGAGGCTGGAAGATCCCAAGTTTGTGAGTCAGGATAGAGGCTTCTCCTGATTCACATAGCCACAGAAGCTGGTGAACCCAGCATCGGCAGGTTAGAGAGCAGGGCTCTTGCTCACAGGCTGCAAAGATCGACGAATCCCAAGATTGGCAGGCAAGACCACAAGTAAGCTGCTAGCTCCATTCCCAAGAACTGGAGGTCAGACAAACAGGAGCCCACTGCAGGATTCAGAACAAGCAAAAGCCCAATAGACTTGCCAGAATGTCCACTTATGTTCCATGCAGGCCACATGCCCAAGGAAACTCCCTTTCAACTGATTGGCTACTTACAGCAGATCCCATCATGGAGGTTATCACATTATATCAAATCCCATCATGAAAGTGATCACAATATCATACGACTGCCAAACCAACAACCCAGCCAAGTTGACACACAACCTTAACTATTACACTGTCTGTTATAAATGTACAAAGAAACAAAAAATAGCAAATCTAATATTTATTTGTTGTTGTTATTAGGTGCAGTTGAGTCAGTTCTGACTCATAGTGACCACATGTACAACAGAAGGAAACACTCCCTGGTCTTGCACCATCCTCACAATCATTGTGTGTGAGCCCATTGTTGCAGCCACCATGTCAATCCATCTCATTGAGGATCTTCCTTTTTTTCGCTCACCCTCTACCAAGCATGATGTCCTTCTCCAGGCACTGATACCTCCTAATAACATGTCCAAAGTATGTGAGATGTAATGTCATCATCCTTGCTTCTAAGGAGCATTCTGGCTGTACTTTTTCAAAGACAGATCTGTCCCTTCTTTTGGCAGTCCATGGTATATGCAATATTCTTGACCAGCACCATAATTCAAAGGTGTTGATTCTTCTTTAGTGTTTCTTATTCATTGTCAAGCTTTTGCATGCATTTAAGGCAATTGAAAACACCATGGCTTGGGTCAGGTGCACCTTAGTCTTCAAGGTGACATCTTTGCTTTTCAACACTTTGAAGAGATCTTTCGAAGCAGATTTGCCCAATTCAATGTGTCTTTTGATTTCCTGGCTGCTGCTTCCATGTGTGTTGACTGTGGATCCAAGTAAAATGAAATCCTTGACAACTTCAATCTTTTCTCCCTTTACCATGATGTTGCTTATTGGTCCAGTTGTGAGGGTTTTTGTTTTCTTTATCTTGAGGTGTAATCCATACTGAAGGCTGCAGTCTTTGATCTTCATTAGTATTTCAAGTCCTCTTCACTTTCAGCAAGCAAGGTTGTGTCATCTGCACATTGCAGTTTTTAGTGAGTTTTCCTCCAATCCTGATGCATCCTTCTCACATAGTCCAGGTTCTTGGATTATTTGCTCAGCATACAGATTGAATAGGTATGGTTAAAGGATACAACCGTGACACACAGTTTTCCTGACTTTAAACCATGCAGTACCTTCTTGTTCTGTTCGAATGACTGCCTGTTGGTTTATGTACAGGTTCCTTATGAGCACAATTAAGTATTCTAGAATTCCCATTCTTTGCAACATTATCCATAATTTGTTATGATCCACATAGTCAAATGCCTTTGCATAGTCAATAGAACAGAAGTAAACATCTTTCTAGTGTTCTCTGCTTTCAGCCAGCATCCATCTAACATTAGCAATGATATCCCTGTTTCCACATTCTCTTCTGAATCTGGCTTGAGTTTCTGGTGGTTCCCTGTCGATGCACTGCTGCAACTGCTTTTGAATGGTCCTTAGCAAAATTTTACTTGTGTGTGATAATGATATTGTTTGATAATTTCTACAATTGGTTGGATCACCTTCTTTGGAATAGGCATCAATATGGATCTCTTTCAGTCAGTTTGCAGGTACATGTCTTCCAAATTTCTTGGCATAGACGAATGAGCACTTCCAGTGTTGCATCTGTTTGTTGAAAGAGATAAACATTGAGCTGCCCCATAGAACCAACCTTCCCCCACTTTAAAATTCTTTCCTTTAACCCAATTGGTTTTGCTGCCAAATGTGAATATGACTGTATCCTTTGAAAGAAGAAATGAGCAGATTATTACCAAGATCTTGTCTACAGAGATATTTGTATCTCTTTTTCTCATCTCTCCATTGGTTGAAGCATGTCATTATGTAGAATTTTTAGAATGTAAGAATGGAAGACAATTCCAGAATCTGTGTATGAAATTCTTTGTCTTGTTATACACCTTAAAAGCAACTTGGCTAGATGTAGAAGTTTTCATCTCATACTTTTTTTTTTTTCCTATCAACTGTCTGAAGACATTTTTCTCATATCTCTTATAAGTTCTGCCATGTTTAAGATTGGTAAGTAAAAAGTCTGAAATTGGCCTGATATTTTTCTTTGTAGATAAATTATGTCTGGTGTCCTAGGCTGAGTTCTCTAGAGGAGTAAAACCAGTGAAGCGTATATATATATACACAGAGAGAGAGATTTCAGGGGATTGACTCATGCAGTTGTGGAGACACACAGTTGTGTTGAAAGGGACAAGTTCCAAACCAGGCTTCTCCTGACTCACCTGGTTGCAGGATCTGATGAATCCAAAATTTGCAGGTCACATGTCAGGCTGTTGGCTCACATCCCAAGACCTGGAGTTCTGAGGATGACAAGTCAGATGCAGGATCCAGACAGGGCAAGCTTTGCCAGAGTATCTATATATATTAGATTCAGGACACACTCCCAAGGAAACTGCCCTGTCAACTGCTTGGCTGCTCACGTCACATCACAAAATGGAGGATGATTACATAATATCTGCCAAACTTCTGAGAATCATGGACTAGCCAAGTTGACACACAACCTTAACCATCACATCTGGTATCTGGATATCTGTAAAATATTTTCTTTAACGTTGAGATTCAATAACTTCACCAATTATCTATCAATGTTAGTTGATTTTCAATTTAAGTGCCACGTAGTCCATAAGTTCACAGATTCTGACCCTTCCTTTCTATTATATTTCTAAATAAGATTTCTCTGCTCCATTTTTCTTTTTTTTAGGAATATCAATTATATTCATGTTGGTTTACAGAGGTTTCCAAGCCCAGACCTATCATTTTTCCTATAAGATTTCTTCTTTTCTTCACTACATTTTAAGGATTTTTCTCAAGCCTGTTTTCCACATCACAGAGAATTTTAAGGTATTGATTTTTATGTTTGCTGTTTCCATTGTTACCGTAATAGTGTAGAAATCATATTTGCCTGCTTTAATTATTTCTTTAGCTTTTTCACCTTCTATTTTGTATGAATCTTTTCTATTGCTTCCTTGGTATACTTTATCATTTCATATTTCCCTTTTTTTAAGTTTTAGTTTTCTTAGAAGGATGAGCTTTTGCCTAAAATTCTTTTGAGATCTATATATTTTCTCAAACTATACCATTTCTCTATTTCTGTTGTATGTTTATTTTCTTCTTATCATTGAGGAAAGATTACATGAAGTCCTCAAAGTGTTTTCTTTTGTTTTCAGTTTACTTATATTTGGATGACCTTTCCTATGTGGTTCTGTTTAATTTCCCCTTTCCACCTTTTCCCTCTCTCTCCATCTGTCACTTTCTATAAGTACCATTAGAATTCTCCCCCTATAGAACTTAAGCTGGAAGTGAGAAAATTTGCGTGTAGCAGTGATCGTTCATTGTTTCAACTTCTTGAAAAATGCTTAGGGTAGAATTGGCTGGTGGTAGTGGATTGGAAATGTAGAAAATAACTTAGAAATTGACCATCACATTAAAGGCATTTTGCCTCCAATTTTTTTGTACCCATATCTATTGAAAGTCTTCCATCAGGACTGAGACCTGCTATGTTAAAGGCATAATCTGAACTGTATTGGAGAGGAAAATTTTCTAGTTTCAGCTTATAACCATATTTTAAGATGTTCCACAAACTTTCATTAGAAGGGGAGTTAGTAATAACCCACTAACCCTAGCATATTTTTCCTCCTTTTACTTATATTTTCTACTGTTTGTACAAATTTATAAAAATGGCTCCTTAGAGATTGTTCTGCATTACTTTAATATCTACCATAGCCTCCATATCTTAGGTGATTTTCTTCTATTTCATATCAGAATAACACTATGCAACTATCAATAGTTTATATCCAAGAAAAAAAGTGGCAAGGCATCACCTCACTGCTCCTCTATCTACCCTGCCAATACTATTTCTGTGTGACAAGAAAAGAGGAATATCATTAGGGGCCTTCTCATTTTTAAAGTTACTGTCCCAACAAACCAAGGGTTTTGGTGAGTTTTCTAGAATATCCTGTGCTAATAATCTAAAATCATTCATCACACTTCTGGAAAAGGAAATTTTGTGTCAAACTCCAATGCCATTTTTAATTTAACCTGAAACTTGTAATGCTTGTCAGAAATACTTTTTAAAGTCTGTGATATGACTTTGGAAAAATAATCTAATCTGACTGTTTTTTAGCTTTTCTTTTTTACTTCTCATTTGTTTCGTTTATTTCACTGAATAAATCTGTTTTTTAGCTACTGGTTTCAGGTTAAAAAAAAAAAAAAACATTGCCATCGAGTCGATTCTGACTCATAGGCGACCCTATGGGACAGAGTAGAACTGCCCCATACAGTTACCAAGGAGCACCTGGCAGATTCAAACTGTTGACTTTTGGGTTAGCAGCCATACCTCTTGTTGGTGCCTTCGAGTCTATTCCGACTCATACCAACCCTATAGGACAGAGAAGAGCGGCCCCACAGAGTTTCCAAGGAGTGCCTGGTGGATTTGAACTGCTGACCTTTTGGTTAGCAACCATAGCTCTTAACCACTACACCACCAGGGCTTCTCTATATGAAGAAGAACGGGGCATCAGGATTGGAGGAAGACTCATTAACAACCTGCGTTATGGAGATGACACAACCTTGCTTGCTGAAAGTGAAGACCACAGCCTTCAGTATGGATTACACCTCAACATAAAGAAAACAAAAATCCTCACAACTGGACCAATGAGCAACATCATGATAAATGGAGAAAAGATTGAAGTTGTCAAGGATTTCATTTTACTTGGGTCCACAATCAACAGCTATGGAAGCAGCAGTCAAAAAATCAAAAGACGCATTGCACTGGGTAAATCTACTGCAAAGGACCTCTTCAAAGTGTTGAAGAGCAAAGATGTCACCCTGAAGACTAAGGTGCGCCTGACCCAAGCCATGGTGTTTTCAATCACATCATATGCATGTGAAAGCTGGACAAAGAATAAGGAAGACCAAAGAAGAATTGGTGCCTTTGAATTGTAGTATCGGTGAAGAATATTGAATATTGAATATACCATGGACTGCCAAAAGAACGAACAAATCTGTCTTGGAAGAAGTGCAGACAGAATGCTCCTTAGAGGCCAGGATGGAGAGACTGCGTCTTACATACTTTGGACACGTTGTCAGGAGGGATCAGTCCCTGGAGAAGGACATCATGTTTGGCAGAGTACAGGGTCAGTGGAAAAGAGGAAGACCCTGAAGGAGGTGGAGTGACACATCAGCTGCAACAACAAGCTCAAGCATAACAGTGATTGTAGGGATGGTGCAGGACTGGGCAGTGTTTCGTTCTGTTGTACATAGGGTCACTATGAGTCGGAACTGACTTGACAGCACATAACAATAGCCATACATCGTAACCATTACACTATGAGAATTTTGCAAGACAAATGACTTCTTCATTGCAAATACCTTTTTTCAATAACATAAATGGTGACTATACACAGGAATCAAATCATCTGTGGAAAGAGACGTCAGAAAAGCTCAGCATTACCAGCAAGAACAAGGTCAGGGGCTGACTGTAGAACAGACCATCAACTGTCCATATGCAAATTCAAGTCCAAACTGAGGAAAATTAGAACAAGTTCACAAGGGCCAAAATATGATCTTGAGTATATTCTATCTGAATTTAAAGACCATCCCAGGAATAGATTAGACGCATTGAACATTAATGACCAAAAGCCAGACGAGTTGTGGAATGACATCAAGGACATCATACATGAAGAAAACAAAAAGTCATTAAAAATACAGGAAAGAAAGAAAAGACCAAAATGGATGTCCAAAGAGACTCTGAAACTTGAAAAATTAATGAAACAGAAGAGCCGAACAGAAGGTTTCAAAGGGTGGCTCAGGCAGACGAAGTAAAGTATTATAATGAGATGTACAAAGATCTGGAGTTAGAAAACCAAAAGGGAAGAACATACTCAGCATTTCTCAAGCTGAAAGAACTGAAGAAAAAATTCAAACCTCAAGTTGCAATACTGAAGGATTCTATGGGGAAAATATTAAATGACAACAAACCAAAAACCAAACCCATTGTCGTAGAGTTGATTCCAACTCATAGCAACCCTACGGGATAGAGTAGAAGTGCCATATACGGTTTCCAAGGAGTACCTGGTGGATTCAAACTGTGAAACTTTTGATTAGCAGCTGTAGCTCTTAACCACTATGCCACCAGGGTTTCCATTAAATGACACAGGAAGCATCAAAAGAAGATGGAAGGAAAACCCAGAGTCGCTACACCTAAAAGAATTGGTCAACTTTCAACCATTTCAGGAGGCAGTGTATCATCAGGAACCGAAGGTTCCTGTACTGAAGGAAGAAGTCCAAGCTGTACTGAAGGCACTGGCAAAAAACAAGGCTCCAGGAATTCACAGAATACTAATTGAGATATTTCAACAAATGGATGCAGTGTTTGAGGTGCTCACTCATCCATGTCAAGAAATTTTTAAGACAGCTGCCTGGCCAACTGACAGGAAGAGATTCATTTTTATGCCTATTCCCATGAAAGGTGATCCAACCAATTGTGGAAATTATTGAACAATATCATTAATATCAAACACAGGTAAAATTATGCTGACGGTCATTCAAAAGTGGCTGCAGCAGTATATTGACAGGGAACTGCCAGAAATTAAAATAGGATTCAGAAGAGAACGTGGAACAAGGGATATCATTGGTAATGTCTGATGGATTCTGGCTGAAAGCAGAGAATACACAGAAAGATATTTACCTGTGTTTTATTGACTATGCTTAGGCATTTGACTGTGTGAATCATAACAAGTTATGGTAATATTGCAAAGAATGGGAATTCCAGAACACTTAATTGTGCTCAGAGGAACCTGTACATAGATCAACAGGCAGTCATTTGAACAGAACAAAGAGATACTGTATGTTGTGAAGTCAGGAAAGGTGTGCATAAGGGTTGTATGATTTCACCATACTTATTCAATCTTTATGCTGGGAAATAATCTGAGAAGCTGGACTATATGAAGAACAGGGCATCAGAATTGGAGGAGGACTCATTAAAACTACAATACATAGATGATACAACCTTGCTTGCTGAAATTGAAGAGGCCTTGAAGTACTTACTGATGAAGATCAAAGACTACTGCCCTAAGTATGTATTATACCTCAACATAAAGAAAATGAAAATCCCTACAACTTGACCAATAAGCAACATAATGATAAAGGGAGAAAAGATTGAGTTGTCAAGGGTTTCATTTTACTTGGATCCACAATTAACATCCACGGCAGTAGCAGCCAAGAAATCAAACGATGCATTGCATTGGACAAATCTGCTGCAAAGACCTCTTTAAAGTGTTAAAAAGCAAAGCTGTCATCTTGAAGATGAAGGTAAGCCTGACCCAAGCCATGGTGTTTTCAATCATCTCATATGCATGTGAAAGCTGGACAATGAGTAAGGAAGACAGAAGAATTCACACCTTTGAATTATGGTGTTGGTGAAGAATATTGAATATACCATGGATTTCCAAAAAAACCAACAAATATGTCTTGGAAGAAGTACAACCAGAATGCTCCTTAGAAGCAGGGATAGCAAGATTACTTCTCACATACCTTGGACGTGTTATCAGGAGGTATCAGTCCACGGAGAATGACATGATGCTTTGTAAAGTAGAAGGTCAGGGAAAAAGAGGAAGACCCTGAACAAGATGGATTGACACAGTAGCTGCAACAATGGGCTCAAGCATAACAATTATCATGAGGATGGTGCAGGAATGGTCATGTTTCCTTCTGTTGTACATAGGGTCCCTATGAGTTGGAACTGGCTGCATGGCACCTTACAACAACAACGATTAATAAACTGCATGCTAATTATCCTATTAGCTGATCCATAATTGTATACATGCTCTTTCTTTCTGTAGTGAATTATATTTGTCACTTAGAAATTTGTCAGAAACCTTCCTACTCTATTGTATGCTTTTAGTCTTTTTCATCATTTAAAATACTTTAAGTTACTATTTGAGGTATAACAGAATTTAATAAAGTTTTTAGTCAATCTGGAGCAACTTTCTATACATCCGAGAAGTACTTTCTATTTCCAGTTCTCTAATCTAGAGAATGACATCATGTTTACTTTATTACTGTCCTTTGGGGCTTTATAATCTTTAATCACATTTATGTCTTTAAACTTAAATATCTTAATCAAATATCTGCTATTCAGCATTTGTTTTATACAGCATTTCTCCCTTCTCATTTTTTCCCTATCTTTCTCTGGGTCTTCAATAGATCTTTTGCAAGTTTGAAAACTGCTTACAATATTCATATTTAATGGGTGTAAAATCCTGATTTTGTTAGTGTTAAGGGATAAAAATGATTACATCATATTTTCAATAAATTTCATTTACCTGCAGTACTGACTGTATTGCTATACAACAATAAATTGGGTTAATACTTTCCAAAAGTAATCTGCATGGATCCCCAAATCCGTGTATCCCTAGTTATAAGTAAGAGTTCAGGTCCTGTTTTCTTGCAAAATTTATTTTTCAAAATCTCTTATCTATGTTGAAGTGCGTCTGGCACTTTTCAAATCACAGTCAATATTAAAAGATTTTCCTGTAGTTTATCATTATCAGCTTGGAACTTCACTACCTGGAAGAAGATAATATTGCTTTAAACTTTGCTATTTCACTATGTACTCCCATGTCATTAAATGAAAATGCTTAACAAAAAGTAGATTGATTCTACCATCAATTTTTTTAGACTAGAAGAATTTGTTCTTTTATGTGGAATAGGTTGTCAGAAATATAAGCATGGGGACCACAAGGCATTATTTATGGACAAAACAGTTAATTTGTTTGCAAGTAGTAACTCTAAAGCCAGATAAAATTGAGTCAGAATTGACAAGAAGGCAGCAGTTTGTTTTTGAGGTTGGTTAATACTCACTTGTTGTCTAGCTTTTATGTACAGTTATAGGCAGAGTGATATCTCTACTAGATACTTGTCAAGTAAATGAGAATGTTGTTATTGAGAAAATGGGTCTTTCTTTT
The DNA here is from genome assembly GCF_030014295.1 of Loxodonta africana. Classification (NCBI taxonomy): domain Eukaryota; kingdom Metazoa; phylum Chordata; class Mammalia; order Proboscidea; family Elephantidae; genus Loxodonta; species Loxodonta africana. The sequence continues at coordinate 20,248,831 of NC_087362.1, forward strand.
AGAAGTATAGGTTACATTCAATGAATATCTTATTTAAATCTGAGTTTTAATTGTGGCTTAATTTCAGAATTGTCCAAAAAAAAAAAAAAATTCTCAGAGACCTAGTTAGTTTCTGACCTTGTCAGAGTTTGGCTCAGAGAAATACAGCAGGCTGTAGGTTTGAGAGGCATGTTTGCTTCCACAGCTTTAGGTATGTTGTGTTTTCTTGGAGTAGTAGTTGATTTTAAGCTAAAACTTTTCCTTTGAGATTCACCCTTGATGATGAGAGATTTTTTATGATTCTGATACAAAGCAAGATTTTCTGTCAAAAATCAGATGTAAAACTTCAATAATGGCTCATACTATCCAAAATCTCTGGAATTCCTCTGCAACTATATTCCAATGTCCACAACTCCGTGAGTCCCTGAAACTCCAGGCACTTTTGAAATAAAGAATTGCTATAATATTCAGTTCTCACATAGCTCAATCAACATGCACGGTTTGCATTTAGTATCTGTACTTTCTTTTAAAAAAATCTTCAATAGTCTTGTTTTTATCCTATGGTTTTATGTCCAGAGTGTTCAACTGATAGAATAAAATACTGCGTGTCACAGAGCATCTGAGCACTTGAATTTTTCAGAGCTCTTTCATTCCAAGAGGAATTGTCTTCATAAATCTCTGTAAAATTTCCATGATTTCTCCTATCTCAGAAAAACCCATAGCTTGGTACACTATATATGAGGCACCATTTGTCCCACTTTTCATCCTCTCGCTCACCCATGAAATGGCACCTGCAAGTGCAACCTGACTTCACCTCGCCTCTGTTGCCCCAGGCATGGCACTTTCTGTCAGCTAGCTCACAGCACAACTAAAAGAGTGAGCGAGGCTATAAACCTGGTGGCAATCCTGGACAAATGGAGGGGGGGGCATCAGTGAATAAACGCTCCCTTCTTTGGTACCTTGAGTATGTAATGGTGACCATTACGAATGGAGCCCTGGTGGTGCAGTGGTTTAGAGCTCGGCTGCTAACCAAGTGTTGGCAGTTCGAATCCAACAGCCATTTCTTTGAAATCCTGTGCGGCAGATCTACTCTGTCCTATAGGGTCACTATCACTCAGAATCAACTCTCTCTATATATACATACATTGTTTTTTTTGGAATGGCACACTGATTAAGACCTGTGCTGCTAACCAAGAGGTCAGCTGTTCAAATCCATCAGCCACTCCTTGGAAACCCTATGGGCTAGTTCTACTCTGTCCTAGAGTATGGTTATCAGTTGGAATCAACTCCACGGTAAGGGTTTTTTTTTGTTGTTGTTATTAGAAATAAAGAGAGGGGGGGCCAAGATGGCTGACTAGGTAGACGCTACCTCGGATCCCTCTTGCAACAAAGACTCAGAAAAACGAGTGAATCGATCACATACATGACAATCTATGAACCCTGACCAACAAACACAGATTTAAAGAGTTGACCTGAGTGACAGAGACAGAGAATGAACAACTACGGGGAAGCAGAGACTGTTTTCGGAGCCTGGAGCCAGCGTCCCAGTCAGGTAACCTTGGTGCCGGGCTCAGGACTGTGCGCAGGGGACCTGAGCACCACATCCTGTGATGGTACAAACACGGGGCACAGCCCTACCCCCCTGAACTGACCTCGGGAGGGGGCCCAGCCGGTCAGTGCGGGCAGCGTGGTGATGCAGCTGGCAGGAGGAGAAGTCGCCAGGAGGCAGCAACTGGTTTTGGAGCTGGGAGTGCAGCGTCCCAGCCAGAGAACCTTGGCACGGGGCTTTGGACTGGGTGCAGGGGAGCTGAGCACCACATCCTGTGATGGTACAAACACGGGGTGCAGCCCTACCCCCCTGAACTGACCCCAGGAGGGGGCCCAGCCGGTCCGCACCAGAGGCGCGGCAACACGGCTGGCGGGAGGAGAAGTCCCTGGGAGGCAGCAACTGGTTTTGGAGCTGGGAGTGCAGGGTCCCAGCAGGAGAACCTTGGCACAGGGCTTTGGACTGGCAGCAGAGGAACTGACGGCGGCTTCTGCGGGCCTGACCCTCGGGGGCAATCTCTACCCAGCCAGTACACATAGGCGACACGCCCCTCGGGAATCTCAAGCAAGATAAGTAACTTTGTCTGTATTCCGGGGTGCTACTCTCTCCTGTTTTTCTGAACCCTCCCCTCCCCTTCCCAGGTGGCTTCATTAACATTGGAATTTCCCCAGCCAGAGGGAGAACTACTCTGCAGTTTTTCTTTTCCCTTTTTTTTTGGTCTTTTCCTAACCCATTCTTCCGGCCTGAGAGAAGCAACCACAAAAAACCCAGGGACCAAAAATCCTTCCCTAATTGGACTAAAAACACATAACCAGCTCCAGCCAAGCATATGTGATCCATATCTCGGGCTTTCATCCCTACAGGGAACAAGGTGGCTATTATAATGCAAAGGCATTTCTGATAGGGATCTGACTGCATTTTTTTTTAGCAGATTTACTGGAAAGACAAGTTTCCCAGGTCTGATACCTCTGCATATTCAACAGAGCCCTCACTGACCCACAACAGGGAACTGAGGGCTGAAGCTCCCCTCAGACCACCTAGCCTCCTGCCTTAGGGATCTAAGGAGAGTGTCACCTACCAATCTATAGAGGTACTTGCATTGGGGGCCTAAGGTACAGCTGCAGAGCCCACCCACCAAGGTGCTTTAGGAATAGAGACACATCTATCTCACTGACACTTGGGGGAAGCCTGTCAGCATCCTGCCCCCCCTGGAGTGTGAACCCCAGCTGCTACTAGAATCTGGTGCACACAACTATCACGACTACTTCTCAAGGTGGATAGGTGTTAGGGTGCAGCACACACTTGATGACCCAAAATCAGATTCTACTCAAGAATAGTGAATGGACTCAGGCATATATATCTGGTAACAGCCCAAACCAGGTGGCAATAGGCCATAAGTAAGTCAAGGGCTACAACAATCAAGACAGCACAATCTAGTAGCCTATCCACGTATATTGAAAGAAAACAAAACAAGATAAGACTCAGTGAGCAAATACAGAATAAATCACTACAAATCTTAGTGATGGCTAGGAGACAGCAGTCGATATTAAACCACATAAAGAAGCAGACCATGACTGCTTCTACAACCCCCCAAACAAAAGAATCAAAATCTTTCCCAAATGAAGATACAATCCTGGAATTATCAGATACAGAATATAAAAAACTAATTTACAGAATGCTTCAAGACATCAGGGATGACCTCAGAAATGAAATAAGGCAATCTATAGAAAAAGCCAAAGAACACACTGATAAAACAGTTGAAGAACTCAAAAAGATTATTCAAGAACATAGTGGAAAAATTAATAAGTTGCAAGAATCCATAGAGAGACAGCATTCAGAAATCCAAAAGATTAACAATAAAATTATAGAATTAGACAACGCAATAGGAAGTCAGAGGAGCAGACTCGAGCAATTAGAATGCAGAGTGGGAAATCTGGAGGATCAGGGAATTAACACCAACATAGCTGAAAAAAAATCAGATAAAAGAATTAAAAAAAATGAAGAAACCCTAAGAATCATGTGGGACTCTATCAAGAAGGATAACTTGCATGTGATTGGAGTCCCAGAACAGGGAGGGAGGGACAGAAAACACAGAGAGAATAGTTGAAGATCTGCTGACAGAAATCTTCCCTGACATCATGAAAGACGAAAGGATATCTATCCAAGATGCTCATCAAACCCCATTTAAGATTGATCCAAAAAGAAAAACACCAAGACATGTTATCATCAAACTTGCCAAAACCAAAGATAAAGAGAAAATTTTAAAAGCAGCCAGGGGTAAAAGAAAGGTCTCCTACAATGGAGAATCAATAAGAATAAGTTCAGACTACTCAGCAGAAATCATGCAGGCAAGAAGGCAATGGGATGACATATACAGAGCACTGAAGGAGAAAAACTGCCAGCCAAGGATCATATATCCAGCAAAACTCTCTCTGAAATATGAAGGCAAAATTAAGATATTTACAGATAAACACAAGCTTAGAGAATTTGCAAAAACCAAACCAAAGCTACAAGAAATACTAAAGGAAATTGTTTGGTCAGAAAACCAAAAATATCAGATACCAGCACAACACAAGGTCACAGAACAGAAGATCCTGATATCAACTCAAATAGGAAAATCACAAAAACAAATTAAGATTAATTAAAAAAAAAATACGCTCAAAACAGGGAAGCATTGAAGTCAATATGTAAAAGATCACAATAATCAAAAAGAGGGACTAAATACAGGTGGCATAGAACTGCCTTGTGGAGAGGGATACCAGATGATATAGGACAATACAAGTTAGGTTTTTACTTAGAAAAATAGGGGTAAATATTGAGGTAACCACAAAGAGGTATAACAACTCCATAACTCAAAATAAAAACCAAGAAAAATGTAACGACTCAGCAAACATAAAGTCAAATACTATGAAAATGAGGAACACACAATTTACAAAGAAAGACGTCTCAGCACAAAAAAGTAAGTGGAAAAATGAAATTGTCAACAACACACATAAAAAGGCATCAAAATGACAACACTAAACACATACTTATCTATAATTACGCTGAATGTAAATGGACTAAATGCACCAATAAAGAGACAGAGAGTCTCTGACCGGATAAAGAAACACAATCCGTCTATATGCTGCCTACAAGAGACACACCTTAGACTTAGAGACACAAACAAACTAAAACTCAAGGATGGAAAAAAATATATCGAACAAACAACAAGCAAAAAAGAGCAGGAGTAGCAATATTAATTTCTGACAAAATAGACTTTAGACTTAAATCCACCACAAAGGTTAAAGAAGGACACTACATAATGAAAAAAGGGACAATTGACCAGGAAGATATAACCATATTAAATATTTACGCACCCAATGACAGGGCTGCAAGATACATAAATTAAATTTTAACAGAACTAAAAAGTGAGATAGACACGTCCACAATTATAGCAAGAGACTTCAACACACCACTTTTGGAGAAGGACTGGACATCCAGTAAGAAGCTCAACAGAGACACGGAAGATCTAATTACAACAATCAAACAACTTGACCTCATGGACTTATACAGAACTCTCCACCCAACTGCTGCAAAGTATACTTTTTTTTCTAGCGCACATGGAACATTCTCTAGAATAGACCACGTATTAGGTCATAAAACAAACCTTTGCAGAGTCCAAAACATTGAAATATTACAAAGCATGTTCTCAGACCACAAGGCCATAAAAGTGGAAATCAATAACAGAAAAACTAGGGAAAAGAAATCAAATACTTGGAAAATGAACAACACCCTCCTGAAAAAAGACTGGGTTATAGAAGACATTAAGGAGGGAATAAGGAAATTCATAGAATGCAACAAGAATGAAAATACTTCCTATCAAAACCTCTGGGACACAGCAAATGCAGTGCTCAGAGGCCAATTTATATCGATAAATGCACACATACAAAAAGAAGAAAGAGCCAAAATCAGAGAACTGTCCCGACAACTTGAACAAATAGAAAGTGAGCAACAAAAGAATCCATCAGGCACCAGAAGAAAACAAATAATAAAAATTAGAGCTGAACTAAATGAATTAGAGAACAGAAAAACAATTGAAAGAATTAACAAAGCCAAAAGCTGGTTCTTTGAAAAAATTAACAAAATTGATAAACCATTGGCTAGACTGACTAAAGAAATACAGGAAAGGAAACAAATAACCCAAATAAGAAACGAGATGGGCCACATCACAACAGACCCAACTGAAATTAAAAGAATCATTTCAGATTATTATGAAAAATTGTACTCTAACAAATTTGCAAACCTAGAAGAAATGGATGAATTCCGGGAAAAACAATACCTACCTAAACTAACACAATCAGAAGTAGAACAACTAATTAGACCCATAACAAAAAAAGAGATTGAAACGGTAATCAAAAAAACTCCCAACAAAAAAAAAGCCCTGGCCCGGATGGCTTTACTGCAGAGTTCTACCAAACTTTCAGAGAAGAGTTAACACCACTACTACTAAAGGTATTTCAAAGCATACAAAATGACGGAATACTACTTAACTCATTCTATGAAGCCACCATTTCCCTGATACCAAAACCAGGTAAAGGCATCACAAAAAAAGAAAATTACAGACCGATATTCCTCATGAACATTGATGCAAAAATCCTCAACAAAATTCTAGTCAATAGAATTCAACAACATATCAAAAAAATAATCCACCATGACCAAGTGGGATTAATACCAGGTATGCAAGGCTGGTTTAATATTAGAAAAACCATTAATGTAATCCACCATAGAAATAAAACAAAAGACAAAAACCACATGATCTTATCAATTGATGCAGAAAAGGCATTTGACAAAGTCCAACACCCATTTATGATAAAAACTCTCACCAAAATAGAAATTGAAGGAAAATTCCTCAATAGTACAAAGCCAACAGCGAACATCACTCTAAATGGAGAGAACCTGAAAGCATTTCCCTTTGGAACGGGAACCAGACAAGGATGCCCTTCATCACCGCTCTTATTCAACATTGTGCTAGAGGTTCTAGCCAGAGCAATTAGGCTAGACAAAGAACTAAAGGGCATCCGGATTGGCAAGGAAGAAGTAAAATTATCTCTATTTGCAGATGACATGATCTTATACACAGAAAACACTAAGGAATCCTCCAGAAAGCTACTGAAACTAATAGAAGAGTTTGGCAGAGTCTCAGGTTATAAGATAAACATACAAAAATCACTTGGATTCCTCTACATCAACAAAAAGAACACCGAAGAGGAAATAACCAAATCAATACCATTCACAGTAGCCCCCAAGAAGATAAAATACTTAGGAATAAATCTTACCAAAGATGTAAAAGACCTATACAAAGAAAACTACAAAGTACTACTACAAGAAATTAAAAAGGACCTATTTGAGTGGAAAAACATACCTTGCTCATGGATAGGAAGACTTAACATAGTAAAAATATCTATTCTACCAAAAGCCATCTATACATACAATGCTCTTCCGATCCAAATTCCAATGACACTTTTTAATGTGATGGAGAAACAAATCACCAATTTCATATGGAAGGGAAAGAAGCCCCGGATAAGTAAAGCATTACTGAAAAAGAAGAAGAAAGTGGGAGGCCTCACTCTACCTGATTTTAGAACCTATTATACAGCCACAGTAGTCAAAACAGCCTGGTACTGGTACAACAACAGACACATAGACCAATGGAACAGAATTGAGAACCCAGATATAAATCCATCCACATATGAGCAGCTGATATTTGACAAAGGCCCCGTGTCAGTTAATTGGGGGAAAAGATAGTCTTTTTAACAAATGGTGCTGGCATAACTGGATATCCCTTTGCAAAAGAATGAAACAGGGCCCATACCTCACACCATGCACAAAAACTAACTCCAAGTGGATCAAAGACCTAAACATAAAGACTAAAACGATAAAGATCATGGAAGAAAAAGTAGGGACAACCTTAGGAGCCCTAATACAAGGTATAAACAGAATACAAAACATTACCAAAAATGACGAAGAGAAACCAGATAACTGGGAGCTCCTAAAAATCAAACACCTATGCTCATCTAAAGACTTCACCAAAAGAGTAAAAAGACCGCCTACAGACTGGGAAAGAATTTTCAGCTATGACATCTCCAACCAGCGCCTGATCTCTAAAATCTATATGATTCTGTCAATACTCAAGCACAAAAAGACAAACAACCCAATCAAGAAGTGGGCAAAGGATATGAACACACATTTCACTAAAGAAGATATTCAGGCAGCCAACAGATACATGAGAAAATGCTCTCGATCATTAGCCATTAGAGAAATGCAAATTAAAACTACGATGAGATTCCATCTCACTCCAACAAGGCTGGCATTAATCCAAAAAACACAAAATAATAAATGTTGGAGAGGCTGCGGAGAGATTGGAACTCTTATACACTGCTGGTGGGAATGTAAAATGGTACAACCACTTCGGCATTATCTTAAACAGTTAGAAATAGAACTACCATACAACCCAGAAATCCCACTCCTCGGAATATACCCTAGAGAAACAAGAGCCTTCACACAAACAGATATAAGCACACCCATGTTTATTGCAGCTCTGTTTACAATAACAAAAAGCTGGAAGCAACCAAGGTGTCCATCAACAGATGAATGGATAAATTGTGGTATATTCACACAATGGAATACTACGCATCGACAAAGAACAGTGATGAATCTGTGAAACATTTCATAACATGGAGGAACCTGGAAGGCATTATGCTGAGCGAAATTAGTCAGAGGCAAAAGGACAAATATTGTATAAGACCACTATTACAAGATCTTGAGAAATAGTATAAACTGAGAAGAACACATACTTTTGTGGTTACGAGGGGGGAAGGGAAGGAGGGTGGGAGAGGGTCTTTTACTGATTAGTTAGTAGATAAGAACTGCTTTAGGTGAAAGGAAGGACAATACTCAATACATGGAAGGTCAGCTCAACTGGACTGGACCAAAAGCAAAGAAGTTTTTGGGATAAACTGAATGCTTCAAAGGGCAGCGGAGCAAGGGTGGGGGTTTGGGGACCATGGTTTAAGGGGACTTCTAAGTCAATTGGCAAAATAATTCTTTTATGAAAACATTCTGCATCCCACTTTGAAATGTGGCATCTGGGGTCTTAAATGCTAACAAGCGGCAATCTAAGAAGCATCAATTGGTCTCAACCCACCTGGATCAAAGGAAAACGAAGAACACCTAGGTCACACGATAACTAAGAGCCCAAGAGACAGAAAGGGCCACATGGACCAGAGACCTACATCATCCTGAGACCAGAAGAACTAGTTGGTGCCCAGTCACAACCGATCACTGCCCTGATAGGGAGCACAACAGAGAATCCCTGAGGGAGCAGGAGATCAGTGGGATGCAGACGCCAAATTCTCATAAAAAGACCATACTTAATGGTCTGACTGAGACTAGAGGAATCCCGGCGGTCATGGTCTCCAAACCTTCTGTTGGCCCAGGACAGGAACCATCCCCGAAGACAACTCATCAGACATGAAAGGGACTGGCCAGTGGATAGGAGAGACATGCTGATGAAGAGTGAGCTAATTATATCAGGTGGACACTTGAGACGGTGTTGGCATCTCCTGTCTGGAGGGGGGATGGGAGGATAGAGAGAGTTGGAAGCTGGCAAAATTGTCACGAAAGGAGAGACTGGAAGGGCTGACTCATTAGGGGGAGAGCAAGTGGGAGTATGGAGTAAGGTGTATATAAACTTATATGTGACAGTTTGACTTGATTTGTAAACGTTCGCTTGAAGCTCAATAGAAGTTAATAAAAAAAAAGAAATAAAGAAAGGTGTCCTGGTTGTGCACTGGTTAAGTGCTTGCTCCCTAACCAAAAAGTTGGCAGTTCGAACCCACCTAGCTGGCACCTAATTACAAAAACAATTTATTCAACAAATGGTTGTTGACATATTCTGTGTATTTTTCTATACACTTTCATGTATGAATGTAACAGAAAAAAATCTCTAACCTCCTTGACCTTACATTATACTTGGTGCGGACAGACAGACAATACGCCATATAAATAAGTAAAATAAGTAGCTTAACATATACTACTCTGGCTGCAGGGCAAATAAAACTGGGAGAGGATAAGTAGTGATGATAAGGTATAACAATTATAGATATGGTGGCTCTTAGTTATCTAGTGCTGCAATAACAGAAATACTACAAGTGGATGGCTTTAACAAAGAGCAGTTTATTTCCTTACAGTAAAGTAGGCTAAAAGTCCAAACTCAGGGTGTCAGCTCCAGGAAAATTCTTTCTCTCTCTGTCAGCCTTCTCATCACTCTTCCCCTGAACTAGGAGCTCCCAGCACTGCTTTCTTGGAAGTACGAAGTACCCCCTCTCTGCTAACTCTCTTTCCTTGAGAGATAAAAGGTGGTGTAGGCCACCCCCCAAGGAAACTCCCTTTACATTGGATTAGGAATGTGACCTGGTAATGGTGTTACAATCCCACCCAAATCCTCTTCAACATAAAATTTAAAAAAACAACTACAAAATGGAGGACAACCACAGAATACTGGGAAACATGGCCTAACCAAATTGATATGCACATTTTTGGGGGGGCATAATTCAACCCATGACAGTGGTCTTATATTGGTTTTACTGAAAAATGTCACTGAACATTTCAATAAATACATTCTAGACCCATGCTTTCATAAATATCTATCCCAGTATAGTAGTCAGGGCACAAAGAGAAATTATAATCTCTGACAGATATATACCCAAAGACTATACATACAGGAAATCAGAGCGGTAAATTTGTAGTAAAAGATAAAGACATAGGCAATGTCAAACTCTAGAATTCTAGGTATGGCTCCTAACGCAAACGTTGACAGTTCAAATCCGCTAACAGCTCCTTGGAAACCATATGAGACAATTGTACTCTATCCTGTAGGGTCACTTTGAGTCAGAACCAACTCGATGGCAATGGGTTTGAGTTAAAGGGGGGAAGGTTAAAAAGGAGAAGTCCTTGCATATGACAAAAGAGAAAGACTAGGTTAGATGCCAATAATATGGTGGTAGTTTGTTCAAGAAAATATGAAGACGTTGAAAGTTGGGACTGATCCCTCCAAGGGTAGAAGACAACATGTTTGTATCTGAGTATGAAACAGTGGTATCATTAGTGTGTGTTCTTCTTAATGCCAAGGCCACAGTTTCATTAGTAATTCTCTCATCCTGAGTCAGTTCTTATTATAATGTCTTGTTCCCTTGCCAGAAGTATTCCACACAAATGCATTAATTATCTCTTGGTTGATTTGACAAGGTAAATGCTAGATTTAGCAAGCCATATAATGATAATTCTACACTCAACAAAAAGTAACAAATAAAAATCAACATTTTATTTCTCAACTCCATTCCAAACAACTTTTGGTATTACATCCTATTACATTTTTGGCTATCTAAACTTGTTGAGAGTGAATGTTTTAGATATTATTTCTTCTTTTTTCTCTGCATTTATTTTCTCTTCACCTAGAATAACCTTAGAACAAAACAGGATTCTTTTTAGAAACTCCGTTTTTCTTTATTGTCAGAGTTTAGCCATCAATAAAATCACCTTTAGTTGTACTTTTGGAAGGTGTTAGCCTAAGCTAGGTGACTTTTTCTTTGATTCAGACAACTTATAGCTTTCAAATATGCAGTAACTGCAATGTTTGGGGGACTGCCTAATTACTCTTCTTACAGAATGAATTCTACCTATTGATTTACCTTGAAACTTTTGAAGTGCAAGGCTCTATATAAAATAAATATTGATTTTATATGCACCTAGTAAATAGAAAATTAGGCTATAGACCCAGAGTACATAAAATGGAGCTGAAAGAGGCCTAGAAAAGACCTAGCTTAGACAACAGCAGTAAAAGTCACAGGCTCGCCAGCGTGTCTTAGAAAGGCAATTCAGCTGACCTTGAGCAAACCACTTCAGCTTATTCATCCGCAAGACAAGGATGCTAATGTGTATTCCACTTCTTCCATTAAGATTTATGATCTAATATTTACAAAATCACCATGGTTTCCTTGAAAAAGGGGGAATATCTACATGTAAACATTATTTAGGCATGATGAATAAGTGGATCAAATCGCTTTTATGCCTCTTTCCATCTTCATAGAAACTCAGATATTTGTCAAGTTTTTACCATGTGCCCAATGAGCGGAGCTCCTCTGACATGATATAAAAGGACTGGGAGAAATCCTGGCTCTGTCATTACAAGTTCTAGGACTGCAAAAATGTCATTATCTCTCTGTGACTCAGTTTTCTCCAGAAGAAAAATGAGGATGATAAATTTTGTCTACTACATGAGACTGTGAAATTATATATGTAAAAGTCCTTTGAGAACTGGTTACAATTTTGAATACCAAAATACTAAATGGGATCAAAATATCTAGTAAATATAATAATACTTAGAGGCTTTTGCTTGTATGTTTTTTGCTTTTTTTTAATCGAGATTTTACAAAGACCTTAAATGCTTTAGCTGGGAATGTCTGAACGTAGGGAATAAAATATCTGACTTCACAGATTACTTGAGAATATATATATAAAATAATTACGGTTCCTGCAACACTTTTCAATTTTTTGTTAAAGAATTTTTTCCCCAAAACTTAAATATGGGTTGAGATTTATGTCCAATTTGATATTTTCCTGATGGTTGGTTTTCTTCCCTTTCTGTGCTGTCAAAATATGGCTCGCACGTTATGTGTGTACCACTATATGCTGTTTAAACCTGAGACATTAGCTATTTTATTATTAACTATTTTCACTGAGGAATGTATTTCAGTTCTCACGTATTATTAGACCTGCATTACATAAAATGTATAAATAGCAGTATTTATGCAAAATGTGACACTTTAAAGTGTTTTCATTATTACACTCACATGTATTTACTGACTTTCTTCATTAATTTTTTCATGGCTTTAGATTCTGAGAAAACGGTGATAAAGGAGACAGGCTAGTTTCCTGCCTATGTGGAACACATGTTCTGGTTGGGAGATAGAGAAAATAAACATGCTAAGTAAGTAATAAGAAAATGATCAGTTGGCAATAAATTATATGCAAGACGGTAAAATAGGACACTTTGTTAGACATCAGGGAAGGCTTGCCTTCTTGATTTAGGAGGCAGCATTCACGTTGAGATCTGAATGTAAGAAGGACTTATGTGTACCAAAAGGAAACAAAACATTCCAGGAAGGGAAAATACCCAGAGCAAAGGCTTTATGGCAGGAACATATGAGGTGTGTTCAAAGAACAGCAAGAAAACCAGGGTGACTGACATTCAGTTGGTGGGCAGTACCAGCTACCAGTTGCCCTCACACTGATTCTGACCCATGGTAACCCCATGCGTGTCAGAGTAGAGCTAAGCTCCATAGGGTTTTTAATGGCTAACCTTTCAGAAGTAGGTTGCCAGGGCCTTTCTTCTGAGGCACCTCTGCTGGACTCCAACCTCCAATCTTTTGTTTAGCCTCAAAGTGTGTTAACTGTTTATAACACCCAAAGACTCCTTGGTGAGCAGGAGAGAGGTCCAAGATGAGATTGCCAAAGTCAGTCTGGAGCCAATCATTTAAGACATTATAATTTTAATCAAATAACTATAATAGACGTTAAAGGGTCTAAGCTGAAAGCAAGAATAACAACCATGAAGGTTTTATCTCAGCAGGGGAAGATTGTAACTCTTAGGTAGTAGTAGTGGCGATGGAAAAATGTGGGCAGATTTGAGCTACATTTGGGACATAGAGTTAATGGGGTCTGCTGGGATCAGTCAGATACAGGAAGCAACAGAAAGAAACAAATCAAAAATTAAACTAGATATTTTGGTGTACGCAACTTCCTTTGTGCAAGGCAATTTTGTGGCATATGAAAATGATCCATACACGGATTAATTCAATCTTATCATGGCATCTTACTGCTTCCAGACTCAACACTTAATATTTCTAAAGTCAAAATTTGATTCAGTATACGCTACTAATGAGATCTTTTGAGTGGAATTAGACCATTCCATTGTAAGAATGTGCCATAATGAAGCATACTCAAGTTAAAAAATTAATATAATGTTTTCTTTAAAAATGATTTCAAGTTCAGTTGTTCAGAGAAGCGGCCCCCCACACTTATTCTTATGTCTCATTCAAGAATGTGGACATTTACACAATATTGTAATTTACCACAATACACTTTTCATCTGTTGAAAAATATGAAATTTCTGGCTCATTTCTAATTTGGACAAAATATATGGCTTAACTTCTAAAAGAAAAAAATAAATTTACAACCGCACAATATAGCAAAAGCTAAATGCAAAGACAATCACTTTAAAATTACATAAAATATTATAGAGATTGTGACCTTCATGCTTTACCAGTGTGTAACATTTTCTAAGTTCCAAAAAGAAAGTGATATCCTAAATGATAATGATAAATTAATACAGTTAAAAAAAACAATGCTCTAAACGTTTATTTCTATGATAGCTAAAAATTTTTATAAGACTTCATATGGAGAGTCTCACTCAATAAAATAAATATTTCAGTTGAGTGCACCCCAAATACAGAGGTAGGGCTTGTTAACCACATAAGGAAAAACTGGACACAAAGATGTAAAACTCAATTTAATTGTCAACATCAAACCTAAAATGGAAATCCTTTGACTTTTGTTTACAACATTCCTGCCACTATTGAGTCATGTTCTTTGGCCTCAACAGGACCACTTCAGTGCTGCTCAGAAATCATACTGAGTTGCTAAGAACCCATTCTAAGATCTATTCCCTCAGAAGCAGATCTTAAGACACAAATTATAGTGCAAAAGTTTTTTTGGGTGATGAAACAGAGAAGCCACAAAAAGGTGTATTCCCAATCCAGTTACTGCGATGAGCAACTGGAGCTCAGTCCTTCCAGAAAAGCTGGGACATGATGTTAAACCTGCGTCAAATTGTCCTGAACAAAAGGCAAGAAGCCGGGATATATGTGTCCTTTTACTTCCATTTGAAATTGCCTTTAGCTGCTCCTGGAAGCGTTGGATCCCTGGCACGTCTTGCGCGCCTCTCATGTGAACCAACAGAAAATCCTCAGGAGAGTCACAGGTACTTTCAGGAGGGACCCATCGTTATTAAAAAGAAAAGCTTCAGCTTTTTTTTTTTTCCAGCTTGATTCATAGGAATAAAAATTTGCTTCAAAACTATCATAAAATTACAATGATTTTAGGGTCTGGAATACATGGTAGTCACTGGCTGGCAGTAGAATACGACTCCAGCATTAAGTCTTGGTGTTTATACAGAAAGGGCTATATCACAAATTTGGGAGCCCTGATGGAGCAGCAGTTAAGAGATCAGCTGCTAACCAGAAGGTTGGTAGTTCAAATCCACCAGCAACTTATTGGAAACCCCATGAGGCAGTTCTACTCTACCCTATAGGGTCACTATGAGTTAGAATCAACTCGAGGGCAACAGGTTTTTTGTTGTTGTTATATCACTATTTTAGATTCCTTAGCATTTATACACTGATGAGGGACAATGATCAGTGTGCATAAACTAAATAATCTAATAAAATCTATTGAGACATTAAATAAAAAGTAAACATAGTCTGCACTTTGGAGCATTTAGTGGCCATCATGTGGATTTCATTATAAAAGCTGATTATTTAGTGAATCAATTTTCCAATGGCTTAATGTCTTACCCTCATCGTATAGTCAAAAAGAATCTGTTGAATAAGTGAAATATTGCACAATTTTACTAATATGCCAGAGAGCAATCCATTTAATAATGATACCTACCATTTATTGAGTGCCTTCTCTGTGAAATGCACTTCGAAATATTTTACTTATATTAAATAGTCCAGGAAGCAGATATTAGCTCCATTTACATGAGGAAATTAAGAAAATTGAGACATTTTAACTCCTTATTATAGTGTATTTATTTAACAAAATTGTAATATTCAGTCAACATTTATAAAATAAATTCATCCCATATAGTTTTTTTTTTTTTATGGTAGATAATAAGCTTCTTCTTCCAAAATCATTGGAGCCAAAAAATTAAGAGCCAAGCTATCTGGGCAATATGGATGGTTAGGAGAGTAAGCATTAAGATTTGCTGTTAGTCATCATAGAGTTGACCCTAACTCAAGATGACCCAGTGTGTGCAGAGCAGAACTGCAGTCCATATCGTTTTCAAGGTTGTGACGTTTTTGGAAGTAGAGCGCCAGTCCTTTTCCCAAGGTGCCTCTGAGTAGATTCAAACTGCCAACCTTTCATTTAATAGCCAAGCACTTAACTATTTGTACCACTTAGGGTCACTGGGTGGTGCAGATGGTTAACAGACTAGGCTGCTAACCAAAAGATTGGAGGTTTGAGTCCACCCAGAGGCACCTTGGAAGAAAAGTCTAGTGACCGACTTCTGAAAAATCAGCCACTGAAAACCCTGTGGAACACAGTTCTACTCTGACACTCAGGCTTTGCTATGAGTCAGACTCCAGAGAAACTGGCTAGAAGATATAAAGCCCAGATATTATTTACTGATAGACTGAAGTTTGACAATGGAAAAAATATAAAAGGAACAGACATGATATTGAAATTTGTCTATTAGGACCTATCATTTATTTCTTCTGTAAAAATACGTTGAGTGGCTACTGTGTACAGAAAAAAATCTGAAACTATTTTTTGGTTATAATAATGGCGACAATTTGTTTTCATAATTTTATTTACCAAATTTGTGAATATGTTTGTCAGATTTTCCTAAGAAGTTCCAGAAGGATGTCCTTGAGCCCAGGATTCACAGAGAAGGCAAAGGTTCTAAAAAGAAAAAAAAATTACAATCCTAGATATGGAAAAGTAAGGAAGGATTAAAATAAAATGAATTTAATTGAAACAAACTTCAATTAAAAATAAGGATTTATACTTTATGGAATTCAGAAACATATGGACATGTGCCAGATAATATACAACAAATATGTAAACAGAGTCAGAACATACTGAGGCCTACTAAGTTAATTAATTTTAATATAAGACATTTATAGAAACACCTTAGGAAACTGGAGCCCTGTTGGCACAGTGATTAAGAGCTTGGCTGCTAGCCAGAGGGTTGGAAGTTTGAATCCGCCAGGTGCTCCTTGGAAACCCTATGGGGCAGTTCTACTGTGTCCTATAGTGTTGCTAGAGTTGGGATCGACCTGATGGCAATGGGTTTGGTTTTGGTTTTTACAGGAAATTGGCATTACTAGTGTGTTTATATGAGCTTCATACAACAGTGTGAAAAATACT
Source organism: Loxodonta africana (assembly GCF_030014295.1). Classification (NCBI taxonomy): domain Eukaryota; kingdom Metazoa; phylum Chordata; class Mammalia; order Proboscidea; family Elephantidae; genus Loxodonta; species Loxodonta africana. Next base: position 20,265,605 of record NC_087362.1, read on the forward strand.
TAAGGAGTATATCTACAAAAGATCTATGAGACCAGAAAACATAACAAAGGGGCTAATAGGTTCCTTTTGCAAATATGGTGAGGCTAAGGATGACAAAGTTTGTGAATATCTAAGGTACTGCAATTAAAAAGAAAATTAAGTGTTGTCTATAAAAATATCATTCAATGCCCTGGATTTTCTCATGTATAAGAATTTGGTATAACTCAAGGTATACAGAATGGAATATGTTTTCACCTTGATTTTGAAAGAGAGTTAAAAGCCCATTGCCATCAAGTTAATTCCAACTTGTAGTGACCCTAAAGGACAGATTAGAACTGCCCCACAGAGCTTCCAAGGAGCAGCTGGTAGATTTGAACTGCTGACCTTTAAGTTAGCAGCCAAGCTCTTAACCACTCCAAATGCAAAAGGTGGGAGAATCTTGAAAGTTACAGTTTTTACTTTTAAGGGTAGACTTCAAGTTTGTAAGTTTAATAAAACATTGAAAGCAGTCAGGTCTCATCTCAACCTGAGACTTTAAAAATGGCCCGTCAGTCAGAGAACAGAGGACCATGAGAAAAGGAAGAGGCTAATCTATGCTATAAGAAGCTGTAGAGATGATAGGCATCCCAGGATATTATCAGACATCAGAATACTAGTTAACGCTTGCCGTTTCAAATTCTAGCAAAATATCAAACTTTTCAAGCCACAGGTTTTCAAAATCTGTTACAAAATTCAAAAAGATGTTTTAAATGTTTAACCATTTGATAATTAAATTAGCCATGTTTAAAATCACCAACATTTTTAATGTACCGAAAGGGATATTCGTATTAATGGTTTTTCTCTTGCTCCTTTGTTTTACATGACTGACATGTGTTTTGTTTCCTTAAGGGCAAGGGTAACATCCCATTCTCATAAGAATGTTACACTTACCATGTATTAGGATCTAAATCGGTTGTCAAAGAGACCTGAAATAACAGAAACTTAGAGATGTGAAAAGCTTATGTTCCACATGAATAAAAGGGCTGGTACATTGGCTGTGTTCCACAGTCATGAAGGAACAGGCTTCTTCTCTGCCGTCCTTCTATGTACCCTAGTCCCTGTGCTCTTCTTCAAGATCGAGGAGAGCTTACCATCTGGTCCATATTCCACCCATCATGTAGAAAAAAGGAGATAATTGGAAAGGCATGCTTCTTATCTTTGAAAGCACAGATTAGCAGTTGCTTTCATTACTTCCACTAACATCCTATTGACCAGAATTTAATCTACTTGGCTATATACGCACATGGCTATAGGCAAGAGAAGCTGCAAAAGGCAATCTTCAATCTGTATGGCTTTATATCCAGCTAAATATTGTATTAGTGTGGAAAAAGTGGAAGACAGAGATTGGGTGCCAATTAGATGTTGCTACCAGAGAACTCAATGAATACTTTAAAAAAATTAATAAGTAAATATGTTTTAATTATGGTATTCCTAGTATTCAAATATACTTTTAGAAACTCATGACAAAATAGGGTTTCCTCTTCTCTGACATAGAAATAGAGAATATCTATGAACTATTTTTTTAATTCGTTGATAAGATCAAATAGCTGTAATCTACCTAATAATGTATGAGTAGTCATATTTAAACTACTTTTCATTAATTGTTTTACTTTTTTTTAAATAAGGGAAAGAATCAAAGATACAGCTTTGTTAATTCTTATGCTATTTCTAATGACAATTCGTCCTGTCATTTTATTTGTGGAGCCATGTGACTTAATTTCATACTGGTTTTAATTTTGGAAATGAATGTCTACTATATTTACACTTACATATAATCATACGTTTTATACATAAAGATATTATCAGAATTTAAGTAAACATATATATTTTGTATTGATTTTCTTTTTTAATTTAGCACTGTGTTTACTTAGATATAATTTTCCATTAATTTCCCTGAAAAGTTCTAAGTTAAAGAAAAATCATTATTAGCATATTAACTTTTACTCTTTCAATGGTTCTAGTTATATGATATGTAGGTCCCAAATTAATTTTATACTGTTATGAAAGAATGCATACAATCTTAAATTCAAAAAAGAGAATAGCTCTTTATTTAATATAACTATGTATTTTTTTTTTTTTATGTATTTGACATTCAGGTAAGCTATCTAAAATATCCATGTAGCAATAGAATCTTAATCCTCCTGACTCAGAAATAGCAGTACTAATTTAGGTAGAAAGACTTAGCAGAAAAGATGACAAATTCTAAAAAATACCAAGAGTTATTATTGAAATGAACTAACTGCTGTTAAAAAGGAAACCGTGGTGGCTTAGTGGTTAAGTGCTATGGCTGCTAACCAGAAGGTCAGCAGTTCGAATCCACCAGGTGCTCCTTGGAAACTCTATGGTGCAGTGCTACTCTGTCCTACAGGGTCGCTATGAGTCGGAATCGACTCCATGGCAATGGGTTAGTGGATTGCTGTTAAAAAAAAAACTTCAGTGTTTAAAACCTGAGTGTTACATTCTGGAATACTTAACACTTTTTGGTCAAAAGAAAGCGCTTATCTATTAATTATCGTTATTCCTATCACTCAAAAAATCCCCTACCAATGATCGGTGATATGATATTATTTAATAGTTAAAAAAAAAAAAAAAAAAGATCGAGTTATTTGAGTTCTCTCAGAGTAAAACACACCAATCAAAATTAACTTGCTGTTCTGGTTTCCACTTTTACTTAGAAACAGCGTGGACATCATCTTCCCAGCCCTCACAACGCGAGAAAAGCTAAACAAACTGAAAATCGATGACTTTTATTTGAGCCATCAAATAACTGATGTCATAGGACAAATCACCACCTAAAAAATGAAGAGACAGCTAAATACAGAGAATACAGATAAGCTTACCTGAAACACGGGACCCAATATTTGGTAAAAAAAAAAAAAAAAAAAACCCGTTTAGGTCAAGTCAATTCCGACTCATAGTGACCCTATATTTGTAGGAACACTTGCATGGTAACCTTGAGAAATTGCCGAAGGCTGAATGTGGACTAGATTGAGAGTTAAAAATTCTGGATGCTCAGTCTGATGGAGGGCCCTCCACACTTTCATGAGTTTTATATACAGAAGTTTCTCCTGGTTCGCAAAGTGAAGTCGATTAGAAAAAGCTCCTCAAGTTTGGCTGGGGAGGTGGAGGGGGGGAGTCTCTTTTCTTTATGCAAACACCACACGCCTACCGCATTTGTTTGCCAGCAATGCCCTACTCCCATGAAGTGTTTTCATAAGCGTGCTATGCTAATTTTATTTTATAGCAACATGTAAAAAAGTCAGGATGGGGCACTTACGAAAATACCTTGTGGGAGAAGGGTGCGACACATGTTATTTGTGTAGAAATACGGTAAATAATTTGTGTAAAATAACCCAGAGTTCTCCACAACAAAGTTCTACCCAGCAAAGAAAAAAGTTCACCGGATCCTTAGTGACTTAAAAAAAAAAAAAAGTGACTTAGCAGAAGAGAAATTACCCACATGCAGCTTCCTCTAGCCTTTCCGTTCACATAAGGAGGAAAAAAAAAAAAGCCTGACAAGCACTAGTGAAGGTCTCAGTATGGTGGTACAGACACGATGAAACATTGAGACCTAATCATAGGACTACAGAATGCTTCCGCTGTGCCACACTTCGCCACCACTATAACATGGTTTCTGAATAACAGCAGTGGATTGCAGCAGAAAGAAAGATGGGGCACTATTTAAGGAGGAGGTTTCAGGGAAACCCAGAGATGAAAGGAAAGACAAAAACAAAACAAAGACACTAGAGAAAATTGAAGCCTCTGACACCTACAGCTACAGCAAAAACACAGCCTAACTACTTGCAAGATTAACATAAACCTGCTTACCCTTTCAGATTCTGGCAAAATATCAAACTTTTCAAGCCATGGATTTTCAAAATCTGTTATAAAATTGAAAATGATTTTTTAAATTAAATGTTTAACCATCCCAGCATTCTCAAAAGTCATAACCCCATTCTAGCATCTGGTTTCTGTCCCAAATCTCCTCTTCTGAATAACCTAAGTCATGTGTAGATGATATTCTCAGTACGGTTCATCCAGTGGCAAAATTTCTATTGGTGGACCTGGTGAAACCTAAGGTACCAGGTATCAACAAAGGCAAGGAAAAAAAAAAAATCTCATGAGACAAAGCCAATATTAAAACCAGACTCAGATATGGCAGCGATTTTGGAAATACCAGATTGGGTACTAAAAATAACTATGAATGATATGCTAATACAGAGTCCTGGCAGCAGAGCAGTTAAGCGCTAGACAGCTAAATGGAAGATAGGTGGTTTGAACCCACCCAGCAGCTCTGTAGGAGAAAGGCTTGGCAATCTGTTTCCACGCATATTACAAGCTAGAAAAACCCATGGATCAGTTCTACTCTGCCGCACGGGGTGACTATGAGTTAGAATTGACTCAACAGCACCCAACAACAACAAAAATACGCTAAGAAATCTAAAGGAAAAAGTGGACAACATACAATAGTAGATGGGTAATGTAAGCAGAGATGAAACTCTAAGAATGAATAAAAAGGAAATGCTAAGAATAAAGAAAAAACACTGTCAAAAATGAATGTTTTCAATGGGCTCAGCAGTAGACAGACATGTCCAAGGGAAGAATCAGTGAGCTTGAAGACGTATCAGTGGAAACTACCCAAAACACAAAACAAAGGGAAAAAAGAATTAAAAAAAAAAGAATATCCAAGAACAGTAAAACAATTACAAAAGTTATAATATACACATAATTGGAATACTAGGAGAAGAGAGAAAGGAGCAGAAAATATATGTGAAGAAATAATGACCTATAATTTTTCAAAATTAATGATATAAACCAAACCACAGATCCAGGAAGCTCGGAGAACATCAAACAGAATAAACACCACATATATGTGTGTGTGTGTGCACACGAGTGTATTTTCACCCCATCCCAGCACCCTCAAATGTCATAACCCATGCTAGCATCTATCCAAAAATCTCCTCTTCTGAATAACCTAAATCATATATGGATGAGATTCTCTGTTGGGTTCACCCAGTGGCAAAATTTCTATTAGTGGATGTGTGAAACCTAAGATACAATCTATCAACTTCCAAATTACAATGGTGGAACAGATGTAAATTGGACATTTCATTTCAAAAGGAAGAAATTAGAGGGAAAGAAGAAGTCATGAGTACCAAGGAAATTTGAAACCCAGCAAGGAAAATTTCATCAGATTTCAAGACTTAAAAATAAATTTCTGTTCTCCAGGCACATCTGGTGGTATACTCGCCCTTGGAAGTCTGGGAGACAGCCCTGCCTCCAGATTATGGGTCACAGCCCCTTAACCCTGGTCTTTGGCCCTACTCACGCATCCCTGGGCATCAGTCCCAATTTTCTGGCCCATTGGAACATCAGCTCCATCTTCTTGGGTTTGGACAATACCTCTGTTTTTATAACTCATTAGGTCACTGATTCCACCCTCTTTTTCCTTGGTGGTCATGTTCTCCAGGCCCACTGATATTGGTGGCCCCACCCCTTGGAATCAAGGTGGTGGCCTCACCCTTTGAAACCTAGGCATTAACCCTGTCCTTTGAAGCCTAGGCAATTGTCTCACCCTCTGAAACTGAGGAAGCATCTGTTCACTGTGCTCTTGTTGGCAGTCCTGTTTGTTTCTGAACTGCTCCCAGAATCATCCTTTCTTATTCTTGAAGGTCAATAGGTGTTTACAGCCAAGTAAATCCACTGGCCATTCCTTGCCTATAGATTACCAAGAGACAGAGAGCTTTCCTTCATCTCATCCAATCTCTGCCCCCTTCAGTCTAAGCCTACATAGTGGGTTGAACCCATGGGCCACACTCCTCATCTGTTTAGCAAATGGTTATTCAGCTACACCTTTGGTGTTCTGTCCCGAACATGCACTTAATTTTGCACCAAAAAATTTTCTAAATTTTCATGTTTTGGTTTCTTTTTGCTTAAGAGTTCATGCCTCAATTTATATTTTTCCTCTTGTACTTTACTATAAGTTACAAGGAGAAACCAGACTGCCCAGTCAAAGTCTTACTTAGAAATCTCCTCAGTGAAATATTCAAGGTTATCACTTACAAGTTCTACCTTCCACAAAACATTTTCTAGGTAGAAAATCCCAAAGAAAATCCCTGAAACTCATAAGCAATTACAGATGGAGACAAGATTGGTATGCAATGGTCAACTACTTTCCTATGAACAATAGAAATTTGAAATTAAAAACACAACACCATTTATAGTAGCACAAAAAAATACTTATTATACATCTAACAAAATATGTACATGTTCTATATGAGGAAAATGACAAAGCTCTGAGGAGATAAATCAAAGTTCTAAATAAATGGAGAGATATTTCATGTTTATGGATTAAAAAAATTATCATTGCTAAGATGTCAAGTCTCTTCAGCTGATCTATAGATTCAATCCATTCCTCATCATAATCCCAATAAATTATTTTCTGGAAACTGACAAAATGATTGCAGAAGTTTATAAGCAAAAGAAAAAGAAGCGTAATAGTCAACACAATGCTGACAAAGAACAAAGCCAGAGGACTGACACTAGCTGACTTTAAGATTTACTATAAAGCTACAGCAATCAACACAGCATGGCACTGGTAAAAGAACAGACAAAGTGAACAATGGAACAGAATAGAGAACCCAGGAATAGACTCACACAAATATAATCAAGTCATATTTGACAAAGTAGCAAAGGTAATTTAATGACAAAACAGTCTTTTCAACAAATAATCCTGGAAATACTGGACATACACATACCAAAATATCTAGACACGGAGCTCACATATTTCACAAAAATTAACTCAAAAGGATTTTAGATAGATCTAAATGTAAACTGCAAATCTATAAAAGTTCTAGAAGATGACGTAAAGAAAAAACTAGGTGGCCTTGGGTTTGGCAATGAGTTTTTAAATACAGCACTAAAAGCACATTCCATGAAAGAAAATAGTGAGAGATTGGACTTTATTAAAATTAAAACTTTTGCTCTGTGAAATGTACTCTTAAGAGAATAAAGAGACAAGACATAGACTTTGAGAAAATATTTGCAAATCACACATCTGATAAAGGTCTTGTCTTCAAAATATGCAAAGAGCTCTTAAAACTCAACAACAAGAAAACAACACAATTACAAAATGGGCAAGATATCTGAAGAAACACCTCACCAAAGAAGATCTATAAATGGCAAATAAACATATGAAAAGATGCTCATCATATGTCATTAGGGAATTGCAAATTAAAACAATGAGATACCATTACACATGTATTGGAATGGTCAAAGTTAAAATAATAATAATAAAACTGTCAGTACCAAATGCTGATGAGAATAAAGAGTAACAGGGACGCGGACTTACAGCTAAAGAGAGTGCAAAATGGCACAGCAGCTTTTGAAGCTAAAGATAATCTTAGCATATGCCCACTTATCATGATTTTAAAAAACAACCTAAACCAAACCTGTTGTTGTTGAGTCTATTCCGACTCATAATGACCCTATAGGACAGGGTAAAACTGCCCCATAGGGTTTCCAAGGAGTGGCTGGTTGATTCAAACTGCTGATCTTTTGGTTAGCAGCCTGAGCTCTTAACCACTGTGCCACCAGGGCTCCAATCATGCTCTTAGGTATTTACAAAATTGGGATGAAACAAGTGTCTACACAAAAATCTGCACACAAATGTTTATAGTTGCTCTATTCAATATTGTCAAAAAACTCAAACTGGCCAACATATCCTTCAATAAGAGAATGGATAAACAAACATGGGTATATCCATACAATAGAATATTATTCAGCAATAAAAAGAAATAAGCTACCAAGTTGTGAAAACACATGGAAGAATCTTGGATGCATGTTGCTAAGTGAAGGAAAGCCAGTCAAAAAAGACTACTTACAGCATGGTTCCAACTATATGGCATTTTGGAAAAGGTAAAACTATAGAAGCGATAAAAAATATACTGATTGCCAGGTATTCTGGGGGAGGGAGGAGAGAGAGAAATAGGTAAATGACAGGAAATTGTTAGGGTAAAACTATTCTGAAAGCTAGAAACAGAAATATCAAATGATCCAGCAATCCCACTCCTAGGAATATATCCTAGAGAAATGAGTCGTCACACAAATAGACATATCCACACCCATGTTCACTGAAGCATTGTTCACGATAGCAAAAAATGGTAACAACCTAGATGCCCTCCAACAGATGAACGGATAAACAAGCCGTGGTGCAGACACACAATGGGGTATTATGCAACAGTACAGAACAATGATGAATTTGAGAAGCATCTCATAACATGGATGAATCTGGAGGGCATTATGTTGAGTGAAATAAGTCAATCACAAAAGGATAAATATTGTATATGAGACCACTACGGTAAAAACTCATGAAAAGGTTTACACACACATGCAAAAAAAAAAAAAATTCTGTACGAAACTGCAATGTTGGATACATATCATCATGTATTCATCAAAACCTATACAACTGTACAATACAAAGAATGGACTTTAATGTAAGCTATGAATGATTTTTTTTATTATGAATGATAGTTAATAATAATGTATCATATTAGTTCCATTAACTGTAACAAACGTACCACATTAATGCACAATGTTAATAATAAGGAGAACTATGGGGAGGTGTGGCATGGTTGCGGGTTGGCTATATGGAACCTCAGGTTCTATTTGCTTAATTTTCCTGTAAATCTAAAACTGTACGTAAAAAATAAGGCCTATTAATTATTGAAAAAGAAAAAAGATATTGCTTTCTCCTGATGCATCTACCTTATCTATGTTTCTGTGCCCTTCTTTACGTTATTTCTTCTGTCAATACTGACCCATGCATTTTTCACAGGTTATATAAATCAGACCCTTAGGACTGTGATCCAAACTCATCTCATCCTTGAAGCACACCTTACCCTCATACTTGTTGTCAGTTATTCTAGCTACTTTGTGTCCACGGATAAAGACATAAGCGTTTATATATTTGAGAATGTCTCAATCAGATTTATGATTCCTATTTAAAGCGTACTTACGAGGTACCGACCATGTGCTATGCACTTTACCCACGTGACCGTCAATCTGTACAATAATCCTGAAAGGAAGGAAAACGTGTTCTCATCTGAGGAAACCGGAGCTCAAAGGGAATAGGAATTGACTCACAGCTTGAAATGGAAAGACAGAGATTCAAATCCAGCCCTAATGATTTCACACCCATCTCTTCCCCTTGCGCTAAGCCCACTTTTTATATGTTCCTTCAAAGTGGGAAATACCTGTTACTTCATCCGTATTCTTCAACTTGCTCACAGTCATAATGAATACGTAATAGAAGGCACAAGCACAAAACCTGAAGCACAAAATTTTATCATTGACCCCTACACACAATTTCTCATGGTAATTACTGAAATTTATAAACTTAGTAACATAACTCCACATACAAACATAAACACACACACATACATGCACACAATTTTTGCCTATTTTTACAGAGAGCTTCAAAAATATAGTTTAAGGTGACCACATTTCATTTTCAATGTAGTTTGTTTTCTCTGGGATATAAGCTCCAGAAGAATTTCTTGAAGTCATGGGCCATTTTCATCAAATCAGATGGCTCAGTTACACAAAATGCCAGTTCGTGGGTCACCCCAAAATATATTAAACCAGAATCTCCAGAGTTACACCCCAGTAATCCACATCTTTAACTAACAGTTGAGACCACTGCTTCAGAATTTGAGGCATCGTTCAACGGTGTAAAATGGTGACCTAGGTGATTTAGACAGAGGCCGCATTGCTCTTGGCAAGATTTGGGAACCTTTGAGCTGAGGGTGTTCATACCCAGGATACAGTGCAATGTGACTTGCTTATAATTCTGTGCCTGCAGTCATCTCTTCTCAGGTTATATCACAGCTTTCAAATTAGTCCCTTACTTTCTTTTACTTGAGAAATAGACCTTAATAACATGTTCGTTAGTACTAATGAATAATGACTTAATCGCTTCCTTATTTGCATCTAATCCTGCGAAGGTCTTTAGCACATCCAAATATTTTAGATTGGCATATTTGGGGATTAAAGATTGTTCTCTTGAAGAATTCAATCATAATCAGTATTTTTAGGATTTTGAGACTAGGAAAAAAAAAAAAAACTCCCTAGCAAAGAATACTGTCAGCATTTGGAGAAGTCAATCTTGAGAATATATATATATATTTTTAATATTTATTATTCCAAATATTTATTGGGTGGGACTTGCAAGCCAATCAACTATTTTTGGAAACCAGAAATATTTAACTAGCATATATTATGAATTAACATCTTTTTTTTTTTTGCAAGTAACAGAAAGCCCAGTTGCAAATGACCTCAACAAATGAAAACATATTTGTGGGTATAATACGTACAAATGAAACAATATAAATACACACATATTCTTAATGTAATAGAACAACGAACAGAGAGACTTCAGGTGCCATTCTATCAAGAGATTCATGATACCTTTCTCCACATCCTGTTCTCCCTTTTATCAGCTTCATTTCCAGAGTGGCTCCTCTCATAGTGGCCAGAGTGGAGGCTCTGATTGAATCTGCTCTTTCAAAACTATTCTGAGGAGAAAATATTTGTTCTGATCCTATTTCAGGACAGTCAGAAAGCACTTTTTTTAAAGAAGCCTCTGACAAATGTATCAGTGTGTGTCACTGGCCTGAATTGGGTCATATGGTTGCATTTTCACTCATCATTTAATGTCATAGTGTTAGAGCGGGGCTCTGGGAGCGAAATATGAACTTTAACTTGAGCCTTTTAGGGTCCACCCCTTGGCTAATAATGGAGTTCAGCCTACCCAGAATTCATGGCTGAGAATGAGGAGGAGGGAATTCCCAAAGAAACACGTAGGTGATATTAACAGCAGAAGAAGGAAATGGCTAGGGCAGAGGGGAAAAGCAAACGTCCACAACAAAACCTCTCAATGAAATGGTAAAGTATTAATTTTAAGGGAAAGTGTGTGGGCATATCTAACAAACTTTCTGAACAGGTGGTAAAAATAGAGTTTTTATATAAGTTTGGAAGTTAAGTATATTTTCTGTTGCATATACAGAAAAAGTTGTTATTTAAGTAACATTGGGCTACCTAGAGGCCCCAATATGGAACTCCTTTGTAAGGAAAAACCTGAAAAACCAAACCTGTTGCCATTGAGTGGATTCGAACTCAGTGACTAGATTCTTTTATTGATTATGGAGTAATTTAGCAATGAAATTCAAATGTGTGAAAGGTTAGCATTCAAAACGCTGGCCAGATGATGCAAGCAGGGGAGATGTGTTTAGACTGGAGCGTGAGGAGCTTATACATAAACAAAGAAAGAAGTTTCCTGCGAGTGGGTTATTAAACCCTGCTTCCATTGTCAAGGGCGGCTCTGGAATTTACTCTGGAAGCCTACCTACAACAAAATGTTTCTTTTTTTTTCTCACTAACATTATTCAAAGAAATCCTGTCTAAAGATACATTGGACAACTTTTAATGAATACAGTGAAACCCGTGAGAGCCTGAACTTGATAGGAATCCCTTGCTTTTTCAGATCTCACGAGTTTTGTGCCTTTGACAGGGTGCTTACCTCTTTTCTACTATTCTCTGTGAAGAATCCTACCTCACAAACACCTAGTGAGTTTTCCTCCTCTGACAGGTTTATACCTTACACAGGTTCCTGCTTTCTCAGATTTAACTGTATTTAATAACCATCGATTTTTTTTTAAGTTGATATTTTACCCTGGAAAATATCAGCCATAAATAGACTAAAGCAACACAAATCCTTTCCCAAACATAATTAAATTTCTAATTCCTCATTTAGGAATAATACATCAGCAAGATATGATTTTATTTTATAGACTACAGCAAATGTGTCTTATAAAGCATCAGCTTAACATCTTATATTTAAATCACAACATCTTAAACAAAATCTATTCTGCGTGTAAACACCTAGGGTACAGGATTTTTAGAACATGGCGGTAATTCATTCTATGAAATTAGAGCAATAGTTTTTTTAAAGGCAAAAAAAATGATTTTTAGTTCTGTGCAATTTAAATCAGATTAACATACATTATTCATATTAGAAACCAAAATCCAATTCTGCTAGTCAGGGAACTTGTGTCAAGTAATTACTGGATATAACGTTGCTGCTATTGCTCACAGCTCTGCAAGTGTCCCATTGAGAAAGTAGCACTTATTTTAGAAACAAAATATGAAGCAAGAAAATTGCAACTGGCAATCAAAAGTCCATTAGAACCAATACATTTTTTTTCTTTTAGCTTTGCAATAGCTTTACATTTCACTCTTTGTGTTCCGACTATGCATAGATGGCACCCTAGAAAGAACGTTTTTATTTTTACCCTTTCATAGCAAAGGCCCATAATGAAAGTGAAGTAAATGATGCTTTTTAACATTAGAAATGATAAATTATGGAAATAAAATCCTTGGATATCCATGGTTTACCAATGGCAAACAACATCAGAAAGATTTTTAAAAGGTAAAAACTTGGAAATGGACTTTTAGAGACCCACAATTATTAAGAAATGTTGCTCATCTTAAATGGATAATAGTTTGGCACCAATAAAACTCATCTCTATAATGAAATGTATTTGAAACAAAAAAGAAATAACCTTCTCCTCACTTATTGACTACCTTGTTATCTGACATTTCACATTTACAACAATAGTAAAAGATCTACTCTCTGACTATTTTTCTCATTAACGACATATGCCTTGGCTGTAAGAATGTGAAGGTGTGAGGTGAGAGTAATGCTGGCTTTGATAGTTAAGGATGTGCGTCACCTTGGCTGGGCCGTGAATCTCAATGGTTTGACAGTTATGTAATGATCTCACTTGGCAGTTATGTAATGATGTAATTTGGAAGTTATGTAATGACAAAGTCATCCTCCATTTTGGATTGGATGAGAACATTCTCCATTTTCACAGAACACCTATTTTGCGTAACGACCTGGTCTTTGGAACCTAATCATGTCGATAAGTGAGAAGAGGGTGTACCTACTTTCAGATTTTGCATCATAAAATTAGTGGAAAAAAATTGGGGTGGTGTGTTATAGCAAAATTAAATGAACAGTGAGTGATAGGTTATTATTTTACAAAAAGATGTCTAGCAAGAAGCAGTATTAATGCAAAAAAAAAAAAAACCACCTCATTTTCGATGATTAATTCAGATAACCAGTGTCATACATACTAGGTATTGAATGCATGGTACCCTACTGAGGACTTCAAAGACTACCAGAGCAGTATGAGAATTCTGACCTAATACAAAAGTTATACCTGTTGTTATTGTTGTTAGGTGCTCCCGAGTTGTTTCCGGCTTATAGAGATTGTATGTACAACAGAACAAAACACTGTCCAGTCCCTCACCATCCTCACAATCGTTGCTGTGTTTGAACCCATTGTTGCAGCCAGTGTATCAATCAATCTCATTGAGGGTCTTCCAGTTTTTCGCTTACCCTCCACTTTACCGAGCATGATGTCCTTTTCCAAGGACTGGTCCTCCTAATAACGTGTCTGAAGTACTTGATAAGAAGTCTTACCATCTTTATTCTAAGAAGAATTCTGGCTATACTTCTTCCCAGAAAGATTTGTTTGTACACCTTTATTCAAAGGCATCAATTCTTCTTTGTCCTTATTCATTGTCCAGCTTTCACATGCATATAAGGCAATTGAAAACACCATGGCATGGGTCAGGCACACTGTAGTATCCAAAGTGAAATCTTTGTTTTTTAATGCTTTAAAGAGGTCTTTTGCAGCAGATTTGCTCAGTGCAATTACGTCTGATTTCTTGACTGCTGCTTCCAGGGGCATTGATTGTGGATCTAAGTAAAATGAAATCCTTGGCAACTTCAATCTTTTCTCCATATATCGTGATGTCGCTTATTGTTTCAGTTGTGAGGATTTTTTTTCTTTATGTTGAGATGTAATTCAAACAGACAGCTACAGTCTTTGAATTTCATCACTAAGTGCTTCAAGTCCTCTTCACTTTCAGGAACAAAGTTATGTCATCTGCATATCGCAGGTTGTTATCAAGTCTTCCCCCAATCCTGATGTTGCATTCTTCTTCATACAGTCCAGCTTCTGGTAATATTTGCTCTGCACACAGATTGAATAAGTATGATAAAGGATACAGCCCAGATGCACAACTTTCCTGTTTTTAAACCACACAGTATTCCCTTTTTCTGTTTGAACGACTGCTCCTTGGTCTATGTATAGGCTCCTCATATGCACAATTAAGTGTTCTGGAATTCCCATTCTTTGTAATGTTATCCATAATTTGTTATGATCCACACAGTGGAATGCCTTTGCATAGTCAACAAAACACAGGTAAATATCTTTCTGGTATTCACTGCTTTCAGCCAAGATGCACCTGACATCTGCAATGACACCCCTTGTTCCAAGTCCTCTTCTGAAACCGGCTTGAAGTTCTTGCAGTTCCCCGTCAACATACTCCTGCAACCATTTCCAATTGTCTTCAGGAAAATTTTACTTGAGTGTGATATTAATGATAATGTCCCGTAATTTCCACATTGGGTTGGGTCACCTTTCTTTGAAATGGGCACAAATACGGATCTCTTTCTCTCCATTGGCCGGAAAGCTGTCTTCCAAATATCTTGGCATAGATGAGTGAGCACTTCCAGTATTACAGGCATTTGCTGAAACATCTCAATTACTATTCTATCTATTCCTGAAGCCTTGTTTTTTGCCAATGCCTTCAGTGCATCTTGAACTTCTTCCTTCAGTGTCATAGGTTCTTGATTGGATGCTTCCTCCTGAAATGGCTGAATGTCGACCAATTCTTTTTGTACAGTTATTCCCACTCCAGGGAAATTGCACCATATAGCTAATATGCGATTAGTAAATTATCCTCATCTATGATTTACAAATGTGTGGTTTAAGAGATTTTGACACAAAATGATCTGAGCCACAAAAGTAGTGATATCTCATTCTGTTTCTTCAGGTGATCTTTTAAAAAGTATTTCATGTAGCCAAATTCTACATCCTTTGTCTTCTACTTGCAGCTCTGCTTAAATTATGTATTTGCAGATTTAGTAACTTAGTAATTTAGAAATTCATATATAACTATTAAAATTGTTTTGGCTCCTAAGAATAAACTGCTTTAGGGATCCTATGGGTTGAAAATATCCTGTGTATTCTTGCAAAATAATCAAAGTTCCCTAACAGAACACTGAGCGTTTCTCAATTCTAATCTAAGTCCTCTCACAACAACGGAGAATATCTGCTTTGAGAATTCTGGGCTGTATTGGTCTGTGTGTGAATTCCCAGGTCCTCAGGGAAGCTACTCTGCAGCCAGTCCAGCAACATTATCACAACTGCCCCACATCAGTGACAAGTCTAGCTATGAGTAGAAATTCACTCTAGGTGTCTTTTCCTTGGTTGACCCCCAATGACAAAAGTCAGACTGGCTACCATACTGAAGAACAATATTACTCACTCTGAGAATGCCTGTGGTTATATGAGACTCATTCTCTGGGCTGTTGCAAAATTCCTGAATATGGCAGCATGATTATAAGTCCTTACTTTCAGATATGACATTAACACAAGATAAAGAGACATGCTTTATCTCCTTTACACAACTATTTTTGTAGTATTGCACTTCAGAGTGATAATGTAAGTGTAAAATAAAGAGACATGTCGATTTAGAAATAAAAACGTTATTTGCACAGATCTCTGTCATAATGCTACTGTCCTTTTTAGTTAAGTAAGTCACTTACGTTTAAGTATTTAAGTGCTTTACTTGATTCATTTTCCTCAATTTCTCTTTTCAATGTATGTGAAAAATATTATTCCCAATAAACATTTACGGAAACTAGCAGTTAGAAAAGTTAAAATGATTGGCTTAAAGTTAGATTAATGATAGTAAGTGCTGGAGCAAAGGCAAAATCAAAGTTTTCTAAGAAGAAATCATAGGCTTAATCCACTCTCACATTTATTCACAGATTTAATCAGTGTATCTTATGCCATTTCTTTGAAAATATGACTTTCTAAAATAAATATTGTCTCCCTACTGTGGCATTAAATATTCCATATGTTACCCTGATCATTAATTGTCAGTAAATAGCACAGCTACCTGGTAACAGGAAAAACTTCATGAGTAACAGGAAGAAATATGAGACATCATGTATCAGGCAGGATGATCCATAGTGTTCGTGATTGAAATGATGGGATGGGGAGGGAGGAATTGTCATGGATTGAATTGTGTCCCCCAAAAATATGTCAAGTTGGCTAGGTCATGACTCCCAGTATTGTGTGGTTATCTACCATTTTGTCATCTGATGTGATTTTCCTATGTGTTGCAAATCCTACCTCTATAATGTTAATGAGGCAGGATTAGAGGCAGTTATGTTAATGAGGCAGGACTCAATCTACAAGAATGGGCTGTGTTTTAAGTCAATCTCCTTCGAGATACAAAAGAGAGAAGCTAGCACGGAGAGAGGGGGACCTCATACCACCGTGAAAGAAGCTCCAGGAGCACAGCAAATCCTTTGAACCCGAGATTCCAGTGTGGAGAATCTCCTAGACCAGGAGACGATTGATAACAAGGACCTTCCCCAAGAGCTGACAGAGATAGAAAGTCTTTCCCTGGAGCTGGCACCCTGGATTCAATCCCTCTAGACTCTAAGAGAATAAATTTCTCTTTGTTAAAGCCATCCACCTGTGGTATTTCTGTTATAGCAACACTAGATAACTAAGACAGGAGTGATCGTAGATGGTTTTCTTATGCCTTGATAAGCATCATATTTAATCATGAAATAAATGGTCAAGGATGAAAAAATTAACTAAGAGAGTAACACAATCATGTCTGCACTTAATGTAGAACACACGTGCGCTCTTTAAAGAAAAAGATTGATGGAGATAAACCAAGACATGAAGAAGCCATTTAGAAAGTGATTGTTGTGATCAAAGAAGAGCCAAATGATGATTGTCGTAGAATAGCCAAGGATGAAAATAATCCCAATTTAGACTCAGTCAAAAAAGGAAATCAAATCTCCCATCTAAAATTATTATCAATTTCTATTTTTTAACTCATTTATTACCTTTTGTTTCCCCCATCTAACAGTGTTTTCACTGTGCCTTTCACACTTCCAGTTGTACCATAAACTGTATTTCAGTTCTACATTTTTCACAGAATTTGAATTCTTTAACTCCAAGTTGTAATTGGAACTTAGCTAGAAACACTGCTTCTCTTATAGGTAGCTCCAAAGGAATTGGTTATTTCCCACGTGGAAAATTTCCCATATGGTTATTTCCCATGGAGCTTGAAGCTGCATTTTTCTAGTTAATGACTGTTAGTTCAAAATCATTACTCTTTCATCCCTGTATAAAAGTCCTAATTTTGAGGCTTTTGCCAAATTTGTTGTCAAAAGATTTTACCTTGTTTATTTATTTTCTTTATAAACAATCTTGTATATTTTAAATATTTTTTTCATATATAGGCTATTCATAAGGTTTATTTTATTAATTATTTATTCATTTTTACCATTGGATTGTTTCTTATCTGAATATAGAAAGTTCTTTATATATTGAGATTATTACTTCCATTTTTGCTTATAATTCTTTAGATTGATTTCATTTGCTTAAGTTTCTATGACAAACTCACAGAACTGCATCTTATTTCTTTGGAAAAACTGCTGCTTCCCTAATTTCACTCGAGTGTTGGTATGGGAGTTATAGAGTCATAGTGCCCCTACCACTGCCGACAGGGCTAGGTGTGTGGGTAAAGATGTGTAGGTGAATATGCGTGCTTTGCAGATGCTGGCAACCATGACTCTACTACTATGGAAAAGATGGCATGAAACAATGAAGCATATATGCAAAAAGCATTGAAGAGATTTTCTTAATTGGTTTTTCTAGTGGAGCAATACCAGTGAGATGTATATGTGCATATATATGTATACAAATGTGTATATATATATATATATATATATATGAATGCATACATAAATATATAGAGAGAGATTTACTTCAAGGAAATGGCTCATACAATTGTGGGGGCTGGAAAGTCTCAAATCTGTAGGTCAGACAGCAGGCCGGAGACTGTCACCGACTCATGGAACTGTGAGGCTATGAATCCAAAATCTATAGGTCAGGTGACAGGCCAGAGACTTCTTCAGGCTTATATGCCATGATCCAGAGGTCAGGTAATGAAAAGAGTGCAAGATCAATAAAGTGCAAGCTCTGCCAGAATACCCACGTGTACTCTGGAGGCAGAACACGATTCCAAGGAAACTCCTCTTTCAGCTGATTGATTGATCGTGTTATGGATGGTGATTACATTGCATTATGTTGCATTGGATTGCATTGTATTACATTGCATTGTTTTATTATGTTACATTACAGAACAACAACCAACCCAGTATCTGGCCAAACTACTGAAAATCACAGCCTAGCCAAGTTGACACATAAAATTAACCATCACATTAAATCGCTTGTTAACTTGGCACCTATAAACATTTTGTTAAACCATACATAATCTCCAAACAAAGACAATTATAAAGTCATATTTCTGCCTAAAATATATGTGTGTACAACTGAAAACTCACTGTCCCCTTTTAAATCTTGTATTTTATAGTAATTATAGAAAATTATAGAAAACAATGACATTTGCTAAACACACACACACATAAACATACGTCTAAACAAGGAAGAAATACTTGTAACAATTACAGCGCTTGCTTCTGCAGCTAGGCATTCCAGAAGGGTCTGGGCCACTAGCAGTCCTGTCTGAATTGAGTCGTTGTAGTTTTCCGTGGTATTTTCAATCATCTGATATGCATGTGAAAGCTCATCAGTGAATAAGGAAGACCAAAGAAGAACTGATTGATTTTAATTATGGTGTGGGTGAAGAGTATTGAATTTACTATGGGCTGCCAGAAGAATGAACAACTCTGTCTTGGAAGATACAGCTAGAATGCTCTTTAGAAGCATGGATGGCAAGACTTCATGTCTCATACTTTGGACATGTTATCAGGAGGGACTAGTCCCTGGAGAAGGATATCATGCTTGGTAAAGTGGAGTGTCAGTAAAAAAGAGGAAATCCTCAAAGAGATGGATTGGCACAGTGGCTGCAACAATGGGCTCGAACATAGCAATGATTGTGAGGATGGTGCAGGACCAAGAAGTGCTTCATTCTGTTGTACGTATGGTCTCTATGAGTTGGAACCGACACTTAACAACAGTTGTACATTTAGACAGTTCACAAATGTTGGCCATTATAAATGTGCTTTAATGAATACCTGAGCACATAAATTTTTATTCACATCTTTTATTATTCTCATCAAAAGTGTGAATAATTTTGAGCATTTTGGTTTTTGCTTCCAAACTGCTTTATTAAAAAGTTTGACTAGTTTATTAAATCCACATACTATCTTAATTATGATTGCTTTCCTTCTGTTTAGATGTGTGGTTTTTATTGTTGTCCTTTTTATATTTTACAGTTTACATGTTTCCATGATCTTGGAAAGTTTTTCAAAACCATAATTTTATCTTGTCCTAATATCTTACACTTAATGTATACCTATATTTCCCATTATGTTTAATATGTCTCCATAGAATTGGGCTGCTAAAACCATGAGCTAAAAATAACAAAGACTGAACTTCTACATTTCTCTTTTTTAAATATTGATATGGAGTATGCTAATTTAATTTTATAGCTTTTTATGCAGTTTATCTGACGTTATGCTTTGGTACATAACTGTCTATTTTTTATGCTCAGATATTAGTGTAGAAATCACGGCAATGAACTTTATCACCACATGATATCAATAATGAAAGCTGCTGCTTCTTTAAACATATTGCCTAAATATTTTCTTTTAATTCTAAGAATTTAGTTGATCATTAAAAGCTTGCTAATTACTTGAACCTCTCAATCTTTGTTTTTGTTTTTAATTGTGCTTTAGGTGAAAGTTTACATAGCAAATTAGTTTCTCATTATACAAGCAATACACATATCGTTTTCTGACATTGATTGCCAACCCACGACGTGTCAACCCTTTCCCCTCCACAACCTTGGGTTTCCCATTTCCATTCATCCAGCTTTCCTGTCCCCTCCTGCTTTCTTATCCCTTCCCCTGGGCTGGTGTGCCCATTTAATGTCATTTACATGGTTGAACTGCATGTGTCATTGTTTTTTTTATAGGCCTGTCTTAATTTTTGGATAAAGGGTGAAACTCAGGAGTGACTTCAGTACTGAGTTAAAAGTGTGTCTGGGGGCCATATTCCCAGGGTTTCCCCAGTTTGTTTTTTTAATTTTTACAGCTTTTGAATTTATCTTCTAGTCTCGGTGTTATGTCTACATCAATCCAATGCTCAAAATCAAATTTCACAGTTTCTTAACTTTCCCAGGATTTCTATCTGCAGGATATTTTTTCATCCTAATGATGGTAGATAGGCAGTCTTTGAAAATAATATTTTTGAATCTTACGTAAAATACTATGGAGCCCTGGTGACGGAGTGGTTAAGTGCTCCACTGCAAACCAAAAGGTCAGCAGTTTGAATCCACCAGCTGCTCTTTGGAAACCCTATGGGGCAGTTCTGCTCTTCCTATAGGATTACTGTGAGTCAGAATTGACCTGATGACAATGGATTTTATGTAAAACTATTTATTTCAGGAAAAGAGCTTATAGTTAAATTATTGCTGATTAATTAATAAATGAATAGTCTCTTTGAAGTTCAAGAAATATAAGCAGGAAAATC
Organism: Loxodonta africana; assembly: GCF_030014295.1. NCBI lineage: Eukaryota > Metazoa > Chordata > Mammalia > Proboscidea > Elephantidae > Loxodonta > Loxodonta africana. The sequence continues at coordinate 20,286,346 of NC_087362.1, forward strand.
TAGATGCCTGGTTTTTGTTTTGCCTTGATTTTTCTTAAATTAGTCATGATATAGTCCATTTTAATACAATTTGTGCCTTTACCAGTTTTCAATATTTCAATGTAGAATGTAAACCAATTCTTTAACACTCATATTTAGAAATGTTAAACTTCAGCTTACTCAGAGTTGGTAGCTATTAACTGATGTTCTTGAATAATAACTATAAAACCAAGAAAAGTATTTCCAATAAGATGAGGAACTAAATATGCTTTATGATAAAAAGTCCCTCTTCCTAGTCCTTCATATGCAATTAATTTGCTCCTCTGGACTAGCTGAAATGAATAGAATTCCAATTCAAAATGTCTAAATAAAATTAAAATGAGTGAAGACTTCATTATGACATTTATGTGAAGAGACACTTGTTCCAATTTCTCTTTAAAGAGCTGAAGGAGTCTGACACCATATATTTCGTGAACTTTTTATCCTGTCTCAGGAAAATGTTGAAAATAATGATTTATGACTGTTCATTCAATTTTTTTTCCAAAGTAAAAGCCACTCAATCTGTGTGTACATTTCTAAGAAACAGATTTTGCTTCGTAGCTACAAATGGAACATGTATTGCATAATTGCAAGGAGGAATCTTAACCCAAGAATTGTGCCAATTTGTAGCTGAATCTTTAATCTTTCTACTAAAGAACAGTGTGGGGTCCACTCATTTAACAACCTTCCATTGAGGTAATGGATTCTGACGGCAATTTTGCCCAAAGGGAGGTTATAAAAATGCTACAGACCTCCCTATTTGAAAGTGAGTTTAAGTTGTGAGCAAAGTCCATTTTGATCAGCCTTCAAAAATTTTCGATGAGTGTGGGTGCCCATACCGTTTTGGACAGACGTGTGAGGATGAACTTGCATAAGCCAACAGCTGACATCAGTATTTTGAGATAACGAATGTTTGATAGTGTTGTTTTGAAAAAGGAATAAAAGGGGGTAGTAGAACATTCTATAAATACAACTAAATTTAGGTGAAGTGGAACGGTACCCGGAACAGGGAAAATTATGGGTCAACACCCTGGAGATACTGTTAAAATATAGCCATCTTTTGATTTCCATTTGCATGGCATATCTTCCATCCCTCGCTTTTAATCTATCTGTGTCTTCATATTTAAAGTGGGTTTCTTGTAGACAATACTTAGTTGGATCCTGTTTTATAACACTGTGACAGTCTCTGTCTTTTAATTGGTGTATTTAGGCCCTTTACATTTAAAATTTTCATTGTTATCACTGGATTAAAATCTATCATATTTGTGACTGTTTTCTATTCCTTGTATTTGTCTTTGTTTCTTTTTTTGTCATACATTCTTTTTCTGCCTTTTCTTGTTTTAATTGAGCATTTCATAAGATTCCATTTTCTCAGCATTTTAATTATACCTCTTATTTATTTCTAGTGGTCTGCCTAGAGTTTGCAATATGCACTTATAACTAATTTAAAGCCCACTTTCAAATGAAAGCATACTGCTTCATGGGTAGTTTTAGTAGTTTATAAGAAAGTATTCCGAATTCCGCCTCTTTTACTTATAAAAAAAAAAAAAAAAATCTGTTATTCATTTTTACTCATCCTAAGATATAATCACTGGATTCATTGTTGCTATTGTTATTTTGAACCAAGTGTTACCTACTAAATCAATTAAGAGAAAGACAAATAATTCTTTTCTTTTTATATACAGATCTGACTTACCGGCCTATGTCATTTTCCTTCTCTCTGAAGAACTTTTTTTTAACATTTCTTGCAAGGCAAGTCTACTGGTGACAAATTCCCTCAATTTTTGTTTGTCTGAGAAAATATTTTTCTTTTATTTTTGAAGAAAATTTCACTGGATGCAGAATTCAGGATTGGTGGGTGCGATGGTTAAAGTTTTCTGTCAGCTTGACTGGACCATGATTCTTAGTGGTTTGGCAGTTACGTAATGATGTAATTTGGCAGTTATGTAATGATGTCGTTACTCTCCATTTTGTGATATAATGTAATCACCCCCATGATGTGATCTGATGTGCTCAGCTAATCAGTTGTAAGGGGATTTTCCTTGGGTGTGTGGCCTGCATCTAATATATATGGATATTCTGGCAAAAGCTCGCTGACTTTTTGCTTGCTCTGAATCCTGCATCTGGCTCCTCATCACATTCTTCGGACTTGAGCCAGTGGCCTACTGCATTGCCTTTCAATCTTGGATTCATCAGCCTCTGCAGCTCGTGAGTCTACCATCTAACCTGCCAATATTGGGTTTGTCAGCCCTTGCAGCTACACGAGTCAGGTGAAGCCTTTGGCCTAATTGATGCCTGACCCACAGACTTAGGACTTGCCAGCCTCTAAAACTGCATGAGCCATTTCTTTGACATAAATCTGTCTATCTCTCTGTCTGTCTCTCTATCTATCTATTTATCTGCTTCACTGGTTTTCCTTCTCTTGAGAGCCCAGGCTAAGACAGTGAGGTTTTTTGGTTGTTTTTGTTGTATACTTTAAATATTTCAATCCACTCTCCTCTTGCATAAATGGTTTCTGAAAAGAAGTCTAATGTAATTTTTATTCTTGTTCGTTCATAGGTAAAGTGTTTCCTTTCCTCTAGATTTTTTCAACACTTATTTCTTAGTCTTTGGTTTTCTGAAATTTGAACATGGTTTTATGGCTAGTCGCTCAATCAACTTGGAAGAAAAACCTAGCAATCTGTTGTGGAGAAATCATCCATTGAAATCCCTATGGAGCACAATTCTACTCTGACATGCATAAGGTCACCGTAAATTGGAATCAGCCTCATGGCAACTACTTAGGTATAGAGATGTTGGTACATATTTTGCTTGAGGTTTTGGAATTATCAGACTATGAATTTAAAATAATTTGAATTAATATGCTAATATGTTCTCTATGTTTCTTAGATTTGTAGTTTAGATTTATTCATTAATTTTATAAATACCTCAGCCATTATTCTTCAGGTATTTGTTCCATACTTCTTGGGTATTCTATGCCCCTCCCTCTTTTTTCCATCATTTTCCTTTTCTTTGCTCTTCAGTTGGAGAGTTTCTGTTAAGTACCTCCAAGCTCACTGATGTTTTTCCATACCCATGTTCAGTTTACTGATAAGCATCAAAGTCATCCTTCATTTCTGTTACACTATTGTTTTGTTTTTCCTAGGATTTCCTTTTGATTCCTTAGAGACTTTATCTTTCTGCTTACATTACTCTTCTATTTTTGAATATTTTCCAGTTTTTCATTTAGAGCCCTTAACATATTAATCCTAAAAAAAAAAATTAAATTCCCAGTCTAATAATTCCAAAATCTCTGCCATAGATGAGTCTTGTTTTGATGCTCACTTTGTCTCTTCAGACTACATTTTGTTTATTTGTTTGTTTGCCTTTTAGCATCTCTTGTAATTGTTTTTCAAAAGTCAGACATAATCTGAAGTAAATAGGCCTATTGTGTGAGGTTCTGGCCAGGAGTTAAGGTGTATTTACTGTTTGTTGTAGAAAATTGTTAGTGCCATGAGCTAAAACTTCCTCTAGTGTCCTTGTTTTTTGTTTTGTTTTCCTTTCTTGTCTTTGTCTTTCCCAGGGATTACTTGTTAAATAGAGTTTGAGGCTTGCAGTTTTTTCACCTGTAATCCCCTGTTATCATATTGAAGCTAAATTAATACAGTGAGATTTCAGGGGAGAAATAGTATTCTATAATCCTATGATTAGGTCTCAGTCTTTAGCGAGTGCTCTTTTGCTGTGCTTTACAGGTACTTCTCAGCTCCCCTACCTCTTAGGTTAGATGGGAAGTCTAGAGGGGACAGGAGTTGGGTATTTTCTTTCCCTTGTGTGGAGGCTAGAAGTGGCTGGAATTGGGAATTTCTAATTCCACAGCTCAGCTTATTTCTAGTAAAACCCATGTCTGTTAGATTTGCAAAAACAATTTCCCTGAAGTGCAGGTTTTGTTAAGGAGAACAGAATGCTATGAGCGTATTTCAAAATGGCTATATTTTGCCTTCCCTCTGGAATCATGATGGAATTCTTTGCTGATTTTCACAGTAAGAACCTTGGTTGGGCACCTGGAGGTAAAACTTATAAAGTGTGTGGGCCCAGCTATGGCTAAAACCCAGAATTTTTAACCCTCAGACCCATCCACACTGAGACTGCAGCGATTTGTCAATCACAGTATAAAGTGTTTCTACAGGTACTAGCTCCACCAGTGGACTTCTGCTCCTGGTCTTCTGCACCCAGTAAACTATTATTCTCAGTATTATCCTGTCTGTCTCTCCGGTTTTGGCACTGTTGCTTGCCCTAAGACCTCATTTCTCTGATAGATATAAGTAGGATTGTTGATTTTCTATTTGGTCAGCTTTTGTGTGTGTGTGTGTGTGAGAGAGGATGGGAATGAAGACTTCCAAGCTCTTTACATGGCACACTGAATATGAGAAGTTTCTGTTAGGTTTTCAGTACTTTTCTGCCCCATTTTCTGTCTCTTCTACTTCTAATATTCCAATAACAGATTGTTTTGTATTGTTCCACAGTCTTGGATGCCATGTTATTTTGTCTTTTTTTTTGTGTGTGTGTTTCTGTTTTACTAATTTCTATTGTTATCTGCAAATTAACTGATATATTTATTCTTCAGTGTCTAGTCTATTGATGAGTACAAATGGTTCGTGCTCACCTACTAACCTAAAGATTGTTGGTTCAAACCTATCCAGTAGTACCATGAAAGAAAATCCTGGATATCTACTTATGTAAATACTACAGCCAAGAAAACCAGTGGAGCAATTCTACTCCGTAACATATCGGGTCACCATGAGTTGGAATCGACTTAACAGCAATGGGTAGTCTATTGATGAGCTGACAGAAGGCATTCTTCTTCAACTTTGGCTTTTTTTTTTTTACCCCAGACTTTTTATTTCTTTCTGAGTGTGGTTCTGTCGTGTAGAAGTGTGGCTACATTTTCTACTAGGCCTGAATGTGTGAGGTCGAATCAGTTAGTCAGGATCTGAGCAGGTTTTGGGTTTTGTTATTTTCTATGGTAGCTGTCAGTGCAAACTGATGTTAAATTCCTCTGGTGTTACCATGTGCTTAAAGTGGTGTTTGTGATTCTAGAGATTTATTCTCAACATACGTCTTCAATCCTAAACCTTAGTCCCCTTCCCTTTGCTGCTATGCAGTCTTTTGCTACATTTTTTTCCCTTTTTCGGTGGTACCTTGCTACTGCTATTTATTAGATTCTTGCTAACTTGGTGTTGGGAATTTGAGAAATGATTCTCTTGTCCTAGTTTAACCTCAATCTCAAGTTCTCAGGGGCAAAGCTTTCTCAATTATCCTGCCTCTTCCTCAGAGATAGGAAACTCTAATGTTCTAAATCCAGGATGTTATTCTATGGCCCCTCCCACAGAGGTAAAGATGAAACTTTTTTTTTTTTCTTTTATCATTTCCCTAGACACACTTAGTCTTCACCTGTGCCCTGGTGGGTAATTGGTTTGTTGTTCTTTCTCTAGCAGTTTAAGGCCATTCTTCCCCAGGGAAGAAAGGATGGCTAGACTTTGTGTTTTTCACATTCTTCCCCTCCTCCTGGCCTGCACAGACCAAAGAAATCTCTCTCTTCTCCCCTGCTCTGTTTTTAATCTTTCTCCTAAGCACCTAGTGAAGTTTGAGTAGAAGAGCTGGTAAGCAAGTTTAAACTTCCCTTTTGTCTGCATATCCTAGTGGTTCCCCAGTTTCATATTAACCCACATTTGGTCATTAGCAATTCCTTATTTTTTTTTTTTCTGCATTCTTCCTCCTGTTTATATGGTGGCCATACCCTCTCACCCTGACATGGGTGAGCCAGTGTTCATGTATCATCTCACTTTGGGGAATCTGTCACATCTTAGATTTCAGATTACTTGCTGTCCTAAGACATCAGCTGTCTCATAGGTCCACACAATTTATAATTTTGAAAATTATTTATTGTATTCCTCTCATAGGGTGTGTAAGAGGCTATTTTCAGATTTCTCCATTCTACGCAGAAGCCAGAAGCCCTAGTTTTAATGTATTTTTAGAAAGCTAATAAAATAAATCCCTGCTAATGAAATACAACTTTCTGGTTTAATTAATAGGTTGCACTAGTGTGCATGGTTTCATTTTAAAACTATAAATAGGTGGTATGATTGATATTATTAGAATATATACTAAGAATATTACATGATAACTAAATTTTAAACTGTTCTTTTTGTTGTTAGGTGCTGTCAAGTCAGTTCTGACTCATAGGGACTTTACGTAAAACAGAATGAAACACTGCCTGGTCCTGTGCCATCCTTACAATCATTATTATGCTTGAGCCCATTGTTGCAGCCACTGTGTCAGTCCTTCTCGTTAAGGGTCCTTCTCTTTTCCATTGATCCTGCACTTTGCCAAGCATGATGTCCTTCTCCAGGGTCTGATTCCTCCTGACAACATGTCCAAAGTATGCAAGACATAGCCCCACTACCCTTGCTTCTAAGGAGCATTCTGGTTGTACTTCCTCCAAGACAGATTTGTTTGTTCTTTTGGCAGTCCATGGTATATTCAATATTCTTCGCCAATACCACAATTCAAAGGCATCAATTCTTCGATCTTCTTTATTCATTGTCCAGTTTTCACATGCACATAATGCATTTGAAAATACCATGGCTTGGGTCAGGCACACTTTAGTCTTCAAGGAGACATCTTTGCTTTTCAACACTTCAATTTCTGGCATAAAATATACATTTATATATTACATATATTAATATATAGTAATAAGTATGTTTTTATTTTAATTTAAATATACTTATGCATAAATATTAATTATGTAATATACAAATATATTTTTTTATGCCAGAAATTTATAATTGACCAAGTATATTTCTGGGATGGATTAGGACTATTTAGCCAGGAATGTCATATTGTGTTATTGTACATACCTGGAAATGTATATTCATTGCTGTAACAAAATATGAAGCAAAAATATCTAAGCATTTTCTTACTTGTGAGGTTTTAATATCAGAAAAATATTTCAAAGTTACCTTCAGCTAATGTGAAGGAGCAATATATAAATGAATGTTAGTAAAATATACTTAGACATAATGTGTTCTTTTACTGTTGCTTAAATTTAGTTTCTTTAGAATTTGTTTTTTTTTTGGCCTGGAGCATAATTTTTTTCTCATACAAAATCAACTGAAAAGAAACACATAGCCAAAAACAACAAAATTAACAAAAGAATCATTTTGAGTATGTTAACAGTAAAAATAATACAGGATAAAAAGTTGAACCAATTTTAGGAGGAAATAATGGCCAAGTTACTAAAAACATGGGAATACTATGTGTTTGTTTTTATACTAACCTTATGAATACATTATATATAAACTGTTATTGTTTTTAATAACTTATTTCCATGGCAACCCCTGGATCATGATATAAATGGTCCTTTAGAGATTTAAAAAATATTCTTATAGAAAATGCAAACTCTTTTAATGGTTAAGAATGCTAGTAGGCAAAAATACATTATAGCAGGCGGGGCCAAGATGGCGGACTAGGTGGATGCTACCGCGGATCCCTCTTGCAACAAAGGCTCGGAAAAACAAGTGAATCGGTCACATACATAACAATCTACAAACTCTGAACAACAAACACAGATTTAGAGACAGAGAACGAACAAATACGGGGAGGCAGCGATTGTTTTCAGAGCCTGGAGCCGGCGTACCAGTCAGGTGACCTTCGGCGCCCGATTTGGGGCAGAGCCCAGGGGGGCAGATGGCACAAACAAGGGGCCCAGCCCTAGCCCCCGAACTCATTCTGAGAGGGGGCCCAGCCAGTTCACGCGGGCGGCGTGGTGGCGCAACCAGGGAGAAGTCCCCGGGAGGCAGTGACTGGTTTTGGAGCGGGGAGAGCAGCGTCCCAGCCGGGGAGCCGTCCCGCCGGGATTTTGGTGGGCCCCGGGGATGGCACAAGCACGGGGAGCAGCTCCATCCCCCTGAACTGACCCTGGGGGGGGCCCAGCCGGTTCACGCGGGCAGCGCGGCAGTGCAGCCAGTGGGAGAAGTCCCCGGGAGGCAGTGACTGGTCTTGGAGCGGGGAGAGCAGCGTCACAGCCGGGGAGCCGGCCCGCCGGGATTTTGGCGGGCCCTGGGAACGGCATAAGCATGGGGAGCAGCTCCATCCCCCTGAACTGACCCTGGGGGGGGGCCAGCCGGTTCGCATGGGAGGCTTGGCGGCACAGCCGGTGGGAGAAGTCCCCGGGAGGCAGTGACTGGTCTTGGAGCGGGGAGAGCGGCATCCCAGCCGGGACGCGCGGTCACGGCGCAGGCACGGGGAGCTGCTCCGCTCTCCAGAGCCGACCCCGGGGGGGCCCAGCTGGTTCGCGGGGGCGGCGCGGCGACACGGCTGGCGGGACCTGAGTCCCCGGGAGGCAGAGACTGATTTTGGAGTTGGGAGTGCACCGTCCCAGTAGGGGAGCCTTAACCTTGGGCGTGGGGCTGACAGCAGAGGATCTGACCGTGACTCCAGCGGGCCAGACCCCCTGGGGGCAATCTCCACACAGCCAGCACACATAGGCGATGCGCCCCAGGGAAATCTCAGATATAATAGTCATTCCAAGCAAGACAAGCAACTCTGGCTATATACTGAGGTGCTACTGACCTATCTCGCTGATCCCTCCCCCACCCTCCCCAGGCGACTTCATTAACATCCGAATAGCCTGAGCCAGAGGGAGAACTCTGATAGGGATCTGACTGCATTTTTTTTTAGCGGATTTTCTGGAAAAACTAGTTTTCCAGTGATGGCTCGGAGACATCAGTCCATATCAAACCACATAAAGAAGCAGACCATGACAGCTTCTCCAACCCCCCAAACAAAAGAATCAAAATCTTTCCCAAATGAAGATACAATCCTGGAATTATCAGATACAGAATATAAAAAACTAATTTACAGAATGCTTCAAGACATCACAAACGAAATAAGGCAAACTGCAGAAAAAGCCAAGGAACACACTGATAAAACTGTTGAAGAACTCAAAAAGATTATTCAAGAACATAGTGGAAAAATTAATAAGTTGCAAGAATCCATAGAGAGACAGCATTCAGAAATCCAAAAGATTAACAATAAAATTACAGAATTAGACAACACAATAGGAAATCAGAGGAGCAGACTCGAGCAATTAGAATGCAGACTGGGACATCTGGAGGACCAGGGAATCAACACCAACATAGCTGAAAAAAAATCAGATAAAAGAATTAAAAAAAATAAAGAAACCCTAAGAATCATGTGGGACTCTATCAAGAAGGATAACTTTCGGGTGATTGGAGTCCCAGAACAGGGAGGGGGGACAGAAAACACAGAGAAAATAGTTGAAGAACTCCTGACAGAAAACTTTCCTGACATCATGAAAGACGAAAGGATATCTATCCAAGATGCTCATCAAACCCCATTTAAGATTGATCCAAAAAGAAAAACACCAAGACATATTATCATCAAACTCGCCAAAACCAAAGATAATGAGAAAATTTTAAAAGCAGCCAGGGAGAAAAGAAAGGTATCCTTCAAGGGAGAATCAATAAGAATAAGTTCAGACTATTCAGCAGAAACCATGCAGGCAAGAAGGGAATGGGATGACATATACAGAACACTGAAGGAGAAAAACTGCCAGCCAAGGATCATATATCCAGCAAAACTCTCCCTGAAATATGAAGGTGAAATTAAGATATTTACAGATAAACACAAGTTTAGAGAATTTGCAAAAACCAAACCAAGCTACAAGAAATACTAAAGGATATTGTTTGGTCTGAAAACCAATAATATCAGGTACCAGCACAATACAAGGTCACAAAACAGAACGTCCTGATATCAACTCAAATAGGGAAATCACAAAAACAAACAAATTAAGATTAATTAAATAAATAAATAATACACATAACAGGGAATCATGGAAGCCAATAGGTAAAAGATCACAATAATCAAAAAGAGGGACTAAATACAGGAGGCATTGAACTGCCAGATGGAGAGTGATACAAGGCGATATAGAACAATACAAGTTAGGTTTTTACTTAGAAAAATAGGGGTAAATAATAAGGTAACCACAAAAAGGTATAACAACTCCATAACTCAAGATAAAAGCCAAGAAAAACGTAATGACTCAACTAACATAAAGTCAACCACTATGAAAATGAGGATCTCACAGTTTACTAAGAAAAAGTCTCAGCACAAAAAAGTATGTGGAAAAATGAAAAGGCCAACAACACACATGAAAAGGCATCAAAATGACAGCACTAAAAACTTATTTATCTATAATTACCCTGAATGTAAATGGACTAAATGCACCAATAAAGAGACAGAGAGTCACGGACTGGATAAAGAAACGCAATCCATCTATATGCTGCCTACAAGAGACACACCTTAGACTTAGAGACACAAACAAACTAAAACTCAAAGGATGGAAAAAAATATATCAAGCAAACAATAAGCAAAAAAGAAGAGGAGTAGCAATATTAATTTCTGACAACATAGACTTTAAACTTAAATCCACCACAAAGGATAAAGAAGGACACTACATAATGATAAAAGGGACAATTGATTAGGAAGACATAACCATATTAAATATTTACGCACCCAATGACAGGGCTGCAAGACACATAAATCAAATTTTAACAGAATTGAAAAGTGAGATAGACACCTCCACAATTATAGTAGGAGACTTCAACACACCACTTTCGGAGAAGGACAGGACATCCAGTAAGAAGCTCAATAGAGACACGGAAGACCTACTTACAACAATCAACCAACTTGACCTCAACGACTTATACAGAACTCTCCACCCAACTGCGGCAAAGTATACTTTTTTTTCTAGCGCACATGGAACATTCTCTAGAATAGACCACATATTAGGTCATAAAACAAACCTTTGCAGAGTCCAAAACATCAAAATATTACAAAGCATCTTCTCAGACCACAAGGCAATAAAACTAGAAATCAATAACAGAAAAACTAGGGAAAAGAAATCAAATACTTGGAAAATGAACAATACCCTCCTGAAAAAAGACTGGGTTATAGAAGACATCAAGGAGGGAAGAAGGAAATTCATAGAAAGCAACGAGAATGAAAATACTTCCTATCAAAACCTCTGGGACACAGCAAAAGCAGTGCTCAGAGGCCAATTTATATTGATAAATGCACACATACATAAAGAAGAAAGAGCTCAAATCAGAGAACTGTCCCGACAACTTGAACAAACAGAAAGTGAGCAACAAAAGAACCCATCAGGCACCAGAAGAAAACAAATAATAAAAAGTAGAGCTGAACTAAATGAATTAGAGAACAGAAAAACAATTGAAAGAATTAACAAAGCCAAAAGCTGGTTCTTTGAAACAATTAACAAAATTGATAAACCATTGGCTAGACTGACTAAAGAAATACAGGAAAGGAAACAAATAACCCGAATAAGAAACGAGAAGGACCACATCACAACAGAACCGTCTGAAATTAAAAGAATCCTTTCAGATTATTACGAAAAATTGTACTCTAACAAATTTGCAAACCTAGAAGAAATGGATGGATTCTTGGAAAAACACTACCTACATAAACTAACACATTCAGAAGTAGAACAACTAAATAGACCCATAACAAAAAAAGAGATTGAAACGGTAATCAAAAAACTTCCAACAAAAAAAGCCCTGGCCTGGACGGCTTCACTGCAGAGTTCTACCAAACTTTCAGAGAAGACTTAACACCACTACTACTGAAGGTATTTCAAAGCATACAAAATGACGGAATACTACCCAACTCATTCTATGAAGCCACCATTTCCCTGATACCAAAACCAGGTAAAGACATTACAAAAAAAGAAAATTATAGACCTATATCCCTCATGAATATTGATGCAAAAATCCTCAACAAAATTCTAGCCAATAGAATTCAACAACACATCAAAAAAATAATTCACCATGATCAAGTGGGATTTATACCAGGTATGCAAGGCTGGTTTAATATCAGAAAAACCATTAATGTAATCCATCACATAAATAAAAGATAAAAACCACATGATCTTATCAATTGATGCAGAAAAGGCATTTGACAAAGTCCAACACCCATTTATGATAAAAACTCTGACCAAAATAGGAATTGAAGGAAAATTCCTCAACATAATAAAGGGCATCTATGCAAAGCCAACAGCCAATATCACTCTAAATGGAGAGAACCTGAAAGCATTTCCCTTGAGAACGGGAACCAGACAAGGATGCCCTTTATCACCGCTCTTATTCAACATCGTACTTGAAGTCCTAGCCAGGGCAATTAGGCTAGACAAAGAAATAAAGGGTATCCGGATTGGCAAGGAAGAAGTAAAGTTATCACTGTTTGCAGATGACATGATCTTATACACAGAAAACCCTAAGGAATCCTGCAGAAAACTACTGAAACTAATAGAAGAGTTTGGCAGAGTCTCAGGTTATAAAATAAACATACAAAAATCACTTGGATTCCTCTACATCAACAAAAAGAACACCGAAGAGGAAATCACCAAATCAATACCATTCACAATAGCCCCCAAGAAGATAAAACACTTAGGAATAAATCTTACCAAGGATGTAAAAGACCTATACAAAGAAAACTACAAAGCACTACTACAAGAAATTCAAAAGGACATACTTAAGTGGAAAAACTTACCTTGCTCATGGATAGGAAGACTTAACACAGTAAAAATGTCTATTCTACCAAAAGCCATCTGTGCATATAACGCACTTCCGATGCAAATTCCAATGTCATATTTTAAGGGGATAGAGAAACAAATCACCAATTTCATATGGAAGGGAAAGAAGCCCCAGATAAGCAAAGCATTACTGAAAAAGAAGAAGAAAGTGGGAGGCCTCACTCTACCTGATTTTAGAACCTATTATACAGCCACAGTAGTCAAAACAGCCTGGTACTGGTACAACAACAGGCACATAGACCAATGGAACAGAATTGAGAGCCCAGATATAAATCCATCCACGTATGAGCAGCTGATATTTGACAAAGGCCCGGTGTCAATTAATTGGGGAAAAGATAGTCTTTTTAACAAATGGTGCTGGCATAACTGGATATCCATTTGCAAAAGAATGAAACAGGACCCATACCTCACACCATGCACAAAAACTAACTCCAAGTGGATCAAAGACCTAAACATAAAGACTAAAACGATAAAGATCATGGAAGAAAAAATAGGGACAACCCTAGGAGCCCTAATACAAGGCATAAACAGAATACAAAACATTACCAAAAATGACGAAGAGAAACCAGATAACTGGGAGCTCCTAAAAATCAAACACCTATGCTCATCTAAAGACTTCACCAAAAGAGTAAAAAGACCACCTACAGACTGGGAAAGAATTTTCAGCTATGACATCTCCGACCAGCGCCTGATCTCTAAAATCTACATGATCCTGTCAAAACTCAAGCACAAAAAGACAAACAACCCAATCAAGAAGTGGGCAAAGGATATGAACACACATTTCACTAAAGAAGATATTCAGGCAGCAAACAAATACATGAGAAAATGCTCTCGATCATTAGCCATTAGAGAAATGCAAATTAAAACTACGATGAGATTCCATCTCACTCCAACAAGGCTGGCATTAATCCAAAAAACACAAAATAATAAATGTTGGAGAGGCTGCGGAGAGATTGGAACTCTTATACACTGCTGGTGGGAATAAAATGGTACAACCACTTTGGAAATCTATCTGGCGTTATCTTAAACAGTTAGAAATTGAACTACCATACAACCCAGAAATCCCACTCCTCGGAATATACCCTAGAGATACAAGAGCCTTCACACAAACAGATATATGCACACCCATGTTTATTGCAGCTCTGTTTACAATAGCAAAAAGCTGGAAGCAACCAAGGTGTCCATCAACGGATGAATGGGTAAATAAATTGTGGTATATTCACACAATGGAATACTACGCATCGATAAAGAACAGTGACGAATCTCGGAAACATTTCATAACATGGAGGAACCTGGAAGGCATTATGCTGAGCGAAATTAGTCAGAGGCAAAAGGACAAATATTGTATAAGACCACTATTATAAGATCTTGAGAAATAGTAAAAACTGAGAAGAACACATGCTTTTGTGGTTACGAAGCGGGGAGGGAGGGAGGGAGGGAGAGTGTTTTTTATGGATAAATCAGTAGATAAGAACTGCTTTGGGTGAAGGGAAAGACAACACTCAATACATGGAAGGTCAGCTCAATTGGACTGGACCAAAAGCAGAGAAGTTTTTGGGATAAAATGAATGCTTCAAAGGTCAGCGGAGCAGGGGCGGGGGTCTGGGGAACATGGTTTGCGGGGACTTCTAAGTCAATTGGCAAAATAATTCTATTATGAAATCATTCTGCATCCCACTTTGAAATGTGGCGTCTGGGGTCTTAAATGCTAACAAGCGGCCATCTAAGATGCATCAATTGGTCTCAACCCACCTGGAGCAAAGGAAAATGAAGAACACCAAGGTCACAGGACAACTAAGAGCCCAAGAGACAGAAAGGGCCACATGAACCAGAGACCTACATCATCCTGAGACCAGAAGAACTAGTTGGTGCCTGGCCACAATCGATGACTGCCCTGACAGGGAGCACAACAGAGAACTCCTGAGGGAGCAGGAGATCAGTGGGATGCAGACCCCAAATTCTCATAAAAAGACCATACTTAATGGTCTGACTGAGACTAGAGGAATCCTGGCGGCAATGCTCCCCAGACCTTCTGTTGGCACAGGACAGGAGCCATCCCCGAAGACAGCTCATCAGACATGAAAGGGACTGGTCAGCGGGGGGGGGGGGGGGGGGAGGGGGGGAGAGATGCTGATGAAGAGTGAGCTACTTAAATCAGGTGGACACTTGAGAGTGTGTTGGCAGCTCTTGTCTGGAGGGGGGATGGGAGGATAGAGAGAGAGGGAAGCTGGCAAAATTGTCACGAAAGGAGAGACTGAAAGGGCTGACTCAATATGGGGAGAGCAAGTGGGAGTGGGGAGTAAGATGTATGTAAACTTATATGTGACAGACTGGTTGGATTTGTAAACGTTCACTTGAAGCTTAATAAGAGTTAATTAAAAAAAATACATTATAGCAAAGTATCCCAGTTTAAAATTACGTTTAGCTTAATGTGTATAAATATTTAGTATCTATTAAAAATAAATTATCTTTAGGAAAAATGCACAGACATTAATATTTGGCAGTTACTTTTTATCTTAGCAGATTTCATGACACTAAACTTACTATAAAATATGACCAATCTCGTAATTATGATAACTTAATAAATGGTGTTTTTCCAATTTTCCTTATGCTTCTGAAGATGAACACATTTAACAAGTAGAAAGAGCAATTGGGATTCATGCTAGTTGCAAATATTCTTTGTGTCTCAGTTATTTTATCTTTGAAATGAAGATGTGTTCTGGGAATTTTTCTTTACTGTACTTTTCCACCCACTTGTCCTATCTATCTGAGTAAATTATTAAACTCTCCCAAGTTGGGTACTTTATCTGTAACATGAAGGGACTATAAGGGTAAACATTCCAGTCAATTTTGTAAATTTATTAATTTTTTTTCTCTCAGATTGTGGAAAGCATTTTCTCTATCTAGATGACAGGTAACACTGTCCTCTCTACAAAACCTTAAATGAAGTAGAAAATACCCTGGTGTTAAATGAATGAATCCAAATAAACAAATGGTTGTACCTATAAGAAGTACTAAAAATCTTTTTGTAGTCATAGTTTTGTCCTTTCCTCATTTTAATTCACTGATATGTCATTCAGCTACTATTGTCCCATCTCTAAAACTAAAAACTTAAATTGTAGTACTATCTGTCTTAGGCTGGGTTCTCTAAAGGAGCAAAACCAGTGAAATATATATGAATATATATAGAGAGAAATTCACTTCAAGGGAATAGCTCACCCAATTATGAGGAAATGGCTTACTCAAGTCCCAATTCATGGATCAAGTGACAGGCTGAAGACCTCTGCTGGCTCACATGGTGGCACGGTCTGATGAACCCAAAATGTGCAGGTCAGGCAGCAGGATGGAGACCTTTGCTGACTCACAATGTTGCCCTTCCCCCCGCTCCAAAAAAAAAGAATGTTACCATCAAGTTAATTCCAACTCATAGTGACCCTATAGGATAGAGTAGAACTACCCCGCAGGGTTTCCAAGGAACGGCTAATGGATTCGAACTGCTGACGTTTTGATTAGAAGCCCTAGCTCTTAACCACTGCACCACCAGGACTCCCACAATATTGCAGGAGTTGGCAAGTCCAAAATCTGCAGGTTAGGCAGCAGGCCAGAGAGGTTTGCAGGTATATAGCCCAAGAATCAGAGGTCAGGTGGTAAGTAGAGTGCAGGGTTGAGAAAGACAGCAAATTGCCAGAACATGCATTTATATACTGGAGCCAGGCCACATCCTCCCAAGGAAACTCCCCTTCTAACCAATGGGCTGTTCACATCAAATCACAAAATGGAAGATGATTACATAGTGTCTGCTAAACCACTGAGAAACAGCCTAGCCAATTTGACACACAATGTTAGCCATCACACTATCATACAAGAAATGTTGAGGTTGAAGAAGTAGACATAAAAAAAAACATTGAAAATAAATGGGGTAAAAACATTACTTTCAAGATTACAAAGACAAAAGAATTATCTAATATCCATAACTAAATAATTAAAATGTTATTGTACATCTATAGAACAAATATGTTGCCAAAATATATTGAATGGCATAGTAAATCCCTTAAACTTTAAAAGCAAGATACAATGCTGTTTATGTATTTCATAAATTCAAGCTTGATTAGAAATGCACACAAAAAGATTGGAATAAATACCACAAAATATTAACAACAGTTATGTTCAGGTGATTAGAACATTATTTTTTCATTATGCATTTCTATTTGCTAAGTATGCTATGACAACTTGTATTAATCTTCCAATAGAAAAATAAATAAGTTTGGGAGAAAATAAAAAGGGGATTTTCACTTTAACATACGCTTACCTATTCTGGCATTTTTCTCCTGACAATTTGAAATCTAAACCTTTGCCTAACTTGTGTAAAAATGATAATAATTACATTTAAAATATTTTTCACCTTTGTAAAATGTTTACTGTTAGTTACTGTCATGGATTGAATTATGTCCCTCAAAAAATCTGTGTATCAATTTGGCTGGGCTATGATTCCCAGTACTGTGTGACTTCCTCATATTTTGTAAATCCTGCTTCTATGATGTTATGAGGGGTGGCAGGTGTGTTAATGAGGCTGGACTCAATCTAAAGATTGGATTGTGTCTTGGGGAAGTCTCTTGAGATATAAGAGAGCAGAGAGACATGGGGACCTCATACCACCAAGAAAACAGCACCTGGAGCAGAGCGTGCCGTTTGGACCTGGGGTGCCTGTGCCTGAGAAGCTCCTTGACCAGGGGAAGATTGAGGACAAGGACCTTCTTCCAGAGCCAACAGAGAGAGAATCCCTTCCCCTGGGGCTGACACCCTGAATTTGGACTTTTAGCCTATTTTACTGTGAAGAAATAAATTTTTCTTTGTTAAAGTCATCCATTTGTGGTATTTCTGTTGTAGTAGCACTAGATGACTAAGACAGTTGCCATCAAGTCTGTTCAAACCCATGACCACCTTAATGTATAACAGAATAAAACGCTGGCTGGGCCTGCACCATCTTCATGATCTTTGGTGTGTTTGTATTGATTGTTGCTTCTAATGTCCCAATCCATCTCACTGATGTTTTCCTTCATTTTTGTTGGCTCTTTATCAAACATGATGTCTTTCCTCATGACGTGTCCAAATAAGCAAGATGAAATCTCACCTTACTCTCTTTTAAGGAATATTCTGGTTCTTCTAAGATGATTTATTCACTCTTCTGGCAGTCCATGTTATATTCAACATTTATCATCAATACCACGATGTGAACATATCAATTCTTCTGCTTTCTTTTACAACTTTCGCATGCATATGAAGTGACTGAAAAAAATCATGGCTTGAGTCAGGCATACCTTAGTCATTGTCTTAGTCATCTAGTGCTGCTGTAACAGAAATATCACAAGTGGATGGCTTTAACAAAGAGAAGTTTATTCTCTCACAGTCCAGTACACTAGAAGTCCGAATTCAGGGCGCCGGCTCCAGGGGAGGGCTTTCTTTCTGTCGGTTCTGGAGGAAGGTCCTCGTCATCAGTCTTACCTTGGTCTGAGAGCATCTTAGTGCAGAAACCTCAGGTCGAAAGGACAAGCTCTGCTCCTGGCGCTGTTCTGTTGGTGGTATGAGTTTCCCATGTCTCTGTTTGCTTATCTCTTTACATTTCAAAAGAGATTGGCTTCAGACACTACATAATCTTGTAGACCTCATCAGTATAATTGCCGCTAATCCATCTTATTACCTCATAGTGACAGGATTTATAATAGATAGAGAGATCACATCAGAAGATAAAATGGTAGACAATCATACAATAATACAAGGGAATCATGACCTAGCCAAGTTAACAGATATTTTAGAAGGACACATTTCATTCAATGACGGTCATCAAAGTGACATCTTTGCTTTTTAATACTTTAAAGAGATCTTTTGCAGCAGATTTACCCAATGCACTATGTCCTTTGATTTATTGACTGTTGCCTCCATGGAGATTGATTGTTGATCCAAATAGAATGAAATCGTTGACAACTTCAATTTCTCTTCATTTCTCATAATGTTGCTTATTGCTCTGGTTTAAGGATTTTTATTTTCTTCACACTCAGGTATAACCTATCCTGAAGACTGTAGGCTTTGATCTTCATCAGTAAGAGTTTCAAGATGTGTTCACTTTCAGCAAGCAAGGTGGTATCATCTGCATATTGCAGGTTGTTAATGAATGTTCCTTCAGTCTTAATGCTGTATTTTTCTTCATATAGTCCAGCTACTCAGATTATTTGTTCAGCAAACAGATTAGATACGTAAGTATACAGGATACAACTCTGACACGTATCTTTTCCAATTTTTAACCAGACTATACCCCTTCGGTTTGTTAGAATGACTGTCTTTTAATCCTTGTACATATTCTGCATGAGTACAACTAACTGTTTTGGAATTCTCATTCTTCCTAATGTTATCCATAATTTTTTATAATCCACACAATCGAATGCCTTCACATCGTCAATAAAAACACAGGCAAACACCTTTCTGGTATTCTCCACATTCCACCAAGATCCATCTGACATCATCAATGATATTCCTTGTTCTGCATCGTCTTCTCAATCCAGCTTGAACTTTTGAAGATTCCCTGTCGATGTATGTCTGCAATCATTTTCATATTATGTTCAGCAAGATTTTGCTATCAATATGTAAATGTGTATAATTTTACCATATTTTCCATACTTTCAGATAACGCAGTTGAAATTATTTTTAACCTTTTCTGCAGGAACATATTACAGATCAGAAAGAAGAAACTTGATAACTTTATACCTAATCCAGTATTCATTCACCTGGGCCATGTGGCAGCAGAAAGTGGCTGAGCACAGAAGTCATCTTTACCTCTGTCTCTATCTATCTATCTATCTATCTATCTATCTATCTATCTATCTATCTATCTATCTATCTATCTATCTATCTATCTATCTATCTATCTATCTATCTATCTATCATCTACCTATCTACCTATCTACCTATCTACCTACCTACCTATCTATTTATCATCTATCTATAATGCCCTACTCACAAAGCTACTCTCAGTGGGGAGTGCAGGTCTTTCTGAGAAAGGCAATACAATTATAAAAACTTCACTTCTTTGGAAGTTGCCACTAGTGAAGACTTGGGAAGTAGAATAATATGGCTCCAATGAAGGCGAAAGAAGAAAAAGAACTATCTTTTACTGAATACCTAATATGCGTTAAATATATTGCTAAAGTTTTACTTTTGTAATCTATTTTAATTAGCATTAAAAACCTGTGAATAGGCATTTTTATCTTCATTATACAGTTTGTGAAATTTAGGTTCAAAGTCAAGCCAAGAGCTGGGACCAGACCTCAAACTGAGGCCTGAATGACTTCAAATACCATGGTTCACACTCTGCATACCATGAACCCCTAGAGATGTGTATGGTTTCTGATACTAGTTGGTAACTCTTTATAAAAGAGGTGTATATTAAATAATTGATTGATACCGTACCTAAGAGTTAGTAATTATTTTGTTTTGTTTTGTTTTTTAACTCTGCAGTTTACGAAGAGAATTGGGCATCACTTTTTCTTTACCATGAGCTTTGCTATTTAACAAGATTCTGTTGATTTTTCTCATGTGTGCACTTAGAATATTATGAATATGAAGTTATCTCACATTATTTCCGTGGAGATTAAGATGTTCAAACAAAAGTAAGGATATTATAATTGCTTTCTATGGCCTCTGTAGTCAAATTCATAGAAAGAGAATACTTAGGAAAGAACACACGAAACACTTAGGGGGATATAGGAATTTGAAGATGCATATTTTATGAGTGCAACCAAAGTAAATGTTGACTTTTTACTAGGTAAATATTATTCAATGGCAGAATGCAAACAAGCTGTGTCAGTAGGCTAGTGCTGAGTTAAAGTGCTTTGAATTGTATTAAGAACAGGTGGATTTAAAAGGGTAAGCAACGACTCCAAGAGTAGCAGTGATATGTTAGACAATGATCAAGTTTTGAATTATAAATAGTAATATCAGCAATGATAACATTATCTTAGAAAAGACACTGGAAAATTTGGGAGGAATCCTGGAGGTACCTGGAAGCAAGGCAAGTAGGACTTTTGATGTAATAGAGTTTTCAATCCTGTCATCCTTTTTTCAGGTTCTCTATAGGAGGGAGCCTAATACATATAGTATGGACCTACAACCCATGATACTACAATCTAGATGGAAAAAATAGTACAGCTTTTACTACAAATGATTTAGAGCAGGCAGAAACAATATCGATAATAATAATGTTAACAATGAAGACAATTTCAAAGATTTGTCATGCCAATTCTAAATATTAGGAAATGATTAGTTTAACAGCAGATTATATTTGTGGAGCCAATTGTAAAAGTCATGAAGAGCTATGTATTAGTCATTGCATACTCAGTTATAGCTCATAGTGAATATGTTCCGTATTCATTTATCATGGGTAGGTAGGAATAACTACTGCAAAATAATAGTTATGTTCAGAAACTTCTATATATGAGTTGAAAGATAAAAATGCTTTACATAAGACTCAAATTTATAACTTTAGGACAGAGAGTTTTCTTAAACTAATCTTGCCCATTATCTGAGTTAAAATTGTTCAAAATTTTGTTTGCTGTTACCACTATATAGTTTCCAGATTGTTAGATTACTAGATTTCCAATATTTGAAAAATGGATGGAGAGTGTTAGTTGATATATGAGACCCTCCTCCATTATATTAGAAAGGTTATGGATACAAAAATATAGAAGAGTAGGTAATATACACATCTACCTGGAGAAACAAGAGATGAGAAGTGGGACTATACATTTAAATATGCTAGGCATCAGATCACCCTCTCCCTGTCTCATAAAATATATTTACTGATGAAACCAATGAAATTTAGATACGAGTAAGTTACATTGATCGATCATCATAACATGATAGAAAAACGATTGGAAACAAAGCATTGATGAAACAGTGTCATGACCACCCACCATACATGCAGATTTATTCCATGTACACAGAATAGAGGAATAGAATGACACAATATAGCAATGTTTACAGATTGGTGATAAAACCTTTGGTGTATTACCCTGACTTCCTCACTGATGGTCCACGACTATCTAAAAGACTAAATGATGCTACGTGATAGGAACTTTAAGTTAGACATTGGCCCAAGAGGTATGTGGGAGTATACATAAATCCACATTAATATAAGTTGTTTACATAGTGGGACCCATTACTAGGACACAATTAGGGCTTAGTAAAAAAGCGACATTAACAATACAAAAGAGTTACCTTTTGGAGACAGGGCTTTGGAGCCTGGAGAACAAGAAAGGAATGTAGGGATGTAGGACCTGGAGAATTGATACATTATCCCAAAATATCAGCTAGAAGAAGAAGAGACATTACAAGTACTTCTCTAATGATGAGCAACTGTCAAGGCCAACATGACGAAGATCTGGAGATACTGATTGACAAACTAGGAAAAGACTAAATAAATATAAACACATTACAAATAGGTGTAAACTTCAATAGTCATGCAAAGGCAGATGATGATAATATGGTGTTGTTAAGATTTTATTTTAGAAAATTAATAGATACTCAGGTTTGTCATGCATTAACACATTTATTTTATTGCAAAGCAATCATGCAAGGCACGCAAGTAAGGCCTTAAAAGACCTTAAAAACCTAAACCAAACCCTTTGCCTTCCAGTCTTAAGAGATGAAAGGGAAGCAAGCAGAGAGTGGGGGGCCTCGTACCACCAAAAAGCAGCACCGGGAGTAGAG
This sequence comes from Loxodonta africana, assembly GCF_030014295.1. NCBI lineage: Eukaryota > Metazoa > Chordata > Mammalia > Proboscidea > Elephantidae > Loxodonta > Loxodonta africana. The sequence continues at coordinate 20,308,793 of NC_087362.1, forward strand.
TGCGTACTTTGGACCCAAGGTCCCTGCACCTGAAAAGCTCCTTGACCATGGAAATACTGAGGACAAGGACCTACTTCCACAGCCAACAAAGAGAGAAAGCCTACCCCTGGAGCTGACACCCTGAATTTGGACTTTTAGCCTACTTTACTGTGAAGAAATAAATTTCTCTTTGTTAAAACCATCCACTTGTGTGGTATTTCTTTTATAGCAGCACTGGATAACTAAGACACCCACAGAGTTTCCAAAGAGCACTTGGTAGATTCAAACTGCCGACCTTTTGGTTAGCAGCTGTAGCTCTTAACCACTGTGCTACCAGGGTCTCTGAAAACCATTTTCCAGATTGAAGTTAATATATTTTCCCACTGTATTTTTATGTGTTTATAAATTTTAATAGGAGCCCTAGTGATGCAGTGGTTATAGTGCTCAGCTGCTAACCAAAAGGTCAGTGTTGGAAACCACCAGCCACACTACAGAAGAAAGATGTGGTGGTCTGCTTCTGTAAAGATTTACAGCCTTGCACAAAACAATATGTGTATTAATGAGAAACTAATTTGCTCTGTAAACCCTCACCTAAACGCCCCAGGGTTTCCAGTAAGACTTCACAGCATCCATTTAGAACTGGAGAATCAGAATTAGCAATTACAATGTTATTTAAATGGTTAGAGTCCAAATCTTTAGATTTAAAACTTTTATCTTTAATGAGAGGTCTGAGTAGGAAGGCTTGACCATAGCTTGAACAAGGTGGGGATCTCCAGTAGCTGGGGTCCAAGGTTGGCAATGGTGGGCAGAGTCTCAGCAGACTCTTGGTCTTCAAAGAGAGTAAGAGACTAGAAAAAGTACCTTTTTCTCTGCCTTTAATTTTTTTTTTTTTCTCGGAGAGCGAGCAGAAAATCAGGTTTTATATGTGAAATTCTCACCTTGGCCTCACACAGTAAGAGCTAGTGTGATGTCTAAGATTTGTATGTAATGTCTTTTCTCCAGGGTCAGGGAGTAGTGAATGTCACATTTTTTCAGAGATCAGGGAAGTTGTTTAAACTTATGTCTCAAGGATAGTTACAAAAATTAACTGTTATATCTTTGTTTACCACAGCATGCTGGGTCAAAGTAAACTTAATTTAAAAGTTGTTTATCACATTGTTCACGTCATATGCTTCTATGTCTAAGTTTAGAAGCTTTATAAGTAACTTTCTAATGAATTACAGGTTCCTGATGATTTACAGTTAATGTTAGAGAACCTCACAAATGTAGACATATTTCTGTTTCTAAGTTCATATCGTGAGTGATCATACATACGTGTTTTGAAAGCATAACAGTGCTTATACGTTATGGAATTTGAGATCGTTATAGAAACACATAAAACTTATGGTAAAGCCAGACAATTGTTGTGTTAATGAAGACATATAAGTACTTAGAACATCAGAGCAATGACAATATACAAAAAAATCAAAATTTTTATGCAAAGTTCATATTATATTATCACTTAGCCCTTTCATTACTACATTTTTTGCCTCCTAATTTTTTTTGATGGCATGTGTTTTCAGTATTGGAATGCATGCTTACTAATTGAGTGTATTTAAATTTTTGGTAATATGGATTTTTGGGGCCCTGATGGGCACTTTTTTTTTTGATGGGTGCTAACTAAAAGGTTGGCTGTTCAAATCCACCAGCTGCTCCTTGGAAACTCTATGAAGAAGCAGTTCTACTCAGTCCTATTGGGTCACTCTGAGTCAAAATCTACTTGATGACAATGGGATTTTTGGTTTTTAGTAAGGATTTTGAGAAATATGATCTGGTAATACAAGCGAGCAGTAAGGTGAGTAGCACTGTGGCACCACCCATTTGTCATATGACAATGTACCAACGAGAGCTAGATAAGTGGCGCCTTCCCCTCTGATTTTCCAAATATGAGACAGAAAATACAAAACAAACTCATCAGGGCTCCCTAACTATCACACAGGAAAGCCATAATTACAATTGCAATCCTTATCTCATAGAAATAAAGGTTAAAAAAAAAAAAAAGGCAAATGTTTACAAAACTAACATATCCAGGAAGTATCACCTAATAGAACACTCAACCTACACAACGAGGCCCTATTTCTGATCTGCTAAGCTTCACACATTTCAAAAGGGACTCACCTTGACTCTAAATGCATTAGAACTGAAATGATGCCTTACCTCTGAGGTTCAGAGGCATAGAAAGTGGCTGGTATACCATTAATCCAATAGTAACAAAAAGCTTAGCTTGTGAGCAGAATTCATCAAGGCCAGGACTAAGAAAATTCAATGTATGACCTGAATGTAGGAGATTTTAAGTGGACCAAAGCAAGACAATTAGCAAATAATGGCTGTGACAGTAAGGAAAAAATAGCATCAAATATGTTAGAAGTGATATCAGGAGGTGAAAATATATTTGTCCACCCAGTCATTCCTATGAGTATGTCTAGTTGAAAAGAAAAAAAAAAAAAAAGATCAATAAGTCAATTAGCATTAACAAAGTTGGTTGAGTAAGAAATAGTTCATGGACAGGGAGCACCCCAAAGTGAAAATGGTGAGGGGGCTTGAGTTTATGCAGTTACAATGACCTTTTAAAGCATAGAGGAGTATCTTGCCCTTTGTTTTGATTATCACAACTAAATTTTCCTTTTGTTTTGGGAAAGTTGATAGCTGAATGCTAAGCTTATCTTGATTGGATGAGTGTTACTAATTCATGCTGATAAGTACTTTTATGGTAACTTATGCTAATTAATGCTGATAAGTAAAATTTGCTTAAGTTTTGATACTACTTCTTGGAAATGGCCTTAAGATTAATTTTTGCTTGGCCCTTGGCCCAGAAAAGCCATTTTAACTCTTGCATCTATAAAATTTTTAACATTCTTACCTTGGCATTGGGATCTTGTCTTCGAAAGATAGCAAGTAAACACCATTCTAGTAACTATAGATTATGTGCTGAATGGTTATTACTCCTGGTATCACCTCCAACACAAACATGAACTCAGAATATTGGACAATTGTTCCTGGTCTAGATGAAAGAAAGTTTCATTTTGGGAAAATAATAATTTAACTAAGGAATTTGGTGTAGTTTGTTGCAAGAGTCTTCCAATAATAGACATGACTAAAAAGAATAAATATGGCATAATCCAGACATATAGACAACTAAAATATGAGGAAGAGCTTTGGATTCCCCAGAATTATATATTTTTATAATAAAACCACCTTGTTTCAAAGGAAAAAGAACTTGAGAAAATGTCTCCCCATCTCACTTGAGAATATAAAATGATGGAGTCACCTTGACAGCAATTAACAATTAATGCTGAACAGAGATCTAATAATGAAAAATACAGATTCACACAAGATATGATATTTGCCTCTTACTTTGGAGAAGCAAAAAGTAAAGGGCACCCTTGGGATTATGGGAAAGGTTGAACAAATTGAACTCATTTTGATACTATTGAGTTAAGCAAAGGTATTCTAAGAGGAGCTGTTATTACTATTGGTAGCAATCTGTAATAGGAGAAAATCAGTCTTAAATAAGACCTCAAGATAGAGTGTTATGAACTGAATTATGCACACCTGAAATATGTGTGGGAATTCCTGACCCTTTTACTTGTGGAAGAAATCCTATTTGGAAATAGAATTTTCTTTTGTTATGTTAATGAAGTCATATCAATGTAGGGTGGACCCTACATCTAATCACTTCTGAGTTGTAAGAAGACTAGATAAGACAAAGAAATACACCTAGGGAAAGATGGACATCATGTGAGGATTATTGAGAAGGAGGGATCTACAAGGCCTAGAGATTCCAGGGTCACCAAGAAGGAGGAAATCCACATGGCCTACATCTTGATTTGAAATTTCAGCCTCCAAAAGTGTGAGCAAATTAATTTCTGTTCTTTAAAGCTACCCACTTACTGTATTTGTTTTACAAAAGCACTAGCAAACTAAGATAGAGATTAAAGGACTAGACATTCTAGAGGTGGATCGTGATATATGAAATAGGATAAATAACTTTTTGTAAGGGTTATGCCATCCTAAATTTTAATAGGATTTAGTCAACTTTTTGCTGCACTAAAAAGTGGTAAACAAGCTTTCTTCCCTAAATCTTTGGTGGTGAACATGTTTTTCCCAAAAGTAGCTGAAGTTGTAAACATATTACCCCATTATGAATAAGCATATAACTGCCTCATTCAAAGGAAATACATATCTACTGTACCCAAAATCATAAATAGGCTTGGAAATTATCAAAAAATTATGGAGTTTATTATTAAGAGATGGCATAATCTGTAAACAATTTAAATAACCAATGATGTCATGGCTTGTGTATCTTTGGGTGTATCCAATCAGAATTAGCTTATATGACTATAAGCAATTAGAATGTAGGCTGCTAATTAGCACATAGTTCTGATTTATTGTACCATAATGGCTAGCCTAGTCACTGTCGTGGAAGTACTGAGATGGCTGGGGATAAACACATGCTGACCAGATCGCACCATTTACCAGTATGAAACAAAGCCATCTGTGAGTAGAGACCACTAGACATGCAGGCTGGTACTGAGCAACAGCTGCTGTAGTAAGAGATACTGATCAATCCATGCAATCCCTATTGTTTGATTTCAGATGCCACTTGTTAGTTGCCATCGAGTTGGCTCCTACTCATCGCAACCTTATATGTAGCAGAACTAACAGTTGCCCAGCCAGTCCTGGCCATCTTCACTATACTTGGTATATTTGAAGCCAGGGTTTGGACTATTGTGCCAAGCCATTTCGCTGAGGGTGTCCCTCATTTTCACCAACCCTCTACTTTACCAACCATGATGTTCTTTTCTGGCAATTGCTCTTTCCTCATGTGTCCAAAATAAGAGAGTCATGGAAGTCTCATCATCCTCACTTCTAAGGAGCATCCTGGTTGTCTTTCTTCTAAGACTGATTTATTTGTTCATTCTTCGGGCAGCCCATGGTGTATTCAACATTCTTCACCATCATCGCAGTTTGAATGCATCAGTTCTTCTTCTGCCTTCCTTTTTCATTGTTCAATTTTCACATGCGTATGAGATGATTGAAAAGACCATGGTTTGGGTTACGCTCTTCTTAGTCATCAAAGTGACATCTTTGCTTTTTAAGATTTTAAAGAGGTCTTTTTCAGAAGGTTTACCCAATGCAATACGTCCTTTCATTTTTTGACTGCTGCTTCTGTGGGCATTGAATGTTCACCCAACTAGAATGAAATTGTTGCCACAGAGCTTATTTAAGTAAACAAACACGAAAGCTGTTTAGTTAAGTGGTATGTGGTTGCAGTTTCCTTGGTTATATACTCATTTGTTGCCATGTAGATGCTAGGTTCCTGCTTTGACCTTGAAATTTAGGTCCTCGACACCAAATAGCATGTTTGAACATTAGCAAGCAGCACGTATGTTTTGACCTAAAAATTGTACAAAAATTAAGGTACCAGTTTATAATTAAAATGGGCAAGGATGTGGCAAAGCTGAAACAAAATAACCACAAACTGAAAATAATCTGAATTTCCAAAATTGGGCCATAATTGACTAAAATGTGATTTGGCAGATCAAAATACTCAAAATATTTTGAGAACAAAATATTAAAATGATTTATATTGATATCTATGAATCTGAAAGAAAATGTACAATGTATTTGAAATGACAAAAGCAAGATATTGATTGGTGTTTGGAGTGTGATCCTACTTTTTAAAACAGAAACAACAACAAAATTATGTTTATAGTTGTGTTGCTGTTGTTGTTAGGTGCCATCAAGGCGGTTCCGACTCATAGTGACCCCATGCACAACAAAATAAACGCTGCCAGTCCTGCGCCATCCTTACAAACGTTGTTATGCTTGAACTCATTGTTGCAGACACTGTCAATCCACCTCGTTGAGGGTCTTCCTCTTTTCCACTGACCTTGTGCTTTGCCATGCATGATGTCCTTCTCCAGGGACTGATCCCTCCTGACAACATGCCCCAAGTATGTAAGACGAAGTCTTGCCATCCTTGCTTCTAAGGAGCATTCTGGTTGTACTTCTTCCAAGACAGATTTGGTCATTCTTTTGGCAGTCCATGGTATATTCAATACTCTTTGCCAACACGATAATTCAAAGGCGTCAATTCTTCTTTGGTTTTCCTTATTCATTGTCCAGCTTTCACATGCATATGATGCAATTGAAAACATCATGGCCTGGTGTTAGTCTTGGGCTTAGTCTTCAGGGTGACATCTTTGCTCTTCAACACTTTGAAGAGGTCCTTTGCAGCAGGTTTACACAATGCAATGTGTTTTTTGATTTCTTGATGGCTGCTTCCATGGCTGTTGATTGTGGACCCAAGTAAAATGAAACCCTTGACAATTTCAGTCCTTTCTCTGTTTATCATGATGTTGCTCATTGGTCCAGTTGTGAGGATTTTTGTTTTCTTTATGTTGAGGTGCTATCCAGGCTGAAGGCTGTGGTCTTTGATCTTCATTAGTAAGTGCTTCAAGTCTTTTTCACTTTCAGAAAGCAAGGCTATGTCATCTGCATAACACAGGTTGTTAATGAGTCTTCCTCCAATCCTGATGCCCTGTTCTTCTTCATGTAGTCCAGATTCTCGGATTATTTGCTCAGCATACTGATTGAATAGTTATGGTGAATGGATACAACCCTGATGCACACCTTTCCTGACTTTAAACCAATCAGTATCCCCCTGTTCTGTCCGAACAACTGCTTCTTGATCTATGTAAAGGTTCCTCAGGAGAACAATTAAGCATTTGGGCATTCCCATTCTTCGCAATGTTATCCATTATTTGTTATGATCCACACAGTCAATTGCCTTTGCATAGTCAATAAAACACAGGTCAAAATCCTCCTGGTATTCTCTGCTTTCAGCCAGCATCCATCTGACATCAGCAATGATATACATGGTTTCACGTCCTCTTCTGACATCAGCCTGAATTTCTGGCAGTTCCCTGTCTATACACAGCTGCAGCCGTTTTTGAATGATCTTCAGCAAAATTTTGCTTGCATGTGATATTAATGATACAGTTTCTGCATTTGGTTAGATCACCTATCTTGGGAATAGGCATAAATATGGATCTCTTCCAGTCAGTTGGCCAGGAAGCTGTTTTCCATATTTCTTGGCATAGATGAGTGAGCACCTCCAGCGATGCATCTGTTTGTTGAAACATCTCAATTGATTTTCCGTCAATTCCTGGAGCCTTGTTTTTTGCCAATGCCTTCAGAGCAGCTTGGACTTCCTCTTTCAGTAGCATCGGTTCCTGATCATATGCTACCTCTTGCAGTGGTTGAACATCGACTAATTATTTCTGGTGTGATGACTCTGTGTATACCTTCCATCTTCTTCTGATGCTTCCTGGGTCATTTAATATTTATCACTGTATATGATTGTATAGACATGGTGATGGGTGTGGATACATGTCAGGTTTTTAATCAATTCTGTGGTGGGGAAAAAGTTACCATATGAAAAGAAAAGGAGATACTTTTTAAAGAAAGATAAGAAATAAAATATGCATGGCATACATTAACAGAAAATAGAAAATAAATGCTTCTATCTATGACAACTGTAAGTATGCAAACACTGAATACGTACAAGGGCAACAATTAGAAGGCAAAAAGAACAAATGAAAACATTAAATTGATTTCAATTTGGGATTGTGACCAACTTTTACCTGGACTTTTCTTAATTTTAGTATAGATTTTCAGTAAAGTAGTTGGAGATAAAAGTGCCTGAGGTTTGTTCTGTGTAAATATCGATTTTTCAGATTATCTTTCCAGGGCAATTTCTCCACAAAATTTTTCCCTTAACACTGAAGTACTCTGTTCCTCCTCTGAAGTATTATAGCAATTAGATCTTGCATAGTTAATGTAGCAATTAAAGCAATTAATCATGTGCTGCCTCATGACATAGCTTCTTTTTCTTCTTGACCTACATACATTTTTAATTCTTATTGAAATTTGAATAGTTGTCTTATTACCCAATTAGGTTTTGAATTCCTTGTGGCTGGAGAAGCTATCTAATAAATCTTGGGATTTCTCAAATCATTCACTGTATTGCTTTGCCTGTGCAGATGCCCTCAATAAAAGTTATAGGATTAATTCAAGGGTAAGGCTTCCTGACTTAAGGGAGGCAACTGATTTAATTTGCCACCTTAACCCCTCACTTAAATATTTGTTGAATGCCTAATCTTCTAAGCACTGGGGACATTGGTCAGAGACCCTATTACATATCTCTGGCAATAAATAAAAACCAAATAAAATAGCAGATACAACATGAGCAATGAAAAAAATATAAGGCAGAGTAAAAAACTAGAAGGAAAGAGAAATGATTTGTATTTAATAGAGGTAAGAAAAGTTTGGTTTGATGAGGTGTCATTTGAGCAGAGACTTGAATGCTGTGAAGGAGGAAATAATGTGGCTGTCTGAGAGAAAGCTATTTCTGACAGAATGAATAATGCTGGCTGTCTTCTAAGATAGCCAGAAAACCACTTGTGGTTAGAATATATATGAGCGACAAAAGCGGTAGGGAGAGAGTTCAGGCAGGTAGCAAAGGGTCAGATCAGGCAGATGCTTCTAGGATTTAGAATTTTATTCTAAGTGTGTTAGGAAGCCACTGGAATGTTTTGGGCAGAAAAGAGATACGATCGCATATACAGGCAGACCTCGTTTTATCGTGTTTTGCTTTATTGAGCGCATAGGATACTGCACTTTTTATGAATTGAAGGTTTGTGGCAAACCTGGAAACTCTGGTAGTGTGGTGGCTAAGTCTGCTAATCAAAAGGTTGGCAGTTCGAATCCACTAGGCACTCCTTGGAAACTCTATGGGGCAGTTCTACTCTGTCTTATGGGGTCATTATGAGTAGGAATCAACTGGACGGCAATGGGTTAGGTTTGCTTTTTTGTGTGTTGAGCAAAGTCTAACAGCATTATTTTTCCAATAGCATGTGCTCACTTTGTGCCTGTGTCACATTTTGGTAATTCTAGCAATATTTCAAATTTTTTCATTATTTTTATGTCTGTTATAGTGATCTGTGATGCTTCTATTATAATTGCTTTGGGATGCCATGAACCATGCCATATAAGAGAGTGAGCTTAATTAATAAATGTTGTGTGTACTCTGACTGCTCCACTGACCAGCCAGTCCTACATCTCTCCCCTGCTCCTCAGGCTTCCCTATTCCCTGAGACATGACAATATTGAAATTTAGCCAGTTAATAATCTTACAATGGCCTCTAAGTGCTCAAGTGAAAGGAAGAGTTGCACCTCTCACTTTAAATCAAAAGCTAGAAATGGTTAAGCTTAGTGAGGAAAGCATGTTGAAAGCCAACACAGGCTGAAAATTAGGCCTCTTGCACCAAACAGCCAAGTTGTGAATGCAAAGGAAAAGTTCTTGAAGGAAATAAAAAGTCCTACTCCAGGGAACACAAAAATGATAAGAGAGTGAAACAGCCTCATTGCTGATAAGAAGAAAGTTTTAGTGGCCTGGATAGAAGATCAAACCAGCCACAACATTTGCTCAAGCCAAAGCCTAATTCAGAGCATGACCCTAACTCTCTGCAATTCCATGAAGGCTAAGAGAGATGAGGAAGTGGCAGAAGAAAAGTTTGAAGCTAGCAGAGGTCAGCTTATGAGATTTATGTTATGGAGAAAGAAGCCATTTCCATAACATAAAAGTGCAAGGTGATATAGAAGCTGCAGCAAGTTATTCATAAGGTCTAGCTAAGGTAATTGATGAAGGTGGCTACACTAAACAACAGATTTTCCATGTAGACAAAATGGCCTTATATTGGAAGAAGATGCCATCTAGGACTTTCACAGCTAGAGAAGAGATGTCAATGCCTAGCTTCAAAGCTTCAAAGGACAAGCTGACTCTCTTGCTAGGGGCTAATGGAGCTCATGACTCCATGCATATTTACCATTCCAAAAATCCTGGGGTCCTTATGCTAAATCTACTCTGGCTGAGCTCTATACATGGAACAAAAAAGCTTGGGTGACAGTACATTTGTTTACAACATAGTTTATTGAATATTTTAATCCCACTGTTGAGACCTACTGTTCAGAAAAAAAAGATTCCTTTCAAAATATTACTGTTCATTTTCAATGTATCTGGTCACCAAAGAGCTCTGATGGAGATGTACAAGGAGATTAATGTTGTTTTCACGCCTGCCAACAGAACATTGATTCTGCAGCCCATGGATCAAAGAGTAATTGTAATTTTCAAGTCTTATCATTTAAGCAATACATTTTGTAAAGCTATAGCTGCCATAGACAGTGATTCCTCTGAAAGAGCTGGGCAAAGTAAATTGAAAACCTTCTAGAAAGGATTCACCATTCCAGATGAGAACATTAAGAACATTTGTGATTCATGAGAGGAGGTCAAAATACCAACATTAACAGGAGTTTGGAAGAAGTTGATTCCAACCCTCATGGATGACTTTGAGGGGTTCAAGATTTTAGCAAAGGAAGTAACTACAGATGTGGTGGAAATAGCAAGAGAACCAGAATTAGAAGTGGAGCCTCAAGATGTAACTAAATTGTTGCAGGCTTATGATAAAACTTTAATGAATGAGGAGTTGCTTCTTATGGATGAGCAAAGAAAATGGTTTCTTTAGATGGAATCTATCCCTGGTTAAGATGCTGTAAACGCTGTTGAAATGACAACAAAGGATTTAGAATATTACACAAAATTAATTGGTGCAGCAGTGGCAGGTTTTGAGAGGACTGACTTCAGTTTTGAAGTTTCTACTGTGAGTAAAACGCTGTCATACAGCACTGCATGCTACAGAGAAACCCTTTTTGAAAGGAAGAGTTAATCAATGCAACAAACTTCATCATTGCCTTATTTTAGGAAATTGCCACAGCCACCCCAACTTTTGGCAACTACCACCCTAAGTCAGCAGCCATCAACATTGAGGAAAGACCCTCCACCAGCAAAAAATTATGACTCGCTTAAGACTCAGATGATGGTTAGCATTTTTTAGCAATAAATTAAGGTATGCACATTATTTTTTAGACATAATGCTACTACACACTTAATAGACTACCAAAACCCTAAACAAAACTCATCATCATTGAGTTGATTCTGACTCATAGCGACCCTATAAAACAGAGTAGATCCGACCTTTTGGTTATCAGCTGAGCTCTTAACCACTAAGTCACTAAGGCTCCTAATAGACTATAGCATAGTGTAAACATAACTTTTATACACACTGGGAAACCAAAAAATTCATGTGACTCTCTTTATTGCAGTGGTCTGGAACCAAACCAGTAATTTCTCTGAGGTATGTTTGTATATTTAAAATCATCCTTCTGGCTGCTATAAAAACCAGACCGTAGAGGTGCAAAAGGAGAATCAGGGAGAAGAGTTAAAAGACCATTGTAGTATGTACTGGGCAAAAGGTGGTGGTGGCATGCACTATCAGTGGAAATAATAAAAAGAAATGATAATAAAAAAAATTTGGACAGGATTTATTGATGGATGGCATGTAGCATGTGAGAAATAGAGAGGAGTCAAAAATTATTTCACGTTATAGACTTGAAAAGCTGGGTGATTGATGGTACCATTTACTAAGATGGGGAACATAGGAAGAGAAGAAAGTTTGGCATACAGAAACTAGTAATTCTGCTTAGAACATGTTATGTTTCAGATGAATTATAAACAGCCATATTATGTAGGCTAACTGAAGTAATATACAACTCTAAAATATCAATGGCTTAACCCAAGTAATATTTCTTTTCTTACTCACATCATAGTCTAAACTAGTTTGGTGATGGGGAAGAGGGAAGGAGACCAGGTTCCTACTCTTTTCCCTTCTTGTCCCTGAAAATTCTGTTCTAAATGCATTAATTGGTCTGAAAATGGTTAGCTTTCACTCAAGATGGAAGGAAGCTGTAATGACCCAGAACAGTGTGCCTGAGTCCAAGCAGAGCGAGGAGGGTGTCTTCTCAGGTCGACAACCCAGCATGGGGTGTCAGAACTCTAGTAGCGTAAGGAAAGTATCCCCAGAGACGAGCTGCCTTGCATGAGGTGTGGGACCTGAAGCAGGATGATAAGGGCATGCACACAGCATGGTGGAATGTCATGAGATATGAGAGCGCAAGTAGGTTGAGGGATACGTTCACACAGATGCATAGGGCAGGCAGCCTGGAATGTGTTGTCAGAGTATGCGTGGGAGAAGGAAGGAATCCAAGTGAGGGAACAGAAACAGCGGTATGGCATGAGTTGTTGGAGCATGGGTGGAGTGAGGAGAGATTCCATATGAATTGGCAGAGGCAGCAGCCTCATTCAGGGTGTTGTTTTCTGAATGGGGTAAGGAGAACGTCTTCTCAGGAGAGGATTAATGGCAGAAATGGGAGATGGGTTACTGTAATGGACAGATATTTAGGGTTACTGTGATCCTTGCTTCCTTGACAAATCAATATTGAAACATTAATATTAACTAAAATAGTTTATGTTAGGATTCACAGTTTGTGTTGTACATTCCAATGGGTTCCACAAATGTATAATGTCCTATGTCCACCATTACAGTATCATACAAAATAGTTTCACTTCCCTAAAAATACCAATTCATCCCTCTGCCCTCCTCCTGAACCCCTGGCAACCATTGATCTTTCCACTGTCTCTATAATTTTGCCTTTTATAGAATATCATACAGCTGGAATCATACAATATGTAGCTTTTACATACTGGCTTTCCTTAGCAATATGTCTTTCAGGTTTCCCCATTCCTTTTTGTACCTTGGTAGCTCCTTCCTTTAATTGCCGAATAGTACTCTATCGTATGGATGTTTGTCCATCCATTCAGCTATCAAAGGACATCTAGGTTGCTTTCAATTTTTGACAATTATAAATAAAGTTGTTATAAGCATTTGTGTGCAGGTTTTTATATGGAGGTAAGATTTTCATCTTATTTAGATAAATGTCTAGGAGCTCAATTGCTGGATTGTACGTAAACCTATGTTTAGCTTATAAAGGAATTGTCAAACTGTCCTCCAAGTGGCTGTACCATTTTGCATTTCACCACCAATAAATGAGGGCTCCCGTTTCTCCATGTACTTGTCACCATTTGGTATTGTCAGTGTTTTGGATTTTAAGCACTCTTTTTAATAGGTGTGTAGTGATATCTCATTGTTGTTTTGATTTGTAATTTTCTGACATGATGTTGAGTATTATCTCATGTGACTATTTGCCATATGTCTATCTTCTTTGGTGAGCCTTCTGTCCAGATCTTTTGTCTATTTTGTAGCTGGTTTGTTTGTTTCGTTATTACCCAGAAACCAGTGTTGATTTCTGACTCATAGTGACCCTATAGGATGGAGTAGAACTGCCCCATAGAGCTTCCAAGGAGCACTAGGCGGATTCGAACTGCTGACCCTTCGGTTAGCAGCCGTAGCACTTAACCGCTACGCCACCAGGGTTTCCTGTTTCATTATTGCTGGTCGTAAAATATTTTCTGTATATTTTAGGTACAAATCCTTTATCAGCTATATGTTTTACAAATATTTTCTCTCAGGCTGTGGCTTGTCTTTTCATTTTCTTAACACTGTCTTTCTGAGCGCAGAAGTTTTTGCAGCTTAACAATTCATTTTATAAATCATACTCTTGTTATTATACCTAAAAGTCATTGCCAAACTCAAGGTCACCTAGATTTTCTTCTGTGTTATCCTGTAGAAGTTGTATAGTTTTTCATCTTACATTTAGTTCTCTGATACATTTTGAGTTCATTTTTATGAAAGATATAAATAAGGTCAGTGCCTGGATTCAATTTTTTGCATGTTTTTTCCAGTCGTTTCAGCACATTTGTTAAAAAGGTTATTCTTTCTTCATTCCTTTTGCTCCTTTGTCAAAGGTCAGCTGACTATACTTGCATGGGTCTGTTTCTGGGCTCTCTGTAAAGTACTACTGGGCTATTTGTCTACTCTTTTGCCAATACCACACTATCCTGATCACTGTAGGTTTATAGTAAGTACAGAATTTGGGTAACGTCAGTATCAGTCCTCCAACTCAGTATTGTGTTGACTATTTTGGGTCTTTTGCTTTTCCAGAAAACCTTTAGAATTATTTTTCCAATATCTGCAAAATAATTTGCAGGTGTATTGATTGAAATTGCATTGAATGTATAGACGAACTTGGAAAAAATTCACATCTTAATAATGTCAAGTCTTCAATTCGTGAACATAGACTACATCTCCATTTTATTAGATATTGAATTCTTTCATCAGAATTTTGTAGTTTTCCTCATATAGATCATATATATATATACATATATATATAGAGAGAGTTAGATTGATACCTAACTTTACAAGGCTTTTTTTTTTTTTTTTGGGCACTAATGCAAATCATGTTGCAATTTTAATTCAAATTTCAATTGTTTATTGCTGGGATGTAGACAATTGACTTTTTTAGGGTTGATTTAATTGTTGTTGAATGGGAATGGTGAGAGAGGGTCAGATTATTTATCTAATCAAACACATTTCTTTCCCCAAAAGGAAATTATACGCCAGTCAGTAAATTAATTTCTCACAGACTAAAATCTCATCCTAATACATTATGATCCCAGAAGAGAGTGTCATAGTCACAGAACAAACCCAGAGATAGGGTAAAATTCTCACTTTTTCCTTCTTGATAACTCCTCCTCAGAGAGAGCATCTTTCGTACAATTATTACAATTTAGCTTATTCTCCAAAACAAACTCTTTAATCCCTGAAAGATAAGTCTTATCTTTGATAGCAACAGAACTCAATTCTCAGCATGGGGACAGTTAGCTGAGAAATTTCTATGTTACCTGCAATCCTAAATAAACAATGATCACTTGTGCTCTATTGTTTAGATCAGGGAAACCCTGGTGGCATAGTGTTTAAGAGCTATGGCTGCTGACCAAAAGACTGGCAGTTCAAATCCACCAGGTGCTCTTTGGAAACTCTATGGGGCTGTTCTACCCTGCCCTATCGTGTTGCTATGAGTTGGAATTGACTCAATGGCAATGGCTTTTTTTGTTTTTGTTTTTAATTTAGATCTGGTATTTTTCTCCTTCATACCCCAGTCACCAACAAGTCCCCTACCCCCACAAGTCATCATCTGGGGTATCATACTTTTTCTATATACTCATATAAATCATTGTGCCATCCATAAGCCCATCCACTAAGACATCACAATCTTCAGCAAACTCCTTAATGAATTTAGTCTTCCCTATGTAAATTCAATTGATCTTGCTGTCCCCAAACTAACAATTTATCTACATTTATACCCATATATGCTGCTTCTTTTCTTGTATGACTCTGCTCTGTAAAGCAATAGCCCAGCCACTTGTGTGCTGTATCACAACCTTTCCTGCCTTTTAAATGACCTGACATTTTTAATTATGTCCTTTCTCTCCTGCCTCAAATTTTCCCTCTCTACTGAACTATTCCCATTAATACACTGTAAGTCTGAGTATTTTCTATCTTAAAACAAAACCAGTCAAAAACTTGATTATTTGTCCACTTCTGTCTCTGACCCACCTTCCTCTACTTGTCTGTAGTCACTGCTTCCAGTGCCATGATGATTGTCTTCTCATCCCACTCCAGGTAGGCCTCAGTCTTCACCACAGCTTCGAAACACTCTTGCCAAGATCAACAATTAGTTCCATTGCTCCAAATCTAATAGTCGCTTCTTTGTATCCTCTTGCTCCAGATTTCATCAACAGACCTACATTTTCCTAGAGATCCTAGCAAGGCAAAAAAGAAAGGAAAAAATACAAAGGCTACTCCCCCAAAAACTGAAACCCATTGCCATCAAGTCAATTCTGACTCATAGTGACCCCATAGGACAGAGTAGAACCACCCCACAGGGGTCCCAAGAGGTGCCTGGTGGATTTGAACTGCCTACCTTTTGGTTAGCAGCCGAGCTCCGACCCATTACACCACCAGGGATTCCATTTAAGGGATACTAGGCTTGAAAACATAAACCGACACTAGAGTTCCTGCAGTTGATATGACTGAATGCATAGAAAACTCATTAAAATCCATACAAATGATTAATATTACTAAAAAGTTGAGATATGAGGTAAGAGACAACTATACAAAAACGAACAAAAAAAAGACAAACAAATACCTATGAAGCAGAAATAGCGGTTACAAAGTGTAATTTAAAAAGAGATACTATTTACAGTGACAACAAAAACTCTAATACACTTAGGAACGAAATGAACAAAGGATGATTAAGACCTTTATTGCACATACTAGCAGCGGAACATGATCCACCTTTTAACATCCTTTGTAGAACAGGGAAACACTATTCCACATAGGTCATGCTACACTGTATGTCTAAGTTTTCGTCTAAGACATTAATTTCAAATGGAACCCTTCTTCCCTACCTTTAGACCTTCTCTTTATAGTGATGTTGCAAGCTTTTAGGTGATATTCTAGAATTTGTGATGGCTTTTTACGGACTGGCATAGCCATTACTACATTAATATTAATTCCCATGCCTTACCCTTTCACAATATTGATGAAATGTTCTATCCAAATTCATAACAGTGATAATTTGAGATGGAGCTGGTCGTACATCAAAACCTGACTAGAATTTCAGTAGCATATGGTAGATGTTTATTGGAGGCTGATAGATGTCAATATGGGAGAGGGGTAGACAGGAAGAGGAGGAGCGCATTGCAGTACAGAGATATGAACTAGATTATGTAAACAGACAATTAGATATTTCTAGTCTGGTGGCACAATTGGTTGTGTGCTTGTCTTAGAAGACAGGCCCCATGATCTGCTTCTGAAAGAACACAGGCTTGAATACCTCATGGAGCAGTTCTACTTTGCACACATATGGTCGCCATCGGTTGGAATCAAACTTGATGGCAACTAATAACAATGACAACTCTTAAGAAATCCTTTGGTCATTTTCATCAGTAGAATCTCAACCTCCCTCTATGTTATTTGTCTGTATCTGTCTCTTCATGCCCCCACTTGCAAATCGTGGTTATTTGTTTATGTATTTTTTAAGATACAAAAAAGTTTACCTACTTTTTGGTGGTCCTCCTCCCATCCATTCACAGATTCATATTGTTCATCCCAAAGTTATTATCAAGATAACTAACTTAACAGAAATGTTTTTATGAAAAGAGTACTGTTTCTAGATGATTATTTCTCTTAATGGAGTCCGTGGGTAGTATAAAAGTTTAACAGGCTAGGCTGCTAATAGAAAGTTAGAAGTACGAGTCCACCCAGGGGTGTCTTGGAAGAAAGACCTTGCAACCTGCTTCTGAAAAACCAATCTCTGAAAACTCTTTGGAGCACAGTTCTACTCTGACATACCTTGGATCTCCATGAGTTGGAGTTGACTCGACAGCAACTGGTATATCTCTCAATAGTTTAGTAGGTTGAGAGAAGGAGGGTGGGAGGTAAATATGTGACTACTTTTAACGGTTGTTGTGTCATCTGAAGGAAACAGTGATGCTACTTGAATCGTGGGCTTTGGAATCATAGCAACATGCATTCATATGCTAGATGTGCCATTTACAAGTTTATAATCCCAGAAAAGGCTAAATGAAGATGTGAGAATTAAACGAAATAGCACACTTAAAGCATTTTGCCCAAACCAAGTAATTAAGAATTGATGCATTTGAATTATGGTATAGACAAAGAATACTGAACATACCATGGACTGCCAGAAGAACAAACAAATACGTCTTGGGAGAAGTACAGCTGGTAGGCTCCTTAGAAGCAAGGATGACAAGACTTTATCTCACGCACTTTGAAAATGTTATCAGGAGGGACCAGTCCTCAAAGAAGGACATCATGCTTGGTAAAATAGAGGGTCAGAGAAAAAGAGGAAAACCCTCAAGGAGATGGATAGACACAGTGGCTGCAACAATGAGCTCAAACATAGCAAAATTGTGAGGATGGCGCAGGGCCAGGCAGTGTTTATTCTGTTGTACATGGGGTCACTGTGAGTCAAACTGACTCAATAGCACCTAACAAGAACATGATTTCTGCCCAACGGTTTTATCCTCTTGGTAATTACGATTTCTTCTCTGTTGATGAGGGCTGGATGGTGTTGGGTGATTCCCTGGGCTTTGAAAAACAAGGCAGGGAACAAGTCGACAAAAGGTCATATAAAAGGCAGTTCAGAAGAGGAAAGTACAAGGACACATATACTAAAGATATTATTTTGCCATCACACAGAAATATTATTTTACCATTGGGCAGAAATCACGTTGTTGTTTTTATAATTAAAGGAATAAATACTGTTTTGTAAAAATGAATTTTTCACTCATTTCCAATCTTGATTGTTAGAAAAAAAAATTTTTGTTTTATTTTAGTCTAATTTTAGAAAAAAAGTTGGTTAAAATGGAAGAAAATTAATGTAGTACATCTCCTATTCTGTGTATTGGAATATACTGATACAAGTATTTAACTTCATGTTATTTTTGTTCTTTTTTATTATGGTAAATATATATGCAACAAAACAAATATGTCAACAATCTTCACGTGTACAGTTCAGTAGCATTAATTATCTTTATCATGTTGTTCAATCATCACCTTTATGCTTTCCCAAATTTTTTCATCACTTTTAATATAACAGAAATTCACTGTCCCCTAAGCCTTGTGTCTTCCTTTACCCGTCCTTCCTGGCCCTGGTAACAACTAATAAACACTGATCTCTATATAAGAGAATCAACATCATGATTTGGACTTCCTTATTCTAGACATTTCATCTAAGTGGAGTCATACAATATTTATCATTTTGTGACTTACTTATTTCCCTTATCATACTGTTTTGAAGATTTGTCCATGTTGTAGCATGTATCAGGACTTTATTTCTCCTTATGGCTGAGTAATATTCATTGTATGTATATACCACATTTTGTTTATTCACTTATCTGTTGATGGACATTTAGGCTGTTTCTATCTTTCAGCGATTGTAAATAGTGCTGCAGTGAATATAGGCACACAATTACAGCAGAATCTGTGAGAGCCGGAACTCAGTGGGACTGACCTGCTCTTCCAGGTCTCACAAGTTTTCTGGCTTTAACAGGGTGCAGTCTTACCACTTTTCTATCCCTATTATTGGAAAATATTTGAATTTTCCTTCTCTGAAAGGTTTCCATCTTACACAGGTTCCAACTTTCACAAGTTTTACATAATTTGTTTGAGTTCCTTCTTGGAATTGTTTTGGGTATATACCTAGGAGTTGAATTGCTGGAACATACAGTAATTTTATGTTTACCTTTTTTGAGGAACTGCCAAGCTGTTTTCCACAGTGGCTATAATACTTTACGATTCCACCAGCACTGGATAAAGATTTCTATTTCTTCACATCCTTGCCAACCCCTGTAGTATTCCATTTTTTTAATCATAACCATCCTAGTAGGTACGCAGTGACAAGTCGTTGTGGCTTTGATTTGCATTTCCCTAATGCCTTATGACATTGAGCATCTTTTCATGTGTTTGTTGGCCATTTGTAGATCTTCTTTGGATAAATATCTATTCAAGCCTTTTGTCCATTTTTTGATTGGGCTATTTGTATTTTTGTTGTTTTTGTCTTTATGTCCCTGAATGGTAGGTCCTAATTTTTTAGGGTATTTTTTAACCTGAAAGGAAGCCAAGAAAAGGAAATACCACCTCAGTACAACAAAATGAGTATTGAAAATTCTGTTATAAACTGAACTGCTTATTCAGGATCTGACAGGAATCAGTATTCCTAAAAGCAACTTAAAAAAAATTGTTTCTATTTTCTCTATGCTTTAATTATATTAGGAGAATTTTTTTAATGAAAATCCTATGT
This sequence comes from Loxodonta africana, assembly GCF_030014295.1. Taxonomy (NCBI): domain Eukaryota; kingdom Metazoa; phylum Chordata; class Mammalia; order Proboscidea; family Elephantidae; genus Loxodonta; species Loxodonta africana. The sequence goes on from NC_087362.1 coordinate 20,328,560, forward strand.
GTATATTTACTATATCTTCCTTTTTATTTCAGAGATTTTTTTTCTTTTTAATTTCAGGGTTTAGAGGATGATAGATTAATTATGGACATTACAGGAGAAATGTAAGTTTGAACGTTGAATTTTTCTAACAATTCTCAAATATAAAGTTTCAAATCTTACCAAAATATGCCTAATTTATTATTTGTTGCTGTTAGTTGCCATTGGGCTGATTTTGACTCATGACATATATAGAGTCAATTATAATAAATGTTTTATTTTAAAGTTCCTTAGAAGACAAAAATTTAGCCATACAAATTAAAGTGCCTGTGAAACAAAAACTTCATTGAACATTGAAGTTCTCAAATCTAATTTCACATTAAAAAATACTGAAGCTCAGGCCCCACCTGAACGCAGTCCACAGTAATTTTTAAGCTCCGTAATGTGCAGCCAGAACCGAGAACCACTGAACTGTATCCCATGATATTTTGTTAATGTTTTTTGACAAGTAAATCAGAATATTTATAATCTATAATCTGAGAGATAAGTATAAATAATATGCTTTGTGAAAAAAAGAAAAATCCAAAACTCAATAATCTGAATTCTGTTACATAGACTTTTACTAATTTCTCTCTGATTTTAAATAGTTATTTAAATCACCTTATGGAGGAAACCCTGGTGGCATAGTGGTTAAGTGCTACAGCTGCTAACCAAAGGGTCGACAGTTCGAATCCATCACGTGCTCCTTGGAAACTCTATGGGGTAGTTCTACTCTGTCCTATAGGGTCGCTATGAGTTGGAATTGACTCAACAGGTTAGTAGCTAGGTTGTGTGATGGATTGAATTGTGTTTGCCCAAAAGATATGTTGAAATCCTAATCCCTGCATCTGTGAATGGGATCCTGTTTGAAAATAGAATTTTTCTTTTGTTAATGTTAGTGAGGCTAGCCCATAGTAGGGTGAGTCCTAAACCTAATACCTTCTACAAACCAAAAACTAAACTCATGGTCATCCAGTTGATTCTGACTCATAGTGACCCTGTAGGACAGAGTAAAACTGCCCCATCGGATATCCAAGACTGTAAATCTTCATGGAAGCAGACTGCCACATCTTTCTCCTGCAGAGCTGGCTGGTGGGTTTGAACCACTGACCTTTCGTTTAGCAGCCGAGTGTTTAAGCACTGTGCACCAGGTCTCCTAATCCCTTCTCAAGGGTGTTTTATAAAGGGGATTACAGACTTGGAGAGTCACACACACAGTAGGAGAGACTTAGAATCAACACCATGATTTGGACTTCTAGCCAGAAAGCTTAGTCTGGAGGCTAGCAGTCTATGAACTATGAGAAAATAAATTTCTGTTCTTTAATGCCACCCACTTGTGGTATTTTTGTTACAGCAGCACTAGGAAACTGATATAACGCCTTGAGTACCTGCTCTAAAAATGCCACTTTTCTAAAATAAATATCACTTCTTCTTGTAAGTCCACTTAAGGAGTAACCAACTAAAACCTTTTGTTGTAGCATTTTGGTAAGATAAAGAGGCAAATTATTCCATACATTTATGTAGTCACTCCCTCGTGTCTGGTGGAATTATCTAAACTTGAATCTATGTCTATGAAAAGAGGAAGACCTGACTTCAGTGTTTGTTAAACGTTTTAACCTTAGTACTGACTCAGTGGTTGCCCTTATCCTCCCTCACCATCTGACCAGTGTGTCTTCCCAGGGTAAGAGTACAATTGGCCCCTTGTAGAGACTTTTATCAGTCAGGGGTTGTAATGTGTCCAATACCAGGACAGGACAGAGAACAGCAAGAGAAAGTAAGAGCTGAATGAAATGACGTCTCTGCTTTTCCAAGCCATTTTTATATTTTCAAAAATCCTTGCTGGAAATTCTTTCCACTCTTGTTGAAGTAAAGTGCCAGTAAAAATTACTTTAAAATATTGTGCTGATGCCATGTTCCTTTTGATTGAAGACTGGGTGAAAAAGCAAAGGACAGACTGACCTGTATTAAATAATGTCCTTTTCCACACAGAGAGCCATGATCCATTGTTTCAAAGGGAATTTATAAATTTCAAACACTGTCGGGCTAATCAACATTTCTGGTCAAAGAGTGAAAGTTTCTGTTGCTAGAATTCACATCATAAACATCTTCCCTTGGCAATTCATGAGCAAATAAATCATGGGAGGCCTACACTCAGAAGGACGTGAATATTGTTTTTCTCCTGATACCAGTACTGACGGAAACAGCTGAAATCACAGCACCTCCCATGGGGCGGATGCTAACAATTTCACTTCCTGAAACAGCTGATTAAAATCTGAACATATTGTGGGCCCTTAATATAGATTTCAAAGTTACTTTAAGTAATACTTACAAGTTTTACTGCCTTCACAAATAATAAGCTCTAACTCAGTGTTTGCTAAATTTTAGTAAGCTTGTAAATCATCTAGGGATCTTGTTAAAATACAGATTCTGGAATGTGGTCTGAGATTCTGACTTTCTAACAAGCTCCCACGCAATGATGGTGCTACCAGTAGGTGGACTGTACTTCTTTGCAAGTCTCTTAACCAAGATGGTTTCAAAACATCATCTAGGAGCAATCTGCAATTAGAATTGCCTAAAACCCTCGTGTTGTAGTGGTTAAGTGCTACAGCTGCTAACCCAAGGGTCGGCAGTTCAAATCCGCCAGGCACTCCTTGGAAACTCTACGGGGCAGTTCTACTCTGTCCTATAGGGTCGCTATGAATCGGAATCGACTCAACGGCACTGGGTTTGGTTTTTGGTTTTGGTATGGTGCTCATTGGAAACTCTGGTGGTATAGTGGTTAAGTGCTACAGCTGCTAAACAAAAGGTCGGCAGTTTGAATCCACCAGGTGATCCTTGGAAATCCTACAGGGCAGTTCTACTCTGTAGCTATAGGGTCACTACGAGTTGGAATTGACGGCAACTTTTTTTTTAATGGTGCTTATTGGAGTAGCCGGGTGGTGCAAGCACTTAAGCACTCAGTTATTAACCAACAAGTTGGTCATTCAATCTGTGAAACATTTCATGACATGGAGGAACCTGGAAGGCATTATGCTGAGCGAAATTAAATTAGTCAGAGGCAAAAGGACAAATATTGTATAAGACCACTACTATAAGATCTTGAGAAATAGTATAAACTGAGAAGAACACATACTCTTGTGGTTATGAGGGTGGGAGAGGTTTATTTACTGATTAGTTTGTAGATAAAAACTACTTTAGGTGAAGGGAAGGACAATACTCAATACATGGAAGGTCAGCTCAACTGGACTGGACCAAAAGCAAAGAAGCTTCCGGGATAAACTGAATGCTTCAAAGGTCAGTGGAGCAAGGGCAGGGGTTTGGGGACTGTGGCTTAAGGGGACTTCTAAGTCAATTGGCAAAATAATTCTATTATGAAAACATTCTGCATCCCACCTTGAAATGTAGCGTCTGGGGTCTTAAATGCTAACAAGCGGCCATCTAAGATGCATCAATTGGTCTCAACCCACCTGGATCAAAGGAGAATGAAGAACACCAAGATCACACGATAACTATGAGCCCAAGAGACAGAAAGGGCCACGTGAGACAGAGACTTACATCTTCTTGAGACCAGAAGAACTAGACGGTGCCTGGCCACAACCGATGACTGCCCTGACAGGGAGCACAGCAGAGAACCCCTGAGGGAGCAGGAGAACAGTGGGATGCACATCCCAAATTCTCATAAAAAGACCAGACTTAATGGTCTGACTGAGACTAGAGGAATCCTGGTGGTCATGGTCCCCAAACTTTCTCTTGGCCCGGGACAGGAACCATTCCCGAAGACAACTCATCAGACATGGAAGGGACTGGACAATGGGTTGGAGAGAGATGCTGATGAAGAGTGAGCTGCTTGTATCAGTTGGACACTTGAGACTGTGTTGTCATCTCTTGTCTGGAGGGAAGATAGGAGGGTAGAGAGGGTTAGAAACTGGCAAAATTGTCACAAAAGGAGAGACTGGAAGGGCTGACTCATTAGGGGGAGAGTAAGTGGGAGTATGAAGTAAGGTGTATATAAGCTTGTATGTGACAGACTGACTTGATTTGTAAACGTTCACTTAAAACTCAATAAAAATTATTAAAAAAAAAAAACTACCCAGAAGCTCCTAGAAAAAAGCCTGGTGATCTTCTTCTGAAAGGTCATAGCCTTAAAAATCTTATGGAGTACAATCCTACTCTGACACTCATAGCCTTGAGTCAGATCAGTTTGATGGCAACTGTTTTTTATTGTTGTTGTTTTCGTGGTGCTCATTTAAAATTAGATTCATCTCAGCCAAGACCTACTGAGTTATTACAAGAATATGCATTTTAAACAAAAGCTGATGTGATCCTGGTTTATATCAATATTTGAAAGCCACAGCATATCTAAAAAAATTGGGTCATCACAGTTGTATAGTCTCTCAAAATTCTTATAAATTGAGTTTTTCACTGTTCCTTCAAGTAGTATATGAAACTGCCACTTTAGAATAGCTTTGCCAAAAATCAGGTATTATAAAATCAGTTAAACTTTAAAAGACTTTTAAAGTAAGATAGAGTATGGGCCTAAACTATGTTCATATATTATTTGATTTAATGGTGCTATTTAATTTTTCTCTCATTTCCTGAATTTTAAATGTAAAGAGAGGGAATGTCTTTGCTTTTGCTGAAGGCAGCATTTTGATTTGCAGGCTTGATATCTAAACTGTGATGAAAACTATTGTATATCTTTACTGTGGCTTCTCTCTCTCTCTCTCCCTGAATTACTTAAGAAATAAAAAGTAAACTTTTTTATAATAATAATCCACTTATTAGAAACCCTGCTTCCAGGAAATCTATACCCTTCAGAACACAGCCAAAACTCAAAAGGACCTCAGAACCTCAGAAACAAGAATAGCTTTCATAAGGGCTCTGCAGACGCACACACACAAACACACACACACAACACAACACACACACACACCCTTACTTGTTTTACCTCTACAGCTTAATTCCCTAATTCCGTAAAATCCATACTTATTTTGATATCTCCTCAGGGTTTCATAGATGTTTAGGAAGGCAAACTACAAAAATTGGGGGCCATTTATGGCAAGGACAAAAGCAAATTGGAAGTAGAGATGAGAGCTGACAAGTAAAAAATCAAAGAAGGTGAAAAACTACAAATTCAATAGAATTGTACGGTTTCAAGAATTTGTTAAAACTAAGTTCAGTTTTTCATGTATAAGAATGAAAGAACAGGCATATTTGGATTAATTGTCGGAGTCCAAGAATACAATTTCAGACAAGTCATGCTTCACTTGACTGAAATCCTTATTCTTTGGTGACACTGAATAAAATATTTGTCTGCATGCAATTTACTACGGATTGACTTTTAGGTACCCCAAAAGATATGTCGAAGTTCTAATCTCCAGTATCAGTGAAATGTAATTTTTTGGGAAATAGGGTATTTGCAGGTATAATTTTGAGGTCATACTGGAGTAGGCTGGACCTTAATTTAATATGACTGGTGTCTTTATAAAATAGAAGAGACACTGACATACAAACACAGAGGAAAAACAGCCATGTAATGATGGAGGCGAGGTTGGAGTTACACTGCCATAAGCCAAGGAAAGACTGGGGCTACCAAAAGCTTGAAGAAGTAGAGAAAGATCTTCTCCTAATGCCTTTATAGAAAGTAGGGCCCTGCTAACACCCTAAATTTGAATTTCTAGCATCCAAAACTGTGAGAGAATAAATTTCCATTGTCTTAAGTCACCCAGATTGTGATATTTTATTATATCAGCCCAAGGAAAATGATACAGGCTGTCATGGACTGAATGTCCCCACCCCCCATCTCCCACCAAATATCTGTCAACTTGGCTATGTCATGACTCCCAGTATTGTATGATTATCTACCATTTTGTCATCTGATGTGATTTCCCTATGTGTTATAAATCCTATCACTATGATGTAATGAGGTGAATTAGTGGCAGTCATATTGATGAGATCTACAAGATTAGATAGTGTCTTAAGCCAATTCTCTTTGAGATATAAAAGAGAAGTGAGCAGAGAGACAGGGTGACCTCATACCACCAAGACAGCAGCATCGGAGCAGAGTGTATCCTTTGGACCAAGGGAACCTGTTTGGAGAAGCTCCTAGTCCAGGGGAAGATTGATGAGAAGGACCTTTTTCCAGAGCCAACACAAGAGAAAGGCTTCCCTTGGAGCTGACAATCTGAATCTGGACTTCTAGCACAGTAGACCGTGAGAAAACAAATTTCACTTCGTTAAAGCCATCCACTTGTGGTATATCTGTTTTAGCAGCACTAGATAACTAAAACACACCTTTTTGAAATAATTCCAGCAGCCTTAAATGTGCTTACTATTTTCCTAACTGGTAAACATTCTAGAAAAATTTACCTATCAAAATTTGAACACTGGAAGACTTCTACTCACATAACCCATTGACCCTTTTTAATTTAGGAGCTAGAGAATTAAAGGCCAGTGAAGCTTAATGTCTCTCAACTCACAGAAAACACATTCTTGTGAAATACAGAGGACTGAGCATAACTTGAAACGTCACACACCTAGAGTGAGATTTAGTTCGCCGACATGACAAGGAGGAAAAGAACAGAACCACAACACTCAGCAGAGTAGGACGGACCATTTAAAATGGTAATACACTGGACTGTCATCTTCTTTTGCTCCCGGCATTTGCTCATGTCAGTCATTTGGTATAGTTTGTCAGCTGAATATCAAAACAAGCATGACAAGCAAATAAATATGAAAGTCAGAAAATTTACTCTGACAGGAGCTGAAGCTGAGTTTGAGCGGCAGGTACCCACTGATACTGATGATTGAATATTACTTTGTGACTAGAAAACTAAGTACTCTTCCTCTCAATTCTCTGTGGGTAGACATATTGTGATTTTCTCATATTCAACATACATAAAAAAATACATACACACACAAATATCTCAGCAGTTGGGAAAGTCTCATGTTACATTGGTTAGCTCATCACATCTACTTTCTGAGACAATTTTACATGTGAACATGTCTAGTTTAATGTTCAGGATGAATTAGCTAGGGCCTGAAATGTCAACGAAGACAATACTTACTGGTGAGCAGGAACCACCTCATCGGCCACCTTTGTTGTTCATTTATTGTTTAAATACATTCTGCCACCATTAGAAAAAAGGTAATTCCATTCTGTAAGAAGCAAACTCTATTCAGAAAACCCAATACACTGGTTTATTCATATTCTATCAATGGAAACCATTTCAAAGATCAATAAAGTCATGAGAATAGACATTAACTTTCAAATTGCAATGCAGGATTTTTTTTTTTTTTAAAGCATTCATCAATTCCAACAGATTATACTATGACATGCAGCATATAAGAATCCCCCAGCTGTCTCTTCAGCCTCTCAATAATGAATAATGAAAGGCTAATCTATTTAACTTGAAGGAGTAAGCTCTTGGAATGTTGATTGCCCCCACATATTCAATGTCTGCCTTCTGCATAATGCATACGTTAACTTGGCTTTTTCCTCGTGGGTCAATAAAAATAAACAACCACCAGGTGAAAAAGAAAAAAACATATTTTGTTTTTCCAGTGTTGGGGAATTGAACCCACCGTCCCAAGTGTGCCGTGTGGGAACATCCCTCCTGCGCTTCATCTGAACACCACAGGGTTTATGTGGAGCCACAGAGAATCAATCCTCCCACCTGATTTCTCTGATTCTAGACTTACTAGGCTTATGCCCAATTTAACCAGAAAATTGCTTGAAATATTACACAGTAGTCAACTACTACAGGTTTCTATGTGGATCTAACTTCTCTTAGAAATTTGGAAATGCAAACTGAAGCAGCTTTGCACAGAAGTTCTGTGTACTACTACTAGCCACAAAGAACTGATAAAATTTAGGCTTATACCATATAAAAAAAAAAAAGTTCCTCCTAAATTTTTCCCGAGATAGGAAAAAGTAACTCTTTTCTTCTCATGAATAAATAGGCGTATATCTTTCCCTAGAATTTATATAAATACTATGTCTAACCAAAGCATCAAATGATTAGGCATACTTAAAATATAAAGAGAATATCTCTTACTAGAATGTGGTTTAATTCAATATTTCTACTTTTTAACCACTACAAAGTCCTTAGGACTCCCTTGAAAATAGGCCATTGAATATTTATTATTTTCCTTGCAGTTCATTTGTATTCTCTTTAATTAAAAAGAGAGAATTTGAAGAAATAATTGCATGGGAGTAAAAGGATTTACACTCAGTATGAGTAAGGTTTATATGTTCTAGATTAGGTAGAATTACACATTCCGTTAGGAGCTCTGGTGGTGTAGTGGTTAAGAGCTCGGGCTGCTATCAAAAGGTTGGCAGTTCAAATCCACCAGTTACTACTTGGAAGCCCTATGAGGCAGTGCTACTCTGTCCTATAGGGTTGCTATGAATCGGAATTGACTGAATGGCAATGGGTTTGGTTTTGGCTAATCAAACTAAACCAAACCCATTGCCGTCAAGTGGACTCCGACTCATAGCAAACCTATAGGACAGAGTAGAACTGCCCCACAGAGCTTTCAAAGAGCAACTGGTGGATTTGCACTGCTGACATTTTGGTTAGCAGACATAGCTCTTAACCACTGTGCTACCAGGGTCTCTGAAAACCATTTTCCAGACTGAAGTTAATATATTTTCCTACTGTATTTTTATGTGTTTACAAATTTAATAGGAGCCCTGGTGGCTCAGTGGTTAAAGCACTCAGCTGCTAACCAAAATGTCAGCATTGGAACCCACCAGTCACTCTGCAGGAGAAAGATGTGGTGCTCTGCTTCCTTAAAGATTTACAGCCTTGCATAAAACAATATGTGTATTAGTTGTTTAATGAGAAACTAATTTGCTCTGTAAACCCTCACCTAAAGCACAATAAAAAAAAAAAAAGATTTACAGTTTTGGGGAAACTAATTTGGTCTGTAAACTTTCGCCTAATGCACATTAAAAATTTTTAAAAATAGGAGGCAGGGCCAACATAGCACTAGAGACAGACACACCATGACATTACTCCACAGCAAAAAAAAAAGACCCGAAAAAATAAGCAAAAGAGAGACAAACGTTAATCTTGGAACCCTAAGTGTCAAGTGAAAAGTTAAAGAACTCAACCAAGCACCGAATAGAATAAGTAACTTACAGAGAACAGAAAGTTAGGAGATATATGGAGCGAGATCCCTTATCAGCTAACGCAGCACTGATTCACCATCTTGGACTCCCATCAGAGATCAGCAGACAGGGAGTTCAGGAAAAGCGGCTTCACAGCACTCCCAGCAGGAGAGAGAGCACCGAGTAAACAGCGACACACGCTTTCCCACTCTTTACCCTTTTTCACCCTGCTTGGCCTCTGCTACTTCCCAGTGGGCTGAGGTTACTCAGCCAGGAGGCACCGGCTCCATGCCACTTGGATTCATCCCACCCACATTGGCCGGCTCCTTCAGTGTCAGAACAAAAGAAGGAATAAACAGTATAGGTATAGAACTTTCTAGTGGGGAGGAAGGCAAGGCGATATGAAGTAATAAAAGATTAGACCAAACTTAGGAAGATAAGAATAAATTTCAAGGTAACCATAAAGAAAGTTAACAAATCTACTCACCAAAATAAAGAACAAAAACATAAAGTTTCAGTAAAAACAAAACCTAGAAAAATTAAAAAAAATGCACAAAAGAAAAGGAATTCAGCACAGGAAAGTAAAAGGAACAAAGAAAACATCAGCACCACAAAAAAACTCAAAACAAACAAAAAACTACAAAATGACAGCAATAAACTCACACCTATCAATAATTATACTAAATATAAATGTCCTAAATATACCCATAAAGAGACAGAGAGTGACAGAATGGTGAAAAAAACAGGGTTTATCAATATGCTATCTACAAGAGACACACCTTATAAACAAAGACATAAATTTATTAAAAATCAAATGACGGAAAAAATATACATATATCAAGCAAGCAGCAACCAGAAAAGAATAGGAGTGGCAATACTAACCTCAGATAAAATAGACTTTAAAACAAAATCCACCATAGAAGACAAAAAAGGGCACCATATAAAGATTAAAGGGACAATCCATCATGGAGACATAACCATAATAAATATCTATACACCCAATGACAGGGCTCCAAAATACATTTAAAAAAAACAGAGTACTGAGAAGAGAAATTCACAGCTCCACAATAATAGTAGGAGACTTCAACACACCACTCTAGATGAAAGACAGAACATCTAAAAAGAAACTCAACAAAGATACAGAAGATCTAAAGAGCACAATCAGCAACCTTCAACTCACAGACACATATAGAACACTCCACCCAACAGCTACAAAGTACACATTCTTTTCCAACACACTTGAAACGTTCACCAGAATAGAACACACTTTAGGCCACAAAGCAGCCCTCAACAAAATCCAAAACACTGAGACACTACAAAGTATCTTCTCTGACCATAATGTCAACAAAGTATAAATTAATAACATGAAGAGCAAGGGAAAAAAAATCAATTGCATGGAAACTGAATAACAGCCTACTTAAAAATCACTGGGCAATAGAAGAAATCAGAGATGGAATAAAAAAATTCCTAGAATCAAATGAGAATGAAAACATATCATACCAAAACCTTTAGAACACAGTTAAGGCAGTGCTAAAAGGTCAATTTATAGCAATAGATGCACACACCAAAAAAGAAGAAAGGGACAAAATCAAAACATTAGCTGCACAACTCAAACAGATAGAAAGAGAACAGCAAAAGAAGCCCACAGCCACCAAAAGAAAGATAACAAAGACCAGAGCAGAAATAAATGAAACAAACCAAAAAAACAACAAAACCAAACCCACTGCCGTCAAGTCGATTCCAACTCACAGCTACCCTATAGGACACAGTAGAACTGGGCCATAGAGTTTCCAAGGACCAGCTGGTAGATTAGAACAGCCGACCTTTTCGTTAGCAGCCATAGATAGCTCTTAACCACTACACCACCAGGGTTTCCATAAATGAAATAGAGAATAGAAAAACAATAAAAAAGAATCAACAAAATCAAAAGTTGGTTCTTTGAAAGGATTAGCAAAATTGACAAACCACTGACCAAACTGACAAAAGAAAAACAGGAGAAGATACAAATAATCTGAATAAGAAATGTAATGGAGACATAAAAACAGACCCAAAGGAAATAAAAAGGATCATGACAGAGCATTGTGAAAAACTATACTCCAACAAATTTGAAAACCTAGAGGAAATGGATAAATTTCTAGAAACACACTACCTACCCAAACTAACACAATATGATGTTGAAAATCTGAACAGATCCATAACAAGAGAAAAGATTGAAAAGATAAAAAAAGAAAAGAAAACCTCCCAGCAAGAAAAAGTGCTGGCCCAGATGGCTTCACTGGGGAATTCTACCAAACATTCAGAGACGAGCTTACACTAGTATTACTCAAACTATTTCAGAACATAGAAAAGGAAGTGATACTTCCAATTCATTCTATGAAGTCAGCATAACCCTGATACCAAAACCAGACAAAGACACCACAAAAAAAGAAAATAACAGACCAATATCTTCATACATACAGATGGAAAAATTCTCAACAAAATTCCAGCCAGTAAAAGTCAGCATCATATCAAAACATAAAAAATAAAACACCACAACCAAGTAGGATTCATATAAGGTATGCAAGGATGGTTTAATATTATAAAATCAATCAACGTAATTCACCACATAAATAAATTGCTAGGTCTTCTCAATTGACACAGAAAAGACATTCGACAAAGTCCAACACCCATTCATGATAAAAACTCTCAATAACATAGGTATAGAAGGAAAGTTCCTCAACATAATAAAGGACATCTATACAAAACTAACAGCCAACATCATTCTTAATCGAGAGAGGTAATTGGTAATAAAGAAGTAAAACTCTCCCTATCTGTGCATAATATGATACTGTACATAGCAAATCCAAAAGATTCCATGAGAAAACTACTGGAACTAACAGAAAGATTCACCAGAGTTGCAGGATACAAGATAAACATACAAAAATCAGTTGGATTCCTATATACCAACACAGAAAATTGCAAAAAGAAAATCAGAAAAAAACAATATCATTTATAACAGCCTGTAAAAAAAATAAAATATTCAGAATAATTTTAAGCCAGAAAGTAAAAGATCTAAACAAATAAAACTACAAAATACTGCTGCAAAAACCCAAAAGAGACCTACATAAATGGGAAAATATACCACGCTCTTGGATAGGTAGACTTAACGTTGTGAAAATGACAATTCTACCCAAATCGATCTACAAATACAATGCAATCCTGATCCAAATAGCAGCAACATTCTTTAAAGAGATGGAAAAACTAATCATTAACTTTATATGGAAGTAAATCATTACTGAAGAGGAAGAATAAAGTAGGAGGACTAGCACTACCTGACCTCAGAACCTTCTATACAGCTAGGTAGTCAAAACAGCCTGGTACTGGTACAATGACATATATACTGACTGATGAAACAGAGTTAAGAACCCGGATGTAAATCTATCCATGTATGGTCACCTGATCTTTGACAAGGGCCCAAAATTCATCAAATGGCAAACAGACGGTCTTTTAAACAAACAAACAGTGCTGGCAAAACTGGATGTCCATTTGCAAAAAATGAAACAGGACTCGTACCTCATACACAAAAACTAATTCAAAATGTATCAAAGACCCTAAATATAAAACCAAAAACTATAAAGATCTTAGAAGAAAAAATAGCATCAATGCCAGAGGCAATAATACACGGCATTAACAGGATATGAACCCTTACTAACAGCACACAAACTCCAGAAGATAAACTAGATAACTGGGGTCTTCTTAAAAAAAAGAAAAAAACTTACGCTCATCAAAAGACTTCACAAAAAGAGTAAAAAGAGAACCTGCAGACTGGGAAATAATTTGTGGCTACTACAAATTTGACACAGGTCTAATCCCTAAAATCTACAGGCAAATCCGACACCTCTACAACAAAAAGACAAAGAATCTAACTAGAAAATGGGCAAAGGAAATGAACAGGCACTTCACTAAAGACATTCAAGCAGCTAACAGACACATGAGGAAATGCTCATGATCTCTAGTCGCTCCAAGAAATGCAAATCAAAATGACAATGAGATACCATCTCACACTGGCATTACCAGCATGAATCAAAAAAAACAGAAAGTAACAAATGTTGCAGAGGCTGTGGAGAGATTGGAACTCTTATGTACTGCTGGTGGGAACGCAAAATGGTAAAATCATTTTGGAAAACAATATGGCACTTCCTTAGAAAGCTAGAAATAGCAATACCATATGATCCAGCAATTCCACTCCTAGGAATATATCTTAGAGAAATAAGAGCCATTGCAAGGATAGACATACGCACACTCGGTTTCATTGCAGCATTGTTCACAATAGCAAAAAGATAGAAAAAACCTAGGTGCCATCAACAGATGAATGGATAAACAAATTATGGTACAGTCATACAATGGAGTACTAGACAATGATAAAGAACCACTATGAATTTGTGAAGTATCTCACAGCATGGATGAATCTAGATGGCACTATGCTGAGTGAAATAAGTCAATCACAAAAGGACAAATATTGTATAAGACCAGTACTATAAAAACTCATAAAAAGGTTTATACACAACGAGAAACAATCTTTGATGGTGATAAGGGAGGGGAGTGGTGGGGTGGAAAAACACAAATAGACAATAGATAAGTGGTAACTTTGGTGAAGGGTAAGACAGTACACAATACTGGGGGATCTAGCACAATTTGTACAAGGCAAGGTCACGGAAGTTCCATTGTTGTTGTTGTTAGGTGCCTTCAAGTTGGTTCCAACTCATAACGACCCCATGTACCACGTAATGAAATACTGCCTGATCCTGCACCATGCCCACAATCGTTATGCTTGGGCCTATTGTTGCAGCCATTGTGTCAGCCCATCTTATTGAGGGTCTTCTTCATTTCTGCTGACCCTGTATTTTACCAAGCATGATGTACTTCTCCCAGGGACTGATCTCTCCTGACAACATGACCAAAGTACGTAAGACACAGTTTCATTATCCTTGCTTCTAAGGAGCATCCTGGTTGTACTTCTTCCAAGACAGATTTTTTTGGCCCTTTGGCAGTCCATGGTATGTTCAATATTCTTCGCCAACACCACAATTCAAAGGCGTCAATTCTTCTTTGGTTTTTCTTATTCATCATCCAGCTTTTGAATGCATAGTGCAACACGGTACACAATACTGTGGGGAATCCAGCATAGCTTGTAAAAGGCAAGGTCATGGAAGCTCCATAGACACATCCAAACTCCCTGAGGGACCAGATTACTGGGTTGAGGACTGGCGACCATGGTCTAGGTGAACACCTAGCTCAACTGGCATAACATAGTCTATAAAGAAAATGTTCTACAGTTTACTTTGATGAGTAGCGTCTGGGGTCTTAAAAGCTTGTGAGCAACCATCTAAGATACTCCATTTCTCTTACCCCTTCAGAAGCAAGGAAGAATGAAGAAAACTAAAGATGCAAGGAAAAGATTAGTCCAAAGGACTAATGAACCACTACTACCATGGTCTGCACCAGACTGAGTCCAGTACAACTAGATGGTGCCCAGCTAGCATCACTGACTGCTCTGACAGGGATCACAATAGAAGGCCCTGGACAGAGCTGGAGAAAAACGTAGAACAAAATTCTAACTCAAAAAACAAAAAAAGACCGGACTTATTGACCTGACAGAGACTGGAGAAACCCCGAGAGTATGGCCCCTGGACACTCTTTTAGCTCAGTAATGAAGTCATTCCTGAGGTTCATCCTAAGATTAGACAGGCCCATAAAACAAAATGAGACTAACGGGGCACACCAGCCTAGGCTCAAGGACTAGAAGACAGGAAGGGGACAGGAAAGCTGGTAATAGGGAACAAACTCAAGGTCGAGAAGAGAGAGTGTTGACATGTTGTTGTGTTGTTAACCAGTGTCATAAAACAATATGTGTACTAACTGTTTAATGAGAAGCTAGGTTGTTCTGTAAACTTTCATCTAAAGTACAATAAAACGAAATAAAAA
The DNA here is from genome assembly GCF_030014295.1 of Loxodonta africana. Taxonomy (NCBI): domain Eukaryota; kingdom Metazoa; phylum Chordata; class Mammalia; order Proboscidea; family Elephantidae; genus Loxodonta; species Loxodonta africana. Next base: position 20,343,654 of record NC_087362.1, read on the forward strand.
GGAAATTAAAAGAAAGAAGTAATTCCCTTACCAGCCTACTCACCACCAAAATAAAGATGAAGCTTAGAAAAAAGTTTCTGACAGCAATGGACATCAGAAGAGACTCTGACACTTGCTCTTGAATGTAGAGTAGCTAATGTGAACAGAAAAGATGGTGAAGTAAAAGAGCCAAACAAGATTTCAAAGGGTGGCTCTAGAAGACAAAGTAAATTATTGTAATGAAATGTGCAAAGAACTGGAGTTAGAAAACCAAAACAGAAGAACATCCTTGGCAGTTATCAAGCTGAAAGAAATTAAAAAAAAAATACAAGCCTCGAGTTGCAATACTGAAGGATTCTATGAGCCCTGGTGGCACAGTGGTTATAAGCTCAACTGCTACCCAAAAGGTTAGTGGTTTGAATCCATCAGCCACTCCATGGAAACCCTACAGGGCGGTTCTACTCTGTCCTATAGGGTCACTATGAGTTGGAATCAACTTGATGGCAGCAGGTTTGGTTTGATTTCGTGGGCAAAATATTGAATGATGCAGAAAGCATCAAAAGAAGATGGAAGGAATACACAGAGTCGCTGTATCCAAAAAAAATTGGTAGACATTAAATCATCTCAGGAGGTAGCATATGATCAAGAGCCAATGGTATTGAAGGAAGAAGACCAAGCTGTACTGAAGGCATTGTCAAAAAACAGGGCTCCAGGAATTGAGGAATACCAATTGAGATGTTTCAACGAACAGATGCAAAGCTGGGAGCACTCACTCTTCTCTGCCAAGAAATTTGGAAGACAACTTCCTGGCCAACTGACTGAAAGAGATGCATATGACACAGCCTTGCTTGCTGAAAGCAGAGAGGACTTGAAGCACCTACTGATGAAGATCAAAGACAACAGCTTTCAGGATGGATTGCACCTCAACATAAAGAAAACAAAAATCCCCACAACTGGACAAATAATGTCATGATAAATGTAGAAAAGATTGAAGTTGTCAAGGATTTCATTTTACTTGGATACACAATCGATGCTCATGGAAGCATCAGTCAAGGAATCAAATAATGTATTGCATTGGACAAATCTGCTGCAAAAGATCTCTTCAAAGTGTTAAAAAGAATTAGGGTGCACCTGAACCAAACCATGATATTTTCAATCACCTCGTATGCATGCAAAAGCTAGACTATGAATAAGGAAGATCAAAGAAGAATTGATTCATTTCAATTATGGTGTTGGCAAAGATTGTTGAATATGCTGGGGACTACCAGAAGGAACAAATCTGTCTTGGAAGAAGTACAGCTAGAGTGCTCCTTGGAAGCAAAGATGTAGAGACTTTGTCTCAAGTACTTTGGACATGTTATCAGGAGGGATGAGTCCCTGGAGAGAGACATATCATGCTTGGTAAGGTAGAGGGTCAGAGAAAAGAAATAAGATGGATGGACACAGTTGCTGCAACAATGGGCTCAGGTATAACAATGATTGTGAGGATGGCGCAGGACCAGGCAGTGTTACGTTCTGTTGTAAATAGGGTCGCTATGAGTCAGAATTGTCTCAAGAGCACCTGATGATAACAACAACAGCCTTCGTATCATCTCCATTACCAAGGTAGAAACAATGACTCTAATTCATACACATTTAAATAAACTCCCCTATAAGAAGCACAGGGCTCAGAATAAAAAGACCTGGATTTTCTTCTCAACTTTATCAGTTAAAGGTAGTTTATGAGTGAAGTGAATGGGCTGCGTGACAAAGTTCTCTGTAGATATTAACATTGCCTGCAATTCTTAGTTATTATTTGTGTTGGATTTCCTGGGTAGTGCAAATAGTTACAGCTGCTAACTGAAAGGCTAGAAGTTTAAGTCCACCCTGGCACACCTTGGAAGAAAAGCCTGGCTGTCTGCTTCCAGAATACCAGCAGCCATTATAAACCCAATGGCCTTGAGCATTATGCTCGTTTAAGAACTGTCTGCATGGGCTCCAACTAACAACAGCAACTCAAAAGATAAGAACATTAGGGGGCAGTGAATTTATGTTAATGGGGAGGAATAACTAAAAGCAGGGTAAGAATGGTTGCCGAGCTTGAAGAATGTACTCAATATCACTAAGATGTATGTGTAGAAACTGTTGAATTGGCATACGTTTTGCTGTATATATTCTCAACGACAACAAAATAAATAAAATAATAATAAAAAAAAAAAAGATTTGTAGCCTTGGAAACCCTATGGGGCAGTTTTACTCTGTCCTAGTTTTTTATAGGGTCACCATGAGTGGGAATTGACTTGAAGACAGTACTCACCACTAAAATATAGATTTTAGTATTGTCTTTCATCTGCCATTTAGAGTATAGCATAATTGATAAAATAGATTATTTCTTAATATTTATTCTCCTTTCATTGCATAAAAAACAAACAAAGGAGACAATTTTTGTTGAAACTGAAAAAATTTAGTTTTTAAAGTAGAAAAATAGCTCACAAGATGTTTTGTATTCTCTAAAGGTTAAAATTCTAGTAACTTAAGTTATATGTCTTGTTTTTATGACAGATATTAAAAAGAAAATGCATACTTAGCAAATAAAAGACAAAAGTATAAAAAATGGATCTTGCCTATTTTGATAATACTAAGCAAAAATTTGCTTGGAGAAAAATGTAACTTTGTGACAGAGAAGCCAGTTCTACTACTGATATATGAAGATATACCTACAAGACACAGAGTAAGGGTTTTCATCTTATAATAAAAAGATGTAATGAATACATGTAATCTAATACACCAACTTTCCAATGGGACCACCATTAAAAGGAAAGATTTTTATAGCTTGGTGCTAAAAAACCTACCCCATAGCCATCCAGTCGATTCTGACTCATAGGGACCCTATAGGACAGAGCAGAACTGCCCCATAGGGTTTCCAAGTAGTAGCAGCTACCGCTAAAGCCCTGAAGAGTAGAACAGCTTGGCATGTTCAAGATCCAGAAAAAAAAAGCCCGTGTGATTAGAACACAGTGAGCTGAATGTGAGTTATGAGATAGGAGATTTAGGCAGGGAGAAGAAAATATCAGGCCTCGTAGGATAGAGTGATGGCAACCGCGTGTGCTACAGAGTAGAAATGATCCATAATCTTGGCTATAATCTTTTTGGAAGCAGATTGCCAAGCCTTTCTTCCATGGAAGTTGCAATTGACTCCACAGCAATGAGTTTGTTTTTTGTTGTTTGTTTCATTTTTTGGTTTAAGATAGAGCAGTAAGTCTCAGTATTATTGTAAAAGTAATTAGTCATTGGAATGTTTGAAGCAAAGGCATAAAATAATCTGCTTTACACTTCAAAGAATTTAATTTCACTGATACAGGGAGAATATATTGTAGAAAGACACAAGGGAAGCAGGAGCAGGAGCTACTGCCAATGTCCAGGTGAGAGAGGTGATTGTGAATTAGCCTAAGGTTTCAGCAAGGGTGATGATGAGACCACACAGGTTCCAAAACATATTTTGGAGATCGTAGAAGATGATTTGCTGGTGGGTTAGATATGGGATGTGAGGAAAATGAATCCCACATTTACGGACTGAGCAACTGGGTGATTAGTGGTGCCACATGTTGAAATAAGCTAAGAAGGGACAGTAACTGAGGAGGGGTGGCAGATGAATCATTAAGTCTGCTTTGAACTTGTTAAGTTCAGGATGCCGCCCAAGTAGAGTTGTCAAGCGTACAGTTGAATATAAGATTCTAAAACTCAGGGAAGGGGTCGGAACTGAATATAAAGATTTGGGATTCTGTACCATATAGATCTGAGATAGACTAAGATCAACAAGGAAAAGAGAAAACTTGCAGGAGAAATGACTGTTTAGGGATGAGTTTCAAAGAATTAGTGGAGTTACTGGCTTCAATTAGAGCAGGAGGGAAGGCAAGGTATGAATTATGGGCATATGGCAAGAGTACTGATAAATTGGGAGGAAGAAAGAATACGTAGTTATTGCTTACGACAACTTTTCAGAGAAATATGATGCAAAGACATTAGCTAAGATTGAAGAGGGGGAATGGAAAGCGGGGGTTTAAGAGAAACAGGTTTAAAGGATTAATTTTCTGAAATATTATTGATCTTAGATAACTAATATATTTGCTAAGCATGATAGGATTTTCTGACAGTGCTGAGTGCCCATTTAAGAAATATAGTCATAAATTGAAAGTGTACCCAGCTACCTTCTTTTATGATTATTTTTTTTTCCTCCAGCAATACTCAGGTGCTTAGGCACAGGCATGAAGTTAGTGGATATTTTGCTATAACTCAGGTTGGAGCTAGCCAGGTAGCTACAATATAAAGGAGAGTGGGGCAAGGAGTTAAAGAGGCTCACAAATAAGAAGTTAAAATATTAAGCAATAATATCTAAGCTGGGAAAGGAGTGAAGTGAGTACATTATGGGTCATAAAAGCTGAAAATGCAATAACATCAGCAGATTGGAAGTCAAATTACAGTTGGGGAAAAAAAAAAAAGGTGGCCAGAGATTCTGGTACATCACAAAGAGTCAGTTTACTAAGGTGAAGTAATACCTGATCCCAAGAAGATAACGTTGAGTAGGAGTGGTCAAAATAAAGATAGCTGGAGTTGGGAAAGTTAAGTTCCTGATGAATCAGTGTTCTGAATGGAACTTCTATGCTGCTAATAATAATGAAAAGAGGCATGGTGGAAATCAAGAGGCAAAGTGTAATGTCATCACGAATGGGGAATGCCTGGGATGTAAGTGCATGTCTTCAAGTAAGGAGTATTGGGTGTTAAAGTCTTCTGGTTTGAAGTTAGAAGAGCTGGAGTTTTGAAGAAGATACAGATGAAAAATGGTTGGAAAGCAGCAGTGTGGTTCAAGGACACATCTTGATCTTACATGTCTCCAAGCCCTGAAGACTGATGTAGGAGAAAAATTGGCTTCCACTGGAAAGGTTCTCCAGGGCAAACAGTATTGTCTGGCTGGACTGCCCTGATCAAACCATGCACTGGTTGGATAATTTCCAGTTATTGTGGGACAGTAAAGTAGATTCGATTTATTAACAGTCTGTTCACCAGCATAAGAGGCAATCTTCTACGTTAAAACACCAAAGACTGGTTTTTGAAAGCCCTCGGATAGGAATAAGACCCTTATTTATTTCAAAAGCTCTTCAATGCAATTTATTCTTCCCAGTCTCTAACTGCCCTAATCCGGATTCCAAGTTGGGTGAGTGGGTAGTGATAGGGCACAAACATGAAAAATGTTTTGGAATTCTTTAAAATTTGATGAACTATTATTGTCTGAATTTATTTGCATTTAATAAAAAAAATTATATTCGTTATTGAAAATTCTACTCATGAAATATTTCTGTGTGATCATACAAGAACAGACATATATCAATATGTTGATTCAATATCAATAGCTAATTATTGATATCAATATCAATAGCTGATATCAATAATTTGTCATTAATATCAATAGTTATTTTTTTTATGAGTCAGAATTGACTCGATGGCAGTGGGTTTTTTTGGTTTGGTGGGTATCAATAGTTAATTCCTACCTTCATTAAAAAAAATTTTTTTTTTTTTTTTTTTTTATCAGTAGTTAATTCCTACCTTCCTGGAGTAAAGTGGAAGGAGCTTGGAATAGATGTGTTAGAATTCTGGTTCTACAATTCCCTACCTGTATAAACTTAGACAAACCACTTAATCTTTCCGAGAATGTTACTGGGAAAGTAGGACAAAAAATAATCTAAATTGAAGATAAAAAAAAAAAAAATTGAAGATAGCACATGCAAAAGACCTAAACTGTGCCTCACTCATATTTGGCACTCACCAAATTATAGTTTCAAATTATTATTTCAATCTATGACATAACCCTGGTGGCGTAGTAGCTAAGTGCTACGGCTGCTAACCAAAGGGTTGGCAGTTCGAATCCACCAGGTGCTCCTTGGAAACTCTATGGGGCAGCTCTACCCTGTCCTATAGGGTCACTATGAGTCGGAACCGACTCGACGGCACTAGGTTTTATTTTTACGACATAAGCCAATTTTATTGTTGTTGTTAGCTGCCATTGAGTCAGCCCCCGACTCATGGCAACCCCATGTATTACAGAGCAAAACTGTTCCATAGGGTTTTCCTGGCTCTAATCTTTATGGAAGCCGTTCTCCAGAAGGGTGACAGAACCCAGGGGTGAGGTTTCAGAAAAGGCTTCTGAAAGGAAGTGGTTCAGATGCTGACATCTGAAGGATGAGAAATTTAGTCCTACCACCATGACATGACCAAAGGCCTAAAGGGGAAGGTTCTTGGTGCGATTAAACCAAAAACCTGTTGCTGTCAAGTTGATTTCAACTCAAAAAAAAAAAAAAAAAAGACTGAAGTATAGAGGATGAGATTTGAAGCCAGGGTAAGCCTAAAAGGATGTATCCTACAGGATCTAATGGACCATGATCATCCTAAAAGCAAGGAGGACTCATTGAAGGGTTTTGAGTAAGAAAGAAACTGACATGAACAGATTTTACTATCAGAAAGATAGATCTGACTCAAGGCAGAGAAAGAATTAGAGGAGGCCAAGACTCGTGAGAAGGTTGTTGTAATCCATAAAAGCTGTGATTATCATTTGTACTAAGGGAAGTGTTGGTCCTTACTTTGTGTCAGATACTATTCTCAGTGCTTGACATATATTTACTCTTGTAATCCTCACAATAAAACTGTGAGATTGGTGCTATTTTCTCTAGTTTTCAGATGAGAAAACTAAAAGACACAACTATATTAAATAACTTACACAAGTTCACTTAGCTGAGATTCATACCCTCACTGCCCGATTTCAGCACCGGCAAGCAAATACTGCACCAGGGAATGAGGAAACAAGTGGTTAGGCTTGAGAGTTATACAGAAGACTGTATCAGCAGAACCTACTGACTGACGAAAGTTAGGAGTTGAGGAAGGAATAGTTTTATGAAAGATAACCAGATTTTAGCCTTGAGCAACTAGGGAGATGATTTTAGCATGAACAACATAGGAAATAAAGAAGGTAGCATGGTTATGGGGAAGATATTGTAGACATGTCACAGGAGGCCAGTAAGCAGTTATATTTATGTATATATATAGTCTGAAGTTCATAAGAGTCAGAGAGATCTTGAGAATCGGGCTACAAATTTGCGATTCATCAGCATATTTATTACAACTGAAGCTGTGGGAAGGCACAAGACAGCCCAGAAAAGAGGGTCCAGGGCAGCACCCTGAGGGATTTGGGCCTTTAAGGCAGTAAAAAAGAACTTGCAAAAGAGACTGAGAAGGCAGTGTCAGGGAAGTGGGAAGAAACCAGAGGAGTGCAGTGTCACCTCAGCCAAGAGGCAAGAGTTAGAGGAAGGAGCAATTAGAGGGCCAAATTCTGCTAAAAGTTCAAGCAAGATTAAAAATGCCCATTGTATCAGCAGAGTGTCCCTGAGAGCAGTGCTCGTGGAGTGATAGGTGTGGAAACCAGACTCCAGTGAGTTGAAGAGAGATTGGGAGATAAAGAACAGAAAAAGCAAGTAAAAATACCTTTCCATAAGATGGAAAGTAGTCATGAAAGGACAAACATTGTACAGTCACCATTACAAAAGGGCAAATATTGTATGATCCCACATAAATGAAACATCTAGGATAGGCAGGTATATAGCGATCAATGTTTATAAGTGGTTACCAGAGGGGGGAGGGAGGAGGAAAGGAAGAGTTGTTGCTTAGGGTGCCTTGAGCTTCTGATAAGAGTGATGGAAAAATTTGGAAATGGATAGTGGTGATGGTTAAAAAAAATAAATAAATCTTTCTAGAAATTTGATTGTGAAAGTGAAATGAAGCTTCCTGAGAGAAAATATGGGTCAAGAAGATTTTTAGTTTTGATGATTAGACAAGATAAAATTGCACATACTCATATGTTAAAAAAAAAAAAAAAAATTTATATGTTAGAGACAAGGTGCCAGTAGAAAGGACGGTACCAGGAAAATGGAGATAAGAATTACTAGCTTTCACCTGGTGAACAAAGATGAGATCCCAAGCTCAAGTGAAGGAATGAATCAAGACCACAAGAGCAATACCTCAACAGCTTTGAACCTAGAATCCAGACTTGAAAGATTTACTGGTTGTGTGCCTGGTGGTGCAGTGATTAAAAGCTCAGGCTGCTAACCAAAAGGTTGGCAGTTTGAATCCACCAGGCACTCCTTGGAAACCCTATGGGTCAGTTCTACTCTGTTCTATAGGGTCACTGTGAGTCAGAACTGACTCAACAGCAAAGGATTTGGAGTTTTGTTTTTTTGGTCCTAGATAACTTACTTAACCTGCATGTGTCATAGGGTCTTCATTTCAAAAATGGGGAAAATGATATTTACCTCAAAGAGTTGTTGAGAGTTAAGGACCAGTACTTGTAAAGCACTCAAAACCATGCTTGTTGCATAGTAAACTTTCAACAATATGTATATTGTTGTATTATTGATAATATTGACAACATAAAAGGATAACTGAGGATACATTTAAAATTCTGGGCAGGTAACAGAAGGTTATGCAAGTCACAGTCTCAAGGATTCTATTTCCTCTATGAATTAAAAACCAATTACCTGTCATGAACGTAGGAAGGAAGAGTCAGCGTCTGAGGTTTGAGAAACAAAGAGAGGCAAATATTCTCCTATGAATTTTCACCTATTTATATACTTGTTAATATAATTGTGAATAATTCCCCTACAAAACCTGACTAAGGCACTTCTATTGCATTAATGCACATTTTAGCTATAATCTCTCCTTATTTGCATGTGAGAAACTTGGGGGAAAAAAAGCAATGTATCATTATTTCTTCATCGTACTTGGGTCCATCGAGAATATTTACACACTGATTCAAGAAATTCTTCAAATCAAATTAACAAATTTTTAACAAGCTTTGCACTGTTTGCTGATGACCGTCAATTCCAGGCTCTGTCGATTATCCAGAATTACAATTCTTTATTAGAACACCTCTCCTGCTAATTCCAAAAATCAAGAGCCTGAAACTTTTATCAGGTCCTACTACAGAAGATCTAGTTTAATCAACTACAGTGAGTTGACTATACCCTGAATAGTAATCTCAATGACACAGAGATTTACAGTCAACAAAAGATGTGGTCTATGTACTTGAAGCTGCTGAAATTGAAAATAAGGACTTTTGTCCTAAACCATTCAGGACTTAAACTCCTTAAATTGTACACAGATAAGTTGAAATGAGACTATTTTGCACTTATGGGAATCCATTCTACTTAAAACGTAGACAGTAGCTTTTTCAACAGCCACTACCAGGTAATTAGTGCTTCTAGTTCTCAGGTGTCTAAGTGCAGTGGTCCAAATGTGTTTTCCACAAACCGGGTATTTTCCACCAGTGTACAGTTTGTACCCTCATAAACACGTACAGCAGTAGGGCTCAGGGTGACTGATTACATCGGCTTCCCAACTATTGCCTCCTCTCACAATATGTTTCGAGGGACCCTGAGTTAAACACCATTTGTAGAAGAGTATCTTAGGTTTATAGCCAGATTTCCAGGTAGGTCCTGTTGTTAGCCAAACATATCTAATCATGCCCTAATGCTATTCACAATTATGTCTTCAGCTTGCACGACAGGAAATAAACTATAAAATACATGTGAAAATTTCCTTATTAACAGTCGATAAGAGAAATAGTTCACAAAACCTAAATAACAGGTAAAGTAGGCCAGATGTTTCATTAATATCTAAAGCAAAGACCAAACTCATTGCCTTCTAGTCAATTCTGACTCAAATTCGCATTTTTCATTACGTTTTGTATTTCAGCTAGCAGTCAGTTATTTCAAGTCATAATTTATCTACTACTTTCTAAGGTCTGAAATTTAGGTAAGAATGCAGAATTTTCTTGGTTGCAGTTTTTATGAGGTATGCTTATGTGGAATTTACTTTCCTCCCGATTCTAAAATAAAGATTTCAAATATTTAGTACTTACGACCCATGCCGTATGAAATATGGTGTTTTCATTAACCTCACAGATACTTGACTCAGCATTTCCTGGGGATTTGAACCAGCGATTGATGGAAACTTCTGTTTACTTGTACACACTCTATTTCCTCTGCAGAAAAATTTCACTTTAATTTTGATAGTTGGCTTTCTTGTTTTCTTAGAAAGTTTTTTTTTTTTTTTTAATTTTTGATCTTCTCTTCAGCTCACAGTGATATGAGACTTTCTTCACAATCACTATAGATATTGTAATGGCAGCTTTTAGCATTGATTGGTCTAGTCACTGGAGTATGGCAATCCCGTTCAAACCAGCTTTATTGCACTTAACAGCTCCCCTCCCCCTCTCATGGATGAGTGAATGAGGTAATTCTGAACAGTGATGAATGGAGTTTCAGATTCTACTCTCCACCTCTGGGAACTCTCTAGGCACTGTTTCCAAGGTATTTGGTAACCTAAGTTGATAGGCCAGACTCCGGCTATGAAATCTCCTGAACTCTTGAGTTTTCTCCTCTGTCTGATGGAGTGATGCTTATTCAGACTGTCTTTGTGGCTCTCAGGGATATTGGTGGTTCAGTGGTGGCATTCTCATCTTCCATTTGGGGTACTCGGTTAGATTCCTGGCCCATGCACCCCATGGTGAGCCACCATTCTGACAGTGGAAGCTTGCGTATTCCTATGATGCTGAGCAGGTTTCAGCCCAGGTTTCAGACTATGATGGACTAGAAAGAAAGCCCTGGCAATCTACTTTCAAAAATACTTAGCCAATGAAAGCCCTATGTATCACAATGGTCCAATCCACAACCAGTCATGGAGATAGCGATGGATGGGCAGGATTTTCTTCCATTGTGCATGGGGTCTCCATGAGTTGGGCCAGCTCCAAGGCAGATAACAACAACTTTGGCTCTCACACCTACTTTTGTTACCTGAAAACTCCTTTCAGTGGCCTCAGGCTCCATGCCTGCCCAGCAAAGGGCAGCCTAGACCTGTCCCAGAGTCTCTCAGTGTCCCAGTCCAGGTCAGGGCTTTTGATACCCAGCTTATTCCAAGGAAGGGAATTGAGGCAAATATCTAAATAAGCACGCTTAATGAAACTCCTCAGGTAAAGTCAGTGTGGCTTAACACACATGGAACACAGTTCTTCACGGAAAATAGGACTATACCTGGTTGGAATGGGTCACAGAAGTAAGTGAACAACATCCAGGTAAAAGTCACGCAGTGCTTCACATAACCACCCAAGCAGATAACAGGTAGGTGGTTGTGAGAATGGAAAGGTAACAAGGCCTCACATTCTGGGAATGTCAAAGGGTCTACTTCAGATATGTAGCTCACTTTTCCATTATTGCAGAAACAGCAGTAAAAAATAGAGAGGAGACATTAGCAGAAAATATAAGAGATGAGCGGGTTATCTGGAAAATTTGAACTATACATACCTGCTTTACCATTTTAAATTAGAATCAAAAAATTAGGAAAACATTCAAAAGAGTCAAGTTTTATTACGGTGCAATCTAATGGGGAATCGTATAATTCAACACTTGCATGGGTCACTTAGATCTGACGAATGGAAGGTCCATAAATTGCTTAGAGTACAAGTTTTAGGCAACATTACCTACTTTACATAGTATCTAAACTTATCTCATCTTCACTTAACACTGGAGAAAACTGAGGGTCAGAGGTGCTAAGAAATTAACCCAATTCCAGATCAGTGGTAAAAAGGAAAGATTTTTAACTCAGATTGAATACCAATCTGGTTTGCTTTCAAAGTATTTTTTCCAATTCTTTTATTTTGGCTTCTTTTAGGGGTACAAGAGGCTCTGTGTCTTTGGAAGCATTATATAATGCACCGTTCTATTTTTCTCTGAATTTTGAATGGTATTTTAGCTAGATGAATAATTGCATATTAACTTGTACTCTATTCAACACCTTGAGAATATTAATTACCCCATTGTCTCCTGGAGTTTGCTGTTGCCATTAAGAAGATTGTTCTCATTCTACCTATTTTTCTGAAAACATATGCTTCTATTATTTATTTTAAAATTTTATTGATATGGCAACTTTCAGGCAAGACTCTTTATTACTAATATTCTGAAGTTTCACCACGATGTGTCTGGTAGGATTAATTTTATTTACACTGTTTGGTACTGAATGCCTTTTTCCATTTGCAAACATTTCTTTCTTCAGTTCTGGACAATTCTTTGCAAGTTTAGGTGTGAAGGCTGATTTCTCTGTCATTCTTTCCTTTCTCCTCTTCTAAAAGTAGGTTGGAGCCTCTTGATATCATTCATGTATCTTACCTGACTTTTTCCTGTATTCACTGATCTTTGCTTCTCTGTGTTGTGTTCTACGCAGTCCCTCTCATAAGGCTGTGTTCCAACCCACTAACTTACTCATCAGCTGGCTCCAGTTTAGGGTCTATTCTAGCTTTTCATTTTTATTTCACAGGTTTTATTTCCTTTTTAATTACAAGCTTTCTAATTGTTTCTTTTTTATCCTCTTGTCTTTCTTTTCTGTATCTGCCTTTGTATCAACTTTTCCATATATAATTTTTCCTTCCTGCCTACATGGGTTTTATAATTTCTTGGTCTTACTTAATAAGAATTTTTCTTTCACTTGTCAATTCGAACATCCTGGATCTCTTAACTTAAAGCCTTTTTCAAGCTTTTCTGTAAAGTTAAGTTTATCAAGGATAAAATCATATTCTATTGCTTCCCCCTTTAGGCATTTGTTTTCTTTGATATAAGACTTCTTCAAATCTTTTTGAAACTTGATATAACCACTTGGAGTAAGCTCTGTTTTGGTTTTTATTTCATTCTGTCTCTTTTACTCTGACTCATTCTGTGATCTGTGCTCTGCACCTCCTGAACAACCTCAGTGTAAGGCAGGGTCTTATATCAGTGACTCAGAGTGACTATATCTCGTAATGGAAACCCTCGTGGTGTACTGGTTAAGAGCTACGGTTGATAACCAAAAGGTGGGCAGTTTGAATCCAACAGACACTCTTTGCAAACTCTATGGGGCAGTTCTACTTTCCTATAGGGTCACTATGAGTTGGAATCATCTTGAGAGCAAAAGTTTTTTTTTTTATTTTTTGCATCCCTTATAATATTGAGGATATAAAAGATCCAGCCATAGAGTCATGGGGTAGTTTGACTCAGGCTGTGATCATAAGGCTGGCCATACCCCTTTCGAATAAAGCCCTAGACAACACTTGGCAGTGTTTTTTCAATCTTGGTTTATAATAGGAATAAGAAAGGAGGTGAATTTGGGCAAATGACTGGCTTTAAGCAGAGACCCTGGCCCCATTCCACCATCTGGATGAAGACCTATTTTGATGCAGGATCCATCCTTTTGCCACCACAGCCTCTTTCTAGACTGGAAGCCCAGTAAGATAGTGGACATTGGCTTGATTACTATTTTTCATTTCTTTTCTTCTTCTGATCCATAGACTTTGTATGTGAGGCTGTAGTGAACAACTGAGTGTGTACCATGTATGCAGTGGATGATTAAATAAATAATTTTTGAAGTCAATAGACCTAAAAAATACATTTTTGAATATTCCTGCATATTTTCCTAATCTGTGACACAACACTTGTACAAACTTGAAGTTTGTGATATTGATCAAGTTCTTGACACTGTCGCTAGATTCAGAAATGATAGACCTTTACCCTCAAATAAGGCTATATAAAGACCCAAGACCCATCTCAAATGCATTATATTTTTTGTTTGTTGGTTGGTTTCTGTCTCCCAAAAGTCTACCTGGTATTTACAAAAGAAAAAAAGATAAATGACACCCAGGACATCAGAGTGGGAAAGGACACAGACTCACTGTGGCAGAGCAAGATGTTAAAAATACAGACAGACATAATGGCTATGGAGGTGAGCCGTGGCAAGAAACAAACAAAGATCCTAAGTCTGTAAAGGACATCTGAAAAGAAAGACAGACAATATACGCTTATGGACTTAACTACAGCTTAAGTCAGGATGTTTGTTTGCAAGTACCTGAAATCTAATTAAATTAACCTAGGCTAAATGATAGACTTGTTGAAGGGAACTTGGAGTAGCTTACAAAGCAGAGTGTGGAACTAAGAAACTAAGTTTTGGAAAGACAGAAACTCAGACAGCTCCTGGGAACTCAGGAGCCAGGAAGAAGGAAGACAAATGCTATCTGTGTGCTCTCTTCCTCTCTCTCTTTCTCTGTCTCTCATTCTCTTCTCTGTTTCCATCCCCTTTTCTTTTCTTTTCTTTGTTTGATTGTGAATGCTTATTATATCCTTTCAGACCATCATTCTCTAAGAAACTGGATCAGGTCACAACTCTTCTTTCTCCCAGAATCTCTTTCAAAGACTGTGTGTAGGAACTCTAATTAACCTGATTTGATCTTATAACCACCCCAGAGATTAGTTCCTAGTACTTTGGGGTGGATTTCGTAGCACAGTTTCCTTCGAAAATGGAGTCTGAAGCGAACATTGTAGAAGGATTACAAATGCAGGACAGTAAAGGTGAAAAAAAAAAAAGCAAAAGAATGGAGGAAAGAAAACACAGGGAGGTGAATGACCAAATTGGCCAATGCTTCAGCAGAAAGCAAAGCTAGTTGCTTTTTATGCAGTATGTCTCAGGAGAGGCCATGTGGAGATAAGGGACCTCATAATAGTGTCCTGATGGTTGAAGAGAATTTACCCCCAGATTCTTTCCATCTTCTGTGTTCCGTTGGTCAAGTTTTCTCTACTGGGCATTAAGTTCTTCCACTTTTTTGGGTTCTATTTCCTCCAGGTCTTTGCTTAAAAAACCAGATCAGCACAAGAGTAGCAGTAAGATTCACCGTATACGCCATAACTTGAAGGGTGAGTCATCAAACAGAAACTGGCAACTTGCACTCTTTGCTTGCTCATTTAATGCCTACATCTCACTGACCCAACCAGGTGGTCATTAACATGAGTGTTCAGAAGGTCCTGAGATGCCTTACACCTTAATGGTAACAGAGAATTCCCAGAGTGGATGACTTAAGTAGGCGTGCAGGCAGGAGATTATCGGACTGTACACTGAGCAATATGAGGGACTGGTTGCTGCATCTGGCAAAAAAAGAGGGAGTGCTAAAGCAATATGGAATACTTCATGATGGTGGTGATGGAGGTCTATGAGCTTCTCTCCAACAAAAATCAAAACCTTCTTTCAGTGGCCCACAAGATTGTGGCTGATTCCAGGAGATCTTCCTGAAATGCTAATCAGTCACATCGAGTAGAAATATATGGCCATGTGAGTGTACGCAGGGACATACACTAGGACTTGTACATTGGGGTATTATAATTATTGCAGTTTGGCTGAGATACTTCTCAATCAATTAGTATAGCTAAGGCTTTCGGTCATTTAAG
The DNA here is from genome assembly GCF_030014295.1 of Loxodonta africana. Classification (NCBI taxonomy): domain Eukaryota; kingdom Metazoa; phylum Chordata; class Mammalia; order Proboscidea; family Elephantidae; genus Loxodonta; species Loxodonta africana. The sequence goes on from NC_087362.1 coordinate 20,358,950, forward strand.
AAGAATGACATTCAAACGCACACACATATGTACATGAAGGATACAGTTTGAAATCTGTGTGAGAGGTGGGAGGTAGAGAGGAAGCAGGAAATAGAAATAAATCAGAGACTAGGATGAACAAGATTGTGAATTCAGTGACTTTAAGGAACAAAGAGAGGGAGGGAGAAAAAAGAGAGAGAAAATGGAGGTAGAAGCCAAAAAGAGACAAAGACAAAGAGATAGAGAAGTACAGATAGATAGAGGAAGAGTGAATGAAAGGGACAGGAAAAAGGCAGAGGTAAATGATGAAATGAAAAATATAAAGCAGAGGAGAGATGAATTGATACATTACTGTTCAAATTACCGTATGTCCTCATAGTTGGTTGTTTGAAAAGGAAATTTCTCTTGAAATTCTGAAAATTCAGTAAGGAATTAATGATGGGGCTAATCTTATGAGGTGGACCGTACCATGAATTTTAAGAAATTTTACTTCTTTTTTGCCTTTTACTTCATATAATAAATATAACAAGTAGATATACCTTCATCGTGATCACAAAGAACAAGGTTTTTGTTGTTTGTTTGTTTTTGTTTTTTAATAATGCACTTAATGTGTTTGTTTCGGGTAACAATCAGATAAAACAATGAAGACACTGAAAAGTGAATCAAGTAGAGCAATGAAGGAGATTGAAAGAACCACACCTCAAGTCATACCACATTTTCACCTCCCTTAGAGCCGAGGGAATGAAGTAAATGAGAGAGCCTGCAAACAACACAAAATTAAGTTAAAAAACAGGTCTATATATTTATATCCACACTATATGCACAGGTAAACATAGCCATGTTTCATGTCTACGTTTATATGAATTGGCATGTATCTATGTAACAATTTTATGTCAAAGAAGTATTTCTGGTATCCACTCCAATATTTACATGCCCATCACTCCTTGGCCATATCAGTAACACAGCATCTCTGCTCTGATTATAGGGTGTTTACTCATTACTTTGCTCATTGTTTTTCATCCTTGCTTGGAATGTGAGCTGCAGGAAAGCTGAAATCTGTCTGGTTCATTGCTATCCCATCACTAGAAAGAGTGTCTTCAATAGAATAAGGGTTTTACTCTGAAACACACACACACACACACACACACACAAAAACATTCACTCACTGGTACTCTCTGAAAAAAATCCTCATCTGGTCACTGTTACCACTAATCTATCCTGAGTTGCTTCTTCTCTATTTCGTATCTAGTAAATGAAATTATATGACTCTGAGCACTTCGATGTGATTGTATATTTTCTTTAGTTCCCTATACAACCATCTTTTTTACAGACATACTAGTCAATAAAAGTAGAAATATATATTGTAGTCATTTATCTGTTATCAAGTGTTATCCTGACCATAAATCACTGTTAAGCAATAGTTTTAATTTTTTTTCCTATTCAATAGTAACACTGACCTTGAATGCTATCTTAGTATCCCAAGTTAAATTATTTGCTAAATTTTATGTTGATTCCTTTCTTTCTAATTATTGTAAAGCTGATCACTCCTCTTATCTCTCTCAACAGACCAAGTGTTTCTCCATGTTTCTCTTAAGTGGGTGTTTGATTAACCAGACTATTTACTGACAAAACTATAAAATGGAGAGTAAATTTGGCATGACTTGTAGTAGCACAAGGCCCCCACATAAACATAGCAGGAAGCCATAACAAGATATATATGCATTCCACTACTTCTTGAACACTGTGATCTCCCCACATTCCAGGAACTATGAGGTAACCTTTGATCACTAAATTTACTTTCTACATGAGGCATATCACTGTATAATGACTGAGCACTACTGCTTTGGAAAACAGGGACTTTTTTTTTCCTGTGTTAGAATATGGGGGGAAGTTTGAAAATAGATATATATTGACATGATTTATTTATCTTAGCTTTTGTATCATGTATTTCATTTAACTGCCCAAAATGTATCCATTATTTCATTCTGTACTATTAATTAATAACAATCTACGGTCAGTCTACAAGATGGGTATAGTTTGTGCATGTAGTATCAATTTCAGAAACTAATATAGGGTCCTTAAATCTCTAATTTTTCCCTTCTAAATGTCACATTCTCTGAATAACAGGCATTTGTCATTTGCCTGGTGAATCTTAGACATGAAAGACAGCTTGCTTTTGGTAGTGAGGAGAAAGAATCAAGACATGTCATAATTTAGAGGATGCTTTTTTTTTTTTTCCTCTGGAAGCTGGGTTAATTGAACTTCTTGTCTCTCATTAATATGGTATAGTCTGTGTACATCTGGCCAACCTCTAAACTAAGAGGAAAACATTTATTTTTTTCTTTCTCAGGGTTTAGCTTTGGGTATAAAGTCATCAAACATTATTGCATGTAATTAAATTTAAATATTAACACAATTATTTTGTGCTTGGTAACAAGGTAACTGTCACACAATAGCTCAAACCAATAATTTCGTTACATGATGCCCTCATTAAAAAAAGAAAGCTAATCAATATTTATCCACTTCAAAAAAAAAAAAAGAAATGTTGATGCAATCTGAATCATTGACCTTGAAAGACTTTATTTCTACTGTATGCAGAGCACATTGCAAAATCAATGATTTAAATAATGTAAGAGGGAAAATATTCATACACATAGTCTGAATAGCTTTCTTTGCCTAAGTCAAAACTTTCATACTATTTGAGAAGAGGTATTAGATGACTTGAGCTAGAATCTCATAAGTGTAAATATAATTCCTATATTATTTTCAAAATAATGACAGAAACAGTTTGAATTCCAGAAATTACCTGCAAGTTTTATTTTATATGTTATCTCTTAGTTGAAATCTTTCCTCACTTGTCAAAATAAAGCAGAAAAGAGGCCAGATTGATTGATTTCCTCCTCAGTTCATTCTGTCAAGGGTAGTATTGGCTAGTCTAGAGAGCAAAAAAAAAAAAAAAAAGTAAAAGAGAGATAGAGAGAGAAAGAATAACTAAATTGGAATTTATAAACTGAAGCATCATTTTATTCAAGGGATAGACTCTAAAATCAACACAGAAGCTCAAATTGTGACTACTCACAATTATTACTGAGGAACATTAACACTATAAAGACCCATAAGATCAATGTTGGCAACAATGTGAAGTAACTGAAATGATTTTCTTTTTTGTATTTTCAAATTGTATAAAACTATTTGGATTATCTACTAAAGCTAATCATATATCTGCCCCATTTTACAGTGGTAGCACTCAAAATTTTTGAGTACATTTCCACCAAAATAGCTCCTTGAGAATGTACACAGCAGCTTTGTTTATAACAGCCTCAAGCAGGATACTATTTAAATGTCCATCAACTGTGGAATTTATCAATACATGATAGAATACTCATACAGGAGACTACTTCCAGCAATGAAAAAGAATAGGCTTCTGCTACAGGAAACAACCTAAATAAATTATACAAACATGTGGAGAACAAAAGAAGTCAGACAATAACACGTGTTTCCACCTAGGTTATAAAAAGCTGGGAAAAGTACAGCTCCCAACCTAACAATAGAGAAAAGCTACATACACTACAAAATGATAACTTTTAGTGAATCCATCAGAGAACTAGGTTTGCAGAGAGCTAGGGCTACAAATAAGGAGCTCTGGTGGCACAGTGGTTAAAGCGCTTGGCTACTAACTGATAGGTCAGTGATTCAAACCCACCAGTTGCTCTGCAGGAGAAGGATGTGGTAGCTTGCTCCCATAAAGCTTACAAAGATTGCAGCCTTGGAAACCTATGAGGCAGATTCCTACTCTGACCTATAGGGTCTCTATGAGTTGGAATCCACTTAACAGTAATGGGTTTTGGTTTAGGCTACGAGTAGCATAAATTGTAAAGGATGGGCATCTTCAAGGAGAAATGAACTGTTCAGGCTGGCTCATCCATGGCAGAGCATAGAAGAAGAGGTACCCGTTGATACACAAGTAGGTAAGAAAAAATCACCTAAAACTTTAAAAATTTGCTAAAGGCCAAGTATGGATTAGTGTAGTAACTCTGGAAGCTTGTGGAATAAAAAAACTTCCCTGGATTTCTCAGTGGTCCTGTAAAAAACAAACAAAAAACCACTTTCCTGAGACTAGGAAATGCTATCATCTAAAGATAAGGGAATGTTTGCTCTCACTTCCTCTAGAAGCACCTGACTCTTCACATACTATGAAAATTAGATGTATAGCTATTTGTCTAGTTAATTGCTCTTGATTTGAGAGGACCAATTAGATGCTGGATTAGATACTAGACTGAGCTTTAAGGTTCCAGAAAGACTGGACCACTACCTCTCTAGGTATCTATATTTTAAAAGGCATATAGTCCAGATTATGGAGTCACCTGCAGATCCTAAAAGCCAGAGAAATCCTAGATTTATTTGGCCCTTGAAAAGATGAATTTGCATTCCAAAAGTTAAGCATGAGAACCAAGGACACTTTTCATCTAATCCAATGAGCAGAAGTTGGTTTTTTGTTTTGTTTTTATCCTCTCCTATTGGGAAGAGAGGGGAACTGCTGTCTCTCTCCTATATACTATTGGAAACAACACATTGTTCTCCACTTCTTACTTATGGAGTGATTGGCTGATCCTGTAAGGGAGTTTCCCATCTGGATTTCATTGTGTTGCCCTGGGGGTAAGCTCTGGGACAGGAGGAAACGACACACTACTAACTAGAAGGAAATTAATACGAGTTCTGTCTATAATATAGAACACCTTTTGTTCATATTCAGGGTAAAATTAATAAAGATGAAAAATGAAAACCTGAGAGAGTCCCAAGCACAAGGGAAGTTTATACTTACACATGGGCTCCTTTCATTGAAACTTTATGCTGAGCTCAAGAAAAAGATTGGAGCGGTGCTAGAAACAGAGATAACTGCCCTCTGTGGTGTTGGTATAGAGGAAGTCATTGGAAGCTGCTGGTCAAAAGGAAAAAACTTCAGCCACCTGCCCAGACCCATCATTCATACAGAGCAATAGCCTTAGTCCACTGCAGAACTGGCAGCCTGTCCTCTCTCCCTCAGGGCACAGAATAATACTGATTGTACTTGGAGGAAGAATATTCAAAACCAATTGCCCTAGAGTCAGTTCCAAATCATGGTGACTCTAGAACAAAGTAGAACTGCCTCATGGTGTTTCCAAGGCTGTAATCTTTACATAAGCAGACTGCCACATCTTTCTTTCATGGAGTGGCTGGTGGATTCAAACGACTTACCTTTTGGTTAGCAGTCAAGCTCTTAACCACTGTGTCATGAGGGCTCCTTGGAGGAAGGATAGACAGGGAAAAAAATACCTCTATTCCAGGGGAGGAGCAGGAAATAATCCTGAACCCAATAACGAATACCAAAACCATTAGAGATCTGATACTGCTGTGGGAGGTGCAGGAAACTCTCATATACAAGATCTGCTGTGGATACAAGGCAGAGGTTAGCTGTTATAGGAACATGGCGGGAACACTGATCAAGCCCTCACCAAGGCCCAGGCACTCAAGGCCTGTCTATGACTGTGACAGGACAACAAAACCATATTTACTGCCCACCACCAACCTAGCAAGCAACAATGAACCAGCAATGTATAACTATTTCTTGCAGTGGGGCAAGGGTATCAAGAGAAATTGCATTTATGGAAAAGCTTCTGTGAGAAGTAAAAACTGACAGTGGACTGAGAAAAATACTATAGTATCCCATCCCTAATCTAAGCACAAGGCAATGGCAGCCCATTGCTATAGAAATTTAAAGCATAGAAACGACTAAACACCAATCAAGCTAAGCTCCACAGTAGATTGACTCAAACCACCACCAACGACAGCTAGACAGAAAAAGATGTGCCTATTTTCATGAGTAAATGTATAGTCTCTACTGCACATAATGCTTGGCACTTAATAAAAAATGAAACACACACACGCAAAAAGCGAGAACATAAATGTCAAGAGCCAATAGCTCAGGTGCTAGAACTATTAGATAGAATCATTAAAATAACAATTATTAATATGTTAAATTGGACAACATGCATGAAAGATTGAAGATGCTACGTGAATTTCCGCAGAGCGATGGAAACTACAAGAAACTGTCAAATAAAGATACTAAAAAAAAAAGTATCAGAAATAAATTATTTATTTTCTCTTAACTCATACATATACTTGAGACAGCTAAGGAAATAATAAATGAATTTAGAGATATGTTAATAGAAATTACCAAAACTGAAAAACTCAACACATCACAACAAAACAAAGGTTTAAAACAATAAACAGATCATGAAAGAGTCGTGAGATAATATTTATAAATCTGACATTTGTGTAATTAGAGGGCTAGAAGGAGAAGAGGGTAGGGGACAGAAAAAAAGTATTTTATGAGATAATGGCTAAGAATTTTTAAAATATATTGAAAGATACCAAATTCAGGAAAGTCAAAGAACTCCAAAAGGGATAAATGCAAAAACAATGATAAAACTTTAGACATACCATATTCAAATTGTTGAAAATAAAAGAAAGAGAAAATATTGAAAGCCAGCATACAAAAAGACACATTATACACGGAAAAAAGAACCCAAAATACTCATTGCCGTCGAGTCGATTCCAACTCATAGTGACAGAGTTGAAATGCCCCATAGGGTTTCCAAGGAGCAGCTGGTGGGTTCAAACTGCCGGCCTTTTGGTTAGCAGCTGAAGCTCTTAACCTCTACCCCACTAGGGTTTCCACATATAGAAAAGCAAGCATGAAATACAGCAAATTTCTAATCTAAAATTATGCAAGCCAGAAAACAATGGTGTGGCATCTTTAAAGTGACAGGGATAAAAAAAAAAAAAAAAAAAAGAAACTAAAGACTATTAGCATGAATTCTAAACCCAGTAGAAATAACTTTCAAAAATGAAGGCAAAATAGAATTTGTCAGACAATAAAAGTCTTATATTTTATCTCTCTTATAATCAGGAATCAGATCTGTCCTATAAAAAATGTTAAAGGAGGTTCTGCATGCAGAAGAAATAGAGAAAACTGTGGCTCTTTTACAATTAAGTAAAGAGCACTGAGATACGACAGAAATAAAGGTGCACGTACAAGACATTTTTTTCTTATCTGTAATCATTCTAAAATATTACTGGCTATCTAAAGCAAAAACAGAAGCAATGCACTGCAGTGTTTAAAATACATGCAAAATTAAAATGTGTAACAATAGCTCAGCTGATGGGAGAAAGGGATCAAAAGTATATAGTTTGATGGTTGTACACAGCACATGAACTGGTGGAGCCCAGAGGACTTCCTGAGACGTTTGCCCTCAGATGCTCTTTAAAACTTGAACCCAAACTATCCCCTGAGGTTACCTTTTAGTGAAATAACAGATTGGCACACAAAATAAAGGATAGTACACACAAGTATGGGGCTGTATTAAAAAAAAAAAAAAAATCTATATAAGACCAAAAGATCAAGAATTACTCTAAAGCAAAAAAGAGAAGGGGGCAAGAAAACTAGAGCACCAGAATTGGAACAACTGGAACACAATGTAAGATAATATAGACACATTGGGAAAATGTAACTAATGTCACTGAACAATTTGTATAGAAATTGTCAAAGCGGAATCTAATTTGCTGTATAAACTTTGACCAACAACACAATAATATATTATTTTAAAATGTTTATATATATATATGGCAAATATTAAAACACCAAAATAAAACAAGTATAACTAATAAGCTAATTGTGGAAGTAAAATATACAAAAAATAATAATTATAATAAAAGCATGCAGAATAATAGGGAAAAAGTAAAAGAAATGATGAAAAAAAATATGGCTTTGGCAAAGAATATTGATTATATTATGGACTGCCAGGGGAATGAAAAAATCTGCCTTGGAAGAAGTACAGCCAGAGTGCTCCTTGGAAGCAAGGATAGTGAGACTTGGTCTCACGTACTTGGGACACGTTATCAGAAGCGACCAATCCCTGAAGAAGGACATCATGCTTGCTAAGGTTCGGGGTCAGTGAAAAAGAAGAAGACCCTTGATGAGATGTATTGACACATGGAGCCTACATTATGGTGAGAGGTAATCAAAAAATAAAATGACAATAAGAAAATAAGGTTATAGAGGGTGATGGAGGCAACTCTTTGAAAAAGAGTCATCTGAGCAAAGAAACGAGTGATTAGAAGAATTGGAGGTTATTTTATTGAGTTTTTTTAAAATGAAAGTTGGTTAGCAATATTCAGCTAGACATCAAAAAATTAATACGTCCAAGGACAAAGTCTTCAGTTTACCGTGAAACCTGACCCCAGTTCTCTCCAGCTCAGTTTATGACATTACCATGCTTCTATTCATATTACCCTATTAATCTGATAACTAGTAGGTAAGAATTATTATGGGTACAAAATAGGATGAGATGGGAAGAAGATAATTTAAACATAAAATGCTTAAAGCACTGATAATTATTTAACAAGACCGTGTAAAAATCTTCTATGATACTCTTTGTATGTAGTCAATTTGTACTTGCTTAGGGCAAAATAATGAATTAAGAGTCTTTTAAGAAGTTTAGAATTGTAATTGCTATGTTCCCTTTTAATCCCTCGGAATTTACATGACCATTGCTCACTAAAAATACCAAACGCTCAAAAGCTATCTGTGGAAATTTAAAGGGCACTGAGGAATGAGCAACCTTCATAAAACATTATAGATTCACGTTAGAGCTGGAGTTCTGATTTTAATCTATGACATTGTCACAATAGTTTCCCAATCTAATGACCACTGTTTTGATAAAATGTGTTGTTTAATAGAAAATTATATTGGCTTCTGTGAGATTAATTTGAATAGAATTACAGAACCATCAGCAACAAAAGTATGTCTGTTTTTATTTATTTATTTTTTTTAATAACTTTTATTAAGCTTCAAGTGAACGTTTACAAATCCAATCAGTCTGTCACATATAAGTTTACATACATCTCACTCCCTACTCCCACTTACTCTACCCCTCTTGAGTCAGCCCTTTCAGTCTCTCCTTTCTTGACAATTTTGCCTGCTTCCCTCTCTCTCTATCCTCCCATCCCCCCTCCAGACAAGAGTTGCCAACACAATCTCAAGTGTCCACCTGATATAATTAGCTCACTCTTCATCAGCGTCTCTCTCCCACCCGCTGACCAGTCCCTTTCATGTCTGATGAGTTGTCTTCGGGGATGGTTCCTGTCCTGTGTCAACAGAAGGTCTGGGGAGCATGGCCGCCAGGATTCCTCCAGTCTCAGTCAGACCATTAAGTTTGGTCTTTTTATGAGAATTTGGGGTCTGCATCCCACTGATCTCCTTCTCCCTCAGGGGTCCTCTGCTGTGCTCCCTGTCAGGGCAGTCATCGATTGTGGCCAGGCACCAACTAGTTCTTCTGGTCTCAGGATGATGTAGGTCTCTGGTTCATGTGGCCCTTTCTGTCTCTTGGGCTCTTAGTTGTCCTGTGGCCTTGGTGTTCTTCATTTTCCTTTGCTCCAGGTGGGTTGAGACCGATTGCTGCATCTTAGATGGCCGCTTGTTAGCATTTAAGACCCCAGACGCCACATTTCAAAGTGGGATGCAGAATGATTTCATAATAGAATTATTTTGCCAATTGACTTAGAAGTCCCCGCAAACCATGTTCCCCAGACCCCCGCGCTTGCTCCGCTGACCTTTGAAGCATTTATTTTATCCCGGAAACTTCTTTGCTTTTGGTCCAGTCCAATTGAGCTGACCTTCCATGTATTGAGTGTTGTCTTTCCCTTCACCTAAAGCAGTTCTTATCTACTGATTAATCAATAAAAAAAACCCTATCCCACCCTCCCTCCCTCCCCACCTCGTAACCACAAAAGTATGTGTTCTTCTCAGGTTTACTATTTCTCAAGATCTTATAATAGTGGTCTTATACAATATTTGTCCTTTTGCCTCTGACTCATTTCGCTCAGCATAATGCCTTCCAGGTTCCTCCATGTTATGAAATGTTTCAGAGATTCGTCACTGTTCTTTATCGATGCGTAGTATTCCATTGTGTGAATATACCACAATATATTCACCCATTCATCCGTTGATGGACACCTTGGTTGCTTCCAACTTTTTGCTATTGTAAACAGAGCTGCAATAAACATGGGTGTGCATATATCTGTTTGTATGAAGGCTCTTGTATCTCTAGGGTATATTCCGAGGAGTGGGATTTCTGGGTTGTATGGTAGTTCTATTTCTAACTGTTTAAGATAACGCCAGATAGATTTCCAAAGTGGTTGTACCATTTTACATTCCCACCAGCAGTGTATGAGAGTTCCAATCTCTCCGCAGCCTCTCCAACATTTATTATTTTGTGTTTTTTGGATTAATGCCAGCCTTGCTGGTGTGAGATGGAATCTCATCGTAGTTTTAATTTGCATTTCTCTAATGGCTAATGATCGAGAGCATTTTCTCATGTATCTGTTGGCTGCCTGAATATCTTCTTTAGTGAAATGTGTGTTCATATCCTTTGCCCACTTCTTGATTGGGTTGTTTGTCTTTTTGTGGTTGAGTTTTGACAGAATCATGTAGATTTTAGAGATCAGGCGCTGGTCGGAGATGTCATAGCTGAAAATTCTTTCCCAATCTGTAGGTGGTCTTTTTACTCTTTTGGTGAAGTCTTTAGATGAGCATAGGTGTTTGATTTTTAGGAGCTCCCAGTTATCTGGTTTCTCTTCATCATTTTTGGTAATGTTTTGTATTCTGTTTCTGCCTTGTATTAGGGCTCCTAGGGTTATCCCAATTTTTTCTTCCATGATCTTTATCGTTTTAGTCTTTATGTTTAGGTCTTTGATCCACTTGGAGTTAGTTTTTGTGCATGGTGTGAGGTATGGGTCCTGTTTCATTTTTTTGCAAATGGATATCCAGTAATGCCAGCACCATTTGTTAAAAAGACTATCTTTTCCCCAGTTAATTGACACTGGTCCTTTGTCAAGTATCAGCTGCTCATACGTGGATGGATCTATGTCTGGGTTCTCAATTCTGTTCCATTGGTCTATGTGTCTGTTGTTGTACCAATACCAGGCTGTTTTGACTACTGTGGCTGTATAATAGGTTCTGAAGTCAGGTAAGGTGAGGCCTCCCACTTTCTTCTTCTTTTTCAGTAGTGCTTTGCTTATCCGGGGCTTCTTTCCCTTCCATATGAAATTGGTGAATTGTTTCTCTATCCCCTTAAAATATGACATTGGAATTTGTATCGGAAGTGCGTTAAATGTATAGATGGCTTTTGGTAGAATAGACATTTTTACTATGTTAAGTCTTCCTATCCATGAGCAAGGTATGTTTTTTCACTTAAGTATGTCCTTTTGAATTTCTTGTAGTAGAGCTTTGTAGTTTTCTTTGTATAGGTCTTTTACATCCTTGGTAAGATTTATTCCTAAGTATCTTATCTTCTTGGGGGCTACTGTGAATGGTTTTGATTTGGTGATTTCCTCTTCGGTGTTCTTTTTGTTGATGTAGAGGAATCCAAGTGATTTTTGTATGTTTATTTTATAACCTGAGACTCTGCCAAACTCTTGTATTAGTTTCAGTAGTTTTCTGGAGGATTCCTTAGGGTTTTCTGTGTATATAATCATGTCATCTGCAAATAGTGATAACTTTCCTTCTTCCTTGCCAATCCAGATACCTTTTATTTCTTTGTCTAGCCTAATTGCTCTGGCTAAGACTTCCAACACGATGTTGAATAAGAGCAGTGATAAAGGGCATCCTTGTCTGGTTCCCGTTCTCAAGGGAAATGCTTTCAGGTTCTCTCCATTTAGAGTGATATTGGCTGTTGGCTTTGCATAGATGCCCTTTATTATGTTGAGGAATTTTCCTTCAATTCCTATTTTGGTAAGAGTTTTTATCATGAATGGGTGTTGGACTTTGTCAAATGCCTTTTCTGCATCAATTGATAAGATCATGTGGTTTTTATCTTTTATTTATGTGATGGATTACATTAATGGTTTTTCTGATATTAAACCAGCCTTGCATACCTGGTATAAATCCCACTTGATCAGGGTGAATTATTTTTTTGATGTGTTGTTGGGTTCTATTGGCTAGAATTTTGTTGAGGATTTTTGCATCAATGTTCATGAGGGACATAGGTCTATAATTTTCTTTTTTTGTGATGTCTTTACCTGGTTTTGGTATCAGGGAGATGGTGGCTTCATAGAATGAGTTGGGTAGTATTCCATCATTTTCTATGCTTTGGAATACCTTTAGTAGTAGTGGTGTTAACTCTTCTCTGAAAGTTTGGTAGAACTCTGCAGTGAAGCCTTCTGGGCCAGGGCTTTTTTTTGTTGGGAGTTTTTTGATTAGCGTTTCAATCTCTTTTTTTGTTATGGGTCTATTTAGTTGTTCTACTTCTGAATGTGTTAGTTTAGGTAGGTAGTGTTTTTCCAGGAATTCATCCATTTCTTCTAGGTTTTCAAATTTGTTAGAGTACAATTTTTCATAATAATCTGAAATGATTCTTTTAATTTCATTTGGTTCTGTTGTGATGTGGTCCTTCTCATTTCTTATTCGGGTTATTTGTTTCCTTTCCTGTATTTCTTTAGTCAGTCTAGCCAATGGTTTATCAATTTTGTTAATTTTTTCAAAGAACCAGCTTTTGGCTTTGTTAATTCCTTCGATTGTTTTTCTGTTCTCTAATTCATTTAGTTCAGCTCTAATTTTTATTATTTGTTTTCTTCTGGTGCCTGATGGATTCTTTTGTTGCTCACTTTCTATTTGTTCAAGTTGTAGGGACAGTTCTCTGATTTTGGCTCTTTCTTCTTTTTGTATGTGTGCATTTATCGATATAAATTGGCCTCTGAGCACTGCTTTTGCTGTGTCCCAGAGGTTTTGATAGGAAGTATTTTCATTCTCGTTGCTTTCTATGAATTTCCTTCTTCCCTCCTTGATGTCTTCTATAACCCAGTCTTTTTTCAGGAGGGTATTGTTCACTTTCCAAGTATTTGATTTCTTTTCCCTAGTTTTTCTGTTATTGATCTCTAGTTTTATTGCCTTGTGGTCTGAGAAGATGCTTTGTAATATTTCGATGTTTTGGACTCTGCAAAGGTTTGTTTTATGACCTAATATGTGGTCTATTCTAGAGAATGTTCCATGTGCGCTAGAAAAAAAAGTATACTTTGCAGCAGTTGGGTGGAGAGTTCTGTATAAGTCAATGAGGTCAAGTTGGTTGATTGTTGTAATTAGATCTTCCGTGTCTCTGCTGAGCTTCTTACTGGATGTCCTGTCCTTCTCCGAAAGTGGTGTGTTGAAGTCTCCTACTATAATTGTGGAGGTATCTATCTCACTTTTCAATTCTGTTAAAATTTGATTTATGTATCTTGCAGCCCTGTCATTGGGTGCGTAAATATTTAATATGGTTATGTCTTCCTGATCAATTGCCCCTTTTATCATTATATAGTGTCCTTCTTTATCCTTTGTGGTGGATTTAAGTCTAAAGTCTATTTTGTCAGAAATTAATATTGCTACTCCTCTTCTTTTTTGCTTATCGTTTGCTTGATATACTTTTTTCCATCCTTTGAGTTTTAGTTTGTTTGTGTCTCTAAGTCTAAGGTGTGTCTCTTGTAGGCGGCATATAGATGGATCGTGTTTCTTTATCCAGTCTGTGACTCTCTGTCTCTTTATTGGTGCATTTAGTCCATTTACATTCAGGGTAATTATAGATAAATAAGTTTTTAGTGCTGTCATTTTGATGCCTTTTTATGTGTGTTGTTGACAATTTCATTTTTCCACATACTTTTTTGTGCTGAGGCGTTTTTCTTAGTAAATGGTGAGATCCTCATTTTCATAGTGCTTGACTTTATGTTAGTTGAGTCGTTACGTTTTTCTTGGTTTTTATCTTGAGTTATAGAGTTGTTATACCTTTTTGTGGTTACCTTATTATTTACCCCTATTTTTCTAAGTGAAAACCTAACTTGTATTGTTCTATATCGCCTTGTATCACTCTCCATATGGCAGTTCAATGCCTCCTGTATTTAGTCCCTCTTTTTGATTATTGTGATCTTTTACCTATTGACTTCCATGATTCCCTGTTATGTGTATTTTTTTTTAATTAATCTTAATTTGTTTGTTTTTGTGATTTCCCTATTTGAGTTGATATCAGGACGTTCTGTTTTGTGACCTTGTGTTGTGCTGATATCTGATATTATTGGTTCTCTGACCAAACAATATCCTTTAGTATTTCTTGTAGCTTTGGTTTGGTTTTTGTAAATTCTCTAAACTTGTGTTTGTCTGTAAATATCTTAATTTCACCTTCATATTTCAGAGAGAGTTTTGCTGGATATATGATCCTTGGCTGGCAGTTTTTCTCCTTCAGTGTTCTGTATATGTCGTCCCATTCCCTTCTTGCCTGCATGGTTTCTGCTGAGTAGTCTGAACTTATTGTTATTGATTCTCCCTTGAAGGAAACCTTTCTTTTCTCCCTGGCTGCTTTTAAAATTTTCTGTTTATCTTTGGTTTTGGTGAGTTTGATGACAATATGTCTTGGTGTTTTTCTTTTTGGATCAATCTTAAATGGGGTTCGATGAGCATCTTGGATAGATATCCTTTCGTTTTTCATGATGTCAGGGAAGTTTTCTGTCAGGAGTTCTTCAACTATTTTCTCTGTGTTTTCTGTCTCCCCTCCCTGTTCTGGGACTCCAATCACCTGCAGGTTATCCTTCTTGATAGAGTCCCACATAATTCTTAGGGTTTCTTCATTTTTTTAAATTCTTTTATCCGATTTTTTTTCAGCTATGTTGGTGTTGATTCCCTGGTCTTCCAGATGTCCCAGTCTGCATTCTAATTGCTCGAGTCTGCTCCTCTGACTTCCTATTGCGTTGTCTAATTCTGTAATTTTATTGTTAATCTTTTGGATTTCTACATGTTGTCTCTCTATGGATTCTTGCAACTTATTAATTTTTCTAGTATGTTCTTGAATAATCTTTTTGAGTTCTTCAACAGTTTTATCAGTGTGTTCCTTGGCTTTTTCTGCAGTTATCCTAATTTCATTTGTGATATCATTAAGCATTCTGTAAATTAGTTTTTTACATTCTGTATCTGATAATTCCAAGATTGTATCTTCATTTGGGAAAGGTTTTGATTCTTTTGTTTGGGGGGTTGGAGAAGCTGTCATGGTCTGCTTCTTTAAGTGTTTGATATGAATTGTTGTCTCCGAGCCATCACTGGGAAACTAGTTTTTCCAGAAAATCCGCTAAAAAAAAAAATGCAGTCAGATCCCTATCAGAGTTCTCCCTCTGGCTCAGGCTATTCAGATGTTAATGAAGCCGCCTGGGGAGGGTGGGGGAGGGAACAGAGAGATAGGAGAGTAGCACCTCAGAATATAGCCAGAGTTGCTTGTCTTGCTTGGAATGACTATTATATCTGAGATTCCCGCGGGCGCGTCGCCTATGTGTGCTGGCTGTGTGGAGATTGCCCCCGGGGGGTCTGGCCCGCTGGAGTCACAGTCAGATCCTCCACTTCCAGCCCCACGCCCAGCGTCAAGGCTCCCCTACTGGGATGGTGCACTCTCGACTCCAAAATCAGTCGCTGCCTCCCGGGGACTTCTCGTCCCTCCAGCCGCGTGGCCATGCTGCCCCCGAGAACCAGTTGGGCCTCCTCCCGGGGTTAGTTCAGATGGGTGGAGCAGCTCCCCGTGCTTGTGCCGTGACCGAGTGTCCCGACTGGGACGCTGTTCTCCCTGCTCCAATACCAGTCGCTGCCTCCCGGGGACTTCTCCTACCGGCTGCGTCCCACGCCGCCCGTGCGACCCGGCTGGTCCCCTTCTCGGGGTTAGTTCAGGGGGGTGGAGCAACTCTCCGTGTTTATGGCGTACCTGCGTCCAGTCCAAATCCCTGCGGGACGGTTCCCCGGCTCGGATGCTGCTCTTTCTGCTCCAAGACCAGTCACTGCCTCCTGGGGACTTCTCCTACTGGCTGCGTCCCACGCCGCCCGTGGAACCGGCTGGTCCCCCTCCCGGGGTTAGTTCAGGAGGGTGGAGCAGGTCTCTGTGCTTGTGCCGTATCTGACTGGTACGCTGGCTCCAGGCCCTGGAAACAATCGCTGCTTCCCCGTATTAGTTCGTTCTCCGTCTCTAAATCTGTGTTTGTTGTTCAGGGTTCGTAGATTGTTATGTATGTGATCGATTCACTTGTTTTTCCGTGTCTTTGTTGTAAGAGGGATCCGAGGTAGCGTCTGCCTAGTCCGCCATCTTGGCTCCGCCCCCTAAGTGTAGTATGTCTGTTTTAAGAATTGCAGTTTAACTATTTGAATTTTTATTTTTTAGAAACCTCATTGTGCATATGTGTGTTGTGTTTCACGTAGACTTAATATTCATTTACCTTAAAGTTTGAATCACTTTCTCAGATTATTCCTCCAAGGCTATTCTTTCCTAAAGAGCATGTCAGCCAAATGCAGGAGTATTAAGCAGTTTGGCCCATATTTTGGAGTTCTAATGAATAATTGTATCTCTATTTATTTATTTGAAGGTCCAGCTTTCCAAAGACACACACGCAAACATGGTAAATTGGACTTTGAGTCATACGTAAAGAGGTGTCTGAAAATAGACTGGAGAGAATCTGGTGTTCTACAATCTGTTATAATCAAAATGTTAAATGTTAACGTAATTGCTGCTTATTTTGTTGAGCTGCCTTAATCAGGCTTCCTAAAATGGCCCAAATCATAAGAACAGGCATCATTTATGACATCAAACTAAAGGTACCAAAATCTAGTTTCCTGGGGACAGTCTTTAGGAGGTCAAGTTCAACTGATATTTCATTTATTTTTGTTGTTGCAAATGTTAAATAATGCATTGCTGTATACCTGCATGACTCCATGCCTATTGAGGATGTTGTTAACAACGATAACCTTCCACATAATTCTAACAACAACCTCCTTCAAAAAATAATTCTGCTTATACAGTGGCTTTTAGTTTCTAGCATACTTCCACACTTAGGCAGTTTCCTCCTGGAAACTTCCTGGATTGGATCTGACCGAGTGAGTTAACATATGCCACATAGAGAAAGAAAATGATATAAAATCATTTGTCAGTTTCATATTTCCTTATTTGGGGACCTATTTGTAAACTTATGCCAAAACATTCTCTGGTGCACACTTCAGTCAGATCTAAATTCTTCAGGATGTCTAAATTTTTGGTAATCATTTTCATTACATAAATTATCCAGTTTTATTAAAAAAAAAACCCACCCAGATAACATGGAAGAATAAAACAGAAAAGAGAGTTCATGGGAGAATTAAGAAAACTGATCTATTACAGTTTTTCATGGTCCTTAAGTTACTAAGGAATAGTGAATTAGGAGCTTAGAAAATTTACTTAAGCTCTTCTTGGAATATAAACACCTCAAGACAAGCATTAAAAATATTAGGTTGGAAAATATACATAAAGCCATTTTCCATTTAAGTTTATTAATCTAAGCAAAGATCCAAAAGCAGAGGTTAAGCTAACTGGAAAATGGAATAATCCTACAACACTTTGAAATGGGAAGATTATAAATACTGGAAGGCCATTTTGTAAAGCTTCCGGTACTTTAACATTTTTGAAGTAAAAGTATATATTTTCAACTATTGGGTGGAAAAAAGAGGTTTTGACAACATTATTGTTGTTAGGAGCAGTCAAGTTGATTCTGACTCTAGCAACCCTATATACAACAGAGTGAAACACTGCCCAGTCCTGTGCCATCCTGACAATCATTGTTATACTTGAGCCCATTGTTTCAGCCACTGTATCAATCCATCTCTTTGAGGGTCTTCCTCTTTTTTGCTGGCCCTCTAGTTTACCAAGAACAATGTCCTTCTCCAGGGACTGATCCCTCCTGATGACATGTCCATAGTACGTTAGACTAGTCTCTCCATCCTTTTTTCTAAGGAGCACTCTGGCTTTACTTCTTCCAAGACACATTTGCTCATTCTTTTGGCAGTCCATGGTAATTCGATACTCTTCGCCAACACTATAATTCAAAGGTGTCAATTCTTCCATCTTCCTTATTCGTTGCCCAGCTTTAATATTGGTTTTCATTATAAAATTCACAGTGTTGCCATAAAATCTGATTTGGGACATGGCAGCTATACCACGATAGAGAAAGCTATTGAGAAAGTTTAAGACAGGGAGAATTCATCCTGTGAAGATTCCACAATATTAAGAAGTAAAATCAGAACAGAAGAATCTGTTATCCACACAGATATTATTTAATTGCTATATTCAATAAACTTCACATGTACGTGGAAAGTGAGGAGGAGAGAAGCTATAGAAAAGTTGGAAAAATCTAGAAATTAAAAAAAAAATATTTCTAGCATCAGCATCAGGTACCCACACATTCAGAAAAAAACAAAACAAAACAAAACAAAAAAACTCCAATAGAGTCCTCTCTGAGGAGATATGCTGGTGCAGTCTTACATCAGAGGTATTGATTCAGTGGTTTCAGAGGGATGAAATATTTAGAAGCCAGGAAAAAATGTATTTGTAGTGATGATATATTAGTATTGTTCACTTCAATGTGGTTTGCATTTTATTTACTGTTTTAATATGCTCTCAGAAAAAGCTGTCAATAAATTGAAGTAGTCCTATTTAAGCTTACTAAATGATGTAGCACAAGTGATATATCTTTTAAAGGAAGTGATTGTAATTTATCTCTCCAAGTCATCTTCTATGCCCAGTTGGACGCTCAAAATTTAGACTGAATTAATAAAAGTAGTATGTAATTAGAAGGCACAAAACTCATATAGGTCAGTTGCATACATCCACTGCTTCCTACCTGCAGAGCTTGTTAGGCTAAGCCATGCCTAAAACATTCCTAGTTTTATTTTCTCCATATCATTTTGCTCATGAACACTCTGCTGGTGCTTGAGACAAAGAGAGGCCAATTTCCCTTTGTCACTTTCTCCAAGCCTAGATCATCATAAAGCCATGGTATTTTCAAAAGCATCACATGCATGTGAAAGCTGGACAATGAATAAGGAAGACCGAAGAAGAATTGATGCCTTTGAATTGTGGTGTTAGTGAGGACTATCGAATATACCACAGACTGCCAAAAGAACAAACAAATCTGTCTTGGGAGGAGTACAACCAGAATGCTCCCTAGAACAAAGGATGGCAAGACTGCACCTTACATACTTCGGACATGTTGTTAGGAGGGGTCAGTGCCTGGAGAAGGACATCATGCTTGGTAAAGTACAGGGTCATCGGAAAAGAGGAAGACCCTCAACAGGGTGGACTGACACAGTGGCTGCAACAAATGACTCAAGCATAATGATCGTAAGGATGGCGCAGGACTGGGCAGTGTTTCATTCTGTTGTGCGGAGGGTTGCTATGAGCCAGAACCAACTCAACTGTGCCTAACAGCAACAACAACAGATCATCATGGCCACACATGTGTGGTAGTTAAGAGCCCTATCCCTGGAGTCAAGAATTCTGGTTTCAAAATTTGTATTCAGAAAGCACATAGGAAGGTTTGGAAGCAGAAGCTAAATCTCTCAGATATTAAAATATAGTCTAAAACTTAATAATTAAAACTCTGTGGTATTTATATATAAATAAATGGACAGAACAGTTGAACAAAATTTAAAAAAATCTAAAAGTAAAAGTGTAGTATATAATATACGTAGCAGCTCAAATCAGTGGTTAAAACAAATTTCTAATAGATAGTTATATAAAAAAAAAAAAAAAAAAAAAAAAAGCTATACCTGCTTCCATCCAGTTAATTTGGACTCACAGCAACCCTACGGGACCAAGTAGAATTGCCCAGTGGGGTTTCCAAGGATTGGCTGGTGGATTCAGACTGCCGACCTTTTGGTTAGCAGCCTGAGTTCTTAACCACCAGGGCTCTGATAGTTATACAGAGACATATAAAATTTATCCATTCATCACATCATACCCAAAAACATATTCCAAGTGGATTAGAGACCTAGACGTTAACAATGGAATCATACAAGTGTGTGCTGAATGGTGCGTTCAACTTCGTTAAGACTTGGAGCTTTGTTTTTCCAGGATCTCCTCACCTAAAATTGGTTAGATTTGGCCAGGAAAGAAACGAAGACAAGATCCAAAAGGATAACTGGAGTAAGAGCAATTACTCTTGGAAAGTTGTCCCACTCACATACATTGACACACAGACACGGAAGTGCTCAGTGGGTCAGATTTTCCTCACTCTCCTTCCGCTCCATATGCCAGTCCTGATGACCAAGGATAATCTCAAATCTACTACCAGATACTTGGCTGTGGACTCCACAGACAGTAGCTCCACAGAGGAATAAATCTCTCCATATGTTCCCCCTTGGTGGTCCCACTTTTGTGGTTCAAAACCCATGGCTTGTGGTATTATCAACCTGCAAACTGACTTGTCCACTTATACCAGTGTTTCAGGTGGACCCAGTAGGGATTCTTTCTACGATCTTCTGATTCCTGCTTCCTGACTAACTTCCTCAGTTTTAGCCACATTTATGCAAGGTTAATTCCCATCATATATACTTCTGCTCTATATACTGACCCTGCTTCTCTGACTGAATCCCAAACTATAAAGAAATTAATGTTTAGAAATTGGGTGCTGTCATAACAAAGACATAAAATAGATGGCATTAACTTTGGGACAAGAAGTAACAAGTAGGCTGAGTGGCTGGGAAACTGTTAGCAAAGTAAAAAATTGGTGAGCAAACTGTTTGTTGACACTGAAAAAGTAGTAAATAAGTTCTGTAACAGGTTGGAAAAAATGGTGACCTGTGTTTGTAGCTGCAGACAAAATACTGAAAATTTCAACAGTTCTATTTTACCTGAGTATAAGAAGGTACAGGAATAAGAACTAAGGAATGAACTATTCAGTTTTCAAGCAGAATTGAGGAACTATAGAAGAATCAGTGGGCCCTGTGGCAAAACGGTTACATGCTCAGCTGCTAATCAAAAAGCTGGTGGTTCGAACCCAGCCGATCCATTGGGAGAAAGATGTAGCAGTCTGCTTCTGTAAAGATTACAGCTTTGAAAACTCTGTGGGACAGTTCTACTCTGTCATACAGGGTCGCTATGAGCCAGTATCGACTAGACTGCAATAGGTATAGAAGAATCAGATTTCTAGTTCAGTAAAGAGAACTGTTTCTCATCCTTAGACTCTCTAATCAGTAAAAACAAATAATAACAGTAATTCCACCCAAAATGTAAAACAAGGTCTAGAAAAAAGGTCAATTCCATGGATATGGCTGTAAGAGAGTCGCTAAGATCTGTACTACATTTCAAGTAGTTCTTAACAGTCTCTTTAAGCTAGACAAAAGTGTTTCTCAGAATTTTAATAGTATTGGACCATTGCAGACTGACATATTCCTTGTAAAAAGAAGCCTGCAAAATCTGTGGCTGCAAGGGCATGAAGTGCACCTGAACCAGATTCACAGAAACTTTTCTTTCAAAACAAAAGAGGTTTCTGGGCTTTCAGCTTTCTATATGTAGAAAGAAGTCCAAAAATGTTACTCAGCTTTTATTTCGGTTACCTATTTCTGTGTAAAAAATTACCTAAACTTCCTTACTTTAATGTACTCTTGAGTCTGTGGCTAAGAATAACAACAAGGTCTAGTTGAGTTCTTTTGCTCTACTAGCGTTGTCTGGGGTCATTCACCTGACTGTATTCGGCTGGTAGCTAGACTGGACTGGAAGGCTTAAGAATGTTTCACTCACTTGTCTGGAACCTTGGTGCCCCTACAAGTAGACTCTTTCTCCATATAGCTAGCTTGGGCTTCCTCACAGGTAGTCTCAGAACAGTAGAACTTCTTACATGGCAGATGGTTTCCAAGAGGGATTATTCCAAACAGAGGAAAAGCAGATGTCTATCTCTCAAGATCCAGTCTCAATGGTTAAACAATATCTCTTCTGTCACATTCTATTACTCAAATCCAGTTCAAAGGGCCACACCAGGCTCTGGGAGAGAGCAAAGAGTCCCTGTCTCTTGATGGGAGAAGTGGCAAAGAATTCACTGGAATTTTTAATTCCCCATAAATGTCAACTTGGCCCATTTCTGATGAAAAATAAAGGATATCTCAGAGGGCAAACGAAAGAATATAGAAGGATGAACCATGAACCACTGAGAACATTCATATAGAGAACTCTCCCAGGAAACAGGATAATGGAGTGGAGACTAATCTGAGGCATATAAGTAGTCAGTGAACAGGGGGCCACTTCCAGGGACCATGTCCAGGATATATTCATGGAATACTTCCTGTCGCTGGTACAGGAGGTCCAAGCAATATTTGCCCAGCAAGATTTCAGAATTACTATAGTCAATAACTATGTGCCTTCCTTTCTTCCCCTATATGAATGGCAATGCCTATAGAGTGGTCCCAGGCCTGTCTCAACCTTTTGGGTATGTTAACTACAGGTTATTTGTCCTTAGGCATCCAAGTCAAGGGTATTCTCACCTGCATTCACAACTCAGAGGTAGATGTCATATTTGATAAAACTTTGGGTGTCCTGTGTTTGGTTTAGTATATTTTGCATATGGGAGAAGTATGAATACAAGTGGACAAAAACTGAATGGCAACTGATTGCAAAAAAAAACGAAAAATTCTTCCCTTCCCAGAAAAAGGGAATAATGGATCTGAGTCGGTCGGTCATATGACTTACTTTGGCCAACAATATATTACCAAGTATAACACACAAGCAGAAGTTTGTAGGGTGCATGCATATTGGAACTTGTCAACTCGATGCTCCTGGAAAGTCTTTGATTATCACAGTGTCAAAAAGCCAAGGCAACCTTCTGGGTGTTGAGAGGCATGTGTTTCAATTACCCCATCAACCCAGGGGATATTCAGGCATTAGCAAGTCCTGTGACATAATCAAGATATAAAGCTCAGCTGACACATTATTTGAGGCTCAATAATAAAAGTAAAATTTCCTGTACATTTTACAATTCATTTATCATTTTTTTATTTGAAATAAGCAATATAAACTGAACAATCTTTCATTTTATTTGACCTTATATTATTAGATTGTATATTGTTGTTGCTGTTGTAAGGTGCCATCCAGTTGTTTCTGGCTCATAGTGACCCCATGCACAACAGAATGAAACGTTGCTCACCCCTTGCCACCTTCACAGTAGTAGGTATGTTTGAGCCCATTGCTGCAGCCACTGTGTTATTCCATCTCGATGAGGCCTTTCTTTTTCACTGACCCTCTACTTTACCAAGCAAGATGTCGTTCTCCTTGAAATGGTCCCTCCTGATAATATGCCCAAAGTAAGCAAGATGAAACCTTGCCATTCTAGCTGTACTTCTTCCAAGACAGATTTGCTTGGTCTTGTGGCAGTCCATGATATGTTCAATATTCTTCGCCAACACCAGAATTCAAATGCATCGGTTCTTCTGCAGGCTTCTTTTTTCATTGTTCAGCTCGCACATGTACATGAGGCAACTGAAAAGACCATGGCTTAAGTCAAGCTTACTTTAGTCATCAAAGTGACATTTTGCTTTTTAAGGTTTTAAAGAAGTTTCTTTGCAGCAGATTTGCCCAATGCAATGCATCATTTAATTTCTTGACTGCTACTGCCATGGGCATTGATTGTTGATCCAAGTAAAATGAAATCTTTGCCAACTTCAATATTTTCTCCATTTATGATTGATGTTCCTTATTGGCCGAGCTGTGAGGACTCTTGTTTTCATTATGTTGAGGTATAATCCGTATTGAAAACTATAGTCTTTGATCTTCATCAGTAAGTGCTTCAAGATCCCTTCACTTTTGGCAACAAAGTTGTGTCATCTCCTCTATGCAGATAATTAAAAAAAAAATTAGACCCTATTAAAAAAAAATATTGAAAATTATGTTTAGTAAAATAAAATTTGGATAGCTCACTTCTATTCAGGTCTTTATAGCTACATATCAGCTTCCCTTCTTCCTGCTAAAAAATTAGGTGTATATTAAGTTGAAATGTTTTTAAATTAATGTTTAATTCATTCAGATTATTTCTATTATATGGTTTTATCAACACCCACACTAACTATGTCATTAAAATTAGTATCTTAAAATTCTAAACTATTTGCCTTGGTTAATCCTTTAGAAGAAAAAGGAGAAGACAGAATAAGATGGCAAAGTGAGTGGATGCTCCCATTTATTCCTCCAGCAACTAACTCACTGAACAATGAACAAAAGCAAGCACAGACTGAGATCTCAGAACTCTTGATGGCAGTTGAGTTCAGAAGCAGGAGAGAGGAGGAGCAGGGACGGCACAGAAATTGGGTGTCATGAATTGAATTGTGTCACCCCAAAATATCTGTCAACTTGGCTAGGTCATGATTTGCTTGTATGATTGTACGATTGTCTACCATTTTATCTTCTGATGTGATTTCCCTATATGTTGTAAACCCTGTCACTATGATATAATAAGATGGATTAATGGCAGTTATATTGATAAGGTCTATGAGATTAAGTAGTGTCTTAAGCCAATCTCTTGTGAGATATAAAAGACAGAAGAAGGCAGAGAGACATGGGGACCTCATACCACCAAGAAAGCAGCACTGGGAGCAGAGCACGTCCGTTGGACCTGGGGTCCCTGCACCTGAGAAGCTCCTCAACCAGGGGAAGATTGATGACAAGCAATCTTCCTCCAGAGCTGACAGAGAGAGAAAGCTGTCCTCTGGAGCTGACACCATGAATTTGGACTTGTAACCTATTAGACTGTGAGAGAATAAATTTCTCTTTGTTAAAGCCATCCACTTGTGGTATTTCTGTTATAGCAGCACTAGATGACAAGATACTGGGAGAACCTACCTGCTATCATTGGGAGTGCTCACTCATCACAGCCATTTTGAGATGGGGTTGGACAATGCCCTAAACAGGGAACAAAGAAAAGGAGCTAATCTGAGGGAGCTGTAGCCTGATAGTCTAAAGGTGGCACAGATTGGCTGTGGGAGTTCATGGGCCATGCAATTATACGGGGGAGAAGGGAGACCATGGTGCTATGAGTAAGCACTGTTGAATCTCATTCATGCCCAAGACAGTGGTCTCCAGGAGCAGAAGAAACTACAAGCGCAGCAGAGCAAGAGGAATACTTCAGACTGATGGGCAACAGAAGTGGAAATGGCTGCCTCTCTGCCCACAGCAGGACACTGTGGGAGAGCCTGTGCATGGGTGCCTGTGAGGGAAAGGCAAAGAGACTCTCCCACACTTGCCACAGGAAAGTTAAGACCCACCACCACATCAGCATCTGTGGCCACCTAAACTCCCCCACCCACCCACATGTATTGAATTCCACAGATCAATATCCAGAACTCCTGAATTAGCACTGAAAACAACCTAAGGAATAAGCATGCACTCTAGTGGTTCTCAGGAGAAGATGCCAAGCTAACTACTCTAGAGTCTATTTCGACTCACAGTGACCCTGTGGGGTGGGACAGAGTTGTCCATGGGGTATTCAAGGCTGTGAGCCTTTGTGGAGGCAGGCTGCCGCATTTTTTTCCAGTGGAGTGGCTGGTGGGTGCAGGCACTGGTCTTTTGGTTGGCAGCCAGGCCCTTGACCACTGTGTTACCAGGATGTCCAATCAGGAAATTATTCCACAAAAATCAGAATACAAACTTAAAAGTTAAAAAAAAAAAAAGAGATACCAAAATGGCTCAAGTTAAACAAAAAAAATACCAAAACACACAAAAATCACAAGAGACAAATGACAAATCAAAAGCAAAACAGAAAGAAGAAGTAATTTCTCCTGTGGAGTCCAGACTAACTCAAAGCATTGATAGCTTTCAGACTCTGGTGCCAAATATGTTTAAAGATATCAGGAAACAAATGGAGAAACAATACAAGAGACTCAACAATGAAACTGAAAACATCAACCAAAAAAAAAAAAAAAGAGAGAGAGAAAGAGAACTATTGGAACTTAAGAATAAAGTGACTGAATTAGAAATTGCAAGAAAACACTCATTAATAGAATCAAACACACAGGAGATAGAGTAAATGAACAAGAAGACAAAATAACTGAATTTAGCAAGTCTCAAGAGAAACAGAAGAAAAAAAGAACAAAGGAAAGCGAATAAACCCAAAAGCAAATATGAGATTTACTTAAGAAATCTAGCATTGGAATCCCTGAACAACATGACAACAATAAAGGTATAGAAACAATTTTCCAAGAGATAGAGAGAATTTCCCAGACCTGAACAGAAAACCAAGGCTGCAAATGAGGGAACTACATGAACGCACATGGAAATCCTGGTGGCATAGTGGTTGAGTGCTATGGCTGCTAACCAAAAGGTCGGCAGTTCAAATCCACCAGGTGCTGTTTGAAAACTATGAGGCAGTTCTACTCTGTCCTATAGGGTCACCATGAGTGGGAATCGACTCAATGGCAATGCGCTTGGTTTACAAGAACCCAATCAGAAGAGATAGAAAAAGATTAACTCTGTGCCATATGCTAATAAAATTCTAGAAAACCAAAGATAAGGAGAGAATCTGAAAGTAGCAAGAGAAAAACGCACTATAACATACCGTGGATCTTTCCTAATAACCAGCACAGATTTCTCCCCAGAAGCTCTAGAGGCCAGAGGACAATGGAACGACGTATATAAAATACTGAGTGTAAACAACTGCCAACCAAGAATTCTTTACCCAGAAAAGTTATAATTCAAAAACGAGGGGGAAATGAAGACATTCCCAAACAAACAGAACTACTGGGAATTTGCCACTAGCAGACCAGTTTTGCAAGTGTTACTCAAAGGAGTATTTCAACACTCTTTCCTGATAACTTTCAGCAAAAATAGTAATAGAAGGGAAATTTCTCAACATCATTGAAGGTCCTTATGAAAAACCAACAGTCAACATTATACTCAACATAGAAAGATTGAGAGCTTTTCCTGTGAGAAAAGAAACTAGCAAGGATACCATTTATCTTATTCTTATTCTCTTATTCAACATTGTACTGGAAATCCTAGCCAGAGCAATAAGACAAGAAAGAGAAATAAAGGTATATAAATTAGAAAAGAAGAAGTAAAACTATCTCTACTTGCAGGTGACATGATTCTATACATAGAAGACTCTGAAGATTCCACAAGAAAACTGCTGGAACTAACAGAAGAATTGAGCAACATTGCAGGGTACAAGATCAACACACCAAAATCAGTTGGGTTGCTCTACACTAACAAAGACTACTCCGAAAAAGAAATCCACAAAAAAAAAAGAAAGAAAAGAAAATTACGAGAGCCCCCAAATCGATAAAATACCTAGGAATTAACCCAACCAGGGGCATTCTGACACATAGCAACCCCGTAGGGCAGGGTATAACTGCCTCATAGAGTTTCCAAGGAGCGCCTGGTGGATTCAAACTGCTGACCTTTTGGTTAGTAGCCATAACATTTAACCACTACGCCACAGGGTTTCCTAAGAGACTAAAAAAAGAGACTAAAGAGACCTACAAAAATAAAAACTGCATGCTCGTGGATTGGAAGAAATAGTGAAAATGTCCATACTACTTAAAGCGATCTACAGATAAAATGCAATCTTGATACAAATCTCAACATTTTTTACTAAAATTGAAAACTAATGATCAACTACATATGGAAAGAAACAAAACCCTGAATAGCCAAAGAAATATTGAAGAAAAAGAACAAAGCAGTAGGCCTCATACTCCCTGATATCAAAATATACTATACAGCCACTGTAATCAAAATAGCCTGGTATTGATTCAATGACAGGCACATATACCTGTGGAATGGAATTGAGAACTCATATTCAAACTCAGCCATCCATGGACAACTTATTTTCGACAAGGAGTCGAAGTCCATTCAGTGGGGCAGAAACAGTCTCTTTAATAAATGGAGCTGGCAAAACTGGCTATTCACCCACAGAAAAATGAAACAGGGCCCACAACTCAACCATACATAGAAGCTAATTCAAAATGGATCAAAGACCTAAATGTTAAACCTAAAGCTATTAAATTCCTGGAAGAAAACATAGGGAGAGAACTATGGGACCGAATCTTTAAAAAAAAAAAAATAGGATAACTAACACAAGAAGCAATGCACAAACAGAAGAAGACAAAATAGATAAATGGGATCTCATAAAAACTAAGAACTTATGTTCATCAACAGACTTTATTCAAAGAGTAAATAGACAGGCTACAGACTGGGAAAAAGTCTTTGGAATTGACTTATCCAATAAGGGTCTAACCTCCAAAATCTGTAGAAAACTGGAACAACTCAACAACAAAAAGACAACCCAATCGCAAAATGGCAGAGGATATGAACAGAACCTTCACGAAAGAGGACATTCAAGCAGCTAATAAACACATGAAAAGATGCCCATGATCACTGGCCATTGTGGTACTGTTGTTTTCAGGTGCCATCGAGTCGGTTCTGACTCATAGCAACCTATAGGACAGAGTAGAACCGCCTCACAGGGTTGCCAACGAATGCCTGGTAAATTCAAACTTCTGACCTTTTTTTGAGTAGCGGCTGAGCTCTTAATCACTGCGCCACCAGGGCTCCACTGGTCATTAAAAAAAAAAATTTTTTTTTTTTTAAGAGATGCAAATCAAAACTACAATGAGATACCATCTCACCCCGACTAAAATGGCACTGATAAAACAATAAATGAAAAAAGATAACAACAAATGTTGGTGAGGATGTGGGGAGATTGGAACTCTTATCTATTGCTGGTGGAACTGTAAAATGGTACAATCACTATGGAAAACAGTGTGGTGCTGGCTCAAGAAACTAGAAATAGATATACCCTATGATCCAACAGTCCCACTTCTAGGTATATACCCTGTTGTTGTTGGGAGGTGCCATCGAGTTGGTTCCTACTCATAGTGACACTATGTAATACAGAATGAAATGTTGCCCAGTCCTACACCATCCTCACAATCCTTGCCATGTTTGAACCCATTGTTGCAGCCACTGTGTCATTACATCTTGTTAAAGGTGTTCCTCTTTTTCCCTGACCGTCTACTTTATCAAGTATGATGTCCTTCTCCAAGGACTGGTCCCTCCTGATAAGGAGTTCAAAGTAAGTGAGAAAAAGTCTTGCCATCCTTTCTTCTAAAGAGCATTCAGGCTGTACTTCTTCCAAGGCAGATTTGTTCATTATTCTGGCAGTCCGTGGTATATTCAATATTCTTCACCAACACCATAATTCAAATGCATCAATTCTTTTTTGGTATTCCTTATTTATTGTCCAGTTTCCACATGCATGGAAACCTTGGTGGTGTAGTGGTTAAGTGCTACGGCTGTGAACCAAACGGTCAGCAGTTCAAATCCACCAGGTGCTCCTTAGAAAATCTATGGGGCAGTTCTACTCTGTCCTATAGGGTCTCTATAAATCGGAATCGACTCGACGGCACTGGATTTTTTGTTTTTTTCACATGGACGTGAGGTGATCAAAAACACCATGGCTTGGGTCAAGTGCACCTTGGTCCTCAGAGTGACATCTTTGCTTTTTAAAACTTTAAAGAGGTCTTTTACAGCAGATTTTTATATATCCTAGAGACCTAAAAGTAATGACATGAACAGACATATGCACACCTATGTTCATTGCTGCTTTATTCATATAGCAAATAAATGGAACCAAAGTGCCCATCAGTGGATGAATGGATAAGCAAATTGTGGTACATAGATACAATGAAATACTACGCAACCCAAGGGAGGATTACCCAGTAAATAATGAAAGCAAAGGCTTACTTCTGCTTACTTATTAACCTGTAGTGAACAATTTCATACAAACCCATGTGAAATTGTTCACCACAGAGTAGTAAGTAAGCACAAGTAAACCTGCATTTCCCTTGCTTACTGGGTAATCCATCCATTTCAGGGATTGTAAATTTGAAGAGGCTTTGATTCTGTAGGAAGGTGATGTAGGATGGGGAGAGAGACAGATGCCAGCCATAACTAGAAGCGGAATCTCTGATGTGATGGAAAAATGTGAAGTTGTTCACTACACAAGATCTGGTAAACAAGGTAGGCACAGGGCTTACCTTGCCTATTGGATAACCTACCCCTAATGAAACCATAAAGAACTATGACCAGTCTGGAAGAGATATTATAACATAGATGGACCTGGAAGGCATAATGTTAAGTGAAATAAGCCAAGCATATAAGGACAAATATTGTATGATCCCTCTTTTACAAGAAGACAAGAACAGACGTAGAGAGAGAGACCAATGTTCACTGGTGGTTACCAGGGAGAGGAGGGGGTAGGGCGAAATATGCTTTAAATCCTGGAGACTTGTTGTTTATTTATCTGGTGATAGGAAAAATGGCACCAAAAGTGGATATAGTGAGCACAGCACAACCAAAGTAAAAAGGAGTGTTTGAGCATGTACGGAAGGATATAGGCATATTGGCATACAGATAGACACAGGTGTATTCAAAGATAAGAACAGTTAGAAATATCTATAGGTATTTGTGAATACATATGTTGGTGCAGGCACGTATATTCATTGAAGACACAAATATGAATACTACACAGATGTAACCAAACACCTTCCAGCACTGGTTTTCTGGGTTTGAAAGCTTAGAACCACAGTCTTATGGGACAATTCAGTCCATTGACATAACGTAGTTCACGAAAATAATGACCTGCATCCTAGTAAAGTGAGTAGCATCTGGGGTCTTAAAAGCTTACAAGCAGCTGTCTATGACACAGCTATCGGTCTCTACTCTCTAGGATCAAAACAGTAAGAAGGTAACCAAAGTTCAGAGAAGACACAAGTCTACACCAGCCACAACCCCCCATCCCCTGAGGTCAGAACTAGATGGTACCCAGCTAACACCACTGACCGTTCTGAGCGGGGTGGTTCCAGACAGAATGGGAGAAAAGTTTGGAGCAGAACTCAAACCTTATTTAAAAAAAAAAAAAAAGCCAGACGAACTGGTATAGTAGAGAACTCCCTGAGACTATTGCTCTGAGAAACTCTTTAAAGCTAGAACTGAGCCTATCCCTTGAGATTACCTTTAAACAAAATCCCAAAATAGCAGAATGGCATACAAAATAAAAGATATTACCTGTAAGGTCAATGTTCTTCTTAAAAATCATCAGTACG
The DNA here is from genome assembly GCF_030014295.1 of Loxodonta africana. Taxonomy (NCBI): domain Eukaryota; kingdom Metazoa; phylum Chordata; class Mammalia; order Proboscidea; family Elephantidae; genus Loxodonta; species Loxodonta africana. The sequence goes on from NC_087362.1 coordinate 20,389,905, forward strand.
AGACCAAAAGGTCAACAAATATTAAAAAGCAAAGATGAGAAGACAAGGGGGTAAGGAAACTAGAGTACTGGAAATAGAACAAACAGAACACAACTAAAGAGGATGTTGACACATCATGATAAATGTAATTAATGTCACCGAACAATTTGTGGGAAAATTGTTAAATTGGTACCTAACTTGCTGCGTAAACCTTCACCAAAAACTCAGTAAAATATTATTAAAAAAAAAAAAAAGAAGAAGAAGAAAAGGTGAAGCCATATTTCATTTGTTCATGTTCTTTTACAGAGTTTGGTTACTAAGGTGACTATTCTCATAAGAAATCTTAAAGTACAGTGCTTTGATTTTGATTTAAAAATTACTTCTCTGAGAAAGCAAGGGAATATTAGAAATGAAAAAAAAACCTTTTTATTTTATAACTATTCCTTATTCAACTGTTATTTAAATAATACTAGGAACTTCACGATAATCCTTAAAATCTCACCCTCCTTTAAATTCCTATATATTAAAATACTAATGTTATAGCATTAGGTTCTAGTGATGTGTCATTTATAGTATTGTATAACATGCTCCATTAGAAAATAATTATTCGAAATCCATCTTGTTCTTAGGTGCTGTCGAGTTGGTTCCGACTCACAGCAACACTATGCACAACAGAAGGAAACACTGCCTGGACCTGCGCCATCCTTACAATCGTTGTTATGCTTGAGCTCATTGTTGCAGCCACTGTGTCAATCCACCTCGTTGAGGGTCTTCCTCTTTTCCACTGACCCTGTACTCTGCCAAGCATGATGTCCTTCTCCAGGGACTGATCCCTCCTGACAACATGTCCAAAGTGTGTAAGACGCAGTCTCGCCATCCTTGCTTCTAAGGAGCATTCTGGTTGTACTTCTTCCAAAGTAGATTTGTTCGTTCTTTTGGCAGTCTGTAGTATATTCAATATTCTTTGCCAACACCACAATTCAAAGGCGTCAACTCTTCTTCGGTCTTCCTTATTCATTGTCCAGCTTTCACATGCATATGATGCGATTGAAAATACCATGGCTTGGTTCAGGCGCACCTTAGTCTTCAAGGTGACATCTTTGCTCTTCAACACTTTGAACAGGTCCTGTGCAGCAGATTTACCCAATGCAATGCGTCTTTTGATTTCTTGACTGCTGCTTCCGTGGGTGTTGATTGTGGATCCAAGTAAAATGAAATCCTTGACAACTTCAATCTTTTCTCCATTTATCATGATGTTGCTCATTGGTCCAGTTGTGAGGATTTTTGTTTTCTTTATGTTGAGGTGCAATCCATACTGAAGGCTGTGGTCTTTGATCTTCATTAGTAAGTGCTTCAAGTCCTCTTGACTTTCAGCAAGCAAGGTTGTATCATCTGCATATTTTAGAATTTTTATATCTTATATTCCAATATAGTCATATTCTTAAAAAGGTTTTTTTTTCTCAACATACTCTGTTCAATGTATTTTCTGAAACATAGTATTCCAATTACTATGGCTTCATAACAAAGTACTCAAAACTTCATGGTGTAAAACAACCATTAGTATGCTTTTGGATTCTGTGGGTCAAGAATTCTGATAGGAAACAGTGAGGAGGCTTCTCTTTTCCCCCAATGTCTGGAGCCTCAGCTAGAACATGCAGGTGCTAAGGATTTTCTGGAAACCCTGGTGGCGTAGTGGTTAAGTGCTACCACTGCTAACAAAAAGGTCAGCAGTTTGAATCCACCAAGTGCTCCTTGGAAACCCTACCAGGCAGTTCTACTCTGTCCTATAGGGTCGCTATGAGTCAGAATCGACTTGATGGCAGCGGATTTGGTTTTTTGGTTTTTAAGGATTTCCTGAGGTTGCCTGCTGATGGTAGCTATTGACTGAGAACTTACCTGGAGTTGTTGGTCAGAAACCTCCCCCCAAAAATTATACAGACAAATTGGCAGTCTGATAGGTGAGGAATAGTGTCTCAATGTAGTTTTAATTTGAATTTCCTTTATTATGCACATGGTTGATAAATGTTTTTATGTTTAAGAGTCACGTCATCTTTTGCCATTTATCTTAAAACGTCTTAGTCTTGCCCTTCTCTGTTTTCAGATTCTCTTTATACAGTGGGGATATTAACCTTTTACTAGTGATACCAATTGCACTTTTTTTTAACTGTATTTTTACTTTGCTTACTTATTATGAATTTTTGTTTTGTTTTGTTTTTGTGCTTTTAAAATGATTCTTCACTGCTCTTATATTCTCTGAATTTTAACCTTAGGAAAATTTTCCCAGGCCAGTAATTTACCCGGGTCTTCTTCTAGTTATTTTTATGATATAGCTTTTGCTACCTAACGAACCACCAAAATTCGAGTGGCTTAACACGTTGTTGTTGTTGTTGTTAGGTGCCGTCGAGTCAGTTGGGACTCATAGCGAGCCTACGCATAACAGAACGAAACACTGCCCGGTCCTGCACCATCCTTACAATCACTGTTATTCTTGAGCTCATTGTTGCAGCCACTGTGTCAGTCCACCTCACTGAGGGTCTTCCTCTTTTCCGCTGACCTTGTACTCTACCAAGCATGATGTCCTTCCCTAGGGACTCATCCCTCCTGACAACATGTCCAAAGTATGTAAGACGCAGTCTCGCCATCCTTGCCTCTAAAGAGCATTCTGGCCCCACTTCTTCCAAGACAGATCTGTTCGTTCTTTTGGCAGTCCATGGTATATTCAATATTCTTCACCAACACCACAATTCAAAGGCGTCAACTCTTCTTCGGTCTTCCATATTTATTGTCCAGCTTTCACATGCATATGATGCGATTGGAAATACCACGGCTTGGATCAGGCGCCCCTTAGTCTTCAGGGTGACATCGTTGTTCTTGGACACTTTGAAGATGCCCTTTGCAGCAGGTTTAACATACAAACCCAGTGCCGTCGAGTTAGTAAATTTTTTTTTTTTTTTCTGTAATGGGCTAGAATGTAAATATTTTGGGCTTTTTGGACTACATGATCTCTGTTGTGACTACTCAACTCTGTCATAGTTTTCTGACCCACATTCTAGTCCTACACTTTTGTTTTATAGATAGGTATCTGACATTGTACGCAGTTCATCATGATCATTTGCTTCATAGCTGAAAAGGCAGAGAAGGGTGAACTGTGAGCCACGGAGAACATTGAAACAGAGTCGCTCTCAGAGAACAGAGGAGCATAATGAACTGGGAAACTCTCCCTGGTAATACAGACGTCAACGAACTGGGAAGCTACTTCTAGGCATCAAATCTGGGTCCTCATGCATGAGAGAAAACATTCAATAAAATGCGTACGGTAGAATGATGGAGTTAGAAGTTTAAATTGTAAGATTGTACAATTTATGTTGCTTTTTAAAAAATCAACTCAAACTACATAAATATATTAGGACACATATGGGCAAAGTTGTAACTAATCTCTAACAAGATAGATTTATTGATTTTAACTTGGTTATATTAAAATTGAAATGATTATTATGAATCCAATGTTGAATATATTTTTGCATAAAGCAAAGTTATACCAAATATTAGTACACAAGCTAACAATGACAGACAAAAACTGCCATGCATTAATTTTGAACGGAATTTTGAAGAAATTTGAAAATTGAATTGCAAATACAGTTGAACCTAGAAAATTTTAATAAAAAAACTGAAGTAATGGAAAGTATGTTATCAACATATCAGGATTAACATTTTTATAACTTTTGCACAAATGTGAATTTGGAAAGGCTATTATCTGTTACATGTTCTGAAAACTAATATTCTTTTAGAAAACCAGAAGTATAAATCATGTGAATAAAGCAAAGTTCCATATTATTAACCTTTTTACAAGAAATGACTCTAAAAATTATATTGGAACAGAGTGTAGATGTCCAAGTATTCTCCTGAACTCTACACTGGTGTTCTAAATGCCTAAATAATCATTTCTGAGCATAACCAGTGGCTCTCCCAAAAATAGAAATATAAACAAATTATATGATGTGGAAATCTCTAGCTACACCTATCCCTTTGTGATTGTGTGTGCGTATCCATGTGTTTGTGTGTGTATATGTCACATGTGTCTGTGTGTGTAAGCATGCGTGTGCTGAGAAAGAGAAAAGGAGCAATTTATGCATTTCTCTTTAATAAACTGCAATTTCCACACTGTGATTCTGAGTCTAGTAGTTGTTCTGCAAATTTCTATAATGGTACCTTTATTTTCTCAACTGGAGATGATGGCCAGCTGCAGTCACAAGCCGAGAATTGACCCAGTAAAATTCTGTATTCAGTAATAACACTGACCGCTGTGATTATTATACCTTATGATACATATAGTCATTAAATTTCAGTTTATATGATAATTCTGGTGTTAATGGGAGATACTTCAGTCAATTTAATTTTTCTCTCCCATATTGAGGAAGTTCTAGCGCTAAGATTTATTCTGATTATTCACTGTGACTAAAATTATAACAAAGTTTGCCAGAGACTAGATGGATCCCCAATTGTGACTAGTCTTTCCTAAGATCCAGGGGCTTGTGATTGGGTTTATTTTCTGGCAGAAAAAAAAAAAAAAATCCTAAAGTCTAACTTCAGGTCTACTTGTCAGCCTATTTTCTGATGCTACACCCCATGTTTTCATTCACTATCAAAATAAAAGGTGTAAAGAAGAGTTATGAAATTATTATTCTTTAGAATTTGTTTACCTCCCTCTTAAATGAATATATTTATTGGTTGGAAGTTAGAATTCTTATATATATATGTGTGTGTGTGTATATATATAGTGACCATAAAGCTGACTCTGACTCGTGACCACCCCATGTGTGTCAGAGTAGTCCTGTGCTCCATAGGGATTTCAATGGCTGATTTTTCAGATGTAGATCACCAGGCCTTTCTTCCTGGGCATCCTGGGGTGGACTTTAACTGCCAAACTTTTTGATAGCTTCCGAGGGTGCTAACCATTTGCACCATGCTGGTACTCTGTGGCATATACTAGGGACCCATGATGCCAGACATAGTTTAGGTGTGTGATATGTGCATTTATTTACGTACTATACTATTTTGTTATATGGACTTTTATTTGAAGTGACTATAAAATAATGCAAGGAACCCTGGTGGCACAGTGGTTAAGTGCTCCACTGCTAAGCAAAATGTTGACAGTTTAAACTCACCCAGAAGCTCTATAGAAGGAAGACCTGGTGAACTGTCCCGTGAGGATTACAGCCTAGAAATCCTTACGGGGAAGCTGTACTCTGTCACATGGGATTGCTGTGAGTCCAAACCAACTCAACATCACCTGACAACAACAGCAATGAAATAATATGAAGGATTTAACCACTAAGTCCATCAAAATTAAATGCTTTATGTTCAAAAACAATTCTGTTACAATTCCACTGATACCACCATTGGTAAAGCATGATTTTTATTGTCGCTTTAAGGTTTACCCCGTGGTGTGCTGGAGCTGGTTGCTCCCAGCTCAAGAGCTGATTGTGTATCTCTCCTCAACTATGAGTTTGCTGATAAAAAAGCCTCCGCCAAGGCTTCCTGGGCTCCACCACGGTTCTCCCCTCTCACAGCCCGCTAAGCCTGGGCTTCTAACTGGGGTTTGGCCTGACCACGTGGTGACCCTAACTGCAGTTTGAATTTGGCGCCAGAATCCTGTGCACGTGCAAACCAGGATTTTGACACAGGTGCAGAACCTGAAGAGCTGGGTCCTCAAACTGTCCTTGGACCTGAGTGTCGCTGACATGATTTAGCATCTGGACCTCCAAAAATGGACCTGGGAGGGCTAAGGGCAGAGAGTTCCAGGCACCAATCCCAACCCCCAGATGCCATTGGAAATAAAAAACTCCCCAAACCCTTTAGATGGGAAGCACGTGGTCTTTCAGCTGATAGGTCCCACTAGTTGCTTCTTGTTTGCACAAACAATAAATTGCTACTTTCTGTTTCCCTTGCAATTGGTGGTGTGGTGTCTGTCTTATTTCAATAGGCTAATAGGACAGAACGCGAACTAGTGTTTGGTTGCAATACCGCGTTTGTAGCTTAACTTTAACAGTTGTTAAGAGTATTTACACCAGATAAACTGGCAAACAGCACAAATTAGGGTTCCTCCATCCCTTCAGAACCCATTGTTAAATATTTACTGGCACAGGATATAACTCAATTTATTATTATTTTTTTAACTGAATACAGTCCACTGTCTTTACCTATGTTTTTACTCTTTTCTTTGTTTTCTCTCCTTTCCTGATGTTTCCTGGCTTTCACCGTGCCGCCCTAATGTTAAGTACTAGAGCAAACGGGGAGCTGCTGCACTTACTGTTCACTGTGAGGGTCACTATGAGTTGGAACCGACTTGAGGGCAAAGGGTTTGTTTTTTTGGTTATTTAATGAGAAATCTGTCTTTCACCCAGAATACCTCATATGCACACTCAAGATCAAATTAATAAAGATGAATATTAAAAATGCAACAGAGCAATAACTCTGTCTCCCGCAAAGAAAATACACATAACATTTATATACCCTTTAAACATGAAATATAAATAACCAATTCTAGGCCTTATAAAAAAAAACTCAACAAATTCTCAAAACAGATATTATATAGGTCCTTCCTTTGTCCTTACCAAATTACAATACAAGATCAATAGGGGGCTGTTCGAATAAATCATGGAACATAAACACATGGAATATGCATCATTTTAACTTTTTGTATTTTTGAACATTTTATGGTGGAGAATTTTGATAGATAATATTGTAGAAAAAATTTTAGACCAAAAAAAAACAAAATACAAAGACTTCCATGTAGCTCTCCTCCAGCACAGAAGTCCCTCATCAGTTAGAGATAACAATACTCCTCCATCAACCAGCTGCTGTCCAATCAAAGAGTGAGGTTGCATCCACCCCGGATAATGAATTCTGGGAACTTCCTCTTTATGCTTCCCCTGGTATTCGCAAAGCTGAGTCACTTCCCCAAGTAGGAACCATTACCACCAACGTGGCCTAAGGCACATTCTTTCTGAGAAAGAACTATTCTTCTCTAGGGCATGTGGTGAGGAGTAAAGACCAAAAAACAAAAATAAAACCTGTCTGTTCCCACTCATGACAACCCCATTTCATTGGTTTTTCAAGGTTGTGACCTTTCTCAAGCAGAAATCCTTTTTTTTCTGGGTGGGTGGGTTTGAGTCACAACCTTTCCGTCAATAGCTGATTGCTTAACTGTTTGCACCACCTAGGGACTCCAAGGAATAAGGAGAACTGAACAATTATTTCCATTTCAGTCTTCTCCTTTTTATCTGTGCAACCCAAACAGGGATTTTTCTTTTTTCCTATTTTTTTAGGTGCCTGGTGTTAAATAGGAATCCTGGTGGCACGGTGGTTAAGAGCTTGGCTGCTAACCAAAAGGTCGACAGTTTGAATCTACCAGCCACTCCTTGGAAACCTTACGAGGCAGTTCTGCTCTGTCCTACAGGGTTGCTATTAGTCAGAGTCAACTCGAGGGCAATCAGTTTGGTATTTTGGTGTTAAATAATCTTTAGTCCAGTTGATGCATGGAGATGGGATTAGAGAACTTGAAAAAGGCCATAAACTACGGAAGTTCCCCCCCTAAAAAAAAAAAAAAACCCATTGCCCTGAAGTAGATTCTGACTCCTAGTGACCCTGTGGAACAGGACAGAGCTCCCCATAGAATTCCAAGGCTATAGTCTTTATGGAAGCAGACTGTCACATCTTTCTCTCACAGAGCGGCTGGTGGGTTTGAACTGCCACCATTTCAGTTTGCAGCCACATGCTTAACCATTGCTCCACGGGGACTTCCTTTTCCCACGAAAGTTACTCTGTAATATAGGCTCATTAAACAGTTCTGTTCAAGACGCCATCAATCTGAGAAACCCCAAGATGATAAAAATTCACATTTCCTATTTTGGAGTAAATCCCTACAGCACAATTATTTTACTTTCAACCTTTAAACTTGGGTGGTTTATAAAAGGCAGAAAACAAAACCAAACCCATTGCCGTTGATTAAATAGCATTTTTGTAGTACTTTTTGAGCTTTCAAAATGATTGCATACATAATAAAAATTGCCCTGTGTTTTCATTCAATATCAAAATAAAAGGTGTAAAAAAAGAGTTATGAAATTATTATTCTTTAGAATTTGTTTACCTCCCTCTTAAATGAAAATATTTATTGGTTGGAATTTAGAATTCTTATAGAATAAAGCACATATTGTTATTCCAGTCATAAAATAATGTATGTTTAAAACAGTATTACAATAATCGATGACTAAGAAATTGGCTCAAATATTCCAAAAGAAAACAAATAAATGTCAACCACAGCAACAAAGGAACGAGGTAAAGAATCATTTAAATCAAATCTATGACCTGGCTTTTGCAGCAGATTAAGTTTGTCACAACTCTAAATTAATGGTAATTTATTATTGTGAAAAACCAAGCTGCATTATAGAAACCACTAATAAGTTTTTCTAAGGCTCAAAGCATCAATCTCAAAAATTAAATTCCCAAGTCACTAGACTCAACACATTCATTTAAGTGAATGGGTCTCCATGCATCAGGAACTTTCTACCAAGCACAGGCTATTGAGCAAAGTAGTAGAATTAATGGACTCTGAGTATTAAAAAGGAATTGGTCATAGTAACTCTCAGTCTTCCGTAATTTTATGTACTTATTAGATGTGTCTTCACCTGTAATAATCTTAATGTTAATAATAACCTACTAATTAGTACCTTTTTATAAAGAACTTTTTTTTAAAACCTTATTCAGTGTGGTTAATGAATATTGCTTTACTCCAGGTAGAAATTAAAATCCTTTATTGTTGTTGTTAGGTGCCATCAAGTTGGTTCTGACTTATACTGACTCTATTTATAACAGAATGAAACACTGCCAGGTCCTGTGCCATCCTCACAATCATTGCTATGCTAGCCCATTGTTGAAGTCACTGTGTCAGTCCATCTCCTTGAGGGTCTTCCTCTTTTTCTCTGACCCTCTACTTTCCCAAGCATGATGTTCTTCTCCAGGGACTGAGCCCTCCTGATAACATGTTCAAAGTATGTGAAGAATAGTCTTGCCATTCTTGATTCTAAGGAGCATTCTGACTGTACTTCTTCCAAGACAGATTTGTTCTTTCTTTTGGCAGCCCATGGTATATTCAATATTCTTAACCAACACCATAATTCAAAGGCATCAATTGTTCAGTCTTCCTTATTAATTACTCAGGTTTCACATACACATGAGGTGATTGAACATACCATGGTTTGGGTCAGGCGCACCTTAGTCCTCAGAATGACATCTTTGCTTTTTAACACTTTAAAGAGGTCTTTTGCTGCATTTTCTCCCAATGCAATATGTCATTTGACTTCTTGACTGCTGCTTCCATGGGCATTGATTGTGGTTCCAAGTAAAATAAAATCCTTGACAACTTCTATCTTTTCTCCTTTTATTACGATGTTGCTTTTTGGTCTAGTTGTGAAGATTTTTGTTTTCTTTATGTTGAAGTATAATCCATGCTGAGGGCTGTAGTCTTTGATCTTTCTCAGTAAGTGCTTCAAGCCCTCTTCACTTGCAGCAAGCAAAGTTGTGCCATCTGTGTATCACGGGTTGTTAGTCTTCTTCCCATCCTGATGCCGCATTCTTCTTCATATGAAGAAAGTACATTACAAGTAAACTTTTTGCTAGTCTTCACCTCTTCTCTCCCTTCTACATACCCTATTCCATCAAACAACACCCATCGCTCTCACTTTTCCTGCAAAACAGCCTTTCTTTCCCACATTCAATGCCTTATTTAAACTCTTTTGTCTTTGAATTCCCTACTCTTTCATGTGTCTTTGAGACCTGCAAATTTCTATTGTTCTCCAAGGAAATTTCTGAGATCCAAACCTTGAGATGTAATATTCCACAGTATGCTTGCTTGTTTTAGAGTTATGTAACTAAAAAGAAACAAAAATAAAAAACCCGTTGCTGTTAAGTCAATTCCGAGTAATGGTGACCCCTGTGTTACAGAGTAGAACTGTGGTCCATTGGGTTTTCTTGGCTATAATCATTATGGAAGCAGATTGCCAGGTCTTTCTCCTGTGGTACTCTTGGGTGTATTTGAACTGCCGAGCTTTAGGTCAATAGTCAATACTCAAATGCAAACCATTAGCACCACCTAGGGTTGAAAACCTGGTGGCATAGTGGTTAAGAGCCACAGCTCCTACTCAAAAGGTCGGCAGTTCAAATCCACCAGGGGCTCCTGGGAAGCTCTATGGGGCAGTTATACTGTGTTCTATAGGTTCACTATGAGTTGGAATAGACTTGGCAACAGGTTTAGGGTTGCTATGAGTTGGAATTGACTTGATGGCAAAGGGTTTGATTTTTTAGTTTTAGGGACGTTTCAGAGTCATGTAATGAGTCAATAATCACAGGCATTGAGATTTTACTTTTGTTCCAGAACTGGTCTAATTCTCAAAGCTAAGAATAAAAAAAAAAAAAAAAAAAAAAAATAAGAAACCATAATTAATCCATCATCTGAGATTTCCAAACTCTTGGTGAAACTTATGAAAAAAGCACAAAATAACTGCTTTACCCCACATCCTCACCTCAGTTTATCTAAGTAGATTGTCTTAGTCATCTAGTGCTGTTGTAAGAGAGATACCGCGGGTAGATGGCTTTAACAAAGAGAAATTTATTTTCTTACTGTCTAGTAGACTACAAGTCCAAATTCAGGGCGTCAGCTCCAGGGTAAGGCTTTCTCTCTCTGTCGGCTCTGGAGGAAGGTCCTTGTCATCCATCTTTCCCTGGTCGAGGAGCTTCTCAGGCGCAGAGATCCCATGTCCAAAGGATGCACTCTACTCTTGGTGCAGCTTTCTTGATGGTATGAGGTGCTCAACTCTCTGCTTGCCTCCCTTTCCTTTTAGCTCTTGAAAGATAAAAAGTCGTGCAGGCCATACCCCAGAGAAACTCCCTTTACTTTGGGCCAGGGATGTGACCTGGGTAAGGGTGGTGTTATAATTCCACCCTAATCCTCTTTAACATAAAATTACAATCACAAAATGGAAGACAACCACAGAATACTGGGAATCATGGCCTAACCAAGTTAATACACGCATTTTGGGGGGACATAATTCAATCCATGACATAGATGTCTAATAAATGAAAAGTCTGATATGTGAAAGAGTGACCTTGAGGGATTTCAGGATTTGTGAGAAGCAGGAAATCTTTTACCTTCTAAGACAATCATTTATAAAGATTCTACTGGAAGGTCTCACTGGCATTTTCATATACACATCTGCTTAGGTGGTGGCTTATTTAAAAAGCTTATTAAACAATTTCTTAATAATCAGGATTAGGAAAAGGGAATTGGGAAGGATGGTAAGTTGGGTGATGGCCAAGAGGGAGAAGTAGGACTTCTCCCTCAGGTTGCTAGTCACCAAGAGGTTTGGAAGACAGATTCTGCTGCCTAGAGGAAAGGTCAAGAATTAAGGACAAAAGTATTGCCTAGCTCTGCTATAGCCTGAGGAGTGAAAAGCCATTGACAGTAATGAAAGGGGACAAGTTGCTCCATTCTTAATATTTAATTGTTTATTTAAAAACAATTTAGACCTAAAACTGAATTTCTAAAGAAACATTTTTAAAATTTTTCATTTGGGATATTTTTATGACTTATGATCCCCATTGAAGGAAGCGAGGTCACTTTTATTGAATCTATATAACGTTCAGGTACTTTAAATAAATATTTCTGATTTTTCAACTGATGAAACATACAGCAAAGCTCTTAAACCAGAAATGCAATATATATTGCAATCTGATCCTTGATTATTTTTCCAAACATATGTGCCTGTAAACTTCATAAAAATGAAACCGGACCAATGGGTCTGTGCCCTGCATGCAAGAAGCCAAAATCTCAGATGCTGGTTTTGAGAGGAAGAAAGAGTTTATTTCGCAGGTTTGCAAGCGGGAACTCAGAGGTATTGGCCTCAGACTGATTTCCCCCATCTGTGAGACCAACGTACAATTTAACTTACACATGTTCATTTAGGTGTGGTGGGACACGGTAGGCAGGATCAGAGGTTTTACCTATTCATATTTTCTACTGATTATTTCAAGGCAGGGCTAAGACTCTGAACGGAAGTAGCCAACGTACCAAACACTTTTGAAATGGGCTCAACTATTGTCAACGATGCATTTTCAGTGATTCTGGTTCCTTGGTGTGAGTCTTTTGGTTCCTTGACATAAGTTCTCTTGCGTTATTGAGCATGTGTGGCAGCCCAGGGTCATTTGTCAGTCATCGTGGTCTGCTCTGTTCACGTCAGGCTACTCTGAGCTGGTTAAATCTGGACTTTCCTGGAGCTCTCTGGTGGGTCTGAAAAACAACTTAGAGGGACTGACCTGGTGGGGAGGTGACTGGGAGTGCCCTGATACCTGGTGGAGTACTAATTAATTAGCTGTCTTCAATGTCTTCAGCCTTCAGAATCCCTTAACAAAAACACCTCTCCCAAGTGAGTACAATCATTTACTATCAACCACATTTTGCTCAATCGTGACAATCTCATCACTCTTTCCAAATTTATGTCAGGTTTATTCTCACTTCAAGACATTTTTTCACAGTATTCTTTTCACCAGGGGTATGGACAGATTGGGCAGCAAGGAACATAACTGCTCCCTATACTAATTTTCTGTTGTTGCTGTAACAAATTAGTATAGACTTGTTGCCTTAAAACAACAGAAATCTATTATCTTACAGTTGTGTAAAACAGAAGTCCAGTGTAAGTCTCAGCTGGTTAAAATCAAGGTGTCAGCAGGGCTGCATTTGTTCCTGAGGCTTGAGGAGAAGATCCATTTCCTGCTCATTCAGTTGGCAGAATTTAGTTCCATGCTGTTTTAGAACTGAGTTTCTCATTTCTTTGCTGATTGCCAGGGGAAGGCCGCTCCCAGCTTCCAGAGGCTGCCATATTCCTTGTCTTCTACAGGCTGCCATATTCCTCATCTGTGGTCCTCTTCCTTAGACTTTAAAACCAGCAATGGTGGGAGTCCCTCTCATGTTTTGAATTTCTTTTACCTCATTTTTGACCTCATGTCAGCTGGTAAAAGTTCTATGCTTTCAAAGACTCATGGGATTAGACTGGATTTACCCAGATAATCCAGTATATTATTCTCACCTCCAATGTCTCTTTTGTCATGTAAATTAACGTATTCGCTGGCCCCACGCAGGGTGTGGAGATCTTTGGAGGGGCCAATATTCTGCCTACCACACACCCCTGGAACACAATTGCCAAAACAGAAAAACTTAAAGCAATATTTAATAAGTAGCCATTTGTTTAATAGGTAGCCATGTATTTAATGGTAGCCATTTTATGTTATGTTAACTAGTAACAAGAGACTCCTGTCAACACTATAATGAAAATACTTGAAGGAGTAACTATGAAAGCAAGACTGAAATTTTTTCAGTAAATGCTCTAACCAGAAGTTAGAGTGTGAGACACACAAAGGCGGTGTTTATAGAAAGGCTCCTTTCCATGGGCTCATTTGCTTTCCTCATACTCTTTTTGATATGCCTCTTTCTTCTTTTTGTTCCCCTTGTGCCATTTTCTTCCTTTGTTTACAAATTAAAAAAAAAAAAAAGGTTTGTTTTAAAAAAAGCTGAACTACTGGTGTTGAGTATGTTTTTGAATAATTTCAATAGAATCAGAGTCTGCCCGAGGTACTAGGCAAATGACCTCTATGTGGAGACCATCTTGTCTACTAGGATTTAATTTACCTCCTTAAATTATAACAATGTCACCCTGCACTTGCTATTCTCTTGCTCTATTATTTTGTACTTAGTGTTGATCACAATTTAAGAGACTATATGTTTTTCTCATTTATCTTATTAAAATATCTTTTACTTCTACTTAAATGTCAACTTTGTGAGGATGAACTCTTGCCTGTTTTATTCATAGTTGCATCCCAAGCATTTGCAATAGGGCCTGACACAAAACATGCACTCAGTAAGTATTTACTGACTGACGATTGAATGAATAAAAGAAGCATGCATACAAATATAATCATTTAGTAATAGAGCTCATACTACAAAACCAACTAAACTGAGGTAATCGCTTCAGACCCTAATCATTCTATATAAAGTAATAACCTACCCCCCCAAAAAAGAAAAATCACACATACTGGTTACTCTTCATCATTATCATTCTGTTCATTTCTTACTCAACCCTAGGACCATGTGAAATACTTGCCAGTACACATAATATGAGATCCTTCACAACAAGGACCTCACACCTCTACTTCAGACTGTATCAGAACAGTTCGTGACACTTCATAGAGTGCGTGAAATACTCATCTGTAGATGAGTGAGTAAATGAATGCATGAAAACTGTATGTTATATGCCTCCCTGTTGTTCAGTGGGTTGTTCAGTGATGGCAAAAGCCGATCACTCAGACAGGAAAAGAGAAAGTGGGCAGAAAAGGAAGAAATATAACTTTCTGTTGGTGCTTAAAAGAAAAAAAAAAAACTCAAATTGCAGTGAAAAAAGAACAACCAATGAATGAAACTAAGACACGTAAAATTAAACCATTACATCTCCCTTCATCACCAAGAGAACAGTGTGGGACTATTTGCCATGCCAAACTCTTGCCTGTGTATGGATGTTCTGATGTTTTCTCCTTCAAGGTTGTCAAGCTCTTCTTGATTTCACCTGTTTAAGATTGTAAGGGTTGAGGTAGGCATGAAGGAAAGGGGCACCGGATGATTAAACCAGGGATTAGGACCAGTTCTGGGTCCCACTGTTTTGAGGATAGCCCCTGGGATGAATTCATTGTCCTGTTCTTTTGTTCCATGACTCGTCCATATCTCCCTTTTTTGTATGACATTTTGGATTTATAGTTACCACGCACAAGATTTGTAAAATAAATAGAATACAAAAAATTAAATCACTTTTAACCTTTTGATGACAAGTAATTTTTTAATTAGAAATTATGGTTCTTAGTTGCAGACTTCGTTCAACCTGCACATGGATTTACATAAAAATGCGAAATAAGTAAATTAGCTAGAACTCTTGTTTTAAAAAGGAGCCCTGGTGACCCAGTGGTTAAGTTCTTGCCTGTTAACCAATAGGTCAGCGGTTCAAACCCACTAGCAGCTCCACAGGAGAAAGATGGGGCCATCTGCTTCTGTAAAACTTACATTCTTGGAAACTTCACAGAGCTGCTCCTCTGTTCTACAGGGTCTCTGTGATTTGGAATGGGCTCAACTCAACTCAACAACAATGGATTTGGTTTTTTCTTATTTTAAAGAATATCAGCTGTTATTATTTCTATGATCATATTTTCTAAATTAAAATAACTGACAAATGGATGGTCTGAAAACAGGGAAAAAAAAAATCTTCTATTTTCACACAGTGCTGACTTTCACATAACGACCTCATCTTTGGAGCCCAACCATGTCGATAAATGAGGAATGGGTGTAACTTTCCATCACAGCTAAGCTCTGGAATAACGTGATTGCAGTAATAGAATGAAAAGGATATGCCGCTGAAGCACTAGGTAGCTTTGTCTATTGTTGTTGTTTGGTGCTGTCTATTGGGTTCCGACTCGTACCGATCCTATGCACAACTGGGCTTTGCCTAGTGCAGGTGAATTATGGCCAAGAAATACATTGGTCATTGTGATGGTTAATGTTAGGTATCAAGTTGGCTAGACCATGATTACCGGTATTATGTAATTATCCTCCATTTTGTGATCTGATGTAAAGGGGGTTCCTTTGGGGGTGTGGCCTGTATCCAATATATATGGATATTTTGGCAAAGCTCTCTCTCTGTCCATCCTGTATCCGACTCATCATCATCTGACCTCAGGTTCTTGGGAGGTGAGCCAGCAGCTTGCTGCCTGACCTGCAGATTTTGGTATTCGGCAGCTCCTACAGCCCCCTAAGCCAGCAACTTGCTGTCTGACCTGCCGATTTTGAGTTCATCGTCACCTACAACCACTTGAATCAGGAGAAACCTACAGCCTGACACCAGACCCACAGATTTGTGACTTGCCAGCCTCCGCAGTTGCGCAAGCTATTTCCTTGAAATAAATCTCTCTCTCTCTTTCTCTCAGTAGATACTTATACACACTTCCCAGGTTTTGCTTCTCTAGATAACCTAGCCTGAGATAGTCATGCACAAAGCAACTGTATTTTGCTTCCTCAGATTTAGTTAAAGCACACTACAAATCAGTGGTGCTCAAAATCAGTCGAAAATTCCGTCAAATACAGCAGCAATACCAATACAGGTTTAACTCTGCTTTAAATTTGCAAACTGAAGTTAAAAGGCTTCTTTTCAACATAGGACTATTTTAATTCTTATCCTGGTGAATGCTGTAAAATATAGTTAATTTTTGTAATGTTTTACTTAGTACCATGAGAATAAATCATTTGCCACTCCATCATTACTGTCTAAACTGAACAATATTTATTCATTTTTTAATAAATATATAACAAACGCTTAGTAGATACTAGGCCATCCTCTACTTTCTGTGGATACAGACGTGAACAAGGCACACAAAGTACTTGCACCTCAGGAGGTTTATAAGTTATTAGGGAAAATAAACAACATGCAAATCCATCAATAAAAATACATTTCAGTTGAAATAAAGCAGTATAAAAAAACAAAGAAACAGTTCAATGGTTAAGAGTGATGAGGGAGAGGAGTATCTGAAGAAGTGACATTTGAGCAGTGTCATGGATTGAACTGTGTCCCCAGAAATATGTGTCAACTTCGTTAGACCATGATTCTCAATGTTGCCTGGTTGTCCTCCATTTTATGACTGATAATTTTCCTATGTGTTGCAAACCCTAATGTCTGCCTATGGTTAAAGAGGCGAGAATTGAAGTAACTAGGAGGCCTACTGGCAATTTATAAAAGATAATAATCATGAGAAAAAAAGTGGAAATCAGTGGAGGTGTGATAAATGTTTGAATTGGGATTTATTTTAAGGGTAGATCCATCATATTTTGCCAATGTGGAGTAATGACAGCACTTGAATTTGAACCCTTAGTGTCTGTGCGAATGATAATACCTTTTAAGGTTAATGAGGAAGACTAGAAGAAGAGGTTTGGGAAGGGGGAATGTATCATACATGCAGTGCATAGTGACTTAATGAGAAAAGATAAATATAGACAGCGATATAGCCAAGAGTTTTAGAAAACATTCACTTTATCAGTATTTAGGCTTAGATACGTTTTCTAAGTCAAAGCGACAATGTCTCACTAAATCTTAGTGGTATCTTTCTATTTATGGTGCTAATATTTTGTAAAAATATGGAAAATACATGAAAATTTTTGTAATCAGCATCTCAAAATATATCCAGAATCTGATTGCTTACTAACTCTACTGCTTACGCAGTGGTTTAAGCCACCATCATCTTTTACCTAGATTATTGTATACCTATCTCTGCTCTGCCCCTGCTCCACTATGGCATAGTGTACCCACTCCTCACTTATTGACTATCTCATTACCTGACATTTTGCATATACAACAATAGCAAAAAATCTACTATCCAACTATTTTGCACATTAATGACATATGTCTGCCAGTAAAAAACACCAAGGTACGAGGTAAGAGTAATGCTCATTGCGATGGTTAACGTTATGTGTCAACTTGGCTGAGCCATGATTCTGAGTGGTTTGGCAGTTATGTAATGATGTAATTTGGCAGATATGTAATGATGTAGTCATCCTTCATTTTGTGATCTGATGTAGTCATCCTTCATTTTCACATAATGCCAATTTTTGCATAATGACCTTGTCTTTGGAACTTAACCATGTCTCTAAATGAGGAGTGGTTGTACTTGCAAAATAGCCAGGACAGTCCCATTAAGATAAAAGTCATATCATTTTGCTCTTTCAAAAAACCATCCAAAGAGGCATATTCTAAATATGCCTGGAATATTTCAGGAGGAATAAAAATATTGTACGACAAAAATATTAACAGAAAAAGAGAAATAAAGCTAGGTCAGTCATATTGCCATCAGACAAAATAGATTTTAAGGTAAAAACTTTAACTACAGACAATATACTTCAGTTCATCAAAGGTGTAGCATACAAAAATAATGATCTCCCAAGCCCTGGTGGTGTAGTGGGTAAGAGCTACGGCTGCTAACCAAAAGGTCAGCAGTTCAATTCCACCAAATGCTCCTTAGAAATCGTATGGGGCAGTTTTTCCCTGTCCTATAGGGTCGCTGTGAGTCGGAATCAACTCAATGGCAAAGGGTTTTTTTTTTTTTTTAATCTCCAGAACCTGTCAATATATTACCTTATATGGCAAAAGAGACTTTGCAGATGCGATTAAATTAATAAGTTTGAGATGAGGAGGTTCTCTTGGATTTTCTGAGTGGGCTGAATATATTCAAAAATGTGCTTACAAGGGAAAGAGGGATGCGGGAGAGTCAGAGACGTAATGAGAGAAGCAGAGGTGAGGAAGAGAGAAAAGAGATTTGAAGATGTTCCGCTGCTGGCTTTGAAGATAAGGGAGGAGGCCAGAGGCAAAAAAATGTAGGTGGCCTCTGCAAACTGGAAAAGGCAAGGAAAAAGATTCTTCTCTAGAGCCCACAGAAGCGCAGTCCTGCCAACAACTTGATTTTGGTCCTTTAAAATGCATTTCTGACTTCTGAAGTATAAGATAATAAACTTACATTGTTTTATGCCACTAAATTTGTAGTAATTTGCTATAGCAACAATAAGAAACTAATGCAAAAAGTATGTGTTTCTAAATTATACACATCCACTAACTTTTAAATTTATTTTTAAAAACTTACGAAATTACAAGAAAAAATAACAAAAAGTATCATATCAAGGCATCTCAGTGCATTTATTTGAGTAATAGAGCTAAAGAAAAAAGCCATAAAGGATATAGATGATTTTCACATCATAATGATCAAACTTAACCTATAGTATACTGTAAGCAGGAACATTTTAAAAATTGACTACATAAGAAGGAACAAAGAAAGCTTCAACATGCTTCAATTAATTGGTATACCATGTTCTGATAATAAGATATTTAATTGAGGAAAAAAAACCCCAAAATCTATAGATATTGAAACGCCAAAATGTATTTCTAAAAACTCTGTAAGTCAAAGAAATAAATCATAATAGATTTTTTTTTTTTAATTTAAAGGCAAGCTAAAACTTAAAAAGTATAATATGAAAACTTGGGGGTATCAATTTAAATAATATTTAGGAGGAAATTAAAAACCTGGAAAAGAAAATAAATCAATAAACTAAAAGACCTAATTAAGAAAACATTATGTTTCTTAATTTACAATACTTCACTATATATATATTAAAAAAAAAAGTTTTATATATATATATATATATATATATATATATATATATATATATATATATATATATATTCCCCCCCCAAAATAAGGGTGTAAAATGGCGTCTCAGTATTTTAAATTGCATTCCCCTGACTACCATTATGAGCAGCTTTTTTTATCAGCTGGCTTCATGTGTGCCTTCAGGAACATTGTCTATTGGATTGTTTTTTTTCCATGAACTCCTAAAATCTCTTTTTATGTCTGGATAGTAATCCTATGTCAGTCATTTTTTTTCTTTCCACATAACTAATTCCCCTATCTATTGCTTCTCTTTTCACTTCTTCCTGTTGCCTTTTTATATACTTTTTTTTTTTACTGTGTTATTAGTAGAATTAACCATTTTCCTTTTTAAAAATGGAAACCCTGGTGGCAGAGTGGTTAAGTGCAACGGCTACTAACCAAAAGGTCACAGTTCAAATTCACCAGGTGCTCCTTGGAAACTCTACGGGGCAGTTCTACTCTGTCGTATAGGGTCTCTATGAGTCGGAATTGACTCGACAGCAGCAGGTTTGTGTGTTTGTTTTAATGGTTTTAAAAGCCTTATCCTACCTCCATATAATAAATTAGTTCCCTATGCTTCCTTTTAAATTTTATAATTTTGTTTTCATATGTGTTCATTTGTTATTTTATATACCCCAATTTTTATTTATGTTTGTATATGGTGAGAAGATAGGATTCCAATTATACAGGGTAATCACATATCTTTTTGTAATATTTGTTGAATAGTTCATCTTGTTACTATTTATATGTAAGATCATTCCATAATACATAAATCTTCTTAAAATATTTGACAATTTTTAGTCTCACTATTTTGTATTCATGATCAGTAGCCCACTGTTTTAAATACCATCTCTTTATAGTCATCTTAATTTATTATAAATAGGTCTTCATTTATTCCTCTTCTTCAGATTCTTGATCTTTTATGGAAATATGAAAATATGTAATTATCAACCTGCCAAAAGTTGATTTGGGATTCTCGATAGAATTAATTTAATTTATAAATTAAATTCCAAAGAATGATTTATCTATTTACTTTTTTGAAATATGATATATATTTTCATTTATTTAAGATATTGTCACAATTTGTTCTAGTTATCTATTTTAAATAGAATCTATTTTGTAAAAATAACACCTAATGTTAAAAAAAAATTTTTTTTTAATGTTGCAAGTATGAAGAAATGCTATCAATATTTTATATTAGTCATCTTTTGGAAATCTTGAATTCTTTTAATTAAGTTTTTCATTAAATATTCTTAGTTTATTGTTGCAATCATATTTTGATACTAATTTATATTATCATTTGCAAATAAGGCTTATTCAATGTCTTTCTCTCACGCTCACATACACACACACACACTGCATAGACTAAGACCTGCTGTAGCTATAGTTATGCCTTCTTTTTTTCCCACTGTGTTTGTTATTTCTTATTCTTTTTTATTGATTTACTTTGCCTGGGCTTTTTATATATTTATAGTTTCTTTAAAAGAAATGAACTTTTGTTTTGCTATATATATTCTTTGCTCTTTATTTCTGCTCTCATCTTATACAATATCCACAGTTCCTTTTCTAACTTAAATTGGACAATTTATTAATTTTCCAGCCTTCTAATATTCTAGTACAAATATTTAAACATATATATATATATATTTATATTTATAAGCACGCAAACATGCATATATACGCATAGTTCAAATCCGCCAGGCACTCCTTGGAAACTCCATGGAGCAGTTCTACTCTGTCCTAGGGTCGCTATGAGTCACAATCGACTCGACGGCACTGGGTGGGTATATATACCTTAACTACTACTTTCGTTTGTTTTACTACTTTGGCATAACCCACACATTTTGGTGTGAATTTTTCATAGTCATATACATATATTGCTGATTTGGTTATCTTCTTTTTTGAAGAGTCTATTTTTCTCTCCATACAACCTTCAGTGTGCATTACACCTTAATATAAATAAAACAAAAATCCTCACAACCGGACCAATAAGTAACACCATGACAAGTAGCAAAAATACTGAAATTGTCAATGGTTTCATTTTACTTGGATCCACAAGCAATTCCTGTCATGGATTGAATTATGTCCCCCAAAAATGTGTGTATCAACTTGGTTAGGCTATGATTCCCAGTATTGTGTGGTTGTCCTCCATTTTGTGAGTTCAATTTTATGTTGAGAGGATTAGGGTGGGACTGTAACACCACCCTTACTCAGGTCACCTCCCTGATACAACGTAAAGGGAGTTTCCCTGGGGTGTGCCCTGAACCACCTTTTATCTCTCAAGAGATCAAAGGAAAGGGAAGCAAGCAGAGAGTTGGAGACCTCATACTACCAAGAAAGCAGCACCAGGAGCACAGCGGGTCCTTTGGACCCGGGGTCCCTGCTTCTGAGAAACTCCTTGACCATGGGAAGACTGACGGCAAGGACCTTCTTCCAGAGCTGACAGAGAGAGAAAGCCTTCCCTTGGAGCTGATGCCTTGAATTTGGACTTTTAGCCTACTCTACTGTGAGGAAATAAATTTCTCTTTGTTAAAGCCATACACTTGTGGTATTTCTGTTACAGCGGCATTAGATAACTAAGACAATTCCTATGGAACATCCAGTCAAGAAATCAAGACACATTTTATTGGGCATGTCTGTTGCTGGAGACCTCTTTAAAATGTTAAAAAGCAAAGATGTCACTTTGAGAACTAAGGTGAGCTTGACCCAAGCCATGGTATTTTCAACTGCCTCATATGCATGTGAAAGCTGGAGAATGAATAAGGAAGACCAAAAGAGAATTGCTGCCTTTGAATTATGGTGTTAGCAAAGAATATTGAACATACCATGGACTGCCAGAAGAACGAACAAGTCTGTCTTGGAGTACAGCCAGAATATTCCTTAGAAGTGAGGCTAGCAAGACTTTGTCTCTTGTATTTGGATATGTTATCAGGAGAGACCATATGAGCCTTTGTGTATCAAACATGTGATAAAAATCTTTTCCCGCTCTGTGGTCCGTCATTTCATTGTCATAATAGTATCTTTTGAAAAGAAGTTCTTAATTTTAATGTCATCCAATATGTTAAACATTTGTTTCATTCTTACTATGTTTTATACCCAGTGTAAGAAATCTTGTCTACTACAAAGACATGAAGATATTTTCTGATGTATTCGGGTACACTATTCGTAGCATTATCTTTCAGATTTAGATCTACAATCCACCTAGAAGTAAAGTTTATTATCATATGAGGAAGAGTTTGGGATTTTTTTTTCTATACATATATCCAAATGACCCAAAAGATTATTGAAAAGACAGATTGTTTGGGCAGTATCAATTTTTCCATACATTTTTTCAAACAATCCATATATATCAGGGTCTCTGTCCATAATTTAATTATTTTCTATTCATCAACTTATGTATACTTTAGTCAACACCATACTTCCTTAATTTCTGTGTTAATTATATAGCTTTGATGGGTCTTGATAGCCTTAGTGTAAGTCCTTGAATTTTATTCTTTTTTTGCAATCTACTCTGTATTTCTAATAAAGTTTAGAATCTGCTTGTCAGTGTATATACACATGCACACACACACACACAAAGAGAAAGAGCAAGTGAGCTTGCATTTTTGTTATAATTAAATTGAATCTCTAGATCAATTTGTAGAGAACGAATTATCATAACAATATTGAATCTTCCAAACTGTGAACCTGGGTTTACTTAAGTCTTCTCTCACGTCTTTCAATTGTGTTTTATAGTGTTCTGTGCACTCCATCTCTTCGATTTTTTCCTAAGTATTCAACAGTTTTCTATGTTATTCTAAATGATATCTTTTAAACTTGTTTTTAACAACTTATTGTTGGCACATAGAAAATAAATCAATGTTTGTATATACATCTTAACTCCACAGACCTTGCTAAACTGATGTACTAATTTTTAAGATTTCTTATTTTCTTTTGGATTTTCTATACTCATAATTGCGTTGTCTGAGATTTACAGATTTATATTTCCTTTTCTAATCTTTACACATTTCTCTTCCTTTCTTTGCTTTAATTCACTGGCTAGTCTTCCAATACAATGTTGAATAAAAGGGGTAATAGTGGGTACCCTATTCACATTCTTGATTTTAGAGAAAATTATTTAATGTGATAAATAGCAATGATTTATTTTCAAATATTAAATCAATCTTGTATTCATAAATTATATTCACGCTGCTAATGGTATAATGCTAGTTTGTGAATATTTAAAAAATATTTTTTAACTATCCTTATGCATAAGATTGGCCCATAGTGTGTTTTTTGCTTGTCTTCCTCTTGTACGGGACAGAGGTTATGTTTTCCTGTTGAAAGTTTTGCCTCATTTTCCACCCCTTGCAATAATTTTTTCAAGATTGCAGTATTTTTTAATATTTAGTAGAAATCATTCAAAAAGCCACTGAACCTAGTTTTTTTCATGGGATTGTGTCTTACCAGAGAATCTGTCTGTTAATCCTTACAGGACTATTCATATTTTTTATTTCTGTCAGTTTGGCATATTTTTTTCCCTTGACATTCAATCATGTCATTGAACTTTGTTAATATATGGACATAAATTTGTATTTAATATTCTGTTACTAGTAAGTGGATCTATTGCATATGATTTCAATCTTTTGAAATAGGTTGACATTCCCTTTATGGTTTAGTGCATTGCAATTTTTTATAAATATTGATCACATACTTGATAAGATTACGTATTCAGCAATTGCTGGATATAGTTTATTATAAATGTTAAGTCAGTTGGCATTAATCTTGTGTACAAATTTTCTATATCCTAAGTTTTTATTGGTTGCTGTGAGATCCATACACTGTATTTTGTTATTTGTATTTTTAATTTTTATAAATTTCCCTAAATCCTTTTGTAGAGTTTCTAGCTTTTTATCAAAGTTATTCATACTTTCTTATATATTTTTGAACATATTCACTGTAGTTATTTTAAACCCTGTTTATAACCAAACTCCATTATCTATTTTATCTGGCTGCCTACTTGGGATTCCTTTTATCGAGAGATCATTGGCACATTTGTTACAATTGATAAACCAATACTAATACATTATTATTGATTAGAGTCCTGCCCTCACATTTTTATAACATGCATCTCTGTCTCATTTTATGTCCCACAATTGAACTTTTCCAGGTTGATGAACTTTGACAATGTTCCTTACCTACATAAGAACCCCTGCTCTCTCTCAAATACACACACACACATGCAAACACACTCAGAGGGAGTGCTCTGTCCATAAACATGCAACGAGATAGTCAAATATAATTCTATATCAGTCTATGTCCCAAAGTTTGAATTTTTCCATCTTAAATAACTTTAAGTGGAAGTATCAGTAGGTTAGG
Source organism: Loxodonta africana (assembly GCF_030014295.1). Classification (NCBI taxonomy): domain Eukaryota; kingdom Metazoa; phylum Chordata; class Mammalia; order Proboscidea; family Elephantidae; genus Loxodonta; species Loxodonta africana. The sequence goes on from NC_087362.1 coordinate 20,414,577, forward strand.
CTGAAGTTTGGTTAGTCCCATTCTTTATCTGTCTCTTCCTATCGCATGTTGAACAAAATATTGGGCCAATATCACCATAATAAACGTGACATGAGCATAAAAGTACCTACATCAGAGGGGTTTATGAAGTAATATATGGATAATAGCACAAATTCTATTTTTTTCAGTTGATGTTACCTAATGATGAGGAAAACAAAAGTGTCTTGGCAAAAGAGTTAGTGAATTGAATTACTCACATCTCCCTCCTCAACCATGAAAAATTTTATTAATCTAATCATCTCCTAAGTGTGAATTTTAAGCTTTATTCTAATCGTGAAATCAATGATTTTGCCTTGTATTATGAAAGATTTCCAACTCATAAGAAAATAATTTTGTTCAAAGGTAGTGCTTTTATTGTGATCTAGCTTCTCACACTCAGTCTTTGAGCCAGTCTATTCTAAGGGTTAAACTCTTACCAGAGAGGGAATTTTTTTTTAAGTCAAAATTAAATGAATATAAGGAATAAAGCAGTAAATGAAAAGAAAGGAAAACTTTGGAATACAATTGTGCCTCATTCTATAATAATCCTACACTCAAGGGTTTCCATTTTGTCCCTGAAAAGGGCGAGTTCTCATAGGGAGGAGCTCTTGCCAGTAATAATCCGTATTTAGAAGGTCAAGTGATAACCTGAGACAGTGGACACGTGTGCGGAAGGGCAGGACAGACACAAGTCCAGTCAGAATTCTTCTACTCTAGACCAGTCAAAGAGAGTCAAGAGAGATGTTGGCTAACGTATGGTCCAGAGCTACATAGGTTTCGGGGCCAAAATGTGACTAAGTTTTGGAGTTTATTAGCTTTTATAATTTGCTAGTCATTACTCTCTCTCAGGGCTATATGACAAACTTCACTCTATTTAAATGTCTCTCAACGATTACAGTTTATTCATCAATTATAAGGAAGCAAGCAATAAACATTCTCCGGAATTAGATTCAGCATGCTTGGTTTATAATACACTTACTCATCACTTATCAACATGGTTAGGTTCCAAAGACCAAGCTGTTACATGAAAATTGGAGTTATGCATAATTGGAGGATGACCACATCAGATCATAAAATGGAAGATGACTACATCATTACATAACTGCCAAATTACATCAGGACATAACTACCAAACCTCTGAGAATCATGTCCCAGCCAAGTTGATACATACATAACCTCAATCTTCACAGTCAGCGTTACTCTCGCTTCACACTTTGATGTTCATCAGTGCCAGACGTATGTCGTTAACGTACAAAATAGTTGGACAGAAAAGTTTTTACTATTGTAAATGCAAAATGTCAGATAACACAATACTCAGTAAGTGAGGAGTGGCTGTATACAATATGTAGCAATCACAATGGGAATCTCATTTTCATTAGATCTGGTATATTCCCGTACATGCCTTGATTTGGTTTTGCAAGTAATTTCACCAAGTATCAAATCATCAGGCATCTCTGAAGCTGTGGCAAAAGATTACTGTCCAGAGACAACATTTTTCTTACAATAATACACCTATAAATTGATGTTATTTGTATATCCGGTAAACTACAAATCTGTGGTTTATATCTATAACATAAAATAAACATACAATGTTTCAGAAATTATAACTACCTCATCATATGTACTTGGTTTAATTAAGGATACCCATTGCCCTCCAATTGATTCTGACTCATAGTGACCATATAGGATAGAGTAGAACTGCCCCATAGAGCTTCCTAGATTGTAATCCTTATGGGAGCAGACTGCCACATCTTTCTCCCACAGAGCAGCTCGTGTGTTCTAACCTCCAGCCTTTCAGTGAGGAGGCAAGTGCTTGACTACTGCACCACCAGGGCTCCTTAATTAAGGACCATCTACCTCCAAATTAAAAATGTTGTATGCTTAAAATATAAGTCAAATAACTAAATAGTTCCACAATTTTAAGAAGAACAAAATTACATCTTTTAAACAATTGGACTTTAATTAGAAATTTGTAATAATTAAAAAAAAAAAAGACCTTAAATTAGGTAAGAATTTTAAAACAATGCCCTAATCAGTTCCAATATACACAATAAAAAAAAAAAAAGGATGGAAATTGACTAAATTTACTCTCACAATAAATGATTAACATGACAAAAATTAGCTCTCCCAGACAATGAGGATATTATTTTCTAATTGTCATTTCTCAGAATTAGTAAAGTCAGGTTTTTAGTATATATATAGTTGAGCTTTTGTAAAAACAGAAAAAACATGTTTTTAAAAGGAATAAAACAACTTTTTTGGTAACTGATTTTATCGTCACTTTGGTTTAGACTACTAAAACAGATGTATCCAAGTCATCTTAAAACCAAAAACCCATTGCCATCAAGTTGATCCCAACCCATAGCAACCCTATAAGAGAGAGTAGAACTGTTCTATAGGGTTTCCAAGGAGTGGCTGGTGGATTCAAACTGCCAGCCTTTTGCTTAGCAACTGTAGATCTTAACAACTACAACACCAGGGCTCCTAAGTCTTCTTAGTGCCAGTATATCCTGTATAAAAACTTGCAATTCCATAAATTCAAAGGCAAGATAATAAACAATTGCTTCAATTATTAATTAACCATATTAAAATTTTAGAATATTCTGGGAAGTCTGAGTTGAGGAAGAAACTAAAACCTTTATTCTCCTTTAAACCCATTGAAATTAAATAATTTTAATTATACTGTTAATATATCTTGGGCATTAGTACAAGAGCATATCAGAATTTTCCTTCTTTACCAAACTCTTTCTTAAAATCATACGTATAAATCACATTTTAGGGAGAATATTTAAAATAAATAAATAACTGTATTCAAACACTTGTCAAGCAGGTAACATTGTTATGCTAACTTAGAACATACTTGGACTTCTTTTAAGTCCCTGAGTACCAAGTTATCACAGACTCATAAAAAATAAATAATTTTTTAGGCCTTTACAATGAAGGTGTTGGGCAATGCTGCTAACCTACCTAAAGTTACTGCAGGTGACTAAATATAATACAACCAAATTCCTTTTAGAATCAAGAAGTAATGTAGACTACTTTTATTATTAAGGAGCAATTATTACAAGTCGTGAGATTTACATGTGTTTTCTGATACTATTTTAATTACTTGCATTACCACAACACTCCAGCTGTCTTCATCTGCTAATGTCTTATACATACCAGGAAATTAGATCTTAGGGAACTTAATAACATCTATAAATATAGTTATGATTGGTTTTATAGTCACTACAACTACACCCCTAGATTTCCAATATTGTTTCCATCTGTTAAATGGCAAAGAGTATAGAATGAGCAGCCATGTTTTACGAAGCAAAATCATAATAATTTAAGTGTACTGAATGCTTACACTGGGCCAATCGATTTCTGTGTTAAAAGTTTTGCATGCATTATCTCATTTAATACTAACTATAGCATTATCAGAGCCCTGGTGGTACAGTGGTTAAGAGCTATGTCTACTAACCAAAAGGTCAGCAGTTCGAATCCACCAGATGCTCCTTGGAAACCCTATGGGACGGTTCTACTCTGTCCTATAGGATCCCTATGAGTCAGAATCAACTCACAAGCAATGGGATGGGTTTTATAGCATTATCACCCTATAAAATGAGTTTTATTATACACCTACTTACAGGTAAACATACTGAGGCTTAAAACTTCCAAATTTCCTCAGCTGGTCAGTATTTGCCCAATCAAATACTTGTTAGACCTTTCCCCCTATTTTCCAAATGTGTATCTGTGTATCTTGGTACAATTTCCTTCTCAACAATTAAGATAAACACTCAAGTTGAATCAAAATCAAAATCAAATATAATAAAGCAATATTTTATATATACATACTCCATGTAAACTAGAGAAAAATATTTTGATGTATGTATCATTTTTAATTATACCACAGATGAGGTGATTGTATTTTTTTAAGTAAAGAGATCAACTGAAAGTCATTTTTCTAGTATCTGATTGAGTCTGGTTGTGAATTAGGAATTATTGCTTTTCAGTTTTTCCCCTACAGGGCATCTATCTCCTGAGAACTTGACAGATCAACTCTTAAGTTACAATTATATAAAAGCCAGTTTTACAGCTTTTATCTCCTTAGAAATGAATCTTGCCATTAATGACATTTCTGGGAAAAGATAAAAAAAAGTATTTGCAAAAAAAAAAAATTAAAAAGACATTGGTTTATAAGCTAATGTCATGGACTCCATTGCATTAGATTACTTCCAACAGGGTGTGCATGTGTGTTGCTGGAGATGAAGGCAAACTGTATTATTTTCTGAGAGCTGCTGAAAAAAGTACCACAAAGTACGTGACTTTAAATTATGTCTCACAGTTTGAAGGTTAGTGTTAATCGTTTGAATTCAGCGTGTTGGCGGGGCCAAGTTCTTTCCAAAGGCTCAAAAGGAAGATCTTTATGTGTCTCTCAGCTTCTGGTAGCTCTAAGGATTCCATGGTTTGCAGCATAACTCTGTTATCATAAGACCATCTTCTCTTTGTCTATCTCTCTGTGTCTCCTCTACTCTTTTATAAAGACGCAACTCACATGGGCTTAGGACTCACCCTACTTCAGTGTGACCCCATTTTAACAACTAATAACATCTTTGAAGACCCATTTTCCAAACAAGATCTAGTTCATAGGTGCTAGTGTTTAGTTGTGCTCATGCAGAACCTGTACATAGACCAAGAGGCAATCATTTGAGCATAACAAGGGGATATAGTGTGGTTTAAAATCAGGAAAGGCGTGCATCAGGGTGGTATGCTTTCATCATACTCATTCAATCTGTATGCTGAGCAGATCATCTGAGAAGCCAGATTATATGAAGAACATGGCATCAAGATCGAAGGAAGACTCATTAACAACCTGCAATACGTAGACAACACACTCTTACTTGCTGAAAACAAAGAGACTTGAAACACTTACTGATGAACATCAAAGACCAAAACCCTTAGTACAGATTACACTTCAACATCAAGAAAACACAAATCTTCACTTCTGGACCAATAAGCAACATCATGATAAGTGGAGAAAAAATTGAAGTTGTCAAGAATTTATTTTACTTGGATCCACAATCAATGCCCATGGAAGCAGCAGTTAAGATATCAAAAGACGTGTTGTATTGGGAAATCTGCTGCAAAAGACCCTTTAAAGTGTTAAATAGCAAAGATGTCACTTTGAGGACTAAGATGCACCTGACCCAAGCCATGGTATTTGCATGGTCTCATATGCACGTGAAAGCTGGACAGTGAATAAGAAAGACTGAAGAAGAGCTGATGCCTTTGAATTTTGGTGCTAGTGAGGAATATTGAATATACCATGGACTGCCAGAAAAATGAACACATCTGTCTTGGAGAGAAGTACAGCCAGAATGCTCCGTAGAAGAGAGGATGGCAATTCTTCATCTCCCATACTCTGGACGTGTTATCTGGAGTGACCAATTCCTAGAGAAGGACATCATGCTTGGTAAAGTAGAAGGTCAGCAAAAAAAGGAAAGTCCCTCAGTGAGATGGATTGACACAGTGGCTTCAACAATGGGGCTCAAACACAGCAATGACTATGAGGATGGTGCAGGACCAGGTGATGTTTCATTCCGTTACACACTATTAGTTGGAACCGAGTGGAGAGCACCTAACAACAACAACAGTGGTTAGGGGAACACAATTCAGTTCACAACACAAACCAAATCATAAAAGAGGTACATTTTTCCATAATATTCAATATTTCCCAACTTTTCATTAAAATATTGTGTTTCATATATAAAATTGAAAAAGAATGCCACCAAAATTTGGAGTTCTAAAAAGAAAAAAAAAGCCTTCATCCACATACCCTGAGAAAAGACTAAAGGAGATATTTGTACTCCTCTCACTCCTCGCCAATTTTAAAGAATGAAAGGCTTACCACTTGGTATTCTAACTTCTAGAACTCAGTGTCAAATAATAAGAATCAGCACAATAAGATTTTCAAGCCCGTTAAGTACTGCAATAGCTAATTTGTTGTGATGACAGAAAGAAACATACTCTAAGAGTACTCTTAAAAAAAGCATACAGTTTCCTGTCCTCTCTTTTTTCTACTTACACAAAGTTGCTTAATGGTGGTATACAGTTGATTAAATGCAGCAGAAGAGAGGAAAAGCTGCTGGGAAAAATAACTGAGGTGCATCAGAGAGGAGGGGCTCAGCTAAGAAGAGTAGTAAGCGGAGTTTTTGAAAAGGAAAAGGAAAGACGTGGATTATGGTGGATCATGTGAGTGATGGGGAGGTAGTTTCCACAAAGTACATCTATAATTACTGACCTAAGCGTTCACGCACGCACACACACACACACACACACACACACACATACTTACACCCACTGACACACACATATACAGGTTTCCTCAGAGAAGTTACAGTATTGCCTTTGGTTTAAAATTGGTTGAAGCAATTCACATAATATGAGAGGAGAAAATCCAGCTGAATGTCATTCAGCCTGCTGTTTTAAAGCATTCCCTGTCTATATGTTTGGTGAAGAGTGTTCTCTAGGCTTCTGGAAAGACAAGGCCATATAGGAAACATGATTGCAAGCCATTGTAAATATTCTTCATATAGGAGATGTGATTGCAAATCATAGCACATATTCTTCATATAAATATAAACATTATGTGTGTGTGTATGTGTGTCTACGTATCTAGATCTATCTTATGTAATACTTTTGGAAATCCTGGTGGTGCAGTGGTTAAGAGCTACAGCTGCTAACCAAAAGGTCTGCAGTTTGAATCCAACAGGCACTCCTTGGAAGCCCTATGGGACAGTTCTACTCTGTCCTTTAGGGTGTCTATGAGTTGGAATCGACTCAACAGCAGTGGATTTAATACTTTTATGTACTACAAATAAACAGTTTGCATTTTGAAGATACATGGGCGTATACAAATTTGTTTGGTCAGCTGAGCTAAGTCTGGGAACAGAGAATAGCACCACTATTAGACTGAGCAATAATATTGCTGGCCAGAGAACTGGGGTCTAATAAGTCAGCTAACATATGCACATGGAATATGCATTTACTTTCCCCAAAGTAACTATATGAAGAGGGTCCGCATAGTATAAATTAAATATATGTGATATATTCACTGAGTTTTTGAATAATACACTGATGAAGTAAATTTTAGTGAAGAAGAAATGTACAGACAGCTATGGCTACCTTTTTTTTTTTTTTAACCCATTAAGGTAATGTTTCTGTCTGATTAAGAGTCGATTATGTAAAAACAAAGCTTCCAGAGGCTAGCAATTGTCAGCCTATTCTTCATTAAACTGCATTTGGCAGGGCGAAGAGGAAGTTAAGAGTTCTCAGAGCAGAAGAAATGGTTCTATCAAAGGATGCATTTGAATTGAATCCAGTCTACGTTAAATCTATTTCAGTGTGTCTCAAGGAGTTGCAATAAATCCAAACAAAATTCAAACCAATACCCAATTTCAGCAGTCAAGAATTAGAAAACCTTGGTAGGGTTCAGCCAATTTAAAGAGCACATTCGTTACGTGTTAAGATGTTTTATGATACTAATTGCAGAGGCTATCATGTACTAAAGTGTAGGAAACAATTTTTGATCAGAATGTAATGAGAAGATGTGAATTGGGGATGAACAATGAATAAGAACATTAACTCATTAAAGTTTTCCCTGAGAAACAGGTTGCCCATAACAACTGCTTATTTCAATTTTACAGTGATAAGAAAGGCACTTGAAGCTCTCCAGATGAGCTTTATAAGAATCAAATCAATTATATCATATCATAGAGAAGATGGAACTGAACAACTTCAATTGCAAAGCCCCAGCTGGTAATATCAACTCAAATTACCACCTACTGCGTTCACAGCTTAGGCTTTAACTCAGTCATCAAATAGTCAACCAAGGAGTTGTCTGATGATCATCCGAGAGACTTAGAAAGTGGCTTTGTCAAAAATTTTAAGATAAGCAGTTGTATAATGTGCATTCTAAGCTAATTAAATATTACACAGGGTAAAACCTATACGTATATAAATGGAGTCCCTGAGTGGTGCGCAGTTAAGGCACTCAGAGGGTAACCAAAAGGTTGGATGTTTGTGTTCACCCAGAGGCTCCTTGGAAGAAAGGCCTGGCAATCTACTTCTGAAAAAAGTTAGCCATTTAAAATCCTATGGAGCACAACTGTACTCTGACACACGTGAGGTCACTAAGTCAGAATAGACTTTACAGCCAACTGGTAGTGGCTTATTTATATAAAGTACACAAATACGTGTGTATTTCCGTGGTGCACTTCAAGTACTTGATCATTTTTCACACAGTCCCACCTCAATATCAGAAAATCATTTGCAGTAATAATCCTGAAATGAATGAATTATAATAATGACCAGAAAAGAAATGCAGCTGCAAAGACCTCATGAATGAACCCGAAGTATGAGACCCTCCAGTTTCCTCCTATAGGACTGAGTACGTTCAACGCGACTTTGGGGAGTCATTTTGTCGCAGCCTTCCTAGGCCTGACACTAACAAATCAAGGCTAGGGCACCTCTAACCTACAAGAAACATAACTTAGTCATTTCGAAGAGTTGGCTGGAAAACATAGTTTTTAAAAATGCCACTAAAATTTTGCCTTTCTTTTTTTTTTTAAGTGATACTTCAGTTGAACAAGAAACCTTTCTTATAGTATACCTGTAGTATCCTGCGCCATTTGCAATACCAGGTTAAGCTGTGCTTCTGTTGTTGCACATAAACCGCACCAGCCCACTCACTAAGGCATCGAGCCCTGTGTCTTCTTGCTAATCCCTCAACTGACGTAACTGCATTTACTAAGACTCAGCTGTTAGAAATAGCACGTCTTTATCAAAAGAGCGATTCATCTATGGAAAAGACACACTGAACTTCAATTACTTGTCAAAGTCAAATCTCAAATGGCTCATTTTGCTCAAGGCTAAAGTCACTTGATCGAGTCCCCACAAGGGCTTTATTCTCCAAGTGTTGTTTTGAGCATTCTATTTCACTTCTCTCCTGTTTCTCAGTGTACCTGGTCAATGTATCAGATGCTAAGATTTAAGTACCTAGTGCATAGTCCAAGATTCCCTGACAGATTTGAAAATAAATGAGTAAAAGAATTAGGAATCAGGCAAGTGAAGAGCAAAATATCACTTTAATACTAATTTTGTCATGAAATATCTGCCAATCAAGAGCCTTGTTAATACTTTACTGGATTACATAAATTTACCTAGACACACTTATAGGCAGTGTAGAATAACTACAAACTTTCCCTAATAGTAAAAAAGTTGAAAATATCTTAAATACACCTAAAAATTTTTTTTGTTATGTAAATCATGGACATGCTTTTCAGCCATTGAAAGGAATAAGGCATTTATCTTTTGTATGGGGATATAGACATAGATGGTATGGATACAGAAAAAGACAAATACGGATATAGATATATAGATAGAGATAGAACATTTTTCTTGCCTTTTTTAGCTTCTATAGGCTCCCCATATCCCTCGTGGCTTGTGGCCCCCTTCCTCCAGTTTCAAAGCCAGCACCATTGCATTTCCTTGACCATTCTCCTTGACCATCTCCTTCTAACTACAGTTGAGAAAGGTTATCCACTTTTTAGGGCCCATGTGATGAGATTGGGCCAGTCCACAAAATCCAGAATAATCTCCCCATTTTATGGTGCTTAATTTTATCACAGCTACCAAGTCCCTTTCGCAACGTAAGGTAACACATCTACAGGTTCCAGGGTGAAGGACATGGACATCTTTAGGGACCATTACTCTTCCCGACACAAAAAGTGAATGTTCCATTTCAACCACAAGTGGATTTCTGTTACCAGTGCAATTAAACTAAAAGATATCAAGGAGGCTGTACCGTATTTTTTAATTTATTGCCCCATGCAGACACAGGTCTCCTCCTTCTGTCACTTTGCTGTGGCCATTTTCAAATCATCTAGTCATATGCAATTTCACTTCCGGCGTTCTAACATTTCAGTTCTTTGTTCTGCTTTCATCTTTGTTGGACTATTTCATCTTTTGATTACACTTTTTTGCAAAATGTCAATTATAGGTGGAAGCCAAAGAGGCAACACAAACATGTACTTTGCTCTCAGTGCATGAACAGAAAGCACAGTGACCTGTCACTGGCAGGCTTTGAAAAAGTGACATGATTGGTCCTTGATCATGATATACACATTTGCTACTTATGGAATGATTTGTGGAATGAAGAGCTTGCAGTGAAGTTTGCACTTTATACAAACACTAATAGTTAATATGCCATGAAAACTGAAATTTAAACCATGTTGTTCGGGGATTGCTGTTATTTAACTAAATCATGGTACTGAAATCCATGCATATGAGAGCCGTGCAAAGAGAGAACTGGTGAAGTAAACAGCAATGAGAATAAACAAGTGTTATATGCAAAAGCATGGAAGAATCTCACAACTTAGCACTGAGTGAAAGAAGCCGGACACACACACAAAAAAAAACCCATCCTCTGTGATTCCATTTGTATAAACTGTTGGGAGGAATCTTTCTCCTTTTGGGTTGTAGAGTGGTAGGTGCATGCAGAGAGTGAATCCACATTTCTTAGGGCTTCGTAACAAACTACCACAAACTGAGTGGCTTAAAACAACAGAAGTTCAATCTCTCACAGTTACGTAGTCTAAAAGTCTGAAATCAAGGCATCAGCAGGGCCGTGCTTCTTTTAAATGTTCTAAAACCCAGTGCCGTTGAGTCGATTCCGACTCATAGCGAGGGAAGAACAATTCCTTGACTCTTCCTAGCTTCTGGTGGTTGCCAGCAATCCTTGGCATTCCTTGGTTTACAGCTGCCTCACTCCCATCTCTGCCTCCACAGCCTTCTTTCTTTCCTGTGTGTTTCCTCTGTGTCTCTGTGTCCAAATCTCCCCCTCATTATAATGACAATGGTCATTGATTTAGGGCCCACCCTAATCCAATCTGACTTTGCAAAAACCCTATTTCCAAATAAGGTCATATTCTCAGGCTCTGTATTGAGATGGATTGGGGAGGGCACTATTCAATCCAGTAAAAGGTATCTTAGAGAAGCAAAACCAGTAAAATGTATAAATATATAGAGAGGGGGATTTATATCAAGGAAATGGCCCACACAGTTGTAGAGGTCTGAATGTCCGAAGTCTGTGAGTCAGGATAGAGGCCTCTCCTGATTCACGTAGCCACAGAGGCTGGCAAGCCCAAGATTGGCAAGTCAGAGAGCAGGGCTCTTGCTCACAGGCTGCAAAGATCTATGAATCCCAAGACTGACAGGCAAGACCATAGGTAAACTGTTAGTTCAAGTCCCAAGAACTGGAGGTCAGATGAACAGGAGCCAGCTGCAGGATTCAGGGTAAGCAAAAAGTTACTGAGCCCTGCCAGAACGTCCACTTATATTTGATGCAGTCTACACGCCTAAGGAAACTCCCTTTGAACTGATTGACTACTCACAGCAGATCCCATCATGGAGGTGATCACATTATACCAAATCTCATCTGGAAGGGATCACAACACCATACAACTGCCAAACCACATCATAACTCCCAAACCACTGAGAATCATAGCCCAGCCAAGTTGACACATGACCTTAACCATCACAAGGGGTTTAATGATTTTGGCGATCTGGGTGGAGATCACATTCTCACTGTGTACTGTGTATGCTTTTCTGGATATTTTATGTACTTTTTTTAAAATTTCAGTATAAATATATTTCAATGAAGTAGTTCATTTAAAAATATACAATGTCATAGTAAATTGGAGAGACCACAGGACCTGGAGGCAGGAAACTGAAGTTCTAGTCCTGATCTATCATGAACTTATGCCTAGTCTTGTAAAAATCAACTCATTTGTCTGAGTCTCTGTATCTCATTTGGAAAATAAAATATTTGGACATGTGATCTGTAATTCTTCAAAATCTAAGTTTCTGTAATTCTTTGACTAAAGTAAGATGCCTTCTGCAGTTTAAGATCTAATAATAGACTCTATTCAGAGAGGAAGATGGTTTATAGAATGTAGTGACAAGAAAATTTGTTGTACCTTAGGCAAAAGGAGCAATTATCAGGAATATTTATTTAAAAATAGTTAAATGTCATGCTTAGATGCACTTTAATATCAACTGTAGCTGTCACACAAGAAATGACAGCATGAAGGCTCGCTCAAATATTAACAGTAATATAATATCCAAACTTGGCATAAAAGCTTTCTGTCCCACATATGATACAAACCACCATTTACAAAATGCCCCACTTTGCATCCACTTTGATCTGGGCAAAAGTTCACATGTTTTCTAATAACTAAGTATAAAATAATGTTTTTTTAATGCATGGAGAAAATAGCAGTTGTGTCAGCATAAGAGCAACCAGTGAAGAGGAAAGGATGAAACATTTTAATAGTATCCTAATGTGCTGAGACAGAAATTGCTAGGTGTGATGAGTCTTACCCTTGGCTCTTACTGTTTCCACATAAGAGAGGAAATATCTTGTTTTCTTGTTTTTACTTTCAGAGGAGAATAACATGTGAGAAATATTCTAGCTTCTCTGCTATGTCATTTTTTCTCTATATTCCCGGAGAGGGATCACTTATCTGACTGCTGAGTCTGGGATAAGAAATTTAGTGTCACATTTGGCCCTTTCAGTGTTTATTTTAGGAGCAGTCTGCTAACTTTTCTCTGATTTTCCACGCCATAACATAGCAAGGTGGTATACACCTCACGGGCAAGGCCTATAGAATTAGAGGGCTACGAGCAAGACCTTCTGCTCCTAGACGAAAAGCCATATTCTCAACCTGCTTTATTACTTGTAAGTTGGAATTTGGACCTCCACCTTTTCTTGGGTTATACTTCTTAATTGGGTCTGGATTAAGGATGAGAAAAAAACAGGTTATTTATTTGCCGCATAGACTCTCAACGTTATTGGACCTCTAAAAGTATAAAAAGAAGAGTGATGAACTAATGTAAGAATAAAAAAAAAAAAAAAATTGCTGTGAAGTTGATTCCAACTAATAGCGGCCCTACAGGACAGAGTAGAACTGCCCCATAGAGTTTCCAAGGAGTGCCTGGTGGATTCTAACTGCCGACCATTTGGTTAGCAGCCTTTGGTTAGCAGCTGTAGCCCTTAAACACTACGCCAAAAGGGTTTACCAATGTAGGATTAAAGGACACTTTAACTGGCAGGCTGAAAAAACAAATAAAAAAAAAATGAATCAGGAAGCAATGCTTCAAATATACGTGAGATAGCTTTGAGGAAGAAACATATCCGCTTTTGTTGGTCCCCGAATTCCCTCTTTAGAGGTTACACTCCTTGAGCACAGGTTCAGTATCTTATTTATATTTATTTCAAACACAGTATTGATAAGAGTGCTTGTCTATGATAAATGTTCATATAATATTGTTAAATTAAATTGGATCATCTCCTTACCTTGGCCTTTCACTTTTTAAAATCAATGAAATCATATTTGAATATGGATATATGTTTTCAATGCTTTAATCATAAAATTTCACAATCAACAATAATAAAAGAGGGCTAGTTCAAGACTTTTAAATATTCAAGAATAGATTATTGGTCTATGTAGTTCATGTTTTTAATAAATCAATTTAAATATTAAAAATAAATAAAAATGATTAAAAAAGAACAGCATTAGGATGTCAAATAAAAAAATTGGCCTCCATTTTAAAAAATCTTAATATATATGTTTGCATTTATTCAAGATGGCCAAAATTATTTTCCCTCAATATAGCCTTATTAAAAAATAAAATTTAATGGAGTTCGTCACTAATGTAAAATTGTGAAAGCAGATAGGAATTTTAGAGTATAAGGCAAAAAGTTACTTAAGAAATATGATGTCAGGGATAAGAGCAATAGTGTGTACATACATGCTGTTAATAAATTCAGATGTTCCCATCCCTTAATGAACTCATTTGATTGCTTTCTCCACATGCTTCTATAAGTCGAAGGTAGGATTCCACATTTTCAAACCAAAGGGAAGCATGTTCACTCTTGGGAGAACGCCATTTCACATTTTCAGGGCTAACCCTCTGGCATAATTACTAAAATTAGATAACAACAATATGTCATGGAGCAAGTTTTAAAACTAGAAACTGAATACTCTGTAACCTTGCTTATGGATTACAAAATACTTGTACCTGCTTTTAAATGACTGAGATGATGTAAGTAGTATATCACAGTCCAACCCAAAGCAAACCAAACCCACTGCCGTCGAGTCGATTCCGACTCATAGCGACCCTATAGGACAGGGTAGAACTGCTCCATAGAGTTTCCAAGGAGTGCCTGGTGGATTTGAACTGTCGACGCTTTGGTTAGCAGCCATAGCACTTAACCACTAGGCCACCAAGGGTTTCCATATCACGGTCACAGAGAACAAAACAGATGATTGCTTAAAATATTGGTTTAAAAAAATTTAATTTCAGTCTCTCTTCTTTTTATTTTATTTTTTGTGGTCAGGGAGTAGTTTTACTTCTCTCTGCAAATAACCCAGCACCTGGAAAGAGGTTTGGGGGCTATGTGGTGTATTGGTCATCCCTAACCTGGCAGCTCATGACCGTAGAACAGCAGCATGACTTCTGATTGTCGATGGAAAAACATACTTAGAAGCAGAGCTTGTTTCATTTGACTTTCAAAAATTCTCCTCCGTAATGATATATATATACTTTTTTTTGGTTAATGATATTTCACAGTATATGGAAAAGACAGCATTCAGTTGTTCATTTTAACATAACTCTTTTCTCCCACTACCTTACATACAAGTATTTGTTGAGTACAAGTAATTAGCTAATTTTTTTTTAAGAATACATCTTTAGGAAAATACAAAACTTACATATTGTAAAATTGTAGAAAGTAATAAATTCCCATTAAATGTTCTATACTTCAGTTCTATTCCCACTGGGAGCTTAATAGTGTCTTCTTGGTGTGTGTGTACGTGTCTGCATTTCGTATATTATTCCGGTAGCATAGATAATTTTATAATCCCTTTATTTTCTGACACATGGTGATTGATATAGATAATTTATGGGTTTTGTGTTAATCATGTAGGTAATGTTTGATCATTTAATCATCTCACAGCAAGTCTGAACAGAATAGCAAACTCACACTGACGTGCTGACTGTTTTTTCAAACAAGGAAACAGTGACTACGAAAATATATAATCTGAATCATTCTTCTTATGATATAAAGATGCACACTGCTTGAGGTGACATAATTAAATTGCCTATGCATCTAGATGATGTTTTAATATTAAAAAAGAAAGCCTGTGAGCATTTAAATTATTTGCTACGTTCATTTAAACAGGGTATTCAGTAGTACCTACTCAAGCTTATTCATTCTTTCTCTTCCTGACAGCAGGAATGAAGGCATTCGATTTTTAGAGTGATTTTTAACGCAATGGATTCGTTATCTTTGCTGTTTAAAATACTGCCGACTGGCTCCTTTGCAAATATCCTAATTCCATGGAGTCAGGTCTTTATTAGAAGAACACTCCTGCCTTCTCCTCACGCCGTGTTTACACCACCCTCCCTTGCAAATTGTGTTTTTGTTCATTTTGGTATCAAACTGGAAATCCTTCTTACTTAAATCTCTGCCAGCTAAAGGTCTCTCTCTCTGTGAAACCAGTAATTTCAGCATATGATAAGCCTATTACTTCTCATTCTTCATTCCTGGTTCCTGCTTTTTTCCCTTCATTTATTCCTGCCCACTGAGTGACTACTATATGTCAGCATTACACTTCGGATGTGGTAGCATAGTATGGGTCTTCCTGTTCAATAGCCATTTTTTTAATACACTGACAGGAGAAGAACTACATGGTTCCAGCAGAACTGAGAGCCTACCTAATGCTAGAAATGATGAATTTAAAGTGAGACCGATAAGCACAGCTATATCTTCTTCTCTGGCTACATAAACACCAGAGGTCTAGAACTTCAGTTTTAACAGTAGGGTATGTATTTCTGTAGATATTAGAATCAGATACATTTAATTTGGAAGAAATGAGGGAATATTAACAAGTTGAAACATGTTACAACCTTTTCTACAAAATATGAGTCCAGGTTTTTTCAGGGGAACTTGACTTTCAAAATGATTGGTAGAAAGATAGGTTGCTAAAAATGAAGTGCCAAAAAAGTGAAGACTATGTGAGAAAGAAGCCAAGGAAAAAGAAATACAACAGGTAATTCTTTAAGAGAAATATATGTCAAAAAATACATAATCAAAATAAATAAAATATGTGATGAATAACGAAGAAAAAGCACCAAATGTTAAAGCCAGACAAAGAATATTTGACATACAGATAACACAAACACCAGAGAATGAAAAAAAAAAAAAAAAAAACAGGGGAATAGAACTAAATATTAAATACTATAATGGAAAACAGCTTTCCTAACTAAATTTTAAATATTAATATGAAACTATCTATGGAAAAAGCATGTCACATACCTGAGAATATTGGTATGGAATGACCAACACTAAAACATATTCAATCAATATTGTTGTGCTAGGTGCCATTGAGTTGCTTCCAACTCATAGTAAACCAATGTACAACAGAATGAAACGCTCCCCAGTCCTGCACCATCCTTACAATTGTTATTATGTTTGAGCCCATTGTTACAACACTGTGATGATCCACCTCGCTGAGGGTCTTCCTCTTTCACTAACCCTCTACTTTGCCAAGCACAATGTTCTCCTTTAGGGACTAATCCCTCTTGATAACATGTCCAAAGTACATGAGACAAAGTCTCACAGTCTTTGCTTCTAAGAAGCATTCTGGCTGTACTTCGTCCAAGACAAATCTGTTCTTTCTTCTGGCAGTCCACGGGATAGTCAATATTCTCCAACATCATAATTCAAAGGCATCAACATTTCTTTGGTCTTCCTTATTCATTGTCCAGCTTTCACATGAATCTGAGACTATTGACAATACCGTGGCTTGAGTCAGCAGCACCTTAGTCCTCAAAGTGACATTTTTGCTTTTCAACACTTTAAAGAGGACTTCTGCAGCAGATTTGCCCAGTGCAATTTGTCATTTGACTTCTTGACCGCTGCTTCCATGGACATTGATTGTGGGTCCAAGAAAAATGAAATCCTTTACAATGTCAGTCTTTTCTCCATTTATCACAATGTTGCTTATTGGTCCAGTTTTGAGGATTATTGCTTTCTTTATGTTGAGGTGTAATCCATACTGAAGACTGTAGTCTTTGACCTTCATCAGTGATGACTTAAGTCCTCTTTGGTTCAACAAGAAAGGTTCTGTCATCTGTACATCACAGGTTTTTAATGAGTCTCCCACCAATCCTGACCCCACATTCTTCTTCATAAAGTCCAGCTTCTCAGATCATTTGCTCAGCATACAGATTGAACAGGTATGAAAGGATACAACCCTGACACACGCTTTCCCTGACTTTAAACCATGAAGTATCCCCCTGTTCTGTTCAAACAACCACTTCTTGATCTATATATAGGTTCCTCGTAGCACAATTAAGTGTTCTGGAATTCCCATTCTTCAAATTTTATCCATAATTTGTTATGATCCACAGAGTTGAATGCCTTTGAATAGTCAATAAAACACAGGTAAACATCCTTCTAGTATTCTCTTCTTTCAGCCAAGATCCATCTAACAGCAGCAAAGATATCCCTCCTTCCATGCCCTCTTCTGAATTTGGCTTGAACCTTTGGCAGATCCTTATCAAGGTACTGTTGTAATCATTTTTGAATGACCTTCAGAAAAATTTTACTTGCATATTACATTAATGATATTGTTTAAAAGCTGCCATGTTCTGTTGGATCATTTTTCTTTGGGTGGGTACAGGTATGGATCTCTTCCAGGCTGTTGGCCAGGAACAGTCACATAGATGAGTAAGCACCTTCAGTGCTACCTAAATCTGTTTATTGAAACATCTCAGTTGGTATTCTGTCAATTCCTGGAGCCTTGTTCTTCATCATTCCTTTCAATTCAGCCTGGACTTCTCCTTTCGATACCATCAGTTCTTGATCATATGGTACCTCTTGAAATAGCTGAACATTGACCAATTCTTTTAGGTAGAGTGACCCTGTGTATTCTTTCCATCTTCTTTTGATGCTTCCTGCTTCATTCAATATTTTCCCCGTAGAATCTTTTAATACTGCAACTCGAGGTTTCAATTTTTTCTTCAGTTCTTTCAGCTTTAGAAATGCCCAGTGTGTTCTTCTGTTTACGTTTCCTAACTCCAGGTCTTTGCACATTTCATTATAATACTTTCCTTCGTCCTCTTGATCATCCCTTTGAAATCTTTTGTTCAGCTATTTTCCTTCATCATTTCTTCCACTCGCTTTAGCTACTCTAGTTCCAAAAGCAAGTTTCAGAATCTCTTCTGATATCCAATTTGGCCTTTCTCCTTCCTGTCTTTTCAATGACCTTTTACTTTCTTCATGTATGATGTCCTTCCACAACTCATCTGGTCTTCAGTCATTAGTGTTTAATGTGTCAGATCTGCTCTTGAAAAAAAAAAATTTTTCTTGAGGTGGTCTCTAAATTCAGGTGCAATATACTCAAGGTCATACTTTGGCTCTTGTGGACTTGCTCCGAACAATATTACTGAACTTTAAAGGAAAGAAAATAATCCTCTGGGCATCAAGGCAAAAAGATATGGAGCCTTTTAAAGAAAATTAAAATTAGATTATCATAAACTTTTCCACAGAAATGCTTGTCTACAGAAAAAAAAAGAAAAAGCAGGAAGAAAATAGCATTTAAGATACTCAGTGAAAGAAAGTGTGAGCTAAGGAATCCAGGAAAAGATGACTTTCAAGTACAAAGGTCACAGGCGGAATGTTATGAACATGAAATACTCAGGGACTTATGTTCCTACAGTCTTTCCCTGAGGGATACACCAGAGAGATAATGATATAAGGATTGGTGACGAGCATTAAAGTCACACTTACTTGAAGAACTAAAATGAAGTGATGGATAAAAGTGAGAGCACACAGTATGCATTGGCTATATACTTCAGCAATCCAGGTACAGTTCATTTATTTCAAAAAAGAAAGAGAAAAGGGAAAGAAAAATATCAAAAAACAAGATAAAATTGCCTGAAGCCCTGGGAAGACCTCCTCCACCCCTTAACGAATACCCTAAATACTGGTTATACTGTGAGGGTTATTGACTGGATTAACATAAGAGGTGATATTTTAAGATGATGGCAATTCATTTGTTCACGGAATGAATATATATTCATACAGCGTATATTTTAAAAATAGATTTATTGAGCACCAATTGTGTGAATAGCACAGTGCTAGCTGCTGGATATTTCGTGATAAATATAATATTACAATAGAGAAAATATAAATTCTAATAAAATAGTTTTAAACCTTTGAGTTGGACTTGAAACATTACATTGCCTGCACTGAAAATGCCAGTGAGCATCATGGTATTAATATGGTTGCCTTTGACTTTGTCAGGTAGACTGTTATGTTTCTGGTACGTTACCAGTCATAGGCTGACTATCCCAGAAGGCAGGCTTCCATTAGAGACAACATTATTAATAAGCATTCATCTGTCCCAAAATTAAAATATTCTGGATGAAACATTTCTAGATATTCAAATGACTTAAGTTAATGCATAATGCTTACCCCTAAGAAACACACTTTCTTGTCCTAGGGAGAATTCTATTATTAACATCTCAATTTTTTTTTTAAGTAGATAATAGAGACAGAGTGGTGTTTGAACACCATTGAAAAACATTTAATAGCTAAAGTCAACATTTAAAATTTCCAGAGGAAAAAAAAACTCTACAACTTATACTAGGTTTATTTACAAATCTCCTAGAACTATACTAATGAGTTTTTTTCAAATATAAATTATAAATTTATAAAGAAATTGAAAGAGACCTAGAATTTAATGTTATGCTAATCCCTTATTATACATGACAGGTTTTAAAAAAAAAAAGGTATAAATAATACTGAATTTGTGCTCACAAAATTAATTCTTTAATTAGTATGTTTCAGACTTTTTGAGATCCTTGCTCAGCTCACCCCCCATCATTTTTTTAACTTGAGTTAATTCAAGTTCTTTCATGCATTTAGCAAGTATATATTGAGTGCTTTGAACAAATATGTATTGAAAGCAGTATGCTAGTGTGCTAGGCACTGGGATATAGCAATGAGCAAAGTAAAAACAAAAAATCACTACTTTCATGGAGCTTAAATTCTGGCAAAAAATGGAAAGTCGGCGGGCCCAAGATGGTGGACTAGGTAGACGCTACCCCGGATCCCTCTTGCAACAAAGACTCGAAAAACAAGCGAAACGATCACATACATAACAATCTAGAACCCTGAACAACAAACACAGATTTAGAGATGGAAAACGAACAAATACGGGGAAGCAGCGACTGTTTTCGGAGCCTGGAGCCAGTGTCGCAGTCAGCGGAATTTCTGGAAAAACAAGTTTCCCAGTGATGGCTCGGAGACAGCAGTCCATATCAAACCACATAAAGAAGCAGACCATGACAGCGTTGACAACCCCCAAACAAAAGAATCAAAATCTTTCCCAAATGAAGATACAATCCTGGAATTATCAGATACAGAATATAAAAAACTAATTTACAGAATGCTTCTAGACATCACAAACGAAATAAGGCAAACTGCAAAAAAAGCCAAGGAACACACTGATAAAACAGTTGAAGAACTCAAAAAGATTATTCAAGAACATAGTGGAAAAATTAGTAAGTTGCAAGAATCCATAGAGAGACAGCATGTAGAAATCCAAAAGATTAACAATAAAATTACAGAATTAGACAACGCAATAGGAAGTCAGAGGAGCAGATTCGAGCAATTAGAATGCAGACTGCGAAATCTGGAGGACCAGGGAATTAACACCAACATAGCTAAAAAAAAAAAAAAACAGATAAAAGAAATTAAAAAATTGAAGAAATGCTAAGAATCATATGGGACTCTATCAAGAAGGATAACTTGCGTGTGATTGGAGTCCCAGAACAGGGAGGGAGGGACAGAAAACACAGAAAAAATAGTTGAAGATCTCCTGACAGAAAACTTCCCTGACATCATGAAAGACGAAAGGATATCTATCCAAGATGCTCATCGAACCCCATTAAAGACTGATCCAAAAAGAAAAACGCCAAGACATATTATCATCAAACTTGCCAAAACCAAAGATAAAGAGCAAATTTTAAAAGCAGCCAAGGAGAAAAGAAAGATCACCTTCAAGGGAAAATCAATAAGAATAAGTTCAGACTACTCAGCAGAAACCATGCAGCCAAGAAGAGAATGGGACAACATATACAGAGCACTGAAGGAGAAAAACTGCCAGCCAAGGATCATATATCCAGCAAAACTCTCTCTGAAATATGAAGGCGAAATTAAGATATTTGCAGATAAACACAAGTTTAGAGAATTTGCAAAAACCAAATCAAAGCTACAAGAGATACTAAAGGAAATTGTTTGGTCAGAAAACCAATAATATCAGATATCAGCACAACACAAGGTCACAAAACAGAACATCCTGATATCAACTCAAATAGGGAAATCACAAAAACAGATTAAGATTAATTAAAAAAAAAATGCTCATAACATTTAATCACTGAAGTCAAAATGTAAAAGATCACAATAATCAAAAAGAAGGACTAAATACAGGTGGCATAGAACTGCCATATGGAGAGGGATACAAGGCGATATAGAACATTACAAGTTAGGTTTTTACTTAGAAAAATAGGGGTAAATAATAAGGTAACCACAAAGAGGTATAACAACTCCATAACTCAAGATAAAAGCCAAGAAAAACATAACAACTCAACAAACATAAAGTCAAACACTATGAAAATGAGGATCTCACGATTTACTAAGAAAAACGTCTCAGCACAAAAAAGTATGTGGAAAAATGAAATTGTCAACAACACACATAAAAAGGCATCAAAATGACAACACTAAACAACAAAAAAAACACATACTTATCTATAATTACGCTGAATGTAAATGGACTAAATGCACCAATAAAGAGACAGAGAGTCTCGGACTGGATAAAGAAACACGATCCGTCTATATGCTGCCTACAAGAGACACACCTTAGACTTAGAGACACAAACAAACTAAAACTCAAAGGATGGAAAAAAATATATCAAGCAAACAATAAGCAAAAAAGAAGAGGAGTAGCAATATTAATTTCTGACAAAATAGACTTTAGACTTAAATCCACCACAAAGGATAAAGAAGGACACTACATAATGATAAAAGGGACAATTGATCAGGAAGACATAACCATATTAAATATTTATGCACCCAATGATAGGGCTGCAAGATACATAAATCAAATTTTAACAGAACTGAAAAGTGAGATAGACACCTCCACAATTATAGTACGAGACTTCAACACACCACTTTCGGAGAAGGACAGGACATCCAGTAAGAAGCTCAATAGAGACACGGAAGACCTAATTACAACAATCAACCAACTTGACCTCATGGACTTATACAGAACTCTCCACCCAACTGCTGCAAAGTATATTTTTTTTTCTAGCACACATGGAACATTCTCTAGAATAGACCACATATTAGGTCATAAAACAAATCTTTGCAGAGTCCAAAACATCAAAATATTACAAAGCATCTTCTCAGACCACAAGGCAATAAAACTAGAAATCAATAACAGAAAAACTAGGGAAAAGAAATCGAATACTTGGAAACTAAACAATACCCTCCTGAAAAAAGACTGGGTTATAGAAGACATCAAGGAGGGAAGAAGGAAATTCATAGAATGCAACGAGAATGAAAATACTTCCTATCAAAACCTCTGGGACACAGCAAAAGCAGTGCTCAGAGGCCAAATTATATCGATAAATGCACACATACATAAAGAAGAAAGAGACAAAATCAGAGAACTGTCCCTACAACTTGAACAAATAGAAACTGAGCAACAAAAGAATCCATCAGGCACCCGAAGAAAATAAACAATAAAAATTAGAGCTGAACTAAATGAATTAGAGAACAGAAAAACAATTGAAAGAATTAACAAAGCCAAAAGCTGGTTCTTGGAAAAAATTAACAAAATTGATAAACCATGGGCTAGACTGACTAAAGAAATACAGGAAAGGAAACAAATAACCCGAATAAGAAACGAGAAGGGCCACATCACAACAGACCCAACTGAAATTAAAAGAATCATATCAGATTATTATGAAAAATTGTACTCTAACAAACTTGCAAACCTAGGAGAAATGGATGAATTCCTGGAAAAACACTGCCTACCTAAACTAACACATTCAGAAGTAGAACAACTAAATAGACCCATAACAAAAAAAGAGATTGAAATGGTAATTAAAAAACTCCCCCCCAAAAAAAGCCCTGGCCCGGACGGCTTCACTGCAGAGTTCTACCAAACTTCCAGAGAAGAGTTAACACCACTACTACTAAAGGTATTTCAAAGCATAGAAAATGACGGAATACTACCCAACTCATTCTATGAAGCCACCATCTCCCTGATACCAAAACCAGGTAAAAAAAAAGACAATACAAAAAAAAGAAAATTACAGACCTATATCCCTCATGAACATAGATGCAAAAATCCTCAACAAAATTCTAGCCAATAGAATTCAACAACATATCAAAAAAATAATTCACCACGATCAAGTGGGATTTATACCAGGTATGCCAGGCCGGTTTAATATCAGAAAAACCATTAATGTAATCCACCACATAAATAAAACAAAAGACAAAAACCACATAATCTTATCAATTGATGCAGAAAAGGCATTTGACAAAGTCCAACCCCCTTTTATGATAAAAACTCTCACCAAAATAGGAATTGAAGGAAAATTCCTCAACATAATAAAGGGCATCTATGCAAAGCCAACAGCCAACATCATTCTAATGGACAGAACCTGAAAGCATTTCCCTTTGGAACGGGAACCAGACAAGGATGCCCTTTATCACTGCTCTTATTCAACACCGTGCTAGATGTCCTAGCCAGGGCAATTAGGCTAGACAAAGAAATAAAGGGCATCCGGATTGGCAAGAAGGAAGTAAAATTATCTCTATTTGCAGATGACATGATCTTATACACAGAAAACCCTAAGGAATCCTCCAGAAAACTACTGAAACTAATAGAAGAGTTTGGCAGAGTCTCAGGACATAAGATAAACATACAAAAATCACTTGGATTCCTCTACATCAACAAAAAGAACCTCGAAGAGGAAATCACCAAATCAATACTATTCACAGTAGCCCCCAAGAAGATAAAATACTTAGGAATAATCTTACCGAGGATGTAAAAGACCTATACAAAGAAAACTACAAAACTCTACTACAAGAAATTAAAAAGGACGTACTTAAGTGGAAAAATATACCTTGCTCATGGATAGGAAGACTTAACATAGTAAAAATGTCTATTCTACCAAAAGCCATCTATACATACAATGCACTTCTGATCCAAATTCCAATGTCATTTTTTAAGGTGATAGAGAAACAAATCACCAACTTCATATGGAAGGGAAAGAAGCCTCGGATAAGCAAAGCATTACTGAAAAAGAAGAAGAAGGTGGGAGGCCTCACGCTACCTGATTTCAGAACCTATTATACAGCCACAGTAGTCAAAACAGCCTGGTGTTGGTACAACAACAGGCACATAGACCAGTGGAACAGAATTGAGAACCCAGATATAAATCCAACCACATATGAGCAGCTGAAATTTGACAAAGGCCCAGTGTCAGTTAATTGGGGAAAAGATAGTCTTTTTAACAAATGGTGCTGGCATTACTGGATATCCATTTGCAAAAAAATGAAACAGGACCCATACCTCACACCAAGCACAAAAACTAACTCCAAGTGGATCAAAGACCTAAACATAAAGACTAAAACGATAAAGATCGTGGAAGAAAAAATAGGGACAACCTTAGGAGCCCTAATACAAGGCATAAACAGAATACAAAACATTACCAAAAATGACGAAGAGAAACCAGATAACTGGGAGCTCGTAAAAATCAAACACCTATGCTCATCTAAAGACTTCACCAAAAGAGTAAAAAGACCACCTACAGACTGGGAAAGAATCTTCAGCTATGACATCTCCGACCAGCGCCTGATCTCTAAAATCTATATGATTCTGTCAAAACTCAAGCACAAAAAGACAAACAACCCAATCAAGAAGTGGGCAAAGGAAATGAACACACATTTCTCTAAAGAAGATATTCAGGCAGCTAACAGATACATGAGAAAATGCTCTCGATCATTAGCCATCAGAGAAATGCAAATTAAAACTACCATGAGATTCCATCTCACTCCAACAAGGCTGGCCTTAATCCAAAAAACACAAAATAATAAATGTTGGAGAGGCTGCGGAGAGATTGGAACTCTTATACACTGCTGGTGGGAATGTAAAATGGTACAACCACTTCGGAAATCTATCTGGCGGTATCTTAAACAGAAATAGAACTACCATACAATCCAGAAATCCCACTCCTCGGAATATACCCTAGAGAAATAAGAGCCTTCACACAAACAGATATATGCACACCCATGTTTATTGCAGCTCTGTTTTTTACAATAGCAAAAAGCTGGAAGCAACCAAGGTGTCCATCAACTGATGAATGGGTAAATAAATTGTGGTATATTCACACAATGGAATACTACGCATCGATAAAGAACAGTGACGAATCTGCGAAACATTTCATAACATGGAGGAACCTGGAAGGCATCATGCTGAGCGAAATCAATCAGAGGCAAAAGGACAAATATTGTATAAGACCACTATTATAAGATCTTGAGAAATAGTATAAACTGAGAAGAACACATACTTTTGTGGTTACGAAGGGGGGGAGGGAGGGAGGGAGGGAGAGGGTTTTTACTGATTAATTAGCTGATAAGAACTGCTTTAGGTGAAGGGAAGGACAACACTCAATACATGGAAGGTCAGCCCAATTGGACTGGACCAAAAGCAAAGAAGTTTCCGGGATAAGATGAATGCTTCAAAGGTCAGCGGAGCACTGGCGGGGGTTTGCGAACCATGCTCTAAGGGGACTTCTAAGTCAATTGGCAAAATAATTCTGTTATGAAAACATTCTGCACCCCACTTTGAAATGTGGCGTCTGGGGTCTTAAATGCTAACAAGCGGCCATCTAAGATGCATCAATGGTCTCAACCCACCTGGAGCAAAGGAGAATGAAGAACACCAAGGTCACACGACAACTAAGAGCCCAAGAGATAGAAAGGGCCACATGAACCAGAGACCTACATTATCCTGAGACCAGAAGAACTAGTTGGTGCCCGGCCACAGTCGATGACTGCCCTGACAGGGAGCACAATAGAGAACCCCTGAGGGAGCAGCAGATCAGTGGGATGCAGACTCCAAATTCTCATAAAAATACCATACTTAATGGTCTGACTGTGACTAGAGGAATCCCGAAGGGCATGGTCCCCAAACCTTCTGTTGGCACAGGACAGGAACCATCCCCGAAGACAACTCATCAGACATGAAAGGGACTGGACAGTGGGTAGGAGAAAGATGCGGAATAAGAGTGAGCTAATTATATCAGGTGAACACTTGAGACTGTGTTGGCATCTCCTGTCTGGAGGGGGGATGGGAAGATAGAGAGAGTTGGAAGCTGGCAAAATTGTCAGGAAAGGAGAGACTGGAAGGGCTGACTCATTAGGGGGAGAGCAAGTGGGAGTATGGAGTAGGGTGTATATAAACTTATATGTGACAGACTGACTTGATTTGTAAATGTTCACTTGAAGCTCAATAAAAGTTAATAAAAAAATGGAAAGTAAAGCAATAAATGAATAAGTTAGCTTATAAAGGAATGAATAAAACAATAAATGTACCCATGTTGAACAGTGATAGCGTTAAGGAAAAATAAAACAGGTAAAAAGGAGAGGAAATAACAGTGATTAGGTAGAAAAATGTAGATTGGAAGGCCTCCTCCATGGGCAGGTAGCATTAGAAATAAGATATGAAAGCTCAAGGAAGAAATTGAGGCACCAAGCAGGCAGAGTAGCAAGTATAAAGACTGATGCAGGAGTGTGGATTGCCATATTCAAGGAATAGTGAGGAGGCTACTATAACTGAAGAAAAATAAGTGAGATGACAGGAATAGGAGAGAAGGACACAGAAGTAACCAGCAATCAGATAATCTCGGGCCTGATTGGTGTAGACTTTGACTTTTACACTGAGTGAGATGGTAAACAACAATATGATACAGAGCAAAGGAGTGATGTGATCTGACATTACTGTTAGCAGGCTCATTTTTTGTGCTATTTTGTGAACAGACTATAGAGAGGTGTTAGGAATTGAATTTCATCCCCCAAAATATGTGTTGAAATCCTACCTCTGTACCTATAAATATGATCCTATTTGGAAATAGGAGTTTTCATTTGTTTTGCTGATGAGATCATACCAGAGTAGGGTGGGTCCTAAACCTAATCACATCCGAATTATAAAAAGAGTTGAGGAGACACAGAGACACATGCAGGAGGAAGGACACCATACAAATCCAAGGATTTCGTGCAGCTACCAGAAGCTGAAATTGACAAAAGAGGACCTCCCCTAGAGTCACACTCTGAGTTTGAATTTCTCGCCTACTGAACTGTAAGAAAATAAATTTCTGTTCTTTAAAGCAACCCACTTGTGGTAATTTTTTGTTATAGCAGCACAAGCAAGCTAAGACAAGTAGCAAGAATGGAAACATGAAGGCCTGAAAGTAAGCTATGAGGGAGATGGTGGTGGGTTGTACTAGGATGGGCACCGTGGGGTAGAGAGCTGAGAGTCTGGATCTTCAAAGCCCTCAGAGGGACCCTGGAAATTTATCACCATGTTTTTGTGAATTTTGAAAGATAAGATAGTTTAACTCTAACCAGAAGATTATGAAAGTAATATGTTTGAGGAAACTAAGAACAGTTTAGTTTTTAACATGTTACTTTTGAGATGTTTTTAGGTGTGGGGATATCAGGTAGTCCAGGAGAGAGGTGCAGGCTGAACACGTAAACTTGGGAATCATCCCATTATACACGGCATTTGAAGACATGAGACTTGTTGAGATACATAGCAGATATGGAGCATGGAGTTTAATGTATAAGCTTGAATTTTAAGTGAGAGTTATGGACTAGAGATATGAATTTGGGAGTCATCAGTACAGATTCCTTTCAAAAGTCACGAAAATCATGCAGATGAATACAGATGGAAAAGTAAGCTGTCCAAGGATTCAGCTCTGGGTCATTCCCCATTTAAAGGAGAAGGCAATGAGTAGGAATCAGCAAAGATGACTGAGAAGAAGCAGTTAGAGTGATCAAAGGAAAATAGATGAGTGTGGTATCCTGAAGACAAGTAAAATTCATCAAATGTTGACAAAAGTTCAAGTAAAAATGGGGATCAAACATTGTTTATCACAGTCAGCAATACACAGGTGACTGGTAACCTTAATAAGAGCATTTCATGAGAAGGGTCTGCCTTCTGAAGACACAGAATGAGTTCCCATCCCAAATTTGGTTTGAATGTTGAGAGTGATGATGCCACTTATACCAAGAGGGAATGATAATGTTTATTACTCACATAATGAGGCTTCAAGGGAAAGCAGGAAGGCAACCCTAGCTGGTTCAAGAATGGCTTCAGAAAACAGAGAAAGAGACTGGCTTTCGTTTTTTATAGAAATTATGGGTATGGTGCCAGGTGTGAGAGTTCCTGTGGCCAGAGGCTTACATAGTTTGAACCTGTCTCCTTATCCAAAGGAGGGAGCATCAGGGCTTTCTTATCAGTTTGCGCAGATGTGGAGCAGAAGGGGAAGAAAGAGCTGTGAGGCTTAAAAACTGTCAGCAAACACCAAGTTATGGAAGCCAGATTCTATCACAGGGTGTGAGCAAATATACAACCAAAAAGAATCCAGGAGAGAATGCAATGAGAGAACTGGGAAATAGTAAAAAAAAAAAAAAAAAGATTTTTTTTTTTTTGAAATAGTAGTAAAGCATAACTCACAGAAATTTTCTGTAAAAGAAAGGAAAGAAAAGGGGTGATACTGGTTCTGGGAATAGAGTCAAAAGAAGGTTGTTTAAAGATGAAAGAAATGACAGTATGTTGATAGGAAGTATTAGAAAGAGAAAACTTGATGTAAAGGACAGAATTGCTACATGAAGAAGGAATAGGATGATAGCAACAGGAGAGATGATGAGTATAAAGGCTTAGAGCAGGTCGGTCTGTAGATGAGTTGTGGGGGATTTTCTTTGCTTGCTTCAGTTTTCTCAACAAGATAGAAAATGAGGTCATCACTTGAAAGCAGAGAATGGAGGATAGTGTCCAAAATTTCAGGATAAATGGGAAAAATTGAAACAGTCATCTAGAAGAGTTGAAGATGTTCTGGGTTTTCCTCTCTTCTGGAAAGCAAACACTTCTAAATTGAGGTTAGATGATTGACACCTTTAAAAATAGTTGGATTTTTTTGAGAAACAAAATATTGCATAAGCATGCATAAAAAAAATTAAGCACGCATAGTCACTGTGAAATACATTAACAGTTGGGTTTTAATATCTGTTTATATCTATCAGCTTCTGGAAATTCAGACCACAGAATAATGCAATGACTAACAGCCTACTCTACAGAATTAGAAAGATTGATTAATTAAGGCTTCATCACTTCCTATAGGAGAGACTTGGAACAATTTCCCTAACCTCTCTATATATCAGTTTCTATTAATATCCAGTAAGGTAGTTGAGGAGACTAAATAAGACAAAACATGTAATGCGTTTAGTGCATTGCCTACCCACTACCCACTGCCATCGAGTCGATTCCCACTCATAGCGACCCTATAAGACAGAGTAGAACTGCCCCATAGGAGCACTTGGGGGACTCGAACTGCCGACCTTTTGGTTAGCAGGCAGCTCTTAACCACTACTCCACCAGGGTTTCCAGTGCATTGCCTAGCACAGGTTAAAAAATAAAAGTGTAACCCCCACCCATTGCTGGTAGGATTGTAAAATGGTGCAGACACCCTGTATTAACAGTGTGGTCATTCCTCAAAAAGTTAAACAGAATTACCATATGACCCAGTAATTCCATTCCTAGGTATACACCCAAAAGAATTGAAAGCAGAAACTGATACTTCTGCATCGATCATCATTACAGCATTACCCTCAATAGCCAAAAGGTAGAAACAACTCGAGTGTCTATCAGATGACTGGATAAATAAAATGTGGTATATACACACAATAGAATATTACCCAGCCATCAAAAGAAATGAAGTTCTGATACATGCGATGACCTTGAAAAATTATGCTGAATGAAATAAGTCCATCACAAAATGACAATATATATTACATAATCCCACTTACATGAAATATTTAGAATAGAGAAATGTATAGAAACCAAGGTTTATTAGTGGTTACCTGGGCGGGGCCAGAAGGGGGCATAGGGAGGTATTCCTTGAGTGGTACCGACCTCCTGTTAAGGGTGATGAAAAAATTTGGAAATGGATAGTGGTGTTAGTTGCACAACATGGTGAACGTAATTTATGTCACTGAATTGCACATGTAAAAATGGCTAAAATGGTAAATGCTTTGTTATACATATTTCACCACTATAATTTTTTTTTTTAAATAAAATTTTACTTTCATTAGTAGGTGTAATTTTTGGAATTAGAGTTCAGTACTTTTCTGTGTTCTGCTCAAGAACTGGCTATCATCCAGAATTGGCTGAAAAAAAGTGTTATATACACTTTGTCTTCTTCTCCCCTTTGTCTACAGCTAAGGTGGAATTCACTCAGCTGGCACCAAAGATGGTCTGACACTGTGAAAATGTCTTGACCCAAATGTGTCTAAGTCCCCTTCTATACCTCAAGAATAGCCATTCCTGTATACAGTACCTTGCAAAATTAGGTATTACAAGGCATAAGGACCTATATTTGTGGGTTTTTTTTTTAAGTTCTTTTTAAAAGAGCAAAGTTTTTTTTTTTTTTACCTTTCATAAACACAGAGACACTCTAGCAGATTTTGTATAAGATTGTACAAATTTTATCTCAGTTGATCTTCTTGAAGAAAACTGCATGAAATATTTAAAATGCTATGCCTCAAGGTCACTGCCAAGTGTTCTTATTTTATATGGAGCTGCTATGTGCCTCCGTTCAGCATTTTTAATTTGCATGTTTGTTAACCTCTTGACAGAAATGATTCTTTGGCAGAAATATCTTCAATTTTTTGCAGTTTTAGAAAACCACGTTATTTTTTCAGCCAGCATCACTATTCTCTGATTTGTTATGGTTTACATGCTGGAAAGTAATAGAAATGTATATATAAATACGTGTGTGTATATACACATGTATTTAAATATCCATCATAACACGGGGGAAAAAAAAAGAGGATTTACCCATTTGAGAAAGCTAGAAGCATCCTGTATAGTGAAAACCAGAGTCATAAATTTATAATATGTAGCCATGTGACTTGAGGGATAAATATTCAGCACCTGGGATGACCTGATAAAGTCCTACATATGCATAGCTCCATTTTACGTGATAATTACTGAATCTAACTTTAACATCTGCTTTTACCTGATAAACGGAATTTATTATTTTGAATAAGACTGTCACAGTAATTCACAGCATTGGGAAGAATTGGCAAATAAAGGGGTCATAAGAGAATGGAAAGGTGAGAATGCAAATTTATCAGAAATTCCAGGCACACATACAAAATGACAATTGTCCATGTTATAGAAATTTTTCAGAAATTATTAATTGTATGTTTAAACTCTATATTCTTCAGGAACAAAGTCAAAATAAAGCTCAATCCAAAGGCATCTGAAGAATTTCTGAACTATTATTCATTTTAGCCCTTGAATTTTAAAGTGACTTTTATCATATTTCAAAGTAGCCGTGCGTTTTCTCCCCACACTTAGTAACAAACAACTGATTCTGTCCCTCTGTTTCTTGTTCAACTGCCTACCATCTAAAAGCAAGTGATAAGCTGAGAAATGTATTTTAGTAATGAAAGAGATAAGCTGAAGAAGAATGTAGGTTGTTGTTCAAAGATATGGGTGTAATAAATCAGCTTTCACATCTACAGAATTCTTCTGCTTAGAATAAGCAGCTTTAAGCTGAATCTTAAAATTGCCTGTATCAACTGTGAGCTAATAAAAGACTGCTGTTTTAACTTGATAAATTTTTGGTAATTTGCTATGCATTAGAAAAAAAATAAAACAATACAAAACTTTAAGAGTGATAATTCTACTCAAATTTCATAAATTGGATGTAGTTTCATTAAAAACGCTTAGTTCTTCACAAATTATAAACTATAGAGGGAACAGCTAGAACCAGAGTAGATAACCGGAGGGGAAAACATTCCTCCCGTTATCAAGACTTGCTGTAAAGTCATAATAATGAAAATCAGTGTATTGGCCCAAAAGGCAAATATTATCAATTCCACCTAGCAAAAAGCCCTCAGACAAATACAAACATGGGAACTTGGCATATGAAGTTCATACGAAAATTTTCTTTAAAAATGAACAATTTATAGAGGGGAATCAGGAATAGTTAAAATATTTATGCAGAGATACTTAACCAATAGTTAGGGAAATGCAAAAGAAAATGGCAATGAAAGACTACTTTTGACATCTAAGTAGCTAAAAAAAAATCTACAGATGTCAAAAGTTCAAAGGATAAAGTATGGGACTCTGCTAATTGAAACACATATTATGATGCAATGAGATACTTTGTAGTAAAATTTAAAATGGCCAAGTCTCACAACCCATTAATTTCTTTCCTAGATATATAACTTGGAGAAATTCTTACCTGCAGCCAAAATCTTACTTTCAAGGATAGTCATTGCAGTATTTCTTCTCATATAAAAATGTGTCAGTAACCTAAATGTTACCAGAAAAAGGAATACAGAGAATATTGTATGTTTATAAAATGCAATATTACATAGCAGTATAAAACAAATAAATTAGATCTGCAAGAATCAACACAGATATGTCTTAAAGGCAAAATGATGAATGAAAAAAAGAAGAATTAAGACTACTTAGAGAAATGGCTGATTCTAGGACTGGGGCAGGGTATGTATGACACTGGAGAATCTTGAAGAGCCAGAAACTAAGGAAATGCTAAAAAAGGAAAAACAAAGGAAAGAAGGAGAGATGAAGGGAGGTAGGGAAGGAAGGAGGCAGAGAAATAGAGCCAGGCAGAGAGAGAAAGAAAGAAGGAAGGAAGGAAGGAGGGAGGGAGGGAGGGAGGGAGGGAGAAAGGAAGGAAGGAAGGAAGGAAGGAAGGAAGGAAGGAAGGAAGGAAGGAAGGAAGGAAGGAAGGAAGGAAGGAAGGAAGGAAGGAAGGAAGGAAGGAAGGAAGGAAAGAGAGAGCGATAGAAAGGAAGAAAGGAAGGAAAGAAGAACAGAAAAGTTACACTGATACAATTATGTCAAAGGGGCAAAGGGAGACAGGAGCTAGCTGAAAAAGCTCTCCCACTAGCCAAAGATGAAAAAAAAAAAATCAACAAAATAAATGATGTAGTTTTGGATTACAATCCAAAGTATAAAATAAATATCCATGAGTCCACATTGATATAAACAAATAGTTGAAGAAATGTACAAACTGTGGAGAAGAAGACAGATTTCCCTTTGTCAAGGATTGAATTGTGTCCCCCCAAAATATATGTCAACTTGGTTAGGCCATGATTTCCAGTATTGTGTGGTTGTCTTCCATTTTGCGATTGTAATTTTATGTTAAAGAGGATTAGGGTGGGATTGTAACACCCTTACTAATTCTCATCTTTGATCCAATGTAAAGGGAGCTTCCCCAAGGTGTGGCCTGCACCACCTTTTATCTTACAAGAGATAAAAGCAAAGGGAAGTGAACAGAAGATGGGGGGGCTCATACCACCAAGAAAGAAGCACTAGAAGAAAAAAAAAAAAAAAAAAAAGAGCACATCATTTAGACCAGGGATTCCTGCATGGAGAAGCTCCTACTCCAGGGGAAGATTGATGACAAGGACCTTCCTCCAGATGTGACAGAGAGAGAAAGCTTTCCCCTGGAGCTGACGCCCTGAATTTGGGCTTCTAGCCTACTAGACTGTGAGGAAATAAACTTCTCTTTGCTAAAGCCATCCACTTGTGGTATTTCTGTTATAGCAGCACTAGATGACGAAGGCCCCCTTGCAGAGGAAATTCCAAGTAATTTAATTTAGTTTTACACACCTCAACGAGGGTGTACATAACTACCAACTCCATCAGTGTAGAAAGAAGTGCATAATAACTTCCTTCCAAAGCATACAGTCTAGAAGTGGGGATATGACTTTAGAATGGTGAAACCTGACAAACTACTGTCAGGAGAGCAAAGTAAACATCATCAGAGATAAGCCATGCTGGCAACATGTGTGACCTTGACATGATGTGATGAAACTGGCACTGTACCCCCATGATCTTTCTCCCAAAAAGCCATAATCCCAGTCCTCAGCCTAAGCATTAGGAAAGTATCAGTCGTATCCCAGTAGAAGAACATTTTACAAAATGCCTGACCACTATTCCTTGAAACTGTTAAAGAGAGTCTGAAAAACTTCACAACCGAGAGGAGCCTAAGAAGACATGACAACTAAATGTAATGTGGTATCTTGGATGGGGACCTGGAAGAGAAAAAGAGTAGGTAAAACCGAAGAAAATCTGGATAAAATCTGGGCTTTATTTAATAAGAATGTATCAATTTTGGTTCATTAATTATAACAAATGTACCATACTGATGTAAAATGTTAATAGTGGGGTAAACTATGCTTAGGCTTCATACTATGGTCACAATTTTTTCATAAATCTAAAACTACTCTAAAAAAATTAAGTTTATTTAAAAAAATAAGCAGAGCTATTTGACAAGTATGATTCAATTAAAAAAAAGACAATGATGAAATTGACAAGCATTAAATCTAGGAATATATTATTGTATATCTTATATAACATTGTACATTATTACATTATAGTATACTATTTTTGTCTCTTTTGTTTTCTTATTTTAATCCTTATTATAAAACAAAATAAAGACCACATGGAAACAAAAAGAAAGATCTGCCAAATATTCCCTGCTTAGACAATATTGGATAGTCACTGATGTGGACCGTCACAGAATTAGTGACTTGATTTTGTTTATATGTTTTTGGCTTTTCTTTCTCCCATCCATGTATGTTAATGTGGCAAGGAATTAAAACAAGTCTCTAATATGTAGCTTTATTAGTAATAGTTGTGACATCTTGGCAAATGGAGGTCTGTTGCAACCTTATTGCTTTGCAGAATCTTTACAAAAAAAAAGTTTTCGTTTATAATAAGGCCCCTCCAAACAGGCAACCAAGACTGTATAGCTCTTCAGATCCTAAATGATAACAGGTAATTTTTATTTATAAAAATACTTCAAGCAGCTGAAAGCCTGTTACTATATGATGATTTGAAAATAATATTAGCATGTATTTACACTGTATTATAGATAATCTGTCTAATTTCCTCAGCTTTGGCTCCACAGGGATCAAGGCTGTACACCTCAGAAGTGTGGAAGGAGCGAAAGCTCTCTTTGTTCTCTTCCCACTCACTTTGTACATGCGGATAGCAGAGAACAGCTCTGTGGTTAATGGGCTGCCTGGGTAGTTTTCTAAAAGATTCTGAAAGCCTTTCTACAAAAGAATCTCAGCAGGGTGCCTAAAATTTTGCCCCCAAAAAAAAGAGAGGCAAGAGAATCAAGAAAAGGAACGAGGTAGCAGGGAGAAGAAAAATCTGGTTACCCAGACACTGAAGAGACAATTCTGCCAAAGAGAAAATGCCTTAATTATTTAAGATTGTCCTAAGGGGACTTGACAGGTAATTACTAATGACATTCTTGTGGTTATCACCCCATGGGGAATATGGATAAGCTGATGCAAGTCATTTGTCTAAAAACATCTGGTTAAAGATCATTGTTCTCTGACCGAATTGAAACATCATATTAATTGAAAACCGTAGGCATGAGTGCTTCTCTATGTTACCAAAGTCTTACAAGAGGTTGACCCTCAAATGTGGAACTTGCTCCACTGGTTCAACTCCATCATGATTTGCTTCTGTTTTAGTAAGAAACTGGTTTCAAGAATGTAGGAGGGGAAAAAGCCAATTTTCTAAAGCAAAGCTTTACGCATTATTTAACCTTAAAGGAAAACATATCTTTATTTACAAAGTGATGCTTAGCCTTGTTTTGAAAGATGACAGGCCCATTGGGGAATGAGATCAAAGATATGATAACTTTCCCTGCTGCCCATAAAACACAACTACATATAGACCTTCAATATTTTAAAAACCATATCTTGGGATCATGTACACCCAGGAGCCCTGCGATGAATCACGGGTTAATAACTTACATTCTTCTGAGCATTTGAAATTGGCCAATTTTTGCAGGCTAGTTTATTTCTATAACAGTATAAACGTTTCTACAACTTTAAAGAGCAACTGTGAAAATAAGCACAGTGCTGCAAATTGTCTCAAAGTTTTGCATAAAACATTTAGACACAAATAAATAGATTTAGTATTTAAAAGCAGGACATATGTTGTTTTTGTGATGGAAAATACTAATTATACTGAAAGCTTTAAAATGTGGAGGGGGGAATGTTTTGAGAACAACTTTTTCCCCCTAATTTTGAATGTACATGAGAGCAAGGAGTTCACTGAATAATTTGTAAATATAATTAGGAATATATATATATGTATATGTTACATATAGATAAAAGATAATTTAAATAGCCTCTAGAAACATATGCATATTAAATTTGTTATAAATATCTGTATCAGAAAATAAATCTCTGAACTCCATTTTACAGCTATTATAGCAACATAAAAAGCAAATTCACAGTTTAATGAAGTACAAGGTTATTGAACAAAAGCAGAAACGAGATGTTAAACCAGTCTTTGTAGCCATATGTGTTTAAGCCTATAAATAAAATATACATATGTACTAATTGTTTCTTTCCATCTAAAATTGTTTCTTGGTTCATATAATGTGTATTTATGGAGATCTTACTTTTTGCCAGGTACTATGTTAGGCAATAGAAATGCTAAGTAATAGAAATACAATAGCAGACAAGACAGACAGGGTCCATTTCTTCGTGGCACTTGGCAATTCCATATTGGTGGCAGATTAGGGGGTATGGGTGACCCAATCCTAGCCTGCCTTTCTAATTTCATCTCATATCACTTTCCCATTGCTCTCAACACAATACACATGTAGCCTTCTTTTGGATTCTCTCTTTCCTATCTTTCTACTTCCTATGTTCAGTGTTTCTTGGAAAGATATTCTGTACTAATCAGGACTCCAACACTCACTGGGGTCCCTACGCCCAGTCTACATTAGTTAACTCCAACTTTATTTCCAGGTCTCATTTAATGTTTTTCCCTCAAAAGTGCCTTCTTTTTAATACTTTTCACATTTTTAATTATTTGCTCAAAATTTATATTTTTTAACTAAATTTTGTGCTCCATAGTGGTATGGGTCCTACGACCCTCCATAACTCCTGGAAAGAGTAGGTGGTTTTTATTGATTGAATTGTCTGACCCCCTCAAAGTTATGTTGAAATCCTAGCCTCTGTATATGTAAATATTTAAATATGACCCCGTTATGGATTGAATCATGTCCCCCAAAATATGTGTTGTAAATCCTATCATCTATGCCTATGGTTATAGTCACATTTGGGAATGGGTCGTCTATGTTGTGTTAATAAGAAAAGTTTAGCGTAGGGTATGCCTTGAGTCAATCTTTTTTGAGATATAAAAGAGGTTATACAATCAGAGATGGGGTAAGAGGGATGCCAAGACACACAGAGATCTCCAAGGAACCAGGAAACAAACCTAACAGCAAAGACCTTCCTCCAGAGTCAACAGACGAGAAAGCCTTCTCTTAGGGCCGGCACCCTGAATTCAAACTTACAGCCTCCCAAACTGTGAGAAAATAGATTTCTGTTTGTTAAAGCCACCCACTTGTGGTATTTCTGTTGTAAAAGCACTAGATAACAGACAGACACTCTTTGGAAATAGAAACTTTCTTTTGTTATGTTAATGACTTTATACCATAGCTGAATGGGCCCTAAATCTAATCTGTTCTAAGTGGTGTCTTTTAAAAAGACCAGTATAGATACAGACACACAGGGCAGATGTATCTCCAAGAGACAGGGGAAAACCTTCCTGTAAAGCTGGCACCCTGAATTTGGGCTTCTAGCCTCCCGAACAGTGAGAAAATAAATTTCTGTTCTTTAAGCCAGCCACTGGTGTTATTTTGTTATGACAGGCCTGAGAAACCAAGACAGTGGCTCATATAAGAGAACAAACAAAGACATGAATAAATGAATGATTAACTAATGTGCCTTTGAGGGTTTACAACTTTCAGGAGCTTTAAGTATCCTGTTCAGAGAGTGAGATCTAGAGTGGCAATGCAGGGATCTGTTGTAGATGGTGGATGCCGCTGACACTGTGAACAACAACTGAGTATACAGCTGCATATTGGGTCTCATAGCAAATGTGGTTGATTGAGACCCTCATTTCATGCACCCTTCCATATATCCATCCATCAACCCATCCATTTATTTATACATCTATAAAAATGCACTGAATGCTCAAGAAACAGTAAGACATTGCTCTCTATCTGTCCTTTTCATAAGATTTCCTAGCACACAATAAAGGGCCTGGCATAGGGTCAGAGC
Organism: Loxodonta africana; assembly: GCF_030014295.1. NCBI lineage: Eukaryota > Metazoa > Chordata > Mammalia > Proboscidea > Elephantidae > Loxodonta > Loxodonta africana. Next base: position 20,453,209 of record NC_087362.1, read on the forward strand.
TCAACATATATTTGTTCAGTGGGTGATTGATTGCACCGAACAAGAGTCACAAAACTGAATAAAAAGCATAATGTCCAAGATTGGGGAAATGATATTCTAAGGCTCTAATTCCTGAACTCGGAAAGCTTTAACAAAAATAATCCATGTTGAATATTTATGTCGTGTAAGCATGTTGGCATTTTTAGAAATTAAGCTTTCTTTTCCCTTCATTAGCTATCTTCATTAAAAAAGATTTATTTCTAAGTTTAAATGCATTGAAAATACAGCACAAATATTAAGAAGCAACATAGAACCACACATTTGCAAACATTTAAAATCCAAACAGAAAAACAGGCATCATCTGTTCCTTTCTCATCATACCTTAATTTGATATGCAAATTGGTATGACTTCTGCCCATATCTAAATTTTACTTGGCAATTTGCTAATTTATTTTACATAATATAGTACATAGACACAGACATTGATACACAAAATTATACTAAAATCTTTTTCTAATTTCTAATATTTTATTAACAGATGGTGAAAGTGTGATGATTTTTAATACTTCAAGGTAAACAACCATTTTACTGTAAATGTTCTCTAATCTTTTTTTCCTGATTACACATTTGATTTTATTCCAATAATATGACTTCATTTTCCTTTGTATCTATTTTATATACAAGGAATAAAGAGCCCAATTTAATAACAATGAGCTTTTTATAGAAGAGGAAATAAAACCCCAAAATAACTCCCTGAATATGAAATCAACTTCCTTGAACTCATCCCTCATACATAAGCTAATTGGTATCCACAGACAACATTTAACTTGAAGAATAAATAGATATTTACTGAATTTGTCATAAATTTGCTGTGAGAATTAATTTAGATAATACACTCAAGGTGGTATGGCTGACACAGGTCCATTGTAAGCACTCAATGTCATTTAGATTATGTTAGCAAGGACATTGAAGGTCCCTTTGTGGCACAAACATTTAAGCACTCAACTACCAGTGCTGCCAGGTGAAAACCAGATTTTGCTCAGCATGACTTGTTACAGCCAAAAAACAAGAGGGCACGGTAAGAGATCAGAAAGACGCCTTTATTTTGTTGCACAAGGAAAGGAGCAATTGAGGCTGTTGCATCCAAAGCTGCTTGTAGGCAGCTCGGCAAGGTGGGTTTTACAGACAGCGGACAAGGAAATGCAAATTAATCATGAATATTCAGGATTGATCTTCACAAGGCACTCAGAGCTTTGGGGATGACTATGCATTTTCTTTAGACAAGGGTTCCATCCCTCAGGATGGAGGAAGAGGTTGATTTTCTTTCATTAGGATGTTAAGCCTCCACCCAGAGGTGGGTTGAGACCGTCTATCGCCCGTTCTGTGGTTATCTAGTCAAGGACAATTTTAAAAGAATGTGCAGCTTATTCTGCTCCATGTAGGAGGATAAGCCTGGGCAGGTGTTTCTCAGAAGGGTTGGGCTCTGAAGGTGCCTGCTTCACTAGCAGAAATATTGGCAGTTTGAACCCACCCAGAAGTGCCTGGGAAGACAGGCCAGGCGATCTTCTTCTGAAAGGTCACAGCCTTGAAAACTCTATGGAGCAGTTCTACTCTGCAACCCATGGAATTGCCATGAGTCAGAATAGACAAGAGAGCAATTAACAACAGCAATAAGCCATAGTAGCAATATTTGTATTTGTATTTTGTGTATTATGTAGATCTTCTGAAGTTTACACCCTGACTGTGAAAATTGTTTCTTAACACAAAATATTGCTCATTGTAACTGGGCCTCTCTTTAGAGCTAATGCTATCCTGTTACAGGTGTGGGTAGGGCTGGCTAGTTGATTCTCTATATAGTATAGATTCTCTATATAGTATAATATTGATATGCAGCATTCTTTCTATCTCTTCTCTCCTCCTGGAAGAAAAAAATGATATTCAAGGAGATGATTTTATGCATAACCAAGACAGTGGCCGCCATTAATTTTAATATCAGAATTTCAAAAATAGGAAAATCCAATATTCTCTCCCACTCTCAGGTCTGAGAATATGGTCACCTGTTCTGATCTTCTGGTTCTGCTGAAGAACGTGACTTCACGCATGCTCAGAGGTTGGCCTCGCCTTTCTCTTCCACAAGTATTAAAATAAAAAATAAAGATTCTTTTTCTTTAAACTTTTATATCAATTACTCAAAACATTAGTTGTTTACTCCAAATATTTCCTGAAAGTGTGGGGGTAACACAGAAGATTCTAGTACAGGACAACATGTGATTTAATAATAACGTTGTTGTTGGGTGCTGCCAAGTCCATTTTTGACTGGTAGTGACCCCGACTGACAGTGTAGAAATGCCCATAGGGTTTTCTAGGCTGTCATGTTTATGGGGAAGTCCTGGTGGCACAGTGGTTAAGAGCTCAGGCTGCTAACCAAAAAGTTTGGTAGTTCAAATCCATGAGCTGCTTCTTTGAAACGCTATGGAACAGTTCTACTCTGTCCTGTAGGGTCACTATGAGTCGGAATCGACTCCACTACGATGGATTTGGTTTTTTTGGTTTTAATCTTTATGGAAGCAGGTCATTAGGTATTTCTCTGGTGGAGCTGCTGGGTGAGTTCCAGCTGCCAACCTTTTGTTTAATAAGAATAGACCACTTTTTAGAGAACTTGCCCTCCCTTCTTCTGTTTTCTGCAATTTCCTCTCTAGTTTTTTTGAAGTGCAAAATTTCTCACACTTTGTTGTGTAGAACAAAACAGGGTTTTCTTACCCCTGCCACAGACTCAGCTCTAGGGCTCATTTTACTTATGTAAAAATTTGTTAATGGACGCTGTCTGCTAAACAGAGACCCACTTAGTATAGAAGCCAAACCTTCAGCAACGCAAAGCGCTGGCAAAAAGCTTTGAAACAAAAATCTTCCTTCAATATTATCCCACAAAACTTTCTAAGCATTGTTCCATTCTCTGCTGGGTTGTCTAAGCAGAAAAAAAAAAAAAAAAAAAAAAGCAGAAGGAGGCAGAATTAAATTATCATCCCCTTGATATTAATTATAGCTATAATTAATATCACATATGGTAGAAGCATCTTAATTTTGTTGTTACTGTCGTTATTTTAAGTTACATTAAAAATCACAGCTCTTACGGGATGCTGTAAACACCATAAACCTGTGAAAAATACAGAAACAAAGAACAGCCAAATCAAAGACTCCTTGGCTTTTTCCTGTTTTGAAATTCTTGTCAATTCCAAGAACATGCATTAATGCATGAATATGGAAATGTATTTTCACTGAAAAAATGTTAAAGTTACAGATGTTGAAAATAATCAAAACTCAAACTGAAACTTAAGTTTTATTCTGAGCAGTTATTCCATATGCATATAGAGAGAACATTCTGACTTAACAAAAAAAAGCAAAAGGGTAGTTACAACGAAGCTTATCAAGAAAAGAGGAGGGAGAAGAATAGAAGGTCAACTGTTAGTTAATCTTAACATGATTAATTGAAACCTCCCCCCCTTTCCTTTTACTGAAATCAACTGATATCAGGTCACTCTCTGGCTCCCCACCCACCTGCAGCCATAAAACCTTTCAGGTATTTAAATACCTGAAATTTAGATTAAGTAAACCTGGCTTCGAACAGGAAGACTTGGTGGCACAGTGGTTGAGAGCTATGGCTGCTAACCAAAGGTCAACAGTTCAAATCCACCAGGTGCTCCTTGGAAACCCCATGGGGCAGTTCTACTCTGTCCGATTGGGTCACTATGAGTCAGAATCCACTTGATGGCAACGGGTTTGGTTTTCGTTTTTTTTTCTTTTTGGCTTCAAACAGGAAAGAAAAGATGAGTAATTTGGGGTGACAAAAAGCCACTGGCAGGATCAATTTGGGGTAAGAAATTTATTTATTTTTTATGGTTAATATTTGGTTTCATGGGTAAGAAAAACCTTAAAATTAAAGTGAGATGTCTGTTATTAATTTTTCTCTTTGACACAGATAACACCCGTATCATCTGTAACCACCACTCTGGCCTTATCCTCTTTCTCATATGTAAACAAGGTTATCAGTGTGCTATGCGTTCTTTCAATGGATTTACAAATCTCTAGAAGTATATACTGGAAGCCCTGGTGGCACAGTGGTTTATCGTCAGGCTGCTAACCAAAGTGTTGGCTATCGGCAATTAGAACTCATAAACTGCTCCGTGGGAGAAAAGACCTGGTGATCCGCTCCAGCAAAGATTACAGCCTATGAAACCAACTCAGTAGGGGCAGTAATAGTCTGTCCTATATGATCACTATGAGTCAAAATCGACTCCACAGCACACAACAATAACAGAAGTATGTTGTTGTTGTTAGGTGCCATTGAGTCAGCTCTAACTCATAGAGACACTATGTACGATAGAAGAAAACACTGCCCGATCCTGTGCCATCCTCACAATCATTGCTGTTTGAGCCCGTTGTTGCAGCCATTGTGTCAATCCATCTCCTTGAGAGTCTTCCTCTTTTTTGCTGACCCTCTACTTTATCAAACATGATGTTCTCCGGGGACGGGTCCCTCCAGATAAAATCTGCAAAGTACATGAGACGAAGTCTCACCATCCTCACTTCTAAGGAGTATTCTAGCTGTCCTTGGTCCAAGACAGACTTATTCATTCTTCTGGCAGTCTACGGCATATTCAATATTCTTTGCCAACATCATAATTCAAAGCCATCAATTCTTTTTTGGTCTTCCTTATTCATTCTCCAACTTTCACGCACATATGAGGCCATTGAAAATACCATGGCTTAGGTCAGGCGTACCTTAGTCCTCAAAGTGATGTCTTGGCTTTTGAACATTTTAAAGTTTTTTCAGAGGATTTGCCCAATGCAATACGTCATTTGATTTCTTGACAGCTGCTTCCATGGGCTTATACATCTACAAAATATACATCTACAAAAATAATGTTGTTTTGTTTGCATATTTTCACATGAAATATATCTTACTGTATATGTTACAGGTATATACATGCATACATATTTTTTTATTCAATGTGTCTTGGGCATACTCTTATTTAATTCATGTAAATACATCTCATTCTTTTAACTTCCAAAGTCCGGATGATTTATTGATGAAGATTTAGTCTGGTCCCATTTTATCTGCTCTTAGGCATAATACAATAAATAACTTAGAAAATATTTCATCACATACGTGTGTTCCTCTGCTTGACAAAACAAGAAGTGAAATTGCTGGCTTATATGGTACTACTATTAAGTATTTTAGTAGATACTGGCAACATCACTTTCCAAAGTGGCTGTAGAAATCTTCTGCCATGTATGAACTCCTGCTTCCTTATGAACCTTTTCTCTTTCTGTAATCTCTTTTTTGTTGTTAACTGTGTAAGTTGCCAGAAAAAAAAGAAATGCAAAAGAGTTGAAAATGGGCAAAAGATTACTAAATGCCTTTCCACTGAAATGATAGCCGTGGTCCAGATGATGCTTCCCAGGTTAGGTAAGTTTTTACTGCTCTTTGTCTTTGGCTATTTCTCAGTTCTGTAGAGATTAAAATTAATTTACGAAGATCTATTGGTTTGATCAGTGATGATTTTTGTTATAAAAAATGTAAAGGAATTTTCTCTGCTTGCAATACATTTGACATCTGCCCTGGGAAAAAGATGTTTCCAAACCTTACATTTTGTTCCCTATAGGACACTATTTTCATCTATTAGGAAATTCATTTTATAACTAATATAAGTTGTTGTTGTTGTTAGGTGCCATTTAATCAGTTGTGATACATAGGGACTTAATGTACAACAGAACAAAACACTGCCTAATCCTGTGCCATCCCCACAATTGTTGTTATGCTTGAGCCCATTGTTGCAGCCACTGTGTCAGTCCATCTGGAGACTCTTTCTCTTTTTCGCTAACCATCTCCTTCACCAAGCATAATGTCATTCTCCAGGGACTGATCCTTCCTGATAGCATGTCCAAAGCATGTGAGACAAAGTCTCACCATTCTTGCTTTTAAGGAGCACTCTGGCTGTACTTCTTCCAAGGCAGACCTGTTCCTTCTTCTGGCAGAATATTCAGTATTCTTCCTCAACACCACAATAAAAAGGCGTCAATTCCTCTTCAGGCTTCCCTATTCATTGTATAGCTTTTGCATGCATATAAGGTGAATGAAAATGCCATGGCTTGGGTCACGTGCACCTTAGTCCTCGAAGTGACATCTTTGCTTTTTAACATTTTAAAGAGGTCTTTTGCAGCATATTGCTCAATGGAATGGGTCATTTGATTGCTTGACTGCTGCTTCCATGGTGTTGATTGTGGATCCAAGTAAAATGAAATCCTTGACAACTTCAATCTTTTCTCCATTTATCATGATGTTGCTTTCTAGTCCAGTTGTGAGGGTTTTTGTTTTCTTTATGTTGAGGTATAATCCGTACTGAAGGCTATGCGCATTCACCAGTAAAGGCTTCAAGTCTTCTTCACTTTCAGCAAGCAAGGTTGTGGCATCTGCATTGTCATGGATTGAATTATGTCCCCCCAAAAATGTGTGTTATCGACTTGGTTAGGCCATGATTCCCAGTATTGCATGGTTGTCCTTCATTTTGTGATTGTAATTTTACGTTGAGAGGATTAGGGTGGAATTGTAACACCACCCTCACTCAGGTCACCTCCCTGATGCAAGGTAAAGGGAGTTTCCCTGGGGTGTGGCCTCCAGCTCCGTTTATCTCTTAAAAGATAAAAGGAAAGGGAAGCAAGCAGAGAGTTGGGGACCTTATACCACCAAGAAAACGGCACAAGGAGCAGAGCACATCCGTTGGACACAGCGTCCCTGAGGCTGAGAAGCTCCTTGAGCAGGGAAAGATTGATGACAAGGAATCTTCCTCCAGAGCCGACAGAGAAAGAAAGCCTTCCCCTGGAGCTGACACCCTGAATTTGGACTTGTAACCTATTAGAGTGTGAGAGAATAAATTTCTTTTAGTTAAAGCCATCACTTGTGGTATTTCTGTTATGGCAGCACTAGATAACTAACACATGCATATCGCATGTTGTTAATGAATCTTCCTTCAGTTCTGATTCAGATAGTCCAGCTTCTTGGATTATTTGCTCAGCATACAGATTGAATAAGTATGGTGAAAAGATACAAGCCCGATGCACATCTTTCTTAACTTTAAAACATGCAGTATCTCCTTGTTCTCTTCGAATGACTACCTCTTGGCCTAAGTTCAGGTTCCTCATGAGCACACTTAAGCATTCTGAAATTCCCATTCTTGGCAATGTTATCCATAATTTGTCATGATCCACACAGTGGAATGCTTTGAATAGTCAATAACATACAGGTAAACATCTTTCTGGTATTCTCTGCTTTCAGCCACTAGATCCATCTACATTAACAATGATATCCCTTCTTTCACATCCTCCTCTTAATCCAGCTTGAATTTCTGGAATTTCCTTGTCAATGTACACCTGCAACTGTTTCTGAATGATTCAGCAAAATTTTACTTTTGTATGATATTGTTAAATAATTTCTGCATTCTGTTGAATCAGCTTTCTTTGGAATAGGTACAAACATAGATCTCTTCCATTTGGTTGGCCAAGTAGTTGTCTCCCAAGTTTCTTGGCATAGATGAGTGAGCTCCTCCAGTGCTGCATCACTTTGTTGAAACATCTCAATTGATATCCATCAATTCTTGGAGGCTTGTTTTTCGCCAGTGTTCTCAGTGCAGCTTGGACTTCTTCCTTCAGTACCAGTCATTCTTGATCATATGCTATCTCCTGAAATGGTTGGATGTCGACCAATTCTTTTTGGTATGGTGACCCTGTGTATTTCTTCCACCTTCTTTTGATGCTTCCTGCATCATTCAATATTTTCACCATAGAATTCTTCAGTATTACAAATCAAGGCTTGAATGTTTTCTTTAGTTCTTTCAGCTTGAGAGGTGCTGAGCATGTTCTTCCCTTTTAGTTTTCCCATGCTACGTCCTTGCACATTTCGTTATCTAACTTTACTTTGTCTTCTGAGAATCTTTTTGAAATCTTCTGTTCAGCTCTTCACTTCACCTTTTCTTCCATATGCTTTATCTACTCAACAACATTCAAGAGCAAGTTTCAGAATCTCTTCTGATGTCCATTTTGGTCTTTCCTTTCTTTCTTGTCTTTTTAATGACCTTTTGCTTTCTCCTTATATGTTGTCCTTGATGTCATTCCATAATTATTCTGGTCTTTGGTCATTAGTGTTCAATGCATCAAATCTATTCTTGAGATGGTCTCTAAATTCAGGAGGGATATTCAAGATCATATTTTGGCCCTTGTAGACTTGTTTTAATTTTCTTCAGCTTCAACTTGAACTTACATATGAGCAATTGATGGTATGTTCCACAGTCGGGCCCCAGCCTTGTTCTCACTGATAATATTGAGCTTTTCCATTGCCTCTTTCTTTCTACAGATGTAGCCAATTTGATTCCTGAGTATTTCTTCTGGTGAGGTCCAAGTGTATAATCACAGTTTATGTTGTTGAAAAAGGTATTTGCAACGAAAAAGTCATTGGTCTTGCAAAATTGCATCATGTGATTTCTGGCGTTGTTTCCGTCACCAAGGACATATTTTCCAACTACTGTTCCTTCTTCTTTGTGTCCACCATTTGCATTCCAGTCACCAGTAATTATCAATGTATCTTTATTTCGTGTTTGATCAATTTCAGACTGCAGAAATCGATAAAAAAGTCTTCAAGTTCTTCATCTTTGGCATTAGTGGCTGATAAGTAAATTTGAATAATAGTTGTTTTAACTGATCTTCCTTGGTGGCATATGGACATTATCCTATCACTGACAGCTTTGCACTTCAGCATAGATCTTGAAATGTTCTTTTTGACAATGAATGCAATGCCATTCCTCTGCAATTTTCATGCCAGGTATAGTATACCATATGTACCATATGATTGTTGGATTTAGAATAGCCAATACCAGCTTATTTGAGCTTGCCAATGCCTAGGATATCGATCTTTATGTGTTCTATTCTATTTCATTTTTTACTGTTTCCAATTTTCCCAGATTCATACTTTGAACATTCCACATTCTGATTATTAATGGATGTTTTTAGCTGTTTCTTTTCATTTTGAGTCATGCCACATTAGCAAGTGAAGGTTCCAAAAACTTGACTCCATCCACTCATTAAGTTTGACTCTTCTTTGAGCAGAAAGTTCTTCTCCAGTGGTATTTTGAGTGCCTTTCAACCTGAGGGGCTCATCTTACAGCAATATATCAGACAATGTTCTGCTGTTATTCATAAGGTTTTCAGTGGCTAATTTTTTCAGAAGTAGATCATCAGATCTTTCTTCCTAGGCTGTCTTAATCTGGAAGCTCAGCTGAAACCTGTCCACAATGGGTAAACCTGCCAGTATTTGAAATACTGATGGGATAGCTTCTAGGATCCCAGCGACAAGCAAGCTACCACAGTATAATAAAATGACAGACACATGAGGAATTGGTTACACACTGGTTAAGAACTATGGTGAGCTACAGCTGCTAACCAAAAGGTCAGCAGTTCAAATTAGCCAGGCACTCCTTAGAAACACTACAGGGAAGTTCTGCTTTGTCCAATAGGGTTGCTATGAGTTGGAATTGACTCAACAGTAATGAGTTTTATATATATATATATACCTACCGTCACAGTGGTTCAGAGATAGGCTGCTAACTAAAGGCTGGGCAGTTTGTGTCTACCAGCCACTCCTTGGAAACATTATGGGCCAGTTCTACTAGGTCGTGTTGGGTTGGTATGAGTTAGAATAGAATCAATGGCAACAGGTTTTTTTGATTTGTATATATATGACTGTGTTTTTGGATTCTCCTTTGAAACTGCTTTTGTCTTACTGATTTTTTGGTTAATTAATTATTTAAATAAATTATTTTATACATGTTCATTTCATATTTTCAGGACTTAGGATTTTTCCCTTTTAAAACTTATGTTTTAGCAATGTTATTACATTATTTATTTACTCAGTCTTTTACAGTACAACGCACTGTTTCTGCACTAGATGAAATTTGGCAATATATGCAAACTATACAAAAAAAATTTTTTTTTTTATACATACGATATAAAGGTTTATTTCTGATATCACTTTTTCTCAAGTTAAATCTAAGGCTCTCGCTTTCTGTACCCTGTCATTTAGGCCAATTTTGTGTACTCATATACCCAGTATCCCTGATACATGAATGAGAGACAAGGATTTTCCAAAGTTGTTCATAAAATTAAAAACATCATATTACCTGGGTCATCATATATGCTCAATAAATGATTAATGATTGAATTATCCTGGATTCTTTCCAGATGCTCCTAAGTTGCATTTTATCTAAATCTGTCTTCAGCTTTCACAATCTCAGTTTGGATCTTGTTCTTTATCAGTGAGACTTGATATTTGTACTTATGACCCTTAGCATCCCGCTTTTGCCTTTAACTCTGAACTGACAGACCCATTTGTATATTTGCCCTACACACTTCTTTAAAGTAGAATCCACAGATATTGAGTTTTTGGCACTAGTCTTTGAATGTGCATTTTAATATTTTCCCTATATTCATAATTTCTTTATTCTTTAATTTCAAAGTAAGATCACTCTTCTTATTTGACAGTGTTTTTTCTAAATTTTACAAATTTATCCCAAACTCTAAATATTCAATATCAAAGTCATAAGAAAAAAAATGTTTCCAAGTTCTCTAAGTTTATTTTTCATGTTTTAAGTGAATTGTGTCCCCCTGCCAGAGTCACTTGGAATGGGCTACTCCATGATTCAGGATGTGTGCTAATGCAGGCAATTAGGCTACCAAGGACCACTAAAACATAGATTCATTCACTGGCTAGGGGAAAATTTTTACACTTCCTTACAGCACAGAGATTGCGCTGTTTGTTAATATAAATTTTTTGATTTATATCTCTGTGCTGCAACTATCACAGTCTTCTCATAAACGGCTAACCTTGAACCTGACAGATACATCCTCCTCTGGGATTGACCTAGAATATCTATATCTGCCCTCTCTGCCCTATGCTGTTCTTTTGTCCTGTAGAACTTCCTTTTATCCTTTTTTTTTAATATTCTCAAAAAATTTTTTTCCATAAGCTAATATATTCTGATGACTTAAAAATGCCTAAAGTGTGTGGATCAAATCATCAGTATTTTTCTAAGTCTTTCGTTTAGCCTTCATTTTCCTTCTAGTTCTACCCCCTTTCTTTGTAATTATACTGATGTTCTTACTTACTAGAACGTTAGACACAAATGGAACTTCTGTAATTTACAACTTTTTCCCATGCTGAAAAGCAGGAGCTATGATACAATGTAAGATGGGTTGAGTCGTAGTTCTTGACAAAGGCTACGTAATACATAAATATATTTATTATTCATATTTGAGTCTTCACATATATAGTTAAATACATTATTAAATTTTTCTAATTAATGAGTTTCATATTTATCAAATATTTATCAAACACTAGAAAGGTCAGATTTTTACAAGTTGATATGAATCATGTGAATTACCAACTGCAAAATAATTTCCTTTTACCTCATAACAATGCTCTTCCCCACCCCAATGAAAATACACCAGATAATCTTATAAAATTCTTCTGTTCAATCTGCTTCAGAAAATTCTCAATATTCGTTTTATCCCTACTTTCTAACTTTATATTTTCACATAATCAATTTTATGAATTTCCTTTGCAATTTTTATTTTCTTAAGCTGGGCATTCTCCAACTTTATTATATTATTTTGTGAAAATGGCATTATAATAAAATTTTATTTCTATGACTCCTTACTGTTGTAATACTTATTTGCTGTTTGTTTTGCTATCAAAACTTATCTTGCCACTCTGAAGAGAAAAAATGGTAGAAAATGCTAGCTAAGATGTATTTCCAGAGAAAACTCTTCTTTATTCTCAAAGCATTTTTTCCTCTCCAGTATCAGCCTTTGAATTGATCAGTTCATAACTCATCATTGCTGAAGTGCAAGGAGTCACAAGACACTAATTGCTCAAAATGTGAATGATGCTAATAGATGGGAGAAGAGGAGGTCGTGTCAAATCCATTAAGTTTTCAGAAGCATCAGATGCTGCTGGGAAAAATGCTCTAGAGACACATTTGACAATAGTGCTCAGTTCATAATGAGGTTTCTTTGAATCAGTTTTGCTTAGCCTCCGTTTAAACTGTGGAAAGATTGCATATTAACAAGTGGGGTTGACACTCAGCAGAATAGTAACAAGAGTGTCTCATCCTTCCAGTCTTAATTTACTGATGCTGACGATGCTATTTCCTGTGTTAGATGTCTCACCCTTAGCAGATCTTAACACCATAGATGTTCCCAGGTACCGTGACTTGCACCACACTCTCTACTCTATTAGCACCTTGCATTTCTTGTGATCTCATTCATTCTACCTACTCAGAGAAACAGGAAAAAAAAAAAAAAAAGAAGAATGAAGAATAAATATGTGGCATTAATCTGTAGTAAATCCCTAATCCAAAACCTTAAATCCAGCCCAGGTTTGAAAGAAGTGATACAAAAGGAGAAGAAAAGGAAATAGGCATTTCCCAAAGCAGTCACTATTCAACATGATAATTTTTATGCCAACATATTTATTAGAGGACAACCAGCTCAGCTAAATCCGGTTTACCTGAGGGGACTTCAGTAGAATGTTTATGATGGTCTAGTTACAGCCATGTTGACAAATCAAACATTATCTCTATTTACACAAGGAGAATCAAGTCAAAATTATTTGTTCAGCAAATACATATTAAGTGTAGCCTATTGCCAGGTAGGATACTAACACCGGGGATTCTGAAATGAACAAATTAGCCAAACATCTCTAAGGTGCTTATTTTCCTATTAAAATCCTATTCTACAGTGCTTATTTTCATATGTGTATGTGTGTGTGTGTGTGTTTCTGGTAGATAGGGGTTGAAGGAAAGGAGCCCAAGACAGACCCTAAACAACATAAATACACACACGTATGTCTACACATATGTCTATATATATATCTACGTATATATATTACATGGAGTTAAATGCTATTAAACAAAAAAAGCATAGAGCTAGAAAGCGTAGACGGATGGGGGCTTAGTAGAGGTTGAAATTTTTAAATAGGTTTTAAGGAAGAGCCCATTGAGAACATGACATATAAATGAAGGCAGTGAGGAAGTAGTCACATAGATAGCCAGGCAAACATCATTCCAATTATAGGAAATAGCAAATTCAAGATCTGGAAGTAGGAGGACGTCTGGTGTATTCCAACAACCATAAAAAACAAACAAACAAAAAACCGATGTTGCTGAAGCAGATATTAAGGGGAGAAAGAAGTAGGAGAAGGTTTAAGAGGGATCACTGAGACCATGATAAAAATTTTAGCTTGTATCCTAAGTGAAAAGGAGAGAATGCCATTGGAGAGTTTCATATAAAGGAGTGACCTGATATGATTTAAGTTTTGGTAGGAAAATTACAATTTCTGTATTAAAATCGACTGAAGGTGAGCAAGAATAGAAGAAGCAGAAAGACCAGGACTTTGCAGCAATATATGTGGGATAAATGGTGAGCTGGAACAAAGCGATAATGAGAGATGGCATAAGATGTTGCCAGCGACTATATATGCGTATGGCTCTACGTGTGTGTCATGGATTGAATTGTGTCCCCCCCCAAATATCTGTCAACTGGGCTAGGTAATGATTCCCTTGTATGATCGTATGATTGTCTACCATTTTACCTTTTACCTTCTGATGTGATTTCCCTATATGTTGTAAATCCTATCACTATGATGTAATAAGATGGATTAGCAGCAGTTATATTGATGAGGTCTACAAGATTAGGTAGTGTCTTAAGCCAATTTCTTTTGAGATATAAAAGAGAGAAGTGAGCAGAGAGACATGGGGACCTCATACCACCAAGAAAGCAGCACCAGGAGCAGAGTGCGTCCTTTGGACCTGAGGTTCCTGTGCTGAGATGCTCCCACACCAAGGGAGGACTGATGCCAAGGGCCTTCCTCCAGAGCCAACAGCGAAAGAAAGCTTTCCCCTGGAGCTGGTGCTTGAATTTGGACTTCTAGCCTACTGGATTGTGAGAGAATAAACTTCTCTTTGTTAATGCCACTCACTTGCGGTATTTCTGTTATAGCAGCACTAGATGACTAAGACATCTAGTGTGTGTTTGTTTAAAGGAGAAGCCAAACTTACTTTTACTATAGGATTGTATGTAGTATATGAGAAAAAAAAAGAAGAGACAAAGATGACACCAATGGTTAAAGTCAGAGAAACTGAAAAAAAATGGGACTGTTATCAACTGTGATCTGTAGGATGGCAGGAAAAGCAGTTTGGGTTAGAAGATCAATAGTCACTTGTGGATATTCTTTTGGGGTTAAAAGTAGATGCCCAAGTGGAGAAAACAATTAGGAAGTTGGATATGAGTCCAGTCCAGACAGTGATTCAGGCCAAACATATGATTTTGAGAGTCATTAACATACAGAAGGTATTTAAAGACATAAGATTAGCAAAGATCACCAAGGAAGTAAGTATAGATATAAATGGGAAAAGATGCATGGACTAAGCCCCGAAACTCTTTTTGTTGTCATGAGATGAGGTGGAAGCAGGAAAAGAAAGAGATTGAGGAAAAATGAACAGGATTGTGGTGTTCTGCAAGGTATGTGAAGAATGTTTCAAGAATGAGAGAATAAATGAAACTTTTCAAAATATTTGCTGAGGCTGACCTTAGGCTAGCAATAGGGAAGACACTGGTGACCTTGTTGATATCTGATTTTGTAGAAGAGTGAGAGCAAAAGCCTGTTTACAAAAATAGAATAATAGTAACTAGAGTATCAGATGTAGCACTGGAAGTGCTCACTCTATTCCAAGAAATTTTGAAGACAGCTACCTGTCCAACTGATTGGAAGAGATCCAAATTTGTATCCATCTAAAAAGATGATCCAACAGAATGCAGAAATTATCAAACAATGTTATAAATATCACAAACACATAAAATTTTGCTGAAAATCATCAAAAAGCGATTGCATCAATACATCGACAAGAAACTGTCAGAAATTCAAGCAGAATTCAGAAGAGGATATAGAATAAGGAATATCATTGCTGATGCCAGATGTATTCTGGCTAAAAACACAGTACACCATAAAGATGTATAAAAAAATATATATTTTTTATACTTATGTTTTATTGACTATGCAAAGGCATTTGACTGTGTGCATCAAAACAAATTATGGATAACTTGCCAAGAATGGGAATTCCAGAACACTTAATTGTGCTCATGAGGAACCTGTACTTAGACCAAGAGGTAGTCGTTCAAACAGAACAAGGAGGTGCTGCATGGTTTAAAGTTAAGAAAGATGTGCATCAGGGTCGTATCCTTTCACTACACTTATTCATTCTGTATGCTGAGCAAATAATCAGAGAAGCTGGATTATATGAAGAAGAATGGGGCAACAGGGTTGGAGGAAGACTCATTAACAAACTTTGATGTGCAGATAACACAACCTTGCTTGCTGAAATTGAAGAGGACTCAAAGCACTTACTGATGAAAATCAAACACTACAGCCTTGAGTATGAATTACACCTCATCATAAAGAAAATAAAAATCCTCACAACTGGACCAATAAGCAACATCATGATAAATGGAGAAAATCCTAAATTGTCAACAGTTTCATTTTAACTTGGATTCACAATCAACGCCCACAGAGGCAGCAGTCAAGAAATCAAAGGAAACATTGCGTTGGGCAAATCTGCTGCAAAAGACCTCTTTAAAGTGTTAAAAATCAAAGATGTCACTTTAAGGACTAAGGTGTGCCTGACCCAAACCATTGTGTTTTCAATTGCCTCATATGCGTGTGAAAGCTGGCCAATGAAAACGGAAGGTTGAAGAAGAATTAATGCCTTTGAGTGATGGTGTTGGTGAAGAATATTGAACATACCACGGATTGCCAGAGGAATAAACAAATCTATCTTGGTGGGTTTTTTTTGGGGGGATCTTGGAAGAAGTATAGCTAGAATGCTCCTTACAAGCAAGGATGTTCATGTTATCAGGAGAATGCAGTTCCTGGAGAAGGACATCACGCTTCGTAAAGTAGAGGATCAGTGAAAAAGAGAAAGACCCTCAACGAGGCTTTCAACAGTGGCTTCAACAATGGGCTCAAACATAACGTTTGTGAGGATGGCACAGGACCAGGCAGCATTTTGTTCTGTTGTACATAGGGTTGCTGTGAGTCAGAACCAACTTGGAGGTAACTAACAACACAGTAACAGAGAACATAGCCAGTGCTTTTAAAAAGACTTGAGAATAATTGGAGGAGTTGGATACAAAAGCAGTGACAAAATTTTTCTAGGCTTTTCTTTCTTCTTCTTTTCATTATTACTATTATTTTTAGTTTATAAAAAATGAAAGGATGCTGATAAAAACAATCCAATGTAGAAGGAAAAAGTAGTGATTCAGGAGCAATATTCTTGAGTAGATGTGGAAATTGCATCTATGTAGTCCCCAGGTGCCTTAAATGGGAACATGAACAAGTAATACATTATACCTACTTTTTGACATTGTTAGGTTTTAAAGACCAGGTTATTAGGTGAAAATTATCTTTATACAAAAATTAAGGATGACCACATCAGATTACAAAATGAAGGATGACCACATCATTAAAAAATTGCCTAATTACATCATTACATAACTGCCAAATCACATCATTCCATGACTGCCAAATTACATCATTTAATAACTGTCAAATTACATCATTACATAACTGCCAAACTACTGAGAATCATAACCCAACCAAGTTGACAAATAACCTTAACCATCACAGCCAGAGTTACTCATGTCATTAATGCAGAAAATAAGTCAGATAGTAGATTTTTTACTACTAGTATAAATGTGAAATTTTGGATAACGGCATAGTCAATAAGTGAAGAGTAGGCGTACAGTAAGAAATAAAATGATGGTATAGACATAAAGGCAGTGAAATTGTTAAAGATGGTGGTGTAAACTTGTGAAGGTTGGTTGTCTTCTAATTGCTTTTATTTTCTCAGTGAAAGAAGGAACACAACAACAAACTTTGAATGAGGGGGGGAAAGGAGTTAAGAGGTATTTGGAGATAAAGTTATGTAAAAGGAGAACAAAATAATGAATAAATGAGGAAAAATATTACAAATGCTGAGCAGATTTATGATGTTTGAAATTAATAGTTGTGTATTTAAAATGAACCTTGTCAGCACTTTTATTGGTTTATCTCCAGCCATGTTCAGCTGATTACGTGTAGCTGAATAATACTACAGTTGGATGTAATCAATAACAAGTTTCCCCAAATCAGTATCAGGAAGGGAGTAGGAGGGAAGAGAGTTAAAGATTTATAAAAAAGAGTACTAATAGTAATTTCCCTTGGAATGTTGTGATGTAAGAAGGGAAGGAATGTCATGAGAAGTCAGAAACAGTAAGAAACATGGTGAGATCAATGGATTGTTGATCCTAGTGGGGTCAAAGGAGTGTTGGATTAAGGGAGCCACAATCTGTGACCTGTAAACCAGGAGTAACGTTTGGTGAGTGGGATGCTTGAAACTGAGATTATGGTGCAGAAAGTATAACCATGTGAGGGGTTAAGGTAGGATGGAGGACAGAATCATATAGAGTGGCCCAAGACATTCATGGGTCTTGGCTACCATCCCTGCTTAATGGTGTCATATTTTCCTTTGAGAAACAGCACTCCTAACTCACTAGTAGACAAGAGGATTAGATGGAACTGACTTCTTTCACGTTTATAGGGATGGTCCCAGATTATCATCACTTTCCTGGCTATAGTGCTTGTTTCCATTTCCAGTCATACAAAATGAGATGACTACAAATCAAAACTACAATGACATACTATCTGACCCCGACACTACTGGCATGAATAAAAAAAGAGAAAATAATAAATGTTGGAGAGGCTGCGGGGAGACTGGAACTCTTATGCTCTGCTGGTGGGAATGCAAAATGGTACAACCATTTTGGAAAATGATATGGCACGTCCTTAGAAAGCTAGGGAAACCCTGGTGCCGTAGTGGTTAAGTCCTATGGCTGCTAACCAAAGACTCAGCAGTTTGAATCTGCCAAGTGCTCCTTGGAAACTCTGTGGGGCAGTTCTACTCTGTCCTATAGGGTCACTATGAGTCGGAATCAACTCAACGGCACTGGGTTTTTTTGGTTTTAGAAAGCTAGAAATAGAAGTACCATATGATCCAGCAATCTCACTTCTAGGAATATATCTTAGAGAAATAAGAGCTGTCATACAAACAGAAATATGCACACCCATGTTCATTGCAGCATTGTTCACAATAGCAAAAAAATAGAAACAACCTAGATGACTATTAGCAGATGAATGGTTAAACTGTGGTACGTTCATACAACAGCGTACTATGCAACAATAAAGAACAATGATGAATCTGCAGGACATTGTGCTGAGTGAAATAAGTCAATCACAAAAGGACAAATATTGTATGAGACCACTACTATAAGAACTCATGAAAATGTTTACACACAAAAAGAAACAATATTTGATGGTTACAAGGGAGGGAAGGGATGAGGATGGAGAAAACACTCAAAGACAATAGACAAGTGGTTCTATCGTGAGGGGTAAGACAGTATACTGGGGAAGCCAGCACAATTTGTCCAAGGCAAGGTCCCGGAAGCTCCATAGGTACATCCAGACTCCCTGAGAGACAAAATTACTGGGCTGAGGCCTGTGGGGACCATGGTCTTGGGGAACATCTAGCTCAATTGGCATAACATGTTCTATAAAGAAAATGTTCTACATTCTACTTTGTTGAGTAGTATCTGGGGTCTTAAAAGCTTGTGAGCAGCCATCTAAGATTCTCCACTGGTCTCACCCCAAGTGGAGCAAGGGAGAATGAAGAAAACCAAAGACACAAGAGAAAGTTTAGTCCAAGTGGCTAATGGACCACAACTACCATGGCCTCCACAAGACTGAGTCCAGCACAACTAGATGGTGCCCAGCTACCACAACCACCTGCTCCAACAGTGATCACAATAGAGGGTATATAGATGGAGCTGGAGAAAAATTCTAACTCACAAAAAAAGACCAGACTTACTGGCCTGACAGAGATTGGAGAAACCCCGAGAGTATGGCTACTGGACACTCTCTTAGCCCAGTAATGAAGTCACTCCTGAGATTCACCCTTCAGCCAAAGATTAGACAGGCCAATAAAACAAAATGAGACTAAAAGGGCACATTAGCCCAGGGGCAAGGACTAGAAGGCAGGAGGAGACAGGAAACCTGGTAACAGAGAACCCAAGCTCAAGAAGGGGAGAGTGTTGACATGTCATGGGGCTGGTAATCGATTCCGACTCATAGCGACCCTATAGGACAGAGTAGAACTGCCCCGTAGAGTTTCCAAGGAGTGCCTGGCAGATTCGAACTGCTGACCTTTTGCTTAGCAGCTGTAGCACTTAACCACTACGCCACCAGGGTTTCCAAACAGTATGTGTACTAGCTGTTTAATGAGAAGCTAGTTTGTTCTGTAAACCTTCATCTAAAGTACAATTAAAAAAAAAAAAAAAGAAAATGAGATGACAAATATTTGTGGGGACTTCAGAAAAAAAAGAAACATCCTCTCTCTTCCACAATAACTGCTTGAAGATGTTTTTCAACCACATGGGTGGTAAAATGTGGTTTTTATGTCCTTTTACATGAAAAAGGAGTGCTTGAAGGAGCTTGCATGAGGCCACCATGAAGAGCTCAATATGAAGCTGGAATCATAGTAGTTAGACTCAGGAGAAAGAGAGAACCTGGGTCCTTGATTATTTGAGTTCCTGGATCAAGCCTTGCCTAAAGAACTGTCTGTGAATTTTTCAGTTATGAGAGTTATATATATATTCTTTCCTTTAATAAGCCATCTTATTACACCTGGAGATGAGAATGTTCAAGAGTGAATGAAAATTTTACTTTGTAGAATCTGACTCCTTTGGAGTAGCAAACATTAAGTTTAGCTAAAAATTCAAGATGCCATCAGAGATACACTTAGAGAATCATATTACAATGTGTGATTTTTGACAGTTGAATCCATCACTGGGTATATCAGGAGATAAAATTTTAGATGAAGGTTGAATTAATAGTGATAAAGGACATAAAAATATTATGTAGTCCTTGACATATTGAATAAATTAATGTTTTTTTCTCATTTGTCCAACTGGTTGATTTTAAGTTTGGAGAGTAAGGTGTGCTAACATAATTGTTACTCTATGAATGAATTACTTGTTCTTCCTTTTAGAAACAACATGATGTATAATGTTGTAATATCAAAAGTAGAAATCAGTACAAAATAACCTGAAAACAGGGAGGTTTGTGTTTAAGTATTATAAATGTCCAAGAATATTTATGGTGACATCAGAAAAACTGTTAGGAAGTGACCTTAACTATTCCTTTAAGACTAACATTCCAGTTCAAATTATTCCTTATCTTTTGTGACTTTTACTGCCTACAGTTAATGGTTTGCTTTATTCAATATATACACTTGATGGGAAAACCCATTCACTGTTTCATTATTATCTATTCATAAATCTTTAAAAACTATTTGAAAATGTCAAATAATTCTCTCACCAAAATGACTGAAAACAATTGCACATTTTAATGCAAGAAAGGCATTGTTCTATATAGATCATTGTCCACTTTTTAAATTAAACAAATTTTCATGTCAACAGATTATGCAGACAATATGCATAATAGTTAGGAATTGGCTATATCATGACTGAAAAGATGATATTAAACTTATTTAAACAATAAAACTATAAGTATTTTAATGAAAAAATTATTTGAAGAAATGCTTCAATAGCTTCTGAGCTTTTTAAAAAAATAACAATAAATGATTACTTTTCATTCCTAAAGAGTATACTCTTAGAGAGTTTCATGAGATTTTATAGCCTCAGGTTTTCACAAATGTTTTATGATAGAAGTTTTATTACAGTCTTAACAGATATATCAGAAAGGTCCTAGAAATAATATGTCCCTTAGTAACTATTCCATTTTCCTCTTTCAACTTGTTACCAGGTGGAAATCCCAGGTTCTTGCTCAGCATGACTTGTATTGGCCAATAAACAAGAGACCAGGGTGGGAGAATAAGAAAGACATTTTTATTTTGTTTTACAAGGAAAGGAGTTTGTCAGAGCTGCTGCTGCCAAGACTGCTTGCCAAGAGTGAGCAGGCAAGGTACTTTTAGAAGGGTTTACAAGTAGGGAGTTCATACAAGTTACACCAGCAACATTCTTAATCATACTACATAGGCACAATGGAGTTCACACATAACCTCCAAGCAAAAGCAGGATTCTAAAGCAAATCTGGGAAGGAAGGGGGGAAGCCCAGCAAAGGAAAGAGGATTTTTCAATACAACACTCTAGGGGAAGGAGCCAGGCAAAGAAAACATGATTTTTAATACAGCACTGTGGGGGCTCTGTCTCAAACTAGTCTATGTTCTCATCAAGGTTTTATCATGGACAGAACCAGAGTCCCAGCTCCTACACCCCTGAACTGGGGTCCCCTTTTGCCTCCTTCTGCCAGCCCATAATCCAAGGCAGTGATTACCAAGGGGAAGGTCATATTATAAAATCAGAGGAAATATCAAATGGGACAAACAAATCCCCTGGCCTTAGGAGAGCACACAGGAGTCTGGAGGGATGGTGGAGAATATTAAACTTAATGGTACAGCTTGAAAAATATGAATGTGTTGCTCCTATACTCTCTAACTGCTTTTCTGTCCACATACCAACTACCGTATGTATGATGCAATATTGTTTGCCTCATTATTTGCCAAGCTAATCTATTACTATTTTTCAGAAAACTGTTAACAAAAATGTATACTCTAGCCACTAATGTATATAGTTCTCACACTTAGTGTGTATACTTTCTTCCCACAGCTCATTTTCTATAATAAAAAAAAAAATTTGGTGATGTCAAAGAAAAACAAATCCAGACATAGGTACGGAGAGATGTTATTTGAAAGGATTATTGGAATATAACTTAAGGGACTGTTACAATAGAGGGAGGATGATTATTGCAATAGGGAGAACTCTCTGGTCATGGACTCAGCAAGCATTTCAAAGGTCAGACAGAAAGGAATTTTCTCCTATAGGGAGGGATAAACAAGGTTCCGGTGTTCTGGTCTATTGCCAAAGCCATATTTTCTAACTGCTTTGCTTCCAATTTTGCATTCTGACTCAATGGCACCTAACAACAGCAACAAGCAAGGTTAAAAACAACAGGGTATGGAGGATTGGAATAATCAGATGGCTTGATCAGTTGATGGTTTTCCCTGAGGTCACCTAATTCTTCGGAAGGGTTGCTCAGGAGAGACTATTCTGTTTTCCAGTGCCCAAAGACGACCCAAAATTCAGGGGAAGGAGAAAAGCCTGATTAAGTCAAGTTAGTGGGATTTTGTTCAGCTTGTCAGTAGGTACAAACAGATCAGCTAATGATTTATAAGACAAAATCTGTGTCTGACTTTTTCCTAGGTTAAAAAAAAAAGGCATCATCCAGGTTAGTCTTACCTAAGTCATATGGAGAAGAATAGTTCTTGACAGTTAACTTGTTTCCCAGATAATGAAAAGGTGTTGGACTTGGGGGAGTGTATTTCTCTTAATCATTACTGTTTATCAGAAGCACAGGGCTCAGGTAAAATTTAATATTGGTAGTGTGATGAAAAAAAAAAGGAAAAGCCAGATACCTTAGGCTGGGTTCTCTGGAGAAGCAAAAACAGTAAAGCACATAAATATATATATATATATAGAGAGAGAGAGGTTTATATAAAGGAAACTGTTCACGTGATTTTAGAGGCTGGAACTTCCCAAGTTCGTGGATCAGGATAGAGGCTTCTCCTGATTCACATAGCCACAGGGGCTGGCGAACCCAAGATCAGCAGGTAGGAAATAGGGCTCTTGCTCACAGGCTGTAAAGGCTGATGAAACCCAAGATCGGCAGGCAAGATCACAAGGCTTCTCTTGATTTACACAGCTGCAGGGGCTGGTGAACCCAAGATCAGCAGGTTGGAGAACAGGACTCTTGCTCGCAGGCTGTGAAGATCAATGAATCCCAAGATTGGCCGGTAAGCAGCTAGCTCAAGTCCCAAGAACTGAAGGGCAGATGAACAAGAGGCAGCTGCAGGACCCAGAACAAGCCAAAAACCATGGCAAAGTGAGCAGGAAGGAAGTAGGCAGCAGAGGGCAGAGAGATGAAAAATGAGGGGGCAGTGAGCTGCCACAGGCCCCAACTCCATCAGTACCATTCAGCAGATTCCACCATGGGGGTGATCACATATCAAATTTCAACAGTGACGTGATCATAACATTATACAACTGCCAAAACACTGAGGTTCATCACCCAGCTGGTTGACGCAATGTTAACCATCACACTAGGTAACTGAGCTGCTTTGAAAAATAGAAAAGACTGCATTTGAGGAGCAGAGTTGTCCACAAAAATGTCTCAGAATCATCTTTATCACTAATCATATAATCTACAATGAATACCACTTGTCTGTCAGTTTGTTGTACTGAAGTGGCTTGTATGTTGCTGTGATAATGGAAGCTGTGCCAACAGTATTTTAAATACCAGCAGGGTCACCCAGGGTGCACAGGTTTCAGTTGAGCTTCCACACTAAGACAGACTAGGAAGAAGGACCTAGTGATCTACTTCTAAAAAAACTGTCCAGTGAAAACCTTATGAATAGCAGTGGAACACTGATATAGTGCCAAAAGATGAGCCCCTCAGGTTGGAAAGCACTCGTGGGGAAGAGCTACCTCCTGGAAGTACAGTCAACCTCAGTTAGATGGATGGAGTAAAGCTTTTGGGACCTTCATTTGCTTATGTAGCACTACTCAAAATGAGAAGAAAGTAACTGCAAACATCCATTAATAATCTGAATGTGGAATGTCTAAATATGCATCTAGGAAAATTGGAAGTTGTCAAAACTGAAATAGAACACTTGAAGATCAATATCCTAGGTATCAGTAAGCTAAAATGGACTAGTATTGGCCATTTTTCATCAGACAATCATATGGTCTGCTATACTGGGAATGAAAATCGAAGGGGAGCAGCATCACATTCACCATCAAAAACATTTCAAGATCTATCCTGACGTACAACGCTGCCACTGTTAGAATAATATACATACACCTACAAGGAAGACCAGCTAATTCAACTATTATTCAAATTGCGCACCAAGCACTCATGCTAAAGATGAAGAAATTGAAGATTTTTTACTACCTTCTGAAGCCTGAAATTGATCGAACATGGAATCAAGATGCATTAATAATTACTGGTGATTGGAATGTGAAAGTTGGACACAAAAAAAAAGGATCAGTAGTTGGAAAATATGGTCTTGGTGATAGAAATAACAGGAGATCAAAGATAGAATTTTGCAAGACCAACTACCTATTTATTGGAAATACATTTTTTCAAAAATGTGAGTGATGACTATAAATGTGGACTTCTTCAGATGGAATACACAAGAATCAAATTGACTACATCTGTGGAAAAAGACAATGGAAAAGCTCAATAGCAGTGAGAGCAAGACTATGGGCTAATTGTGGAACAGACCATCAATTATCAATTGCTTATATGTAAGTTCAAGTTGAAGCTGAAGAAAATTAGAACAAGTCCCCAAGAGCCAAAGTATGGCCTTGAGTATATCCCACCTGAATTTAGAGACTACCTTAAGAATAGACTTGACACCTTGGACACTAATGACTGAAGACCAGATGAATTGTGGGATGACATTAAAAAGACAAGAAAGAAAGAAAAGACCAAAACAGATGTCAGAAGTCATTCTAAAACTTGCCCTTGAACGTAGAACAACTAAAGTGAATGGAAGAAATGATGAAGTAAAAGAACAGAACAGAAGATTTCAAAGTGTGGTTCAAGAAAACAAAGCAATGTATTATGATGAAATATATAAAGACCTGGAATTAGAAAACAAAAAGGAAAGAACATGCTCTGCATTTCTTAAGCTGAAAGAACTGAAGAAAAAATTCAAGCTTTGAACCACAGTATTGAAGGATTATATGGGCAAAATGGAGCCCTGTCTGCAGTGGTTAAGAGCTTGGCTGCTAATCAAAAAGGTGAGCAGTTCAAATCCATCAGCTGCTCCTTAAAACCCTCTGGAGCAGTTCTGCTCTGTCCAATAGGGTCACTATGAGTCGGAATCGACTTGACGGCAACAGGTTTGGTCATTTTGTTTGATTGTCTTTATTTTGTTGTTGTTTTGGACAAAATGTTGAATGACACAGGCAGTTTCAAAAGAAGATGGAAGGAATACACAGAGAAAATGTACCAAAAAGAATTGGTCAACATTCAACCATTTTAGAAGGTAGCATATGACCAAGAATCGATGGTACTGAAGAAAAAATTTCAAACTGCACTGAAGGCATTGTGGAAAAACAAGGCTCCAGGAATTGGTGGAGTATCAGTTGAGTTATTTCAACAAACAGATACAACCCTGGAAGTTGTCACTCATCTATGCCAAGAAATCTGGAAGACAGCTACCTAGCTAACTACTGGAGGAGATCCATATTTGTGCCCAATCCAAAGAAAGCTGATCCAACAGAATGCAGAAATTACTGAACAATATCATTAACATCACACGCAAGTAAAAATTTGCTGAAGATCATTCAAATACGGTTGCAGCAGCACAGAGACAAAGAACTGCCAGAAATTCAAGGAGGATTCAGAAGAGGATGTGGAACAAGGGATATCATTGCTGATGTCAGATAGATCTAGGCTGAAAGCAGAAAATACCAGAAAGATGTTTATCTGTGTTTTGTTGACTATGCAAAAGTATTTGACTGCCAACTTTCCTCATTTCATCCACTTTAAAACTGCAGTCCCAGCAGTTTATGGCTTGGTAAGCATGTCAAAACAGGGTTATGTCTTCAGAAATTAAATCTGAAACATCACTGAGTTCTGAACTATCCCTTGGCAAGGTCATGTTGTTGTTGTTAGGTGTCATGAAGTTGATTCTGACTCATAAGGACCCCTATGTGCAAAAGATCAGTCCTGTACCATCCTCACAATGGTTGCTATGTTTGAGCCCATTAAGCCACTGTGTCAATCCATCTCATTGAGAGTCTTCCTCTTTTTCCCTGACCATCTACAGAATATTTTTCTCCCTAAAAGTGCAGAAAAGATACTTATTTTTCTCATTGACTTTGTTCATTTAACCAGTCATTCTCTTTATTCAATTAATGCCCTGGTGATGCAGTGGTTAAGAGCTCAGCTGTGAACCAAAACGCTGACATTTTGAACTACTAGCTGCTCCTTGGAAACCCTGTGGGGCAGTTCTACTCTGTTCTACAAGGTCGCTATGAGTTGGAATCAACTAGATGGTAACAGGTTTGGTTTTGGGTTTGATACCATCAACTAGATGGTAACAGGTTTGGTTTTTGGTTTGACGCATACTACGTTCAGTCACTAAGGGTACAGAAATTGAAATACATGGCCCCTTGTTCTCAAACAGCTCAAACCTCAGAAGACGCACACATATGCACACAAAAATAATTACACCACAATGTGATATCTATAATGTTCATAACTTCAAGGTATATGGGAACATAGAAAAACTGGGCTTAACTTAAACGTTTTACATTTTAACATTGTATTTAAAATCCATGACAGCCAAAGTGCAAATTAATTATTTTTATTTTCTTATTGGGTTCTTAAAATGATTTATATTTAACAGAAACCACAGGTCAAAAATGTAAGAAGTGTTCGGTACAGTGTGACTGCTATGATTATTAGTCTAGGTAGAAATAAGTGTTATTTAGAATCTAGTGAGTCAGGGCCTGGGGATGCTTATAACACCTGTCATTCCTCTTAACAGCTCTGATCTTGGTCAACTACTTAGAATACTATTGCACCATTTTTCAATCTCAGCCTGCAGTAGCTTAACAGAGTCACTGGTACTTTTTTTGCAATCTAAGTTGATATAGACAGGAATTTTTGAAGGCAGCCCTAGGGCCAAGGGGAGTATTTATATCTGCTGCCATTCACTGAATAACTGAGCCAATAAAGCACTCGATAGATTTTGCACTTTTCCCATTATGTTTCTGGGCTTCCTGTGGGTATTCTATGAAAAACTGTGGGTGTTCTTAATCAAGAAAAACAACATATTTTTTTCCATCAATCTGTTATTTGCCATGTTTTTATTTAAACAGACTTCTTGCCAAGCGATATTGAAGTTTGAAAAATATTTCCTCTATCCAGTGGAGCATGTACAATAATGCTAATATATTAGTATTCATTGACCGTATTCAATTAATTCTGATAGGCTAGGAAATGCACTAAAGTTTTCCATATAAAAGTTTTCCTCCTTACTACATGAAACCCAGGCATACAAGCTAAAAAGCTAATGAAGGAAAAAAAGAATTAACCCTTTTTTTGAGTAATACAATTATAATTTTGTTTATACTTTATCATTCCTGAGAAATATATGGTACAAGAAAATTTCTTCCTTAACGTTATATACTTCATTTTGATAATGGTTAATCAGGTTAGTATGTTAAATGTTCTAAAATATTAATCTCCCATTCTGTGACTTTTAGCCAGTACAATGTAAATATACGAATTCACCCAAATCACACGCCTTCAATTACAAGTCACTGCAGCAGTGATAAATCCTTCATATAAAACTTGCTTGACTGACGCTTTTCATGGGTAGTTGTCAGCAAGACAGGAGGAGGGATATTAACAACACTTTCTATATTGGCTTTAGCAAACTGATAAACACAGGAGGTATATGACAAGTGATCCCAAATATCAAATCTACGAGATTACAGAAATTGAAACTACTCTTCCAAACAGAAGAGAAGTTGGAAAATACTTTTGAGTTTGTTGTATTTAAAAATTCCTATTAATGTTCTCAGGTTTGCAAAAATAAATACCATATATTAACATCATCACACCCATCACACGCCCATCGCTATTCAGTCAATTCCTACTCATAGCAACCCTATAGGACAGAGCAGAACTGCCTCATAGGATTTGCAACACTGTAAATCTTTAAGGGTACATACTGTCACATCTTTCTCCTGTGGAGTTGCTGGTGGGTTCAAATGGATGACCCTATGGTTAGCAGCTGAGCATTTAAACACTGTGCCCCAGGGCTCCTTTGTGGATTAACATAGGCACTCTAAATTATAGCTTAAGTTACTATAAGCCTTTTGTCTCAATAAATAGGTTAATATTTTTTTAAGAATTAAATTTTGGATTAAACAGTGCAAGGCACGCTATTAAATGGCCCTCTTACATAGTGAAAAACATTCAAGGTTATCAAAACGGACAGAGAGTTTGTCATTTTATCATTGTTTTACTGTTTATAAAAAATTGTTTTATGGTTCAGTATGATTCTTTGGCTCCAGTAATATAACCAAAAATAAACAAAAAATCCTGCATTATCTGTGAGTCCTAATTTCATAATGGCTCAAAACCCAAGGACACTGAAAGTTTCAAATTTCCTATATACTGGTGGCACAGTGGTTAAGAGCTCAGCTGCTACGCAAAAGGTCAGCTGTTAGAATCCACCAGCTGCTCCCCGAAAACCCAGTGAAGCAGTTCTGCTCTGTCCTATAGGGTCTCTATGAGTTGGAGCTGACTTGACGGCAACGGGTTTGCTGTTTTGGTATTACATACATAATAGATATACTTTGCATCCTCTCAATCTCTTTTTGTCAGACAGTGACAAAAGAATCATAATAGGTCCTATAATTAGTGAATTAAAATCAATACGAAAATTTAATTTTTTTAAAGGAATAACAAGAATTTGTAAAGAATGTAAGTGCAAATAATGACAGAATTGTTATTGTTGTTAGGTGTCATCAAGTCGGTCCCGACTCACAACAACCCTATGCACAACAGAATGAAACACTGCCCGGTCCTGCGCCATCCTTACAATCATTGTTATGCTTCAGCTACTATGTCAATCCACCTCGTTGAGGGTTTTCCTCTTTTCCGCTGACCCTGTACTCTGCCAAGCATGATGTCCTTCTCCAGGGACTGATCCCTCCCGACAACACGTCCAAAGTATGTAAGACGCAGTCTCGCCATCCTTGCTTCTAAGGGGCATTCTGGCTGCACTTCTTCTAAGACAGATTTGTTTGCTCTTTTGGCAGTCCATGGTATATTCAATATTCTTCGACAACGCCACAATTACAAAGGCTTCAATTCTTCTTTGGGTTTCTTTATTCATTGTCCAGCTTTCACATGCATATGATGTGATTGAAAATACCATGGCTTCGGGCAGGCGCGCCTTAGTCTTCAGGGTGATACCTTTGCTCTTCTACACTTTAAAGAGGTCCTTTGCAGCAGATTTGCCCAATGCAATGCATCTTTTGATTTCTTGACTGCTGCTTCCATGGCTGTTGATTGTGGATTCAAGTAAAATGAAATGCTTGACAACCTCAATCTTTTCTCCATTTATCACGGTGTTGCTCATTGGTCCAGTTGTGAGGATTTTTGTTTTCTTTAGGCTGAGGTGCAATCCAGACTGAAGGCTGTGGTCTTTGATCTTCATTAGTAAGTGCTTCAAGTCCTTTTCACTTTCAGCAAGCAAGGTTGTGTCATCTGCATAATGCAGGTTGTTAATGAGTCTTCCTCCAATCCTGATGCCCTGTTCTTCGTATAGTCCAGCTTCTCATATTATTTGCTCAGTGTACAGATTGAATAGGTATGGTCAAAGAATACAACCCTGACACACACCTTTCCTGACTTTAAAACAATCAGTATCCCCTTGTTTTGTCCGAACAACTACCTCTTGATCTACGTAAAGGTTCCTCATGAGCACAATTAAGTGTTCTGGAATTCCCATTCTTCACAATGTTATCCATAATTCATTATGATCCACACAGTTGAATGCCTTTGCATAGTCAATAAAACAGAGGTAAACATCCTTCTGGTATTTTCTGCTTTCAGCCAGGATCCATCTGACATCAGCAATGATATCCCTGGCTCCACGTCCTCTTCTGAAACCGGCCTGAATTTCTGGCAGTTCCCTGTCGATATACTGCTGCAGCTGTTTTTGAACGATCTTCAGCAAAATTCTGTTTGTGTGTGACATTAATGATATTGTTCTATATCAGCTTTCTTGGGAATAGGCATAAATATGGATCTCTTCCAGTCAGTTGGCCAGGAAGCTGTCTTCCATATTTCTTGGCATAGACGAGTGAGCACCTCCAGTGCTGCATCTGTTTGTCGAAACATCTCAATGGATATTCCATCAACTCCTGGAGCCTTGTATTTTGCCATTGCCTTCAGAGCAGCTTGGACTTCTTACTTCAATACCATCGGTTCCTGATCATATGCTACCTCTTGAAATGGTTGAACATTGACTACTTCTTTTTGGTATAATGACTCTGTATATTCCTTCCATCTTCTTTTGATGCTTCTTGCATCATTTAATATTTTCCCCATAGAATCCTTCACTATTGCAACGCGAGGCTTGAATTTTTTCTTCAGTTCTTTTAGCTTGAGAAACGCTGAGCATGTTCTTCCCTTTTGGTTTTCCATCTCCAACTCTTTGCACATGTCATTATAATACTTTACTTTGTCTTCTCGAGCCACCTTTTGAAATCTTCTGTTCAGTTCTTTTACTTCATCAATTCTTCCTTTTGTTTTAGCTGCTCGACATTCAAGAGCAAGTTTCAGAGTCTCCTCTGACATTCATCTTGGTCTTTTCTTTCTTTCCTGTTTTTTGAATGACCTCTTGCTTTCTTCACGGATGATGTCCTTGATGTCATTCCACAACTCGTCTGGTCTTTGGTCACTAGTGTTCAGTGCATCAAATCTATTCTTCAAATGGTCTCTAAATTCAAGTTGGATATACTCAAGGTCATATTTGGCTCTTGTCGACTTGGTCCAATTTTCTTCAGTTTCAGCTTGAACTTGCAGAGGAGCAATTGATGGTCTGTTCCACAGACGGCCCCTGGCCTTGTTCTGACTGATGATATTGAGCTTTTCCATCGTCTCTTTCCACAGGTGTAGTCAATTTGATTTCTGTATGTTCCATCTGGAAAGGTCCATGTGTATAGTTGCTGTTTATGTTGGTGAAAGAAGGTATTTGCAATGAAGAAGTCATTGGTCTTGCAAAATTCTATCATTCAATTTCTGGCATTGTTTCTATCACCAAGGCCATATTTTCCAACTAGTGATCCTTCTTCTTTGCTTCCAACTTTTGCATTCCAATGCTACCTCCTGAAATAGTTGAACGTTGACCAATTCTTTTTGGTATAATGACTCTGTGTGTTCCTTCCACCTTCTTTTGATGCTTCCTGTGTTTTTCAATGTGATGTATTAATAAGTGCTATAAAGAAAAATACCCTTTACCGTGGTGGCACAGTGGATAAGAGCTCAGGCTGCTAACCAAAAGGCTGACAGTTCAAATCCACCTGCTGCTCCTTAAAAATTCTACAGGGTAGACTTACTCTGTCCTGTAGGATCACTATGAGTTAGAATCAACTTGACGGCACCAGGTCTTTGGTTTATAGAGAAAAATGTAGTAGATTTAAAGATAAACAGAAAAAAAAGAGGAAACTATTTGAAAGGAAGCAACCTGTGATCAGAGAAACTTAGTCCATTTACTATCTACAAGAGTGTTTTATGTGTTGACAAAGGCTGGACACCTAAGGTGAGAGCCAGGCTTTTGTTGTTAGGTGCCGTTGAGTCAGTTCTGACTCATAGTGACCCTATATGTACCACAGAACAAAACACTGCCAGGTCCTGTGCCATCCTTACAATCATCATGCTTGAGCCCACTGTTGCAGCCACTGTGTCAGTCCATCTTGTTGAGGGTCTTCCTTTTTTCCACTGACCCTGTGCTTTACCAAGGATGATGTCCTTCTCCAAGGACTGATCCCTTCTGACATGTCCAAAGTATGTAAGACACAGTCTCTCCACCCTTGCTTCTAAGGAGTTGAAAAGTACAATAACTGAAATGAAAAATTCACTAGAGGAATGCAAGAGCAAACTGGAGTAGGCAGAGGACAAAATCAGTGAACTTGAAGATAGGACAATTGAAATTACATAGCCTAAAGTGCAGGATAAAGAAAACTAAGGAACCTGCAGGACACCTTCAAGCAGACAACATATGCATTATGGGAGTTGCAGAAGACAAAGAGTAAAAGGAGCATAAAGAATACCTGAAGAAATAGTGGCCAAAAAAATCCCAAAATTTGATTAAAAACATGAGTCTACAATCCAAGAAGCTCATCGAAATTCCAGTAGGATAAACTGAAGGCGATCCACACTGAAACACGTTATAATCAATTTGTTGAAAGACAAATAGAGAATCTTGACGGCAGTAGGAGAAGGAACACCTCACAGAAAAGGGATCCTCAATAAGATTAAAAGTTAACTTCTCATCAGAAACAACAGAGTCCAGAAGACAGTAGGATGACATATTTAACATGCTGAAAGAAAACAAATGTCAACCTAGAATTCATTATCTGGCAAATCTGCCCTTCAAATATTAGAAATGAATTAAGACATTCCCAAACAAACAAAAGCTGAGGGAGTTTGTTACTACTAGACCTTCCCTACAAGAAATGTTAAAGGGTACTACTCAGATTGAAATGAAAGGACAGGAGATTAGAAGTCATATGAATATATAAAAACTTCCAGGAGAGGTAATTATATGGTCAAAAATAGAAGCCAGTATTACTGTACTTTTGGTTTGTAACTCTACTTGTTACATACTACATTATTTAAAAGATAAACATGTAAAAAATTATATACCTAAGTTATTGTGCACATAATACATAAATATGCAATTAGTGACAACAAAAATTAAAAGGGGCCCTAGTGGTACAGTGGTTAAGTGATTAGCTGCTAACCGAAAGGGCAAACCCACTAGCTACCTCATGGAAGAAAGATGTGGCAGTCTGCTTTTGTAAAGATTATAGTCTTGGAAACCCTATGGGACAGTTCTATTCTGCCCTATAGTGCCACTATGAGTCAAAATTGACTTGATAGCAATGTGTACAGGTATACATAACCTAGACTTAATAAACATATATAGAACAATCCACCAAACAACATCATGATGTACATTCTTCTCAAGTGCACATGGATCATTTTCTAGAACAGACCATATTTTAGGCTGTATAAAAAGTCCCAATATACTTAAATATATGAAAACCATATGAAGTATCCTCTGCAACCAAATGAAATTAAGCTAAAAATTAGTAATAAAAGGAAAACTGGAAATCTCACATATATGTGGAGATAAAACAGCACAACACACTCATAATAATTCAATTGGTCAAAGAAGATATTAGAACAGAAATTAGATAATAGTTAGAAATAAATGAAAATGAAAATATAACATACTAAAATTTATGGGATGCAGTGAAGTCAGTGCTCAGAGGAAAACTTACAGCTTTCAACGTCTAAATTAAGAAAATAATTTTTAAAAAATTCATAAATTAACTTTACACCTTAAGAAACCAGAAAAAGACAAGATAATTAAATCTGAAGCTAGAAAAAAGAAAACAAAAATGATTAGAAAGAAGTTAAATGAAGTTAAAAAAAAAAATGGAGAAAATTGACAAAACCAAAACTTCCTTCCTTAAAGACATCAGCACTTGACAAACTTTTAGCTACACTAAAAAGAAAAAGAAGGAAGATGAAAATAACTAAAATCAGAAATTGAAATGGGGACAATACTACTGACCTTACAGAAATAAAAAGGATTATCGGAGAATACTGTGAACAATTGTATACTAATGAATTAGATAACCCAGATGAAATGGACAAATTTTCCAAAATATACAAATTACCAAAACTGAGTCAAGGAGATACAGAAAATCTCCACAAATTTATAACAAGTAAAATGATTGAATCAACAACCAAAAACTTTTCCACAAAGAAATGTTGAGCACCAGATGGTTTCAGTGGAGAATTCTACTAAATATTTAAAGAAGAATTAACAAAAACCCTTCTCAAACTTTTCCAAAAATTAAAAAAAAAAACCAAGAGGTGGAGAAACTTTCCCATTCATTCTATGAAGCCACATTACCCTGATACTAAAGCTAGATAAAGACAACACAAGAAAAGAATGTTACAGACCAGTATCATTTATGAATATAGATGCAAAAACCATCAACAAATTATATCAGCACGGTTATACACCCTAATCAAGTGGGATTTTTTCCAGGGTAACAAGGGCAGTTCAACCTAAGAAAACCAATCAATGGAATGTATCACATTAAAAGCATGACGAAAAACAAACAAACACAATTATCTCAAGTGATGCAGGGAAGGCATTTGACAAAATCCAACCTCATTCATGATAAAAACATTCAGAAACTAAGAGTGGATGGAACTTCTACAACATGATAAAGGCATCTATGAAAAACCCAAAGATAACACTGCATTCAATGGTGAAAGACTTAATTGATTTTAAGCTTTCCCCTTTAGATGAGCAGAAAGTCTAAGATGCCTGCTTCCAACACTCTTATTCAGCATTGAACTGAAAGTTGTATAGCCAGAGTAAATAGATAAGAAAAAGAAAGAAAAGTTATCCAAATTGGAAAGGAAGAGTAAAACTATGTCTTTTCACAGGTGACACGATCCTTTATTGAGAAAATTCCAAAAATTCACAAAAAAGATACCAGAGCCCTGCTAGTGCAGTGGTTAAGAGCTTGGCTGCTAACCATAAAGGTCAACAGTTTGAACCCATCACTGTTCCTTGGAAACCTTATGGGGCAGCTCTATTTTGTCCTACAGGGTCACTATGAGGTAGAATCCATTCCAAATTGAAAAGAAAGAGTAAAACTATGTCTATTCACAGATGACACAATCTCGTATCGAGAAAATTCCAAAAATCTACAAATAAGATACTATAGCTAATAAATGAATTCATCAGTGGTACAAATTACAGGATCAACACACAAAAATCAGTTGTGTTTCTATACACCAACAAGTAATAATCAGAAAAGGAAATTAAGAAAGTAATTTCATTCATAATAGCATCTAAAAGAATAAAATACCTAGGTATCAATTTGACTTGCACACTGAAAACAACAAAACATTGTTGAAAGAAATCAAAGGAGGACTAAATAAATGGAAGGACATAATGTGTTCATTGACTGAAAGACTTAATATTGCAAAGATATCAATACTACCAAAGGCAATCTACAGATTCAGTGCAATCCCTATCAAAATTCCTACAGTTTTGTTTTTTTTTTTTTTTTTGAGAAAATAAAGAGCTATTCCTCAAATTCATATGGAATTGCAAGGTACCCTGAATAGCAAAAACAATCTTGAAAAATAAAAACAAAGTTGGAGAACTCACAATTTTCAATTTCAAAACTTACTACAAAGTTACAGTAATCAAAACAGAGTGGTACTAGAATAGAGCTAGAAATACAGAGCAATGAAATTGAATTGAGAGTCCAAAAATAAACCCATGCATCTATAGCCAAATGATTTTCAACCAAGTTGCCAAGTCCATTCAATGCAGAAAGCATACTCTTCAATAAATGGTGCTAGAAGAACTGGATTTCCACATGCTTTTTCTTTCTTTTACACCACATACAATAATTGACTCAAAGTGGAGTAATAGCCTGAATATAAGTGCTAAACCATAAAACTTTGAGATGAAAACGTAGAAATAAATCTTCATCTTGATTTGGCAATGGACTCTTAGATATGGCACCAACAACATGAGCAACAACAACAACAAAAATAGATGTACTGGACTTTATCAAAATTAAAAAAAAAAAAAGAAAACTGTGCATCAAAGAATATCATTTAAAAAGCAAAAAAAAAAAAAAGCCACCTATAAGATGGTAGAAAACATTTGCATTCATTCACATATCTGATAAGGGTTTAATATTTCAGAATATATAAAGAATTCTTACAACTCAACAAAAAAAGACACAATTCAATTAAAAAATAGCAAAGGACTTGAATATACATTTCTCCAAAAAAGATATATAAATGAACAATAAGTACATGAAAAGCTGCTCAGCAACATTAGTAATCGTTGTTCTTGTTAGTTGCTGTCAAGTTGTCTCTGACTCATGGTGATCCCATATATAACAGAATTTAAGTTGCTCAGCCCTGAACTATTTTCACAATCATTGGTATGTTTGAGTCCATTGTTGAAGCCATATGTCAATCTATATTATTGTGAGTTTTCCTCTCCTTTGCTGACTCTCCATTTTACCAAAGATGATGCTTTGAGTCAGTGTCTCAGACAATACTCTGTGATTTCACTGGCTGATTTTCAGAAGTAGATCTCCAGGCCTTTCTTCCTAATCTTTGGAAATTCTTTATAAACCTCTCCACCAAGGGTTACCCTGCTGGTACTTGAAAAAGCAATGGAAGAGCTTCCAACATAGCAGCTTGCAAGCCACCAGAGTATGATAAATTGATAGACCAGTGGTAGAATTAGTTGTAAGGGAAATGAAAATCAAAACCACAAGGAGATACCATTTCATGTCTTCTAGTAAGATGGGAACACTTTTTTAAAAATGGAAAATAATTGATAAGAATGTGGAGAAATTGGAATTCTTGTACATTGTTAGTGCAGGTATAAAATGGTACATCTGCTATGGAAAACAGATTAGCAGTTCCTCAAAAAGTTCAACATAGAACTACCACATGACCCAGAAATTCCACTCCTGGGTGTAAACCCAAAAGAATTAAAAACAGACACTCAGACACTTGTATACTTGTACATCAATGTTCATTGAAGCATTATTCACAACAGTCAAAAGGTATGAACAACTCAAATGTCCACCAGCAGATGAATGGATAAAAAAAATGTGGTGCATACATACAATGTAATATTCAACCAAAAGGTTGGCAGTTCGAATCCACTATCTGCTCCTTGAAAACCATATGGGGCAGTTCTATTCTGCCATATACAGCTGCTATGAGTTGAAATCAACTCAATGGCAGCAAGTTTTTGTTTGTTTGTTTACATGTATAAATGTGTATGTATATTTATATATATGTACGTGTTTTATATATCTAAAGACTCTACTCTTATCATTTACTTTTTTTCTACAGAAATTTACTTACTGAATCAAATGGGTATTTTTGTCAGTTACTAACTTTCAATTCTTAAAATCACTCCATAATCATGCATTTGTCTAATACTAGAAGCAAGCCAAAAAGACAGAAAAATAACGCAAATAAGTATTAACCAAATATAAGCAAATTATAATTATTTGTAAATAAACACAAAAAGTTTTTCATAAGATACTGCATTTAAATTGAGGGTCATTGCTAGAACAAAACTTAAAGGCGTACAAATATACAACATATTCAGGAAAAATTGAATAGTTCATTGTATTAAGAAAACAATGATCCTCGCACTAGGGAATACGTACCACAGAAGACTTTTCAAGGGTAGCAGAGGCTAGATGGCTTTAAAACAGTGACTCTCAAGCTTTACTGTGCAACAAAGTCACCTGGAGGGCTTAGTAACACAGATTTCTGGGCCTACAACCAGAGTATCTGTGTCCATAGACATAACTGGGGCTTGAGAATTGGCATTTATAGCCAAATTCCTAGTTCTTGCTACTGGCTATTGGGCCACACTTCCTGAATCACTGTTCTAAGGAAATCAATTCCTAGATTCCCACTTTCCATATACATTAAAAAAAATTTTTTTTTGCATAGGAAATCCTCCATGGTCAAATCCACAAGAGAATTCTCTTTTTCTGTTTCTCCCTTCCCATATGCCTATAACTCACTTTAAAAAGAGGAACGCATATCTGGAATCTTTCTGTGATGCATTGCTCTTAAGTTGTAACACCTCTGTGACGCCATAGAAAGTGACAATCACAAACATCACAATGATTGAATACAAACAGCTCTGTAAGTAACCAACTTTTACAAGCCAGGTAAATTCCAGTTCTTTGCTTTCAATAAAATTGAAGCAAGATCTAATAGAAAAGTCACCTGATAGATTTTTTAAACTAATTTGGGAGAATAGATAGCTATGTGAATTTGTCAAAGAGTTCACTATTGTTTAGAGACACTGGTATTAACAAGTTCCTTTATCTTGAACGATAAAAATTTGTCAGACTTTGCTCCTATTAAAAAATATATATATACGCCTGGTGCTGACTTCTGTGTCATTCCAGCAAAAAGTGACATCACCCATGAATACATGAAACAATATGAAAAAAAAAACTTTATCTTATTATGGGATACATTTCAAATAAAATTTTATCTGTAACTCTAATTTACCAAAATCTGTATGTTCAGCTGTTTTGATCACTTTTTAGTGCTAATAATTAGAATGATATTCCAAATCAGAAAAACAATTTTTTGTTTTGTTTACATTTAGAGCCACATAGTGACAGGAAATTTTAAAAGTTTTTTTCAATGTATATACTGATTTATATACAAATTACTTGGTTGTTATTGGGTGTTGTCGAGTCAGTTCCAACTCATAGTAACCCCATGTGATAAAGGAGAACTGTCCCATAAGGTTTTCTAGGCTGTAATCTTTATGGAAGCAGATTGCCAGGTCTTTCCCCCGTGGAGCCAATGGATGGATTTGACCTCCGACTTTTTGTTTGGCTGCCAAATGTACACTTTTAACCATTGCACCACCAGGACTCCTGAAACAATTATTTTAGACTTTATCAATAAAAGACTATCCAGCATAAAATAATGCAGTAGGTAAGAAGTCTGTGACTTAAGAGAAGCAGAATATGAGTTCAGGAAGAAAAGGAAATCATGTGTAAGAAAATCCCAAATAAGGAAAAATGATAACTAGGTGTCTGCAATAGAAAACCTTGCATTGTTTGCAATGCATCCTCCTAGGTTTTCTGGTCTCTCCTGGCCTTTACGCTATTTTACAACTCTGTGAATTGTAGATAACAGATATATAAAAAAAAAAAAACAAGCCCAGTGCCATCAAGTCGATTCCGACTCATAGCGACCCTATAGGACAGAGTAGAACTGCCCCATAGAGTTTCCAAGGAGTGCCTGGCAGATTTGAACTGTCTACCCTTTGGTTAGCAGCCGTAGCACTTAACCACTACGCCACCAGGGTTTCCAACATAACAGACACAAATAAAAAATAATAATATTTTTCTTCAGACAAAGAAATAAACTCTGCCAAGTGGATGTTGAATTGACGTCTATTCCCTGCCGTCATTAAAAAAGCCAGTTTTGGTCCATCTACAAATTAATTTCAGCATTCCTTTACACCTTATGTATTTTTGTTTCTTTTTTCTTTTCCTTAATCCAGTTGACATCTGCCTGGCTCCATCCTTAATAATAAATTAAATAAAGTCTTTAACACATTTTCATTGTATATCTGCATAGAGTAATGATTTTACTTTTTGGAAAATTATTATTTCATAGGTGCAGAATTGTTCGCTATTAAAACAAACTTAGTTCATGTATTCTCTAAACGGATGATAGTGTCTTATCCAAGCGCCATATAATTTAGATTCCACTGGACATGCTTTGAAAACCCTGGTGGCGTAGTAGTTAAGAGCTACAGCTGCTAACCAAAAAATGGGCAGTTCGAATCCACCAGGTGCTCTTTGGAAACTCTTTGGGGCAGTACACCTGTGTCATATAGGGTTGCTATGAGTCGGAATTGACTCGACGGCAATGAGTTGGTTGTTTTTGGTTGGACGTAGTTTAAAATGTGATGCAACAATTTTAACATGCTGATATTTGAAATATACTGCAAATTAGATGTTTAAAACTAATTGCATTATAATAAAAAAAAGAATTTAGCTATTAACTTAAAATGCACTAGGAATAATATTGAAGATCCTCAAACAAAATATTTTGACCTGCACTGGAATAGATGATACAGGAATGTGTAAACTAGTTAGGAAGAGATAGGAAAATTTGAAGTACTTTAAATGCTTTGCTAAAACTGTGATTTATTGTGTAAACAGTGGTTTTTCAATTAGGGAGTGAAAGAATCATGCTTGAGTAAAAAAAAGTCCAATTGCAATGGAATAAGTGGGACTAAGGAAGTAAGAAACCATAGGCAGGAGGATGGTTTAGGTGGTTATGGTAGTGTTAGGGATGGTTTCCTGGTGAATGAGTGAGAGTAAGAATAAAAAAAAAAAAATGGGTTCAGGGATGAGAGAAATTATGGAAATAAAATGAATACAAAATGGTAAATGGAAGCAGGAAATGAAGATACCATAAGATATCTGATGACTGTGGGAGGTAACTGAAATCTATGTATTTTCTCCTCAAGGCAGCCTATTGAGCTAGATATTGGAATGTCTGTTTTCAGAAGATCTATTTGGATTTTACCAGCACTTCTAATTCATTTTGTCCCAAGTAGAGCTAATTATATGCTCATCATTATACTAATCACTTCTTCCCCAGACTCTCATCCATTCTTGAAAATAATGTGCATTCTGCTGTTTTTGGGTGTTCTATAAATGTTAATTAGATCCCTTTGATTGATGCTGTTGTCCAGTTCTTCTATGTTCATATTGATTTTCTGCTGAGTGGTTCTATCAATTATTGAGAAAGGGGTATTGAAGTCACCAACTACATCTCTGGATTTGCTATGCTTCCTTTTAGTTCTGTCAACTTTGGCTTCATATGTTTTGAAACCTTATTATTTAGTGTATATATATTTATGCGTTATGTCGTCTTGGGGAATTGACCCTTTTATCAACATGTAAGGTCCTTCTTTGTCACTAGTAATTTTCTTGGCTGTGATGTCTACTTTGTTTGATATTAATTTAACCATTCCGGCTTTCTTTTGACGGTGGCGTAGTGGTTAAATGCTATGGCTGCTAACCAAGAGGTCAGCAGTTCAAATCCACCAGGCGCTCCTTGGAAACTCTATGGGGCAGTTCTACTCTGTTCTACCGGGCTGCTAAGAGTCAGAACCGACTCGACGGCAGTGGGTTTGGTTTTTTTTTTTAATAAGGACAGAGTATCCCTTAGGGTTTTCTAGCCTGAAATCTTTATGGGAAAAGATCACCAGGTCTTTTCTTCCAGAGAGCTGCTGGTGGGTTCCAACCACCAACTTTTCAGTTAGCAACCGAACACACAACCATTGCACCCCCAGGGCTCCTTATGTATAACTTAAAAAATCGTTATATTTGAAGTAAATTTCTTGTGGACAGCAGAAAATTGGGTCATGATTTTTTTTTTCTTTTCTACCAATATTTGTATTTTTAATTAGTATGCTTAGACTGTTTACATTGAATATGACTATTGATAAAGTAGGATTTGACCTGCCATTTTACTTTTAGTTTTCTGTTGCTTGTCTATTTTTCACTCCAGTTTCTCCTTTCTTGTCTTCCTACTGGTTGCTTGAATAATTTTTTTTTTTAATATTCCATTTTTCTTCATAGTGTTTTTCATGGAGTCCCTGGGTGTTGCAAATAGTTAAACACTAGACTAATAATCAAAAGGTTGTGCGTTCAAACCCACACAAAGGCCCCTTGAAAGTAAGGCCTGCTAATCTGCTTTCAAAAAGCCACAACCTTGAAAACCCTATGGAGACGTGATACTCTGCACACATGGGGTTGCCATGAGTATGGATTGACTTTCCAGTAACTAACAACAGTGACATAGCATATTTTAGCATATCTGCATGCGTGTGTGTGTGTGTGTGTACTGTTAGGTGCAATTGAGTTGGTTTCAACTCATAGTAACCCTGTACACATTGCCCTGTCCTGGTCATCCTCACATTTGTTGCTCTGTGTGTGTGTACACACACACACACACACACATTTAGTGGTTGTTCTGGGAATTGCAATTTACATACGTAACATAACAAAGTCTGCTAGTATCAGTGTCAATCCTTCAAGCGAAATGTAGAAAACTTACCACTAGTTAGACCCTTTGACCCTTCCCTTTTTATGACGTTGCAGTCATATATTACTGCTACATACATTGAGACATCACATAGTGTTATAAGTTTTGCTTTCCACCATCAAATATAATTTTAAAAACTCAAAGAGCAGAGAATATTTTAGGTACCTAATGTTGCCCCTGTGTATTGCTCTTTCTTAATTTCTGAAGTTCCATGTTTCCTTCTTTTATCATTTCTTTGCTGTTCGAAGCACTTGCTTTAGTAATTCTTTTAGAGCAAGTCTGCAAGAGACATATTCTTTTAGTTTTCCTTTATCTTAGGATGTCTTTATTTGACTTTCATTCCTGAAGGATAAATTCGGCATTGGCAGTTCTTTATTTTGAAAACTAGAAAAATGTTCCACATTCTTCTGGTCTGTTTGATGAGAAATTCACTGTCATTTCATTGGTTATCTTTCCATAGGTAATGCATCTTTTCGCATTGTGTACTTTCAAGACATTTTCTTTGTGTTTAGTCTTCAGAGGCTTGATAAATCAGTTATCTTATAAGACTGGATAATTTCTTTGGCTCTATCTTTAAGTTCACCAATTCTTTGTTCTGTCATATTGAGTCTACTATTGAGTTTTTTTTTCCAGTTAACATTCTATTTCAGCTATTGTTTGATTAACATCTAAAAGGTCTATTTGGTTTTTTATTATATCTGTT
The DNA here is from genome assembly GCF_030014295.1 of Loxodonta africana. NCBI lineage: Eukaryota > Metazoa > Chordata > Mammalia > Proboscidea > Elephantidae > Loxodonta > Loxodonta africana. The sequence goes on from NC_087362.1 coordinate 20,495,673, forward strand.
ATTTCTTTGTTTAGACATTCTATTTTTTCTACATGTTTTAAAAGTGTTCATAATAGTTAGTTGGTTAGAGCATTTTTATGATAGCTGTTTTAAAATCCTTGTCAGATAATTCAAACGTTATATCATCTTGGTGTTAATATTTGTTGATTTTCTTTTCTCATTCAAGTGGAACTTTTATTGGTTCTCGTTAGGATGAGTAATTTTGAGATTATACCATGGACATTTTGCATATTATGTTAAGAGATTCCGTTTTAACAGGCAGCCAACCTCTGAGGCTCAGAATGTACATTCTTGACCACTTTGCAGGCTATGGCTTTAAAGTCAATTTTTTTTTTCAAAGTCTGTACATACTATTCTGGTACATTCTACTTTTGTACTACTCAGAGACCAATCTGAAACCAGAGTGTTAATTCACAAAATGCTTTAGTTTGTAAAACATCTGTTGCTTCTCATTGATTTCACATATGGACCACACAGAAGTCTTACCATGACTTTACACATGGATTTCAAGGATCCTTTCTCCAGCTCTCTCTTCTTCGTAGTCTCCCCTTCCTGTTCTAGCTGGGCAGGGTAGGGAGCTGCCTCTTTGTTGCCATTTCTTAATGTAGGACAAGGAAGATCAACAGAGCTTTATTTCAGGTCTCTGCAGTGCCTGGTGGGGATAATGAAGGGGCTGTTCTTATTAGAGCAAAGTGGGGATGGTTAGCAGGGCTCTACTACAGTCTCTGTGGCTGCAATACCCAGCAAAGAGCCAAAGTAGCACAGTTGTTGCTGTTGTTATTTATTTGTTTCTAAATGAAAGTGTTTCATCAGATCAAAACCAAACCCATTGCCGTTGAGATGATTCCAACTCATGGCAATCCCACACAACAGAGTACAACCGCTCCAAAGGGTTCTTGGCTATAATCTTGACAGAAGCAGATCACTAGCTTTTTTTTCAGTTGTCCCACTGGGTGCATATGAACTGCCAACCAGTAGGTTAATGTTGTTTTTGTTAGTTGCCATCCAGTCAGTTCCAACCCACAGTGACCCTATGTACAGCAGAACAAAACACTGCCCAGTCCTGCATGATTCTCACAGCCGTTGTTATGCTTGAGCCCATTGTTGCCACCATTGTTAGTCCATGTTGATGAAGGTCTTTCTCTTTTTCGGTGACACTGTACTTTACCAAACATGATGTCATTAGGTTAATAGTCAAGCACAAACTCTTTACTTCACCCAGACATCCTGGACTTTTTCTTGCCCTCTCATAGCCACCCAATAGTTGATTTCTGTATTTTGTCCAGGTTTTTAGTTGTAATTAGTGGGAGGAATATGGTAGAATGTGCTTGCTCCAATTTGTCCAGAACTGAAAATCTCATCTGCTTTTCTTGTGTTCCCCAAAACAATAAAGAAAACCACTATCCATTAAGTTGACCAAGCCAGGACCTAAGTCTGAGAGTATGTTCTTTACGTTCTCTTCATCCCCAGTACCACTGCTCAAGTATTTTTTATTGTTCATTGTTTCTGCACTCATTACTGCAATATCTTCATAGGTGTTCTCTTTGTTTCCAATCTTTTCTTGTTTCAGTCTATTCAGTAAGGAGCAATCAGAGTAACCAAAAATAAAAAAACAATCTGACCATAATAAATCTTTATTAAAATCTTTCAACAGATTTCCACTTCATTTAGGAAAACACCATGAATATTGATAAGATCTTTTAGCATCTGGGCCCTGTTAACTTGTTCAGCCTTATTCCTGCTTTTACATACTGTGTCCCAACAATAAGGAACTTCTTTAACTTCCTAACTTGGCATAATTTTATCACTCAATATTAATTGAGGTTCTGCTTTCCCTAAGAGATTATAAGCTTAATGAGAAAGTTGCAGTTTCAGTCTGTTCACCAATCTATCCCTAGAACATGACACATAGTAATTATTCAAAATTTCTCTTTTGTTTGAATGAATAAGTGTGCAAATCAAAGTGTCTGAGACTGGGCAGATAATGGTATCATTATCAAAGTTAGGAAATCAAGTAGGAGATTCTGTTTCCTGACAGAAGAGTTATAATGGGCCCTACTTTGAACTTTAATATTCATATACACGTATATGAGTGTGTTGTTGTGTGGGTGTTCTTGTTTGGTAGTTACTTACATGAGAAAAGTACAGATAGTAATATGTATGACTAAGCATAAGAAGAGAATACTTGAAAATATTTTAAGTATTCTCTTCTTATGCTTAGTCAGAAAGAAATGTTTCTGGTAATAAGAACACTAGACAAGTTTAGTTGAAAAATACACCTGTCATAAAAGAGTTGAGTATAGATAGACCTGTAACTGAAAATCCAGGAGAGGAGAAAGAGGTTGTAGAGGTCAATAATACATGAGAAAAGAATAACCTCCTTAAATGAACCGGATTATTGTGTGAAAAGTAGTGTTCATCCTTGGGCCTGGGTCCTTGGGTTATCCTCTCAAAGCCTAATGGCCTCAAATCTTAATTTTTTTCATTCCTAAAGTATCACAAAGAGATATTTGGTATAAAACAAATGTGAGAAATTACTTATTTTTAAGTAATTTGTATGAATGCTGAAATATAGCTGTTAGTTCCAATATTGCCTCTTTTAAAGTGGCAAGTATGAAACAATTTATATAAAAAGTACAGTAATGGTAAAAACACTTATGCTCCAGACATTAGAAAATACATAACAAATCTGTGTAGGCAGTAATCTTATATGTTAGGTGCATGGGTCCTAGTGTAGCTGTGTAAAGGTAAACATTGCATTGCAGACAGGATGCTACATTAGTGGAGCACTAATTTAATATAATCCTCAATGTAATAGCTGAGCTTCTAGTAAGTTTCAGTTTTTACATTACTGTTCTCAGAAATGACTTAGCCTTGGAGTTGAGTAACTGTGAGGTACAAAACAGAAAAAAAAAAACAAAAAAACAAAATATTAGGAATGTGTGACTAATACCAAATTCAGATTCCAAAGTCCAACAGATAAAACAAGAAAAAAAATATTCTCATAAGTACGTAATGCCTAGAAACACCAAAACCAAAAACCCATTGCCGTCTAATCAATTTGGACTCATAGCAACCCTACAGGTGAGTAGAACTGCCTCATAGGATTTCCAGGTGTAGCTGGTAGATTCGAGCTGCCAACATTTTGGTTAGCAGCCATAGCTCACCATAACTCTTAACCTGAAGCATAGACTGGAACCCTGATGGCACAGTGGTTAAGAGCTTACCTGCTAACTAAAAGGTGAGCAGTTCGAATCCACCAGCCACTCCTTGGAAGCCCTATGGGACAGTTCTACCCTGTCCTATAGGGTTGCTATGAGTCAGAATCAACTCTACAGCAGCGTTTATTTTCTTTTTTTTTTTAGGGATAAACTAAAAAAATACTTCTTTGTTATTTGCTGTACCAGCGAGAAACATCCACAAATACAAGGCTCTTATAAACTGAATTTGGAGTTTATGGTGTAGCCCAGGGGTAGGCAAATTATAGCCCTAAGGCTAAAAAGCACCCCTTGCCTTGCTTTTGTAAATAAAGTTTTATTAGAGGTAGCCATGTTCATGTCCCTTCATTACCTATGACTGCAATTAGGATGGCCCACAAAGAGGAAAATATTTACTCTTCTGTTCTTTATAGGTAATGTTTGCTGGCCCTCAGTCAAACCTAAAGGCTTGAGAAAGCCTCTAGTTTCTCATGAGACCAGATTCCAATCTTGGGACCTTCCAGCCCTCTGGTTAGTCACAGGATTCAGGAGAAACACATTCATTCAGGCATTCTATCTCTGTTAAAATACTAACAGGAAACATGATTCACTCTAATAAGGATGGTTGAAAGAGGATTTTTTAACAAATGTACAGGTTTTACTAATAAAGGTGTAGGTGGGGAATAAACAAACCATAGGAATACAGAGTAACCTTGGTCTAGTAATAGCAGAAGAGAATCAGAGCAAGACCTTGCTGACCCCGTTCTATTCCCTCCAATCTCTTACTGTTTTCCCCACTTTGGGAATCAAAACAGAAGCCAGAGGACATGGAAACCATTAATCAGTTCATCTTGGTCAGCCTCCTAGGGCAGAGAGTAGGGTGAGGAAATGTAGAAGGCTGGGATGTAAATCAAGGAGAACAAGTGAAAAGACAAAGAATATATGGCTAGAATAATATGAGTGGCTTTTTAAATAAATAGTCTTCCGCAATCCATTCATAAAAGGAGACTAATCAGTGACCTTCAGTCTCATCAATCACTCTAGCAAAGAGTCATCAATCAGGCTAACGAACGGTGAGAGAGAGAGAGGCAGAGAAAGAATAAGAAAAATAAAGAGGACTGGAATAGCTGAGGAGTTCCCACCTACACACATAGGGAAGAAATAAAAGCAAATAGTATAAATTGAATTTACCTTCTTTTTATAAATATGTGATTTCATAACATGATTTGTTCCAGGGAGTACTTTCAGGAAAAAAAAAAATACATATATGAGGTCCTGCAGCCATGTTCTTGACAAATCATTATCTATAGTTATTTAATGGGGGTGAGGGGGTTCAATTGCAACTGTGACCAAAATGAAACACCGATGTTAAGTTTTGGGGAATATCCTCTGCCCAGAATAGTTACGTAGGTTATAAAAAAAAAAAAAAAAAATTTTTTTTTATAGCGAACATAAATTATGTGAGTAATCTGTGTAATGCCTCCTTAAGTTCTTACATTTTCTATGCAAAAAATTATTCAACTCTTAATCAGACTAAGATCCCTTGCTTGGAAATATAATTTCCACTTAATTATTCCTTTTTTCAGCCGTAACACCACAAGTTGTTCCCCTGAGAATTTCCTTTACATATTTCGTAGAGTAGGAAAAATTCATGAACGACTTTGAAATGGACAAAAAAGATTACTGGATAGCTCACTTCTAGGCTATTTTTACTTTTAATTTTCTGTGAAATACTTTTATAAACCTTCAAATTGTAGAAAACTGATAATATTTTAATGACTTTTTTCTATAGATACACAAATTAAATTTGTACAGTGACAAGAAATTGGTTATTGCCCTGTGGATATTGATGAGTTTTACATCTATATGTAGCTTCAGTTCAGCATTATTGATTCTTTAATATACGTGTGGAAACCCCAGTGGTGTAGTGGTTAAGTGCTATGGTTGCTAACCAAAAGGTCGGCAGTTCGAATCTACCAGGCGCTCCTTGGAAACTCTATGGGGCAGTTCTCCTCTGTCTTATACGGTCGCTATTACGGTCGCTATGAGTCGGAGTCGACTAATTCGCGACGGATTTGGCTTGTTTTTTTATGTGCGTGTGCGGGGGTGGGGGGGGAAGCAAAATCAAATCAGATATTCATTTTCAAACTTTGTGGAAACCCTGGTGATTTAGTGGTTAAGTGCCATGGCTGCTAACCAAAAGGTTGGCAGTTCGAATCCACCAGGGGCTCCTTGGAAACTCTAAGGGGCAGTTCTACTCTATGTTATAGGGTCCCTATCAGTCAGAATCGACTCGATGGGAATGGGTTTGGTTTGTTCCTTTTCTTTTAATGTACCTGTGGTCCTTTAAATTCTCCTGGGAACCGAATGTAAGACCTTACGGTTTCCCTCATTAATTGATGAGTTAAATAGAAGCTATATACGTGTTTACTTAATATTTATATGAGAGTCATGATTTTACCATTTTTGAAAATTATGCTTTAGTGATAGCACGTCTAAAGCCAAGGGTCATGATTTAAACTGGAGAAGGTGCATTAGTTTCTTAAGAGGCTTTAAAAGATGTCACTGATTCCCTAGAGGGTGGAAGAAGGATTGCTCAGTAGCAGTTGAAGTAAACATCAATTTAAGCACTATGGGCTCCATGTGCCAAGTTGATAAAGGAAACAACTTAAAAAGACAAACACATCCAATGCTTCTTAACTTGATCTGTGATTTTTCTGATCAACTGTGGTATTTAAAGGCCTGCTGTGTAGTACTTCCTAAATACTTCAGAGAATGACGGGGCCTGATTTCCATTCCTTATTTTATGGTAAAGAAAAAAGTAATTTTATTGTTGTTTGACTATTTTTATACGCATCCTTCATGCCTGGGCTCCCTTATGAAAACTGTAGGCTTCCTAAAGCTTCACACTGTTACCCCATTAAGGAAAAAAGTTTTTTATTTTTCTCATGCAAGATGAATTAGGTTTTTGCCCACCTTAAAGGTATCTTCTATAGCCTGTAGGCTCAGAGCGAATTATGCAGGCAAGTACGCCTTGTGTAGGTACAGAAAGAAATGTTTTCATTTGGAATTTTTCAACAACATGTAAAAATTATTCTATATGTTCCTTTGATAATGGCCCAAGGTTTAACCTATATAAAATGTGAATACTAAAACAAACATTACTTATACATAATATTATCAGTGCTTTTGCCATAAGAATTATGCCTAATGCCATAAAAGATAATTATGTGACATAGACAATTAGAAATAGAAGCCTCAGATGTATTCAAAGATAGCCCAGTAAATGGCACTGTGGTTTTAAAAAAAGAAAACAATATGTGGTTAGGAGTTAGATTTAGTCACCCTTTTGAATGGGCATATAAGCAAATATTAAGGAAAATGACTTCCAGTAAATATTAATGCTAAATTATATTAAGAATTTCAGCAGAAGCATAGAAGTAGACTTTCCTCACGGCTGCCTGCTGAGGTAAAAAATTAGCTCATCCTTATTCCCTAGAGACCCTAAAGCTGTTGAGTTGGTGAAAATAAGCATGACCCTAACCACCTCTCATTTAAACAAATGGTAATTTATCATTTCAAACCAAAAGAACAAATCACCATCAAAATATTATTCTCAACATGAGAAATGCATACTAGCTAGCACAGGGTCAGTGACTTTTTGATATTTGCTGTATGAATCTCAATGAGTCCCAGTCAGCCTGGAATGTAGAATAATGGGCAATTTAGGCCTCAAAATGTTGATTTTGTATGTGCAAACAGACTGTTTCTCAAAAAATCTAATAGCCAAATCCTCAACCACAAATCTTTGGGGTATATAGATGTTCAACTATTTTTGAAATGATATAAAGAATTTGCTTAAGATTACCCACCCAACCCACTGCCGTCAAGTCAACTCCGACTCGTAGTGACCCTATAGGACAGAGTAGAACTGCCCCGTAGATTTTCCAAGGAGCATCTGGCGGATTTGAACTGCCAACCTCTTGGTTAACAGCTGTAGCACTTAACCACTACGCCACCAGGGTTTCCCGCTTTGAGCTACATTCTGTCTTCTGCTTAAGATTAGAAGACAGAATGTAGCTCAATGAAGGACAATTCATTGATTTTTTACCTCTTTTTAGAAGGTAAAAATGTGTGAGGCGTTTGAACTAACCTAATTTAAACCTCACAATGTCTTTGGATTACTTTCCTTGTCTAATTTAATCCTCACAATAGCCAAAAGTACATATTATTGTTATTTTTCCCATTACATAGGTGAGAATTAATAGTTTTCCCCAGCTCATTAAGGGATGAAGCTAGAGTCAAAGCCAGGTCTGTTTGCTCACAACACATATATTCTGCCTCTATGGGAGCAAAGCAGACATTTAACCAGGAAATATAATTTAATGTATTTTAAATACTACAAACAGTTTAAAAAAGAAAAACTAACAAATGTTAAAATTAAAAAACCATTACATACAGGATTTCTCTTAAGATAAACAGAAGATGTATAATGTTAAAGCACAAAGTAATAGGTAGTTTTATACATACCAAACCCAAAAAACCAAATCCGTTGCTATGGAGTCAATGCCGACTCCAAGCAACTCTATAGGAGAGACCAGAACTGCCCCATAGGGTTTCCAAGGAGCAGCTGGTGAATTTGGATTCCAACTGCCGACCTTTTGGTTAGCAGCCACCAGACTCCCTTATACACAACACACACACATACATACAGTTACATATATACATATAGCTTATATATAGTTATATATACATATCTACTGCTATCTCCTACTTTGTCCTATATCATATATTCAGTAGATGTATGATATCAACTGAACTGCTTAGAGAACAATTCTACCTGCTCTGTCCTCCTGCCTCCACACACCTTCATGTCCTGTCTATCTTCCCCTGGTTATGTGTTACCGGGGACATCTCTCTGCTATTACAATATGACTCTGCCCACTCCACAAATAACGGTTGGACCCAGGATATATCAGGTCTATGGAGCCCTGGTAGTGCAATGGTTAAGAGCTCCCCTGCTAACCAAAAGGTCCGTAGTTCAAATCCTCCAGCCACTCTTTGGAAAGCCTATGAGGCAGTTCTACTCTGTCCTGTAGGGTTGCTTGGAATCCGCGACATGTTTGATTTTGGTTTATGTCCCAACAGACAAGTATGTTCCTTGGCTGTTGTATTTTTGGAAACAGAACCGAGAAAGTTCACTTCGGAGCTGAAGTTACAACTTACAAAACTTGGAGAACATTGGTGGCCTCACGTCATTCAGTGTAAAAATAAAAAATAAAAAAAAAATCTCGTCTTCCTCAGAAAGACAATGAAACTAACAGGCATCAAGAAGCAAAGAAAAGCGAAGTCCTAGTTGGGGTCCTCATGTGGGTCATGACTGGTTCCGCTTGTTCCCCCGCTTCCTGTGGCTTGTTTGATACTTGTTTAGGTTCCCTGAGGAAATGAATTCTACTCTTTGTTTCAGCTTGTTTGAGTTCAGACTCTGTCACTTTTAACCGATCTGGTTTTAGCTAATACAAATTTTTAGAAATCCCTTACTTCAGTGTAAGAAGTTATCTCTGAAACATTCATCACATATACATTGCAGGGGAGATGCTAAAAGATAAGAAAATAAAGGTCAAACATTAGTCCTCTTCCAAAGTAGAGAAGAGAGAGTGAGACATTGATAAACAGAAGCAAATGGTTCTTCCATAATTGTACAAATATTAATAAATTTCGCATAGTTCATCTAGCCAGTAGTTAGCTTTAACAAAACTTCCCTCACCTTCCAAATACACACCCATAATCAGGAATGAATGAGCTTTTCTAAAAGGTTAATTAATATGAAAACATCAAAACAATGTCAAAATGAAATTCTAGATCAGTAGCACATATTACAAGATTAAATGCCAGACAAAAGTATCCCCGTGTGCTCAGTCAGTAATGTGGAGCAAGAAAATCAACCATTTGACCACAGCCTTGATGTTTAGCCTTTCAATGACTGGAGATTATAAAATTTTTGTTTCTATTCTATAAAATCAACTGAAATTTGGATGCTAAGCATATAAAATATGTATGTGTGTATACACATACATATGCGTGTGTGTGTGTGTTATATCTAAGCTCAGTTATAATCATCCTCATCAGACTCATGATTTTTTGTTTGTTTTTATTCTTTTTCAATGAATTCTAATAAATGATAAGAAATTGTCTCTTGTAAACTTTTTCCTGAGAAACATATATGCATTTACTGACAAAACCTGCCATTTTTTAAACAAAGTTTTTTTATTTATTAAGTATGTATTTAAACTTACGTTTAAAAATCTATTCGGGAATTGGACATTATAATGAGAAAATGTATTTACAAGTCTGATTAAACTGTAAAGCGAAATATCCTTATCATTTTTTTACTATTTCTTGTTATTACAAAGCTAGTTGTAGTACAATATACTAAGAGCAGTATTTCAAGTTTTTATAAAAACAAACAAAAAAGACCAAAAGCATGTTAATGAACTGACTCTTGTGTTTATGGTTTTCCAGCAAAGTATGACACGCTCTGACATCTGTCAGTACTCAGTAGACCTCCTAGTAGTACTGAAGAGAGAAAAAAGAATACATATAATTACTGATGAGATTTATTTGATCTGATCCAGGCGCTATAATAGAAATAAACAAAGAAATCACCATGGGACAAAGGGAGAAGTGTAGAGTCACAAATTAAAATTAATTTCCAAAGGGTGTTGCTAAAACCTGACTACCAACAAATAATTATTAGGCACCAGATACAGTGCAAAGCACTGTAATTCAAGTAATTACACTTGAATAAATTAAATGTTTTCTTTAAAGTGTCAAAGTTAGTAAAGGTCAAAACCTAACTTTTTACTGAGTACTCTTAGGTCTAACTAAGTGTTTATTTCTGCCCTCCAACCCCAATAATTTATATCCCTCTCATACGCAAAATACCCTCACCATCTCAAGGTCTCCAAAAGTCTTATCCTATTATAACATCAGCTAAGTGTCTAGAATCTCATCTGAATCAAGTCCTGACATAGAACAGGCTGCCTGAGAGTAGTCGTTCCTGCACAGTTCCTAGTGTACGGTGCCTCTCTATCTGTAGATGTTTGAAACTAAGGAGACAGATTATTTGCCTCCCACCCACCAATAAAACGTTGAGGGCATAAAGCAATAGTTGTAGACAGTCCTGTTTAAAAAGGAGGACGGAGGATAGGAGGCACAAAGCAGTCACTGGCCTACAGCGATTCCGAAGTGCAGCCAGCAAATGCTGGCATTTTCTTGAGTAGTTCTCATATCCTAGAAATGATTCTCCACGACCCTGGGTTTTGCCCATTAGGCTCTTTTTTCTGCCCTGCGAGTCACCTTTTTTTTTTTTTTTACTTTCATGAAAAGTGGCATGGTTTTGCACATAAATAGTTTTCTCTTCCTTCTTCCTTTTAGTAGAATTTTAGGGGTTCAAAATTTTTTTTTTAAGTTGTGCTTTTTCCCTTTCAGTCCAAGTTGCCGTTGTTTCTGCTGATAACATTCTCTTGAAAACATTGTGGCCCTTCTATAAGTTTTTGGGAAGATTGCTCAATTAGACAAAAGCCATAGGCCCAAAGCTTTGCGATAAGTCTTTCTCTGACGTGGGTTCGTACTGAGAAGGTTGAAGGACAGCATCTTTAAGATTCCTAGAAGCCCTATTTTTCAATTGAGAGAACCTGTGAAGTACACTTTTAATCTTGTAAAGCATCTTTTGTCTGACACCATTTTTGATCCTTCTGACATCTTAACAAAAAGGATTTACAGTCACATTCTTGACTTCATCTATAGACCATGTTTTCTTAGCAGCAGCCTGGAGTCAATATTTGCTCAGGAGCCAAATCTTAATTTTGACATTGTTTGTCATCTGGAAAGGTTGAGAATTTTTAAAACCATCTTTTTTGTTCAACAGTCGTTCCCTCAGTTTCTCTCTTCTTTCCTGTATTACCACAAGCAGCACATGGAAATCAGATACTCTCTTCCTTAGAAGTCTCCTTAGCCTTATCAACCAGTTATGTAGGCACATTTTATACTTTCTAGTTTAGTGTAGGCAACAGTGTTGCTAAGATTTTTGGCCCTTATACAACAGGGCTTCTCCTTTCTTCAGTCACCGGTCTATAGCAATTCCAAAGTTCAGCCAGCAAATGCTGGAATTTTCTTGAGTAGTTCTCATATCGGGAAACCCTGGTGGCTAGTGGTTAAGTGCTACAGCTTCTAACCCAAGGGTCGGCAGTTCAAATCCACCAGGCGCTCCTTGGAAACTACGGGGCAGTTCTACTCTGTCCTATAGGGTCGCTATGAGTCGGAATTGACTCGAGACATTGGGTTAGTTCTCATATTCTAGAAATGATTCTCCATGACCCTGGGTTTTGCCCATTAGGCTCTTTTTTCTGCCCTGTGAGTCACCTTTTTTTTTTTTTTACTTTCATGAAAAGTGGCATGGTTCTTTAGCTCTTTTGTGGCTTAAGTGACAGTGTCCTCAATGTCCAGAATTCTCCAGTCTGTTAAAGGCAATTTAGGCCTTCTCTAACACGCCTCCAAATTCTTTCAGATTCTACCCATTGCATTTGAAAAGCCACTTCCATATTTTAAGTTTTGTTCAATCAGCACCCTATTTGTGAGTGCTAGTATCAGTTCTGGCTGTATAACAAGTTACTTCACTCCCTAGCAGCTTAAAACAGTCAACTATTATTATTTCATGGATTCTTTGGGCCAGAAATTCTGGTGTGGCTTAGCTGGTAGCTCACAAAGCTGCAGTAAAGACATCACCTGGGGCTGAGGTCTCACCTGAAGGCCTTGACTGAGGGAATACCTATTTCCAAACTCACTTGTTTGTTGGCAGGATTCAGTTCCTTGTGCGCTGTTTGGACTGAGCACTTCATTTCCTCACTTGCTATGGGCCACGGGCCTTCCTTCGTGCCTTGTCACTCGGCCTCTCCACAGAGTAGTTCACAATACGGCAGATCACTTTCCTCAGAACAAGTGAGTGAGAGAGGAAGAGAGAACAGCCCAAGACAGATGCCTCGGTCGTTTTGTAACCTAATCTCAGAAGTGATATGCACCATTACGGTTGCCATATTCTGTGCATTAGAAGTGAGTCCCTAGGTTCAGCCTCAAAGGCAGAGAATTAAGAAGGGCATTAATACTGGGACACAGGAATCATTTGGGGCTACCTTAGATGCTATGTTTATTCTTTCCTGTGGTTATATGTGTCAGAGGCTAAAATTTCTTCTGATGTTTTTGTTTTTGTCTCCTTTGTTGTCTTGAGTTTCCTTAGAGAACTCTTGTTAAATAAGATCTGAGCTTCACAGTTCTTTTAGTTGTAATCCTTGTTATGATATAGGAGCCCTGTTGATGTGGTGGTAGGGGAAGTGAGCTTGGAACAAAATTTTCTATTGTCTAGTGGAATTCTAAGGATACCTTTTATAAAATAAATATGCAATTATTCTGCTGGGAAATTATTTTTATGTCAGTGTTCTGTTCATTCAATTAGGTATCCTTTCATTTAACAGACTTTAGCATTTCAGACTTTATTCAATATTCTGAATGGAATGATATTTAATACTGGCAGTTAAATAGATTCCCAAAGACCCTGAAAGTGTAGGGGAACAAAGTTTAAGAAAGTCATTAAGAAACTCCTAAGTGCAGTGATCACAAGGTAGCCATCACCAATGAAATCAGCCACTTTCTCAGTAGGATGCCTACAAGTCACAGATAAAACTTGATATCTGATGCCTATCAATGCCTACACACCTGCTGACAGCAGAATAATGGCCTTACCTTTCTTTTCCTGTCTCCTAAATTTTGTTCAAATGCCCCTAAAGGACAGAATTTGACTGAAACCTGGTGTCAAGGGACACCTGACTTGGTAGTTTTCAGACTTCACAGTTTTGCAGTACAAGGTATGACTTAGAAGGATGAGGATGAAATTGAGTATCGGCCAATAATATTTAGTAGGGTCCACTCATGGCAGCTTGGTACCCTTACACATCTTTCTATAGAAAAAACAGAAAAACATGGTAAGTTTCGGAAGGTATTCCTGGAGTGTAGATTTGAAGTTAAAAAAAGAAAGATGTCTGGATAAGTATCAAGACATGGAGACTATATATCATCCAAGAAGTTTTATATGCTAGAATTCAAACTCTGATTAGGTGAAATAGAATTCCCCAAAATTTTAGACTTTTGTTTCCTCTTCTCAAGTTAAATTTTGGGGGTTAGCATTCCATTGGCCTAGCTCTTTGATTATCAGAGCTGTGAATTCTGTATTTTCAAAGAACATACTGGGACAACTCAAATGAATTCACAAAGTAGTGTCCATAGGTGTCAACCTGTATTTCAATAAGTCATTCCTCCGTTCTATAAGACCAGATGCTTCTGGATGTTAAGATTCATAATAAGTCTAGAGAATATCTTAGCTATTATACCATTATCTTATATTTCTCACTGTTATGTGAGTTCCTCATTCAGACACCTTGTTGTATGGAATCCTATAATACTACATGGGGTATTTAGTAAGTCAAATACATTGTAGGATCAGAAGAGGCATGATTGGCATAGAAATAAAATACAAGTTCAGAATATGTTAATTTAATTGAGGGCAAATTACTACCTTTTATGAGATGGCAAGAATCCACAGTAATTTAGCTAACATCCGGTATCTGGCTAGTTCAACCGAAATATGGCCATATTGACAGGTGTTGTGAATTGAATTTTGTCCCCAAAAAATATATGTTGAAGTCTTAACCCCTATACCTGTGAATGTGACCTCATTTGCAGAAATAGGGTCTTTCTTTGAAGAACAGTTAAGATCAGTTAACAAGGTCATACGGGAGTGGGAGTAGAGTGTGTCCTAAGTCTAATACCTTTTGAGAGATGTCTTATAAAAAGAGTCGAATAGACACAGTGACATACACAAAGGGAAAATATATGATAACACAGGCAGATACACTTACACAATCAGGAATGCCAGGAATTATGGCAGCTACTAGAAGCTGAAATAGGCAAAGAGGACCTTCCCCTAGAGTTGATGCCTTGAACTTGGACTTCTAGTCTCTTAGACTGTGAGAAAATAAACTTCCCTGTTACTGTATTTTTTTTGTTTTAGCTGCACTAGGTAAGTAAGAGAGGGGGCTACAATGAATTGAGTGCTTAGCAGCACCCATGTTATCCTTGATGAAGCCAAGACCTTATCATAGAGCTCATGTATATTTTGCCTTCCTACCACTTTAAGCATTCATTTTGTTAAACCAAACCAAGTGCGCAATGAGAAACCTAGAAAAGTAGACTGACTGGAAAAAAAAAAAAAAAAATATTTTGCCTTCCTACCACTTTAAGCATTCATTTTGTTAAACCAAACCAAGTGCGCAATGAGAAACCTAGAAAAGTAGACTGACTGGAATACATAGAAAAATTTATCTGGATTACAAAATCCTTCACTTGCAGTACAGGTCCCTTGGTGAACATTTGTATGGGCACAAGTTTCAATTGGGCTTATTCTTAAAAGTTACTCCACTACATTTCCATGTTTTTTTTTTTTTTTTTTTTGTCATCAATCACCTTATTTCATCCTTCCAGATCCTCGGCCATCTGAATAGCCATTGGCTCCCTGCATCCAGTCATCTTTATTACCAGGAGAAAGGGAAAACAAGATATTCTAAAATCTTTCTGCTTGGAAGATTTACCTTCTCTAATGTCCTTTATGGCTATCCCAAATAGGGTTGTAATGTTTTAGTAGTCCATTTTCAATTTATGCCAAGCATATCATGCAGAACCTTCTGTAAAAGAGACTCTCTTCCTTTCTCTCTCTCTCTCTCTCTATATATATATGTATAGTCTGGGATATATATATATATATATATATATATATATATACATGCATTTTTTTTTTTTCCTCCTCATCTAATTGATGACCTAACTCCCTAGGATGGCAGGCACTGTACTGGTCCATAGTTGAATCACTGGGAATATCAAGAGCTTTTCAGCCTGAAACTTACTTATGCCTCAAGTAACTACTCAGGCTGAATATATGTATACCAATTCCACTTGATGATGTAGTGCTCCTAAGTATTTTTGACTCTGCCTAAATGTATCTGAAACCACCTGATTTATACTGGGTAGTTATGGTCACATTGTCAAATGGCATCTACGTGTTATACAGTCATCTTCTATCAGATTCTGATAGAAAACCAGAGAGCTGATTTGCCAAAGGAGTTACTTTCTGAAGAGAGAATAGCTATGCTTCAAAACCTAATGTTGTTCTCTGACCTCTAATGTAGACTGCCATCTTCACTATTCAGCATCCCATTTGATCACTGACACTTCAAGCTCCACTGGATTATACCTATTGGACCGTATCAGTTGAGTGGAAGAATGACTTATTCTGTAGGGTAGATTCTAGGTGTGTAGCCATTTCTTTCTTTGTATTCCAGTGAAAATTGGCAAATTTTGAGTCAACAGGTAAATGAGGTAAAAGCAGAATTTCAAAATATGGTATATGTTAAATCTTTCTTTACATCAGGTGATGTATGTCATTAAAGGCATTTAAGCAGGGGCCATTCATGCTGATAAATTAAAATGATAACTATAATGACAGAATTGGAAAGAGGAGAAATAAAATGCTAAGAAAGGTATCTGATAATGTCCGTAATGAACATAAGGAAAGACATGGAAGAAATAGTTGAGAAAATCATATTTGAGGATTATTAAGTTGAAGAATGGCTTGATTTACTGACTGAATATGAATGGAAGGAGAGAGAAGTTGGAAATTATGTCCAGATTTTTGCTTTGACAGTTGATTGACAAGTGGGGTCCTCAATAAAAATTGGGAGTCTCTAAAGCAAAGGTGAAGTCGACAAGAATTCAGTTTCTTAAATGGCGTATTTAAGGTGCTTCTGAGAGGCCTAAGCTGGACATGCAGAGTTAAAGCTGAGAATAAAAGCTTGAGATATTCATTTAGAAAATAAGGTCGCTATGAGTCTGAATCGACTCAACGGCAACGGGTTGGGTTTGGATGAGTGTTTGGCTATTGGTAGCTAAATCCTTTAAAGCTGAACTATAGATATTGATGCCCAACTATTAGTGATAAAGATATTCTTGTCATTGTGGGCATGCTGCAGTTTATTGGTTATCTTTCTTTTATTACCCTTTATTTAGTAGCTTAAAAAAACAGTCATTTAATATGTTCAAAAAATTTGTTGGGTCAGGAATTTGAGCAGCTCTTGCTTGAGGTCTGCCATGCAATTGCTATAGTTGTTGATTGAGACTTCAGTTCTCCGAAGGGTTGACTGGGCTGATGTTCAAGATTACTCAATCATTTACCGTTGGCTCGGAGCTCATCTGTGTGTCTGACGAGCGTACTTAATCATGGCTTCTCCATGTGATGTCATCTTGTCATATGGATTCAGGGTAGGTGAGATGCTTACATGCTATCTCACATGTGAATATTGCAGTGTAAAGTGATGTCCCAGGTATATTTCCTTCTATGCCCTCCCCTCAGCTTCCACACAGCATGAAGCATCCATTAGATTTTATTGGTATGAGTAAGTCACAAATTCTAGCATATACGTAAAAGAAGGTGACATCCCGATAAGAGGAATATATAAAAAAACAAATCCAAAATGTGTTTTAAGATGCCGAGCTTCCTTACAAATGGGGCCTTTTGTTTGCATTTGTTTCTTATTGCTGCTGTAACGAATTACGGAGAACTTAGTAGTTTAAAAGAACTATTTGTTTTATCTTACACTTCTGGAGGCCAGAAGTCTGAAATGGGTTTTACCAGGCTAAAATCAAACACTACACTTCTTCTGGAAGTTCTAGGGGGGAATCTGCTCCTTGGCTTTTCCAGCTTCCCGAGGCTGTCCACATTCCTTCGCTCCTAGCCGCATCACTCTGATCTCTGCTTGGGCTGCCACATCTCCTTATCTGACTTGACCCTCCTGCTTCATTTTTATAAGACCCTTGTGACTACACTGGGCCCAGCTGGATAATCCAATATTCTCTTTTTCAGATTCTTAAATTATCACATTTGCAAAGCCCTTTGTGCCACGTAAGGTAATGTATTTACACATTCTGAGGATTAGGATGCAGACATCTTTGGGGTGCCATTATTCAACCTACAATATTCCTTGGTGAGAACTGGAATGCTTAACACGTTTTGACCCAATACTTTCATATTTTGAGTGTAAACAGAACACATAGATTCATGGGTACTTATCTGGTGTGCACTTTAATCTACAATTTCAAAAGATGTTATTACTTATAGGGGTGTTTAAAGGTCATTCTGCTTGAATCCACTATTTTACAAGGTAAAAAACATGTCTAAAACCTGGACTGTCTGACTCCTGGCCTAGTTCTCTGTCCACTGCACCACTTGGATGACAAGTTGAGCAGAAACAGTAGAGGTCCCGGAAATATTGATTCAGTTCCAAGAAAAGCAGTGAAAAAGCATTTGGACTCAAGTCGGTCTTAAGCTAATTGCTTTAGGATGAGAGATGTTTGTAAAGCAGATATTCATGATGATGGTACCAAAATGAAAATCAATTTACCTATATCCACTCTCCATCTTTAAGCTAAAGCCTATATTTTTCTTTATTGTCTCCGCAGTCCCTGTTGACTTGTTACTTTAACAACATATATACAAAATATTCCTTTCCATTAGAACAAAATCTGAGTGCTTCTGTGCTCAGAATAACGGGATATATCCTTTCCCTTCATCTGTGCTTACTCATAAGGACTAATATATTTGAACCTACAGAACACAGTAATACTATGTTTTTTAAAAAAAGTTAGGTTAGTAGGTAAAGAGTTTTTTTTTTTTAAGACTTATTTAGTGTACTTTATATTCATTCAAAATAAATTTATGTTTATGACAGATGGTTCAGGAACATCAATCATGTTTCTGCAATAAAATGTCATAGAACTTGGGTTCCAGCTAAACACCCCATGGACTGAATGAAGGGTATTATTTCTTTAACCTCATAAAGTTGTTGTCAGCATAAACTCACATTATGTGTGAAAACCTGGTTTGTAACTGAAAAATACCATTGAGTACTAGAAATTATCGTCATTCTCACATTACTTGCCATTTCTTTCAGTGTTTCTATTTTTCCTGCTAATCAATAAAGCATTGCAATTATATCTGAGTATAGATAGTGTCTTCAGGGTTACTGCTAGTGTATGTTTTTATTAAACTACCAGAAAAAAGGCCTAAGTCACACAGAAGACAGGTGTGTTCAAGAACTGGATTTATTCCTCTTGATCCCATGCTCTGAAGGTCACCATGAACCGTAGCTATATTTGAGATGCTTTCAGTCTGCCTTTTGCTTGCTGGGTAGAGGCAAATTTTGCATTATCGTTACCTTTAGCCACACTCTCTTTGACCCTATTTCACTTCCTTTCATTGTGACCTTTAGCTGTGTTTACCCAGGGGAAACTGCTATACTTGTTAAAAACACAGACCTCCGTATCTCACTCCTGGAGGTGTGGATAGAGCGGGTTCAAGGTAGGGACCAGAAATCTAAATTATTGATCTGTGCCTCTGTAATTCTGATGCAGCCAGTACATGGTGCAGGAGGCAGGACCTATTACAGCCATCCTAGAGTCTATTCTAGGAGCCTGGATGGCACAAGCCATTTGGAATAGGCTGCTGATTTAAAGGTTGGTAGTTCAAATTCACCCAGTGGCTCTGGAGTAGAAAGGCCTGGAGAACTGCTTTCGTAACGATTACAGCCAAGAAAATCCTATGGAGCAGTTCTACTCTGTAACACATGAGGCTGCCATGAGTGAAGAGTCGACTCAAATGCAGCTAAGAAAAGCAATAACAAGGGTCTACTCTTAGGAGATTCATAAAATATAGACCTAAAATTGATTTACAAGACAATTTATGCATCCAAGTCAGTTACAAGATCCAACTATCTTCATGCAATTCCTATATCACTTTGTCAAATTTTCCTAAGTACTTCATCTCCCTAAGGGACCTGGCTCAGATGGTATCATACTACAACTGCTTTTTCTCCAATTCCATTTCTTCAAAAACCTTTTTTATCTGACTTAGACCTAGCATGTGGAAAGCTCTTATTTACTAAATATTTCCTTTGTGTTACATTAAATAATAGTTGAATTTTAAGAGAGCATTACCTTCTTCAAAAACAGGATTTTTTTCCATGTATTTTTTATGCTTTGGTAGAGCTTTCTCTGTCATGCTGTGAGCTGTTGGGTCAGTGTTTACCATATTGTCTCATGTTCACAAGGCGTTTGCTTTTATCCAGTGTTAGGAATACATATATACCTATATCTATGTCTATAATTATATCTATATCTGTATCTATAACTTTCTATATAAAAGAAAACATTAATGATTTTGGGCAAAAGGTCAAGGAATATATCTTTTACTTAATCTTTTAGTTTCTTGTACAGAATCCATACGTTTTAAAGAGCAATAACTTAACCAGGTATAAGCTAATCATAACTTACAAAGTGCTTCAAACGTACAATCTCAGAGCCGTTCTATAAGGCAGACATTATCTTACAGAGGGTAAACCTGGTTCAAACGTTCCTTTCTCAAGAAAGCTCCCTCCAACTCCTAACCCACTACATCTCTTACTGACTTTGCCTGCAGCAAGTATCCTGTACACTTGCAGGTATTGAAGACAACAGGCACGTGCCTCTTTTGCCTCTTCCCTTTCTCTCAGCCCACTTTCTCTTATCTAGGCCAGGAAATGATCTTATAAATGCAATATTCCATGCTGAATGAGGGAAGACTAAGGTCTTTAACTACTGTTGTCATTGTTGTTAGCTGCCACCCAGTTGGTTCTGACTCATGGCAATCCCACATACAACAGAATGAAATGTTATCCGATCCAGAGCCATCTTCACAATTGTTGGTATGCTCATATTCATTGTTTAGGTCACTGTATATTTGGAGTGCCTTACAATATAAAATCAATTTACAATCTAGGGGGCTCATCTCCCAACATACTGGGCAATATTCTATTGTGATCCATAAGGTTTTCATTGGCTAATTTTTGGAAGTAAATCATCAGGCCTTTCTATTCTGTCTTAGTCTGGAAGCTCCACTGAAACCTATTCACCATAGGTGACCCTGCTGGTATTTGAAATACCAGTGGCATAGCTTCCAGCATCATAGCAACATGTAAGAGACCACATTATGACAAATTGACAGATGGGTGGTGCCTTTAACCTAGTAACTTTTCTTAAATACCCTTCCAGGGCCACATGCACCATCTATATCTTGTCCTCGGCTATACTCAACAGTTTCAAAAAGCAATTTCAAGAATGCAAAACTATAAAAGAAGGGATTTCCTATATTTAGTAAGTTGCTTTGTTGTTTATAAGACTGTAGGATCATAAGAACTAATTAAAGAAGTACAACTGGTAGCTAATTTTGCCAAGTGTCATAATCTAGGATAAGTAAGAATATTAGTTTGAGAAATAGTGAAGGCCATGATCCATAAAAGGATGGAAAGGGAACAGTTAATTAGAAATAGATAGGTTGGGTCACAGTTCCAAGTCAATTAAGAATACAGGTAGTCCCCAGGTTATGAACACCCGACTTAGGGACAACTTCTACTTGTCCTTTAATATTATGTAAATTTGCCCTCATTTTGAAACGACTGAACCAACCCCTACTCACAACAAATTCCTCATCACAATCACTTTCACTTTTTGCACATGCAGTTTTTAAATCTTTGAAAAGGCTTCAAGTCTTTTCCTGCATTAAAAACCAAAAAATCCCATTGCCGTCAATTCCGACTCACAGCGACCCTATAGGACAGAGTAGAACTGTCCCATAGAGTTTCCAAGGATCACCTAGTGAGTATGAACTGCTGACCTTTTTGGTTAATAGCTGTAGCACTTAACCACTACGCCACCAGGGTTTCTTCCTGCATTAAAGTAAGGTTAAATAAGAACCATATGTACCTGTTCCGACTTACCTACCAATTAAGACTTAAAAACACAGTTAGGAACAGATCTCATTCATAACCTAGGGACTGCCTGTAGTTAAATAATTTATAGATTACACCAGTTCTCTGGGTCCTGAAAATATAAAGACAAACCTAGAGTTTACATTTTCCTAAATAAGAATTAAATAGTTTTAACATTTGAGCGCTATTTCTACTTAAAAAAGAAACAAAAAATCGAGTGCCGTCGAGTCGATTCCGACTCATAGCAACCCTATAGGACAGTTAAGCCACTATTAAAAAAAAAAAGAAGCAGAATACCCAATCTGTAAATCCCAAACATTTAATAAAGTATAGAGTAGAGCTCCTCACCTGAACTAAATACCTGGTTTGTATTATGACCTTTCCTAACACATTGTCTTTAGTGAAATTTCTCTGATGTTCCTCTACCTTTCAAACCACAGAGGGGGGAAAAATAAAAACCCTAGAGGAAAAGGTCGCACCACTGCACGGTATGCAGCTACAATTTCAAGGGAGTATGAAATTCAGACACTGAGTAGCTCTGGATTGTTTCCAGGAAGCTGTCGGGAGAAAGCAGCAGCCTTTCATGATCACAGGCCTCTATGTTCAATTGAGTGTGACTAGATGAAGCAAGAATTCAAACTGAGTCTCCTCGGTGACTTGTCAGTTGATTGAGATGTAGCTCAGTGAGAGGAAAACGGTCCCAAGGGAATGTGCTTCTATTGAGAAACCAAGAGCAAAACCTGCTTTCAGGCTCGGGAGTGCACTTCAGTTTAGGTGTAGTGTAGAATTCTAATGCGGTAAATAAAGATTAGATTGTAGTTATTAAGGGGCTTTACTTTTTGTCCTAATTAGGTAGCCCAATAACTGTTGAGGAAAGTATTTTTTTATTTCCCAAAACCTCAACAAAAAATAATTTTTATTTCAGTAAATTACTGCATGTTTAGAAACATCTTACCATCTAGCAGTATCTAAATTTCCAAAAAGGACAAATTCATCAAAACAGATTCATTTAGACTGAAAGTGAAAAACAGCAAAAGGGACAACAGTATTCCACTCATGATTTGTGAATGTTATTATTTTTACATAATAAAACTACATTTTTACCCATCTTACTAAGTTTGGAGTATAAAATAATACAAAGGATTTTTGAGCAGGAAGGTCATCTGATCTAATCCATTCATTTCACAGATGAGCAAGCTGAGAGCCTACAACACATTGTGAGCAACGGGCCCATTACCTGGGAATCCATGTGTCTTTCCTGCCAGTGTAAAGTTGGTATCCATTATGCCATGAGGCAAGGAATTAGAATTTTTAGAAACACATACAAAGCCACTAAACACACATATCTCTTGTTCAAAAATGATGGTCTCCTGACCAGGAGCATCAACGTAACCTGGGAACTTGTTGTTGCTGTTAGGTACCATCAAGTTGGTTCAGACTCATAGCCACCCTATGCATAACAGAACAAAACACTGCCAGGTTCTGTGCCATCTTCATAATTGTTGCTATGTTTGAGCCTATTGCTGAAGCCACTGTCAATCCATCTCATTGAGGGTCTTTCTCTTTTTCTCTGACCCTCAACTTTACCAAGTATGATGTCCTTGTCCAGAGACTGCTCCTTCCTGATATCGTGTTCAAAGTATGTGAGACAAAGTCTCGCCATCTTCACTTCTAAGGAGCATGTTGGAAATGAAAATTCTCAGGCCCACATCAGATTTACTGAATCAGAAACTCTAGGGGTGAGGCCAGCAATCTATGTTTTAAGAACTCCACCCAGCCACCAGGTGATTCCCATGCACACTAAATTTTTTTTTTTTTTGTACTTTAGATGAAGGTTTACCGAACAAACTAGTTTCTCATTAAATATTTAGTACGCAAATTGTTTTATGACATTGGTTAACAACCCCACAACATGTCAACACTTTCCTTTCTCGACCCTGGGTTCTCTATTACCAGCTTTCTTGTCCTCTCCTGCCTTCTAGCCCTTGCCCCTGGGCTGTTCTGCCCCTTTTGTCTTGCTTTGTTTTATGCGCCCGTCTAATCTTTGGCTGAAGGGTGAACCTCAGGAAAGACCTCATTACTGAGGTAAAAGGGTGTCTGGGGGCCATATTCTCAGGGTTTCTTCAGTCTCTCTCAGGCCAGTAAAGTCTGGCCTTTTTTTGTGAGTTAGAATTTTGTTCTACATTTTCTCCAGCTCTGTCTGGCATCCTCTCTTTTGATCCCTGTCAGAGCAGTCAGTGGTGGTAGCCAGGCACCATCTAGCTGTACTGGACTCAGTCTGGTGTAGGCCATAGTAGATGTGATCCACTGGTCATCTGAACTAATCTTTCCCTTGTATGTTTAGTTTTCTTCATTCTTCCTTGCTCCCAAAGGGGTGAGACCAGTGGAATATCTTAGATGGCTGCTCACAGGATTTTAAGACCCCAGGCACTACTCACTAAAGTAGAATGTAGAACATTTTCTTTATAAACTCTGTTATGCCACTTGAGCTAGATGTTTCCCAAGACCATGGTCCCCACAGCCCTCGGCCCAGCAATTGGGTCCCTCAGGGAGTTTGGATGTGTCTATGGAGCTTTCAGGACCTTGACTTGTACAAGTTGCACACTAAAATTTGAGAACAGCTGATGCCTTAAGCAAACTTGGCAAACTTTAGATCTTTGCTCTTCCCATCAATTTTAGAATCAGCTTATCAAATTCTATAAAAGGAAAGAACTCTGATTTAGAGATTTTTAAACTGGTACTGCATTGAATCTACTGATCAATTAGAGAATTGACAACTTTTTGACATTTTTTCTTTCCATCCAAGAACATTGGATGCCTTCCCATTAATTTAAACAGCCTTTAGTGTCTTTCAATAAAGTTTTATAACTTTCTTCATAATGTTTTTGGTCAGATTTTATAAGAATTTTACTTTGGTACCTTGTTTGCTTCTATTTAAAATTTTAATTTTTATCAGTTTGTGCTAGCTTACTGAAATGTAATGCTCTTTATGTAGTGAAGTTAAACAGAGGACTCTTTTCTAAAATCTATAATTAACTCAATAATTTGGTATACTGGCTAAGAACTCCGGTGTTTTGTTTAATAGAAATGATGACATCAAAAAATATCATCTTGTTCTTGATTTTAAAAGGGATGCTTCTAATATTTAATCATTACGAGTATTATTAGCTAAAACTTTGGGGGGGTTCCCCTTTATCAGGTGGGGTTAGATACTATTATTAACTTTAATGGTTTTGTCATAAATGATTTAATTATATCAATTAATTTTTCTGGATCTTATGAGAAAATCATATGGTCTTTTACATATGTCACTGTTATGAATTATACTGATAGATTATCCTTGTGTTCCAGAAATAAATCTAAATTACTTATAATAGTGAGTTATCTTTTTGTACATTGTTAGATTCATTTTGGTACTTTGTCTATTTATAACGACATAGGATGTGTTCCTTGTCCTCTTTCTAAAGAGTTTATATAATATTGGAATTACCTGTTTTTTGAAAATGTTTATGTACTCTACATGGAAAACAATCTAGGATGTTTGCTCTATTTTCAACTGCTGATTCATTTATATAATTTCTACTGGACTATTGAGGTTTTCTTATTTCTCTTAGAGTCAGTTGTAGTATGTTATATTTTCTCTGAAATTGTCTATATTGCCAAATTTTCAAATTTATCACCAAATATTTGTTTACAATATTCTCTTAACTTTTCATGCTCTGCTGCGTCTTTAGTTAACTCCTCGTTTTTCCATTCTTTACATTGCTTATTTGTGCTTTCTCTTCCTTTTCTCTTGATAAGTCTGGTCATTTACTTTGTCAAATATATTTTCTAACATTTAGTCTTATTAATGTTTTCTATTATCTCTTCGGAGCCCTGATGGTCCAGTGGTTAAGAGCTCTGCTGCTAATCAAAGATCAGCTGTTTGAATTGGGTTTGGTTTGTTTTGTATTCTCCCTTTTTTTTTTTTGTTTAATAATTTCTGATCTTTTCTTTGCTAGTTCTTTCCTTTTATTTTCTGTGGGTTAATTCTGAAATATATTTTTTTCATTTCTTAGTGTGAGAGGTTTAGCCCAATTATTTCTACCTTTGTTTCTTTGCGTAAGGCTTTGAGGTTATGAATTTCTCTCCAAGTAACTTATATCGTCATACATTTTGTCTTGTATTATTTAGCACATTGTACTCTAACCCAGTCTTTTACTGCTTACCTGTTTCATTACTAGGTGCTTGCATGGTTAATTAGAAGGGTTCTTTAGCCTTGTTCTCTCACAAGCCCTCCTTTTGTTTTTAATACTAAGAAGCACAATACCATGATTTTTGTTGTCATTGTTGTTAGCTGCCATCAAATCAGCCCCCAACTCACGGCAACCCCATGCACAACGGAATGAAATGCTGCCTGGTCTTACACCACCCCCATGGTTGTAATTCCTAGGGTTTTTACTGGCTGATTTTCGGTAGGTCACCAGGCCTTTCTTCCTAGTCCCTCTTAGTCTGAAAGCTCCCCTGAAACCTGTTTAGCATCATGGCCACACACAAACTTCCATTGACAGTCTGGTGGTGGCTATGCATGAGGTGCATTGGCCAGGAATTAAACCCTGGTCTCCCGTATCCCCAAAAAAATCCATTGCCGTCTAGTCAATTCCAACTCACAGCAGCCCTATAGGACAGAGTAGAACTGCCCCATAGAGTTTCCAATGGCCACCTGGTGGATTCGAACTGCCGACCTTTCGGTAAGCAGCAGAACTCTTAACCACTACCCCCAGGGTTTCCAGGTCTCCCTCATGGAAGGCAAGAATTCTATCACTGAACCACCAATGCCTCACATCATTACATTCACTATCATAGAAATAAAAAGCAATGCCATATATTATGAAAATAACCCGCGCCTTCTATGTTTGTTTCCTAGCCACTCCCCGCCCCCCCTTCACACAGACACCCCATGAGGTATTTTCCATAAGCAGCTATGCTAATGTTTTACAGAAACATGTAAAAAAAAAATCAGCATAGTGGCTTACAAAAATTCCTCCCGGGGGGAGTAAGCAGCTGGCAAACAAATGTAGAAGGTGAGCGCTGTTTGTGGGAAAATATGGCAAGCTTTTACATATCTGTAAAAACCTATAGATATCTGTGATAACTGTATAAAACCAGCAGATGGATATACAGGTATAAAATAAAAAAAAAAAAAAGTGGCTATAAATAGCTTGTGGACGAAAAATCAGTAGATGTGGAGCATATGCATTTCTTGGTATTTAATATACACTACTCCTGACTCACTGACATGGTTAGATTCCAAAGGCCAGATCACTATGCCAAAACCGGCGTTATACGAAAATTAGGGTAGCCTAGGCCTAACCAAGGCTGTCTCTGAGAGTTTACTTTAGCCTACCATACTCTGTGCGCAAGAGATAATCTGAAAAGAATAAAACAATCCTAATCTTAGGAATTCCTGACTGACTCTTGGTTTAAGGTGAATATTGTACATTTTAAGGTTCAGTGAGCCTTGCTGGAACATCCGGCCTGGAGCCTCTGCTGTGGTCACATCCCTACCCGGCGCAGGGTTACCTTCTTGGCCTCTTTGGTCCCCGCCTGCTGGGCTTGGGTGGCAGGACGGTGGCTGGCTGCACGGAGTTGAGATGGGGATGGTAGGGAGCCCAGGCTTGGCCGTGAGCATCCCGGGGCTCCACGGCGTCTTCGCTGCCCTGGCAGACAAGCTTGTGCTTCTTCCAGTCCTGGCACTGGTGCTCCTTGCTGCAGCAGGAGTTACAGCAGCCACTGCGGCGCAGCAGGTTCTCCATCTTCCTACAGAGCTCGCAGTACTGCCCGTCTCGTCTGCTCGGGCTCAGCCCGCCGGGCCCACCACTGTCATCGGCCATGGTGGTGGTGGTGGTGGCCGAGCAGCCTGGCGTAGCAGCCAGGTGGCCTCGCCTGAGGCCAGGGGAGCAGAGGTGAGCGGCCACGGCTGCCACGGCACCATGCCTCAGGGTGGCGGCCAGGGTCTCCCACTGGGCCTCTCGCCAGGCCGCTTCCTCGTCCCCTGGTCTGGGCCACAGAGCGCCAGTGGCCGCAGCCTCAGCACCTCATCCCCGCTGCCGCCGGCTGAGGGAACGCGGCCTGCAGGCCCAGGGCTCCCTGGGCTCCGACTGCGCGTGGTCCCGGGCACGCGAGACCAGCCCCCTTGCCGCCTCTGTGTCCCAGCTGCCCGGCCCAGCGTGCTCAGGAGAGGGGAGGGCGTGTGGGGGCCCCTAGCTCTGTGCACTTTCAGTGCACACTTGGATGCTGCATCTGGGCGTTAGTTCCTGCCAGATATCTGTCATTAATTCGCAAAATAGTCCAGATAGTCAATTTTTTAGTATTGTAAATGCAGAATGTCAAAACGTCCTATAATGAGATAGTCGGTGAGGACTAGGTGTAGGTGTAATTAAGAATATGAAGAATATCTTTAAGCCTACAATGGACCCATTCTTCATAATATTTGTAATTTCCAGGTTCATGCTACTAATTTAGAAGAGTAATTGAGTTTAATCTATTTGGTGTTCATTTTACATGGAATGTATTATACACTTCTGGAAATACATTGCTAAAAATAAACCTCTACCCCCAAATTAGTAAGAGATGAAATTCATAGGTGACAAAAATTGTGGGGGAAAAACAAAACGAAACAAAAAAAAACCCCAAGAGTATCTTTCCTGTAACATCACTTAAGCCTTTTTAATGAGACACTATGAATTTAAATTAGACTGTTTAATAGATGCAGACTAAGAACATGGAAATTAAAAGTGTGGGTTAGAAGAACATTGTTTGTATAAGTGCCAAAATAGCAAAGGTGATTAAAGAGGTTCTTGGGATTACACTAAGGATGAAGAGTTTCTCAATTATTCACGTAGACACCTATACAGCAATGCACATTTTCATAGCATTTAAATACTTAAAAGCCATCTGGTTTGGATATATGGTGCTACGATACCTAGCTAAGTTCCTTTTAAAGCTATCAAAGCTTAGCATTCTATTAATTTTCCATAGTAGTCAACATATTTATAAAAAGGAATAATTAAATTAGATATTCATTTTCAAACTTTGTGGAAACCCTAGTGGCTTAGTGGCTAAGCGCTACAGCTGCTAAGCAAAAGCTTAGCAGTTCAAATCCACCAGGTGCTCCTTGGAAACTCTAGCGGGCAGTTCTACTCTGTCCTGTAGGGTCACTATGAGTGGGAATTGACTTGACAGCAATGGCTTTGGTTTTGGGTTTTTCAAACTTCGAATAGTAAAATTGTACAATTGACATCTCTTATGATTTACAATCAGTCCTCTTCTCCATTCCTTCCTTGTCTTAACTTTAAACAATAACGTTACTTTATTTGTTTATTTACTCATTTATGGAATTCCAGAACTGAGGCCCCCAAGCTGATTTCCACATTAGTTTAAAACATAGTCTGGGGTTTAAGAGAAAGACATTGGGTTTTAGTTTCCCGGGGCAGCCATAACAAAGTACCACAAACTGGGTGGTTTAAAACAACAGAAATTTATTCTCTCAGAGTTCTAGAAACTAGAAGTCTGAAATCCAGCTGGTTGTGGGCAATCTTTGACGTTCCTTGACTTGTAGAGGTATCACTCTAATCTTTGCCTCTATCACCACGTGGCTAATACGTGTCTACGTTCTCCTCTGTTTTATAGACACCCGTCACTGGATTTACGGCCTACCCTAGTATAGTAATGACCTCAACCTGATTACATCTGCAAAGACCCCGTTTCCAAATAAGGCTACATCCTGAGGATGGGCATGAATTCTCAGGAGACACTATTTAGGATCCCTATGAGTCCGAGTCGACTTGACAGCAATGGTTTTGTTTTTTGGTTTTTAATACAGTCCAGTACAATCATAAAATTACAAGATATCACAGCTGGAAGATCAATACATAAGATCGAGGTGACGAGAGTGGTTGTTGTTTCTTATGACTGTAAGATTTGTTTTTGTTCCTAGAGAAGTCAACCAGAAACATCATTACTGACTTTTCTTTCCCCAAAACATTTAGCTATGTACATGAATATTAAATATATTAATCTTGTTGTAACAAAAGTCATTATTCGGGGGAAGATCCCTGATTTTGGGTCATAATTCATACTTTTTTTTTTAATTGAAAAGCCTAAGATTTTCGATTAGTATCCTAGAACCAAATAGACTGGATAAATTGAGAATTCTTGTTGTTGATCTGGTCAACATGCAAATAAAACATAATCTCCCTAAGTAGCCCTGGTTTTGAATTGGCTTTTCCTCACAGGCATTCACCATTTCACCATTTGGGTAGTATTAGATTATAGTCAGCACATTAAAAACATTCTGAATGTTTTAAAGTAACATGAAAATTAAAAGACAGATATTCTAAGAAGGCAGCATAAATGATCGGATCATTCCAGTGCATAGAAAAAAACCATCCTTGCCTCTAGTTTGGAGTACTGAAATGGTCTCTAAAACTGTCCCCATTTTTCCATTCTTGCTCCAGCCCCACACATCAAATTCTGTTCTTTACTGATCCCAAAAAAATAAAAGCAAATTTTTTTTTTCTTTTAATAGAAATCACATCACATTTCTCACCTGCAAGGAGTTCTCTAATGGTTTCATTTTGTTTGGGATAAAACTCAAACTCATTACTGTCCACAACGTGCTACACAACCTGATCTTTGCCTCACTCAGACCTCACCTCCCACCAGTGCAGCAGCAGACACTTACACAGCCCCTCTTCTGTGCTGAGGACTTGAGGTATATTAACTATTCAACTTTACCACGACCTTATGAGACAAGTATCTCCTAGTCCCAGTTGACAGACCTGCACTCAGAGGGAGAAGTTGCCCAAGGTTATGCAAAATAGTGAAGCCAGCATTTAACTGAGGCCACCTGGCTCCAGGCCCTGCACTTAATGCCACATTTTGCTCCAGCTCTTTTCCTGGTCTCCACACCTGCAGCCAGCTGGCCTTTCTTTAATTTCCTCAGCTCTCATGGCCTTTCCAACAGCTTTTCTCTCTGCTGGGAGAGCTGCTTTCCCAGGTCTTTGAATGGCTTGCTTTTCATGTTTTTCAAAGGTCTGTTAAATATCATTTTTAAGATAGGCCTGATTACCTCTCTAATAGTCTGTGTCTCATCCTCATCTACAACTCCCAACCTAGGTCCTGATCATTCACTAAGCAAATGGTTAAGGAGTTGACTACTAACAGAAAGGTTGGCAGTTTGAATCCACTCAGGTGCCTCAGAAGAAATGCCTGGAAATCTGCTTCCAAAAAATCAGCCACTGAAAATCCTACGTGGTGCAGTTTTACTCTGATACACATGGGGTCAACTCGATAGCAACTGTTTTTTTGTTTTGTTTTTTGGCATTTAATACTTCCTGTATTAATATTATTTATTGCCTCATTTACCCATTTATTCTCAATAACATTTACTAGGATGTATATTTCATTCTGTTATATGTAGGGTTGCTATGATCTGGGGCTGACTAGAAGGCACCGAACCACAACATGATGTATTTTATGGATATCAGGGTTTTATATTCTTCACTAGTATACCAGTAAATATTCCTTGAATTAATTAAATATTTGTCTCATATTTAGAATACTTTCCAGGAAAACATTTAAGATACTTGAGGAACTGACATGAGAATAATATAGGATTATTATTTCTGAGTATCGAACAAGTTTTATTGAAATGGTGAAGCCCTGGTGGCACAGTGGTTAAGAGCTTGGCTGCTAGCAAAAAAGTTGGCAGTTCAAATCCACCAGCTGCTCCTTGGAAACCCTGTGGGCAGTTCTACTCTGTCATATAGAGTCACTATGAGTTGGAATCGACTTGACGGCAATTGGTATTATAATTCTATTTGTCCTTTTTACCTGTCCACTCATTATAAAGCTGAATTTACTGTCTAGATTTTCATAAACTAGCGTTATGTGCTCTCTGGCTTTTTTTTTTCCTCCCCTTTCTTTCTTGGATAACTTACGAAAGAATAACGATATGGAGAAAAGGAGTTCCCCTGTTACAATTACAAAGTTGTTTTGTCCTAAATATGATAGTTTATTATTAGGGATTGCATATGGGTGCATTGAAGAATCTGCATACAGTTTAATTTAATGACATCACAACATTTGATTACACTCAGGAAGGTGAACATGAAAAGAAATAGAAAAAATAGCAGACAGTCACACACAAAAAAAGAGTTTCTTGAACACCTAGTTTAAAAGGTTACTAGTAAGTATTAAGGGACACAGTTTACTGATTTATCTCCTTTGCTCACTGCCTGTTTGTGTAAATCACTGCTTTTTTGGAACACAGCCAAGCCCGTTATGTATTATGACTGCTCTGATGCCGCAACAGCAGAGTTTAGTGCTAGCAACAGAGACTGGATGACCTGCAACACTCAATATATTTATCATCTGACCCTTTACGGAGATAGAATTTATAAAAGAGGGAACATTAGTCAACACCCCACTTCATTCATTACTTTTCTGTGAGCACCTGACAAAGCTTATAATCATGAAAATTAATTTCCAGAACCTAGTCTAGATGATATCAATACAATAATTTTGAAGAAAACCAAAAGGTGATGTAGAAAACCATTCCTCTAAATACATACCCAGTGACTATGAAAGGCCTCCTTGTTGGCTGGTGGTCCAGTGTGCAATACGTAAAGAAATCTGATAACTTATAATGAATGACTCTTGTGACAATTTAATAGACATGTGTAAAAAGTGTCCAAAGATTGAGCATGTCATAAAGGAAAACAGAGCATTTTCAACAAGGGAAACATAACTGTCTAATGTATTTTAGCTTATTGCTAGGCATAATCATTAGAAAGAAAAATTTCATTACTCAAAAGTATTTATACTGAAGGATATTTATGTAAGAAAACTTTATATAAGATTAAAATAATGTTTTTATCAGAAATATAGCTCTAGCTATAGACCGAGGGGCCATGAGTTGGAGTCAACTAGATGGCAATTTTTTTTTTTTTAATAGTTCTAGTTTAAAGAAAACAACTCAAAGAATGTTATAAAGAGTTTAGCTGGTAATGGGAGGTCCTAGGAATTGGGGCTGGGTCTAATACAGAGAAGCAATCTTAAATGTTGCCTGAGAAAGTCACAAATTCCAATTCCCTCTCAATATCTCATTGTGGGTCTGCCACCTACTGGTTTCCTTCTGAGACTGTTTCTTTAATATGTTTTTCCTTGAGATGTACATAAAGTGCATAGATCTTAAGTGTACATCTTTATGGATTTTTACATGTGGATACCCCCATGTACTTATTACCCAGATAAAGATGGTGAACTTTCCCAGAGCCCCCATGGGCTCTCTCATTCCCCCTCACATTTAATCCCCCACTTTTTCCAACCAGAGGTAACTACAATACTGACTTTTATCATTCACTGATCAGTGTCACCTTTTCTTGAGCTTTTTATAAGTCGGAACATATAATATATACTCTCTTGTGTCTGTGACAGATAACTTTGTGAATAAAAATCAGCATAAAGCTAGTTCCTATGAGGTGAAGGTCAAGTATATCCCCATTTCCAGCTTGGCCATCGTCTTTGACATCAGCACCTCCTCCCACCAATGGCACTCTCTTTCTCTGCTAAGTTGGATAACTCACTGCAACGTCTCACAAGCTCACAAGCTGTACTTTTGATTATGTGGATCTTTAGGGTAAAAGTATACAACTCAGGACTAACAGGCTACAATTTAGGATCAGTGTCAGGAAGAGATACACAAGCGAGGTCTGGAAGGATCCCCGAAATGGAAAGTGCATTGCTCCCTTTGTCGACCAGGGCAGCTCTCAGCCAGTACAGCTTTTGAAGCAGGAAAGCTCTCTGAGTTCCAGGACTTTTAATAGTCCGTCCGCATGCACCTTCTCTTTACGGCCTGGGCTCACTAGCCACAACGAACCAAACCCATTGCAGCAGAGCCAACTCCAACCGGTAGCGACTCTAGGGGACGAAGTAGAACTGCCCCACAGTGTTTCTAAGGAGCAGCTGGTAGATTCAAACTGCTGACCTTTTGGTTAGAAGTTGTAGCTCTTAGGCAGTACGCCACCAGGGTTTCCCTAGCCGCAGCAGTAACCCACAAATTATCAGGGGTAGTCAATTACCTGGGAAATCCCCTAAGACTATTTTTATCAAAAACCAAGGACAAAATGCCAAATAAAGATTTCTCTGCTTCACTGCCTGGCTTTCTTTGCTTAGCATTATGTCTGTGAGATTTAGCCATGTTATCATGTGCATCAATTTTTTTTTTTTTTTAAAGTTGGTATTTGTTGTATGAATATATATTAGTATATTCATAGTAACGTGTGGACTAAAGATTGCTTCCATTTCTTTGTTATTATGAATAAAGCTACTATGAACATTCTTGAATTTTTTAGTAGACATATATGCCCAATTCTTTTGGATATATACTTATGATAACGAAGAGTGGAGTTGCTGAGGCAACAGGTTACACAGTCTGTTTAGCGATAATTTCCAAACAGTTGCATAATTTTACACTACTGAGTGTGCAGCGATATCTCATTGTGATTTTTATATTCTTTTCTCTGGTGACTAATGAGATTGGGTGTCTTTTTATATGCTTAATTGTCATTGAAAATCATCGTTTTTCAAGTGTCTGTTCAAGTCTTTTGCCCAGTTTTAATTGGATCATATTTGTCTTCCGATTCACTTGCAGCATTTCTTTAAATATTCTAGATATGTGTTCTCTGTTGGGTATATTAATTGCAAAATTCTTTTCACAGGTCGTGGCTTGTCTATGCACCCTTCTTACTGTCTTTTGATGAATAAAAGAGCTGAATTTTAATTAAATCCAATTTATCAAAATTTTCTTTTAAAATTAGTGCTTTTGAGAGTGCTGTGCCTTGTTTAAGAAATCTTTGCCTACTTCATGGCCATCCATATATTGTCCTATATTCTCCTCTAGAAGCTTTATTATTTTACCTTTTACATTTTGGTCTCTGATCCTTTTCAAATTTATCGTGTGTTTGGTGTGATGTTGTGGTCAAGTTTCACTTTTTTTTTTTTTTGTATTATTATCCAATCCCTCCAGAACTATTGTTTAAAAAAAAAAAAGAAATATATTTTCCCCCACCGAATTGCAACAGTCTTATAGTAGTTTAGATGATCATGTGTGTGTGGACCATCTTTTCTGTTCAAGTAATTTACTTGGCTATTCGTGTGCTAATAACACTCTCTTAACTACTCTTCTAAGATACTCTAGAATTTATTATTCTCAATCTTTTATAACTTTTATTGTATTGCACAGTGGCACTTCATATTGTGTTCAAATACCTGTCTAAATTTTAAAGTTTCTGCTAGTGGTAACAGTGATTGTTATTTTTAATAAATACTCCCAGACAGAAAAAATAAATTAAAAAAAAAAATTGGTCAGGGAAATTACTGACCTGATTTTGCTGACACTGACTGGACAGCAGGATCAAGATTACTAACAGGCACAGTCCGGCCACCCTATCTGACCAATATCTAGTTATAGTCTTTTTACTTTTTAATAAAATATAAAACAATGTATCACTTAAAAATCACTGAACTACAGTATGAAGTGAAAATACAATTGACTAAATAACTGACAACAAATAAAGTGTGGCAAGGATATGAATTTCACGGCTTTCCTTTGATGTGCTATTATAAGTACCTTTATCCAACCTCAGTAATACTGCCTACTATTTTAGTCTGGGAGAGCTTTCTAGAGGTTCTTTTGATCTGCTTCTGATTGGCATGCTGAATTGTTCTATTCTGTTTGCATGGAAAGTAAGCATAATTTCAGCAGAGTTGCATTTAATATGATTAACAATTATATTAATTCTCAGTTAGAGCAAGTTGTGCAAAGTTTGCTTGACATAACGGATAATTTACTATTATTTTTTTAAATGGAAACCCTATTTCCTTCCAGTGTGCATAAGACGATATAAACTAAAGTTTACTGTTGTTCCTCCCTTTTGATTAAATCTGAGTGGACCAAATGTGTGAAGGAAATTTCTGGATTTCAACAGCACTATAGAGTTCTTTCCATCTTGCACTGGATTATCCATTTTTACTCTGTTTCATGCCTCAGCCTGACAAGGCATTCTGAGGTAGTGCGGTTGTAGTCCGAAACGCTTTGTGGTTGATTATAGCAAATGACTTGGATATTAGTGAACTCTAAAATCTATCGCTAATCTCTTTAAGAAGGTGTCTATTAGTCCCATGTTTGCTTAAAGAAATATAAATAGTATTTTTTTAACTCTGTTAATTAAAAGCCCTTTCAAGAAGAGCAAAAGAACAAAATCCTCCCTTTAAGACTCTTTGACAAAAATAGCTATACAGATCATATCAGTTTCCAATGAATGATGTTTCGAAGGCTATCATAAACTCCCTGGAGGAGGATCTCATGCT
Organism: Loxodonta africana; assembly: GCF_030014295.1. Lineage (NCBI taxonomy): Eukaryota > Metazoa > Chordata > Mammalia > Proboscidea > Elephantidae > Loxodonta > Loxodonta africana. The sequence continues at coordinate 20,531,245 of NC_087362.1, forward strand.
TGGAAAAGTAGGAAAACAAACAAACAAACAAACAAACCTGTTGCCATCAAGTAAGTTCTGACTCACAGCGAACCTATAGAACAGAGTAGAATTGCCCCACAGGGTTTCTAAGGAGCAGCTGGTGGATTCAAACTGCTGACCTTTTGGTTAGAGGTCATAGCTCTTAACCACTGCACCACCAGGGCTCCCTGGTAAAGTAAAAAAAAAAAAAAAGGGTCAGCAAAAAAGAACTTCAGTAAGATGGACTGATAGAGTGGCTACAGCAATGGGCTCAAACATAGCAACTACTGTGAGGATGGCAGTGGACTAGGCAGCATTTCATTCTGTTGTACGTAGGGTCGCTACAAGTTGGAACTGACTCAGTGGCACCTAACAACAACATCATAAACTCAATTCATTGACTTTCACTTTTCTATTTCCCAAGTAATCAATATAAAGGAAAGGTTCTGAAATAATATTTTAAAAATCGAATATTAAAAACCAGGGACAGAAAAGGTACAAGAACATGACAGGATTTGGGTTGTTGGCTTTCGTTTTTCCTTTTTATTTACATGTGGTTGCAGCTTCTCCCTTGGAACTAATGAATAAAGTCAACAAATAGTTTAAAAAAGGAAAATACTATTCCAGAAAATTGTTAGAAGTAGTATAGTTCCTTTTTTCTCTCTTTTCTCCTCTTCTTGTCTCTCTCCCTCTTCTTTCACCTTCTTTTTCTCCTCCTTCTCCTCCTCCTGCCATTGCTTAATTTCTAGCTTCTTAACTTCTATTTTTAACCCCCAGGATTTTTGTGGGTGGGGTGGAGAGCACAAGTGACAGAATAAAGACAACTAAGATAAAATTAAGCATTTTTATACAGAAAGTCCCCCACTTACGAGATATTTGAGTTACAACATTCCTTTATTTTTGTTTTTTTTTTTGTACACCTTTTTAGTAATACGTATACATACAACGATGCAGCATGTAATTTTTTTGATGTTATCATTCTCATGCCAACTCTCAAACACAAATAAAGATCATATTTATAATATCTTTGTATATTTATAAAGATACTTATATTTAAAGCCGATAATAATGAAAACTAAAAACGAAAACAAAAGTGAGGTATTCAACTTACTTCAGAACCAACTTATAATGGAGTGATCAGAAGGGAACCCTGTCATAAGTGGGGGACTACCTGTATATTCATCTTCCAAAAAATACAAGGTGATTTGCATACCACATCTTATTTAAAAAGAAAAAGAAGAGCATGGATTAGAATAGCTGTAATAAACAAGTGCTTTATTTGATTAGCCTTAGTTCATCAAAATCTGTTGAATTGCTGTATTTATGTACTGATTAATTTAAATATATTCCTTTATTTATCTAGAACTTTTGGCTGAGAGTCTCATTGTTGGCCTCCACATCTTATCAATTTTCTTAATGTAAATAAGACTCTTTTCAGTCCATATCTTGCTTGACCACTCAATGGTTTTTGACAGTGATCGACATCTCTTCTCTAAATAGACTATGTCCCAGTCTTTCCTAGACTCTCAAATTTCTGAATCATTTCCATTACTTTGGCCACTCCCCCAGTTCCTCTTTATTAGGCCTTCTTTTCTCTATCTTCACATTAAATATTCTGTTACCAAAGAGGTGGACCTTACCCTCAGCTCCTTTCCTTAAATGGTTCCACTCTCTTTAGATGATCTGATCAATTTCCTTAGTTTAGTTGCCATTATAATGCTGATGGCTCCAACCTGAATTTACAGTCCTCTCCTTAAAAATTTCAGAGCCATACCTACAAACTACTGGACATTTTCTTTTGGTTATCTCACAGTTAAACATTTGACATGTTCAGTACTAATCACATCATTTTCTCAGAACCTCCTCCTATTCCCACTTCAGCTACCAAATTTGCTACCCAGTTAATATTTTTTAATATTACCTGATATTAATTAATGGCACAATCATTCATTTGCCTCAAACAAAAGCTTTAGAATCATCCTTGACTCTTGCTCCCCTCTAATTTACAACCTCGATCCCATCCAAATGAATGCAGTAAATTTTGGAACTTATTTACTTATTGCTTCCAAAATACTTTTGGAACTTATCTACTTATTACTAAGTCCACTATCATATCCTAGTTCAAGATATGCAATGTATTTTCTTTGAACAATTATACTAGACTCTTGGCTGACTGCTGTGTCTAATTTTCCTCTCTTCTAATGGGGGCCCTGGTGGAGCAGTGGTTAAGCATTTGGCTCCTAAACAAAAGACTGCAAGTTTGAAACCACCAGCCACTCCTTGGAAACCCTATAGGGCAGTTCTACTCTGTCCTGTAGGGTCGTTATGTGTCGGAATTGACTCAACAGCAACAGATGGGTTTGAATCTGTTGTTCACTTTGAAAAAAAATAAGTGATCTTTTAAAGTACAAATTCTGTCGATTTCTGGCTTGAATTCTTGATTTGGTTTATACCCACGTGTCTAGTTCTGAAAGTTCTTCATATCGTGGATAGAATTTGTTCTCTAGTTTTAATCTCATCTGTCTTAGCTCTTAACCTAAAAGTGGACTACAGACTCTAACCAGAATTCTTCTATTAATATTTTTCTGTACTGCAATATTCAAATGTATCATCTCCAGAGTCTTAAATACATCACGTGATGCAACTAATGATCACCACCCCCCTCAAAAAAGAATAGGAAAACTTGATGTATATCAGAAAGAAGTTGATACAGTGGAAACAGAAGCTGGTTTTCAAACATCACTCTTCAAATAGTGGTGTACCTCAGGGTTGACCATATCCTCCAAATATAATGTTTTATCATCTAGCACGGGTCCCTGGGGAGACATCTAGCCTAAAGGTTAATGGGTCTAACCTACCCAGGAGCACCATGGAAGAAAGTATTGGTGATCTGCTTACGTAAAGATTACAGACAATAAAACCCTAGGGAGCAGTTCTACTCTGTAACACCTGGGGTCGCCAGGAGTCCGAATCGACTTGAGGGCAAAGGGTTTCATGTTTTTGTTTTTGTTTTTAATCCTCCAGCATAGACTGAAGAATTAACACAATGGGAGGCTAATAGCTGAGAAAATCTCTGGCAACATGACTCAGATAAAAATTTAGGCCATCTATGTCAAAGTTATTTAGTTTTTTCTTCCAGAAAATTCTTGCAAGGGAAAAAAAAAAGTCTCTAAATCAATAAGCAACTTTAATGTTCTCTTTAGGAAATCCTTACAGATCAATTTATCAAAAGCTATAGTGGGCTTACCTGGACAAACTGCTTACTTATTAAGCAAAATCTTTATTTCAGGACTCTTACTTTGCTTCTTCACCTGCCTTAAAATATTCTATGAAAAATTAGGCCCATTTCAGATCAGCTCCCCACCTTGAAGAAACAGTTTCAAACCACTTAAGCCCAGATACCAAAGTCCAATAAATATCCCACATTTGGCTTTCCCCTTCTGAAATACTACTTAGAGTCTGTCAAGGCAGCGTTTTCCCTTTGCTAAAATGAGTTAAAATTATATTAAAAATTATATTAGCTAGGCTTTATTTACACATTATCTGTTGATGTTTTAGAGAGTTCAGCCACATACTGAAATGATGAGGGTTTCTGACACAATCTTTGCCAATCAGTGTTCTATCTGAATAGTTCTGTTTGTTCATTAAGTATTTCAAGTCTGATACTGTCTACCCTCTTGAACAGACAAGATATAAAATTAAGAGCTGTTAGCCAGCAGCCATGTTCTACCATGTACAGTAGGATGCAAAGGAAGCAGACCTGAAGTCATAAAGAAAAATGAGGCTCTTGGAATGTGCAGAGGAGAATTGGAAAGAGAACTTCTTACATCATCCCAGACTTGTGTTCTAGAATATTCTTCAGTCTTGGTTCTTTTACCTTGGAGTCCTTTAAAGTTTCCTATTTTTGCTTTTAAGGGCTTCATTAGGATTTTGCTCAGTATAACTCATAGAATCTTAACAAACAGGAAGGTGGTAGATAACGGAGAGCTTCTAAAACCGCAGTAAGAAGTTAGAGAACTTTATCCTAAAGACAGAAATAGTTTAGAATGATTTAGACTGAAGGCAGTAAGATATTAGAAGAAATGGTTATGTTCTAACTTAATAAAGAGGTAGCAATGAGTCAGAATGGGTTTTTTTTTTTTTCTTTTTTAATGAGAAAAAACAATTTAATCTAGAGTATAGAGGATTTTTTTTTTTTATAGAGGAAGAATTGGTGACTGGTAGGAAGCGGTAGGTGATTGAAAAGAGGTATCAATAATGATTTTTAGTTTTCAAGAGCCATTTTTGGCAAAAACTGGGAGCATGAAAGTGTAATTCCCTGAGCTGTGAAGTAGAAAAATGTCACACAAATATTAAAGAGACCCTATGTTCAGACTGGGATATTGAAGATAGGCTAAAAATTAAGAGAAGACGAAAGAGGAGAAGGAAGGTGCTGTCAACCATGTCAAATAAAACAGAAGAGCTAGGTGATAAAAAGTTTGAAAGTAGTCACTTTTGGTGACCTTAGGAAGAGAGACTTCAACTTAGTAGTAAAGGAATATTTACATTTTATTAAACTTAATGTAAGGTTATAGAACTGCCAGATGTGTATTGTTCTTTAAGCAAAACATATTTAACAGGAAGCAGGAAATGCATAGTCTATATATTTCTTTTTTCTTTAAACATGATACTCTTGAAAGTTGTTTATGTTTTTAAAACAAAGAACTAGTAGAGAATTTGAAGATAAAGATAGGGATGCGAATGGATTAGGAAAAAGATTGTGAAGATTTGTGAAATTATTCAAAAGTCTAAGAAAGAACAAAGGAGAAAACAACCTTCTTGTCTGAGAGAGTCAATAAGTGCTTCACGAGTAAACGTGTTATTCTACCCATTGTATTTTAAGATTTTTAACAGCTTGTTACATAGTCAACTATATATGCTCTGTCTTCCTACAAATATGCAAAATGTTATCACGGCAGAGTCTTACTTATATAGTCCTTTCCATAGTGTGTCCAGTCCAGCTGTATCAGGCCTAATTGTAACTATTTATGGCATAATGAGAGTACGGAAGACCCAGAAATGGACGGAAGACTCTTGATTGAGTTAAAGTTTCTCTGCTTGTAAGTTTTACCCAATGAACTTTATTCTCTGTTTCTAGGTCCCAATTCTAGTGGTGTGGATGCTTGTGTCCCCTTTGTTCAACCATATTAAAGATTTGCTAGTGTCAAAAAAGGAGTGTGTACTAACTTGAAAGAGGGTGAAAGGAAAAGGGAGAGTAAGTATTTACTTACATACTTATTTTAGGATGCACAAAATGTGAGCATAGTTTTAGACTTCTCTGTGACTAAGCTTTCCTCTGGAGTACAGTGCATGCCACTCTAATCCCATTTATTAAAGATATCATTAAAGTAAACTTAGAATAATACTATGTACTTGTAAGAACTTCTTCCTGCATGGAAGTTTTTCTTTAGTTTTTGTAAGACTGTATCATCACCGGATGTTAGTCTTATCTGAGAGAAAGATCATGAGCAAGAAAACCAGGCAATATTAGCTTAAAGAGATTTCATCATCTTAAATGTGTCCAGAGTGTTGATGAGTTAAACATGTCTGCAAGTCCTTTGATCATCTTCTCACCAAAAGAAAGAGTCTAATTATTCTCCCATTGAGTATGAGTTGGCCTTAGCAACTTGCTTCTAGCCAATAGTATGTGTGGTGGCAGTAATGCTGCATGACTTCTAGCTAGGTCATCAAAGGTTGTGCAGCTTGTACTGGCTCTCTATTCCTGGGAAGCTTATTCTTGAAACCCAGTCGCCATGCTGTGAGGAAGTTCAAGCAGCCACATGGGAAGTTCATAGGTAGGTGTTCTAGCAACAGCTCTAGCTGAGGTTCTAGCTGACACCAAGAGGAACTACCAAGGAGTGATTGAGTGTTCAGATGATTCCAGCTTCTAACATTTGATCAGTCTCAGCTGATGCCAAGTTAGCTGTTTTCACTAAGTCTTTCAAAATGAATGCTGTTGTTATAAGCATTGAATTTTGGAGTAGCCTGTCATTCAGCAATAGACACTAGAGTGGCTATCTGTTAGCTAATGTATAAAATTAACTTTATAAGAGGAATAAACTACACATTGTTTTCTGAAATTATTTTATAGAACCTTTTTCTATAAACACCACATAGGACTCGTGTACTGTAGGACCCACTTTGAGGAACGCTTACCATTAATCATCACTTTTTCTTGAAGTTTTTGAAATCATCCCTTTAAAAAAAAAAAAAGAAAATCTTTTGCTGAGTGTTATTTGGGTTACATATCTTAATATGGCCATCCTTTTCTTCCATGATTGTCAAGAAATTTAAGATGAAAAACTTGTAGCCTCCCAAAGGGCATATCATGTCCATTATCCTGATGCGCGCTCTCTCTCTTTCTCTCTCTATTTTTAAGCCAAAGTTAGGTATGGAGTATAATGTTCTCTAGCTTGTTTTTTTGATTTCTGAGAGAAGAAATTACAGACAAAATAATTTAAGAATTTCTCATACAATATATATCATACAAATAAATAATAAAGCTGCCTATTTCAAATTGAAGTACTTCCATGAAAATTTTGTCTTCTTTCAAAAATCATCTGTTTCCATCTATATAAATAAAAGCATCTAGTACATTCCCTCATTGATATCATTTCAGTCTTATTCTCCTTTTGCTAGCAGCCAGCTTCTACCCTCATATTTAGGTATTTTCAAGAAGGTAAATGCTTTTAAGAACTACAGTTTTTATTCTGCCTTTCCTCTTATAAAGTGAATTTCTTTAGTATATGGAATACTCATAGCATGTTACCATTTTCCAGTCTTGATTTCCATTTCACGAAGTCACAGTAATAACTATAAGATTATATTTAGTGTTCTGTTTTAGAGTCTCAATTTAAGTTTTCTTATTATCCCTCTTCTGCGTGTTGGCTTATAGATACCAAAACCTTAAATATACTGAAATGATAGGATTTTAAGCCATGGTCCTGAAATTCAATTTCAACTCATCTACGACATTTTCAAACACAGATACCTCCTTATAGATTTTATTCTCTCTTCTGTAGTCCCAAAGCTCCGGAATAATCTGTTATGAAGTTGATATAACACAAAGTTTCATTATATCTATTGGCTTTCTGGGTTTAAGACACACAGTACTGAAAAAGCGCTCTACTGTTTTTATGTTTTCTTTACATATTCTTTACATTTTCACCCCCCTGTCTATAGTCAAATGTTGTAATATCAGTCTTATTTCTATATAAATTCATCAATGCATGTACCTGCAATGTCTCCTAGTATAGTATTTAGGACAAAACAACTTTGTATTTCTAACAAGGAAACCCCTTTTTTCTCCATGTTGCTATATTTTTGATAAGATATCCATGAATAAAAGAAGAAAAGAGCATTGCCAGAAGGGACATAAAACCAGTTTATTAAAATATACAAGGTAAGTTAAACTTTTTGAAGAATGGACAGGTCCAAAGGACAAATATAATGACAATAAGGCATGTTTAATATTGCAAAATAACAATCCTATGTTATCCTCATGCCAATTACTAAAGCATCTAAAATATTTTCCCAGAAGTTATTCTGAATATAAGATAATTATTTAATTAATTCATGAAAAAAGTTTTGCATACCTATTATAACAGATTTAGGCATAGGAAATATAACAATGAATAAGAAAAGTCCCTGATGTGCTTAAAATACATTCTAGTAAGTGATGTAGAGAAGAAATATATAAATGACAAAGTAGTATTATAAAAAAATTTTTTTTTTTTTTTTAGGAAGTGTTAAATGTTAAGAGAACAAAATGTGAGGGATCCAGGATTACCCAATGATTAGGGCCTAGGTTGGGAGTTGTGGATATGGAAGAGACACAGATTATTTTAGATGAGAAATAACACCTATCTTAAAAATGATATTTAACTGACATTTGAAAAATGTGAAAAGCCAAGCCATGCAATGACCTGAGAAAATAACATTCCAGGCAAAGGGGAAAAGCTATTGGAATAGCCATTGTCATGGACTGAATTGTGTCCCCCCAGAAATGTGCATCAATTTGTCTGGGCCATGATTCCTAGTATTGCGTGACTGTCCACCATTTTGCCATTGGATGTGTTTTTCCCATATGTTGTAAATCCTGTCACTATGTTGTTAAGGAGGTGGATTAGAGACAGTTATATTGATGAGATCTACAAGATTAGATATTGTCCTAAGTCATTCTCTTTTGAGATATAAAAGAGAGAAGTGAGCAGAGAGACATGGAGACCTTGTGACACCAAGAGGGCAGTGCCAGGAGCAGAAGACATCCTTTGAACCCAGGATTCCTGCAAGGAGAAGCTCCTAGACCAGTGGAAGACTGATGATGGATACCATCCTCCGAAGCCAACAGAGAAAAAGAAAGTCTTCCCTGGAGGTGATGACTAAGACAGCCATGAAGTGGGCGTGTTCCTGGGAGCTGAAGAAACCATATCAAGGCTAGCTGGCTACAGGAGTGGAGACCAGGAAAACAGCTGGAACAAAACACGGCATTAAGTGCAGGGTCTGGATCCCAGTAGCCTCAGTTAAATCCTGGTTCCACTGTTGCATAACCTTGGGCAACTTCCTCCTCTGAGGGCAGTTTCGTCAACTGGGACTACGAGATACTTGCCTGATAGGATCGCGGTGAAGTTGAAGAGTTCTTACAACTCAAAGTCCTCAGCGCAGAGGAGGGGCTGTGTAAGCATCCACTACTATATGAGATCTGAGTTAGGCAAAGATCAGATTATGTAGCACTTTGTAGGCCATAAAAAGAGTTTGGGTTTTATTCCAAATCTGCTGATGCAATTAGAGAATTCCAAGCAGATAAGAGACATGACCTGATTTGTATTTCAGAAGAAAAAAAATCACTTATTGTGCTGAGTGGGGAATAGAATTTGAGGTGCGGGGTTGAAGTAAGAGTGGAAGCACAGAAATAGGTTTGGAGATTATTTCAGTATTCCAAACTAAAGGGGAGGATGGTTTGTGATATGGTGAAATTAAATAGTTCTTTGAGTTTTGGAAACCCTGGTGTAATAGTGGTTAAAAACTACGGCTGCTTCCCAAAAGCTCAGCAGTTCGAATCCACCAGGTACACCTTGGAAACTCTATGGGGCAGTTCTACTCTGTCCTATAGGGTTGCTATGAGTCGAAACTGAAGTAATGGGTCTGGTTTTTTTAGTTTTGATTTTCTTGGCCTTAGAATTGTCTACAGGCCTGAAAAATATCTTGTGGACTTGGAAACCATATGTTATGGAACACTGGAAAACCACTGATCTTTAAAGCATAAGAAACATACTTGGTTTTAGTCTTAAAACTATTAACTTGGGTGAGTCCCTTGATACATCTAAAATAATTTTTACACAAAATTGGTCACTGAAAGAGATGGCAATGGAAGCTACTAAGTGGAGGTTACTAAAATTCTAGGCTATTTCCTGTTCTAAAATTCTATCCTAAATTTTATTTGGAGTTTTGGTAATATATTTTAATATGAAAAGATAGATTAAATGTTGTCTATCATTATTCAAAAAATAACCTTCAAATTATTGGCCCACTTAAAGTTAGCTTTGCTTTCTTTTTCTTTTCTTACATTTGAAATTACCAAATAAATTCCTCTTGTTAATTAAGGTGTACGTAATTCCTTAATTTTGGCCTTGTGGATTTTAAGGATAAGATGTCAAAATTTGCACTTAAATTGTTCAGTTATTTTTAAAGACACACATGTTTATGTCTAAAAGTATTTTCAGGATAAAAACATCTTAAGACCATTAATTTAAATTTATCCTAATAGACCACTCATCTCTGTTTCTTCTGTGTTACCTATTATGCTACTTTCTTCTTCCCATTTTTCACATCCTCGCATAAAAACAAAACAAAAGAATTACCATGGAGTCAACTTCAACTCATGGCAGTCCTATGTGTGTCAGTGTGCTCCACAGGGTTTTCAATGGCTGGTTTTCTGGAAGTAAATCACCAATCCTTTCTTTCAAGGTACCTCTGGGTGGGCTCAAACTCCCAATCTTTCAGTGAGCAGTCAAGTGTGCTAACAGTTTACATGACCCACGGATTTCCATCCCTTGCATATCCCTGTCCAAAGCCAACAACCCACCTTTCAACATTCATTTTCTCTTGCTTTTCTTAAGGCATCTTACATTGTCTGTTTAGGATTACGGCATTTTATAAAAATAGATGAGCACTGCAGCCTTAGTAATAAAAAGAATTTAAGAATCCCTATGTCTTAGAGTTGCCGTTTTTTCTGAGGCTTTAAATTTCCTGTGTTTTTTTTTTTTTTTTTTTGGCTTTACCTCAATATCCCAGGATACTTTTCTCAAAAATATAGCCACTTTTCATCTTGTTGCATGTTTTATATATTCTTTCTTTCCAAATGATTATGGCTATAAGACTGGACACTAGTTATTTAAAACATTGCATTTCCATGGGACATTTAAATCAAGAAAGCTAGTATTTGACTAAATTAATCCATACAATAAAATATTTAATAGTAACCTGTCTTTAATTTTACATTAAGTATCTTTTTTCTTCCAGTGCTATGGTACATAGTGATGGGTGTTAGGAAGTAAAAATAGTTAGCTTTATAAGAATCTGATACACATTTTCTTTCTTCTTTTATCATTTTTAGTAATTTTATAAATGATCATGTTAAATGTATAGGTTAAAAAAAAAAAAACCCATTGCCATCAAGCCAATTTCAACTCATAGTGACCCTATAGGACAGAGTAAAACTGCCCCACATAGTTTCCAAGAAGCACCTGGTGGATTCAAACCGCTGACCTTTTGGTTAGCAGCCATAGCTCTTAGCCACTATGCCACCAGGGTTCCCACAGTATATAGGTAGTTTCTGATTATTATTAAGGACATTTTTAGGTAAGCATTCATAAAGTTTTGATAACAAAATTTGCCATTGGAGAGAATAACAGATATTATTAATACTTAAAAAGTAGTTGCAATGTGAAATTTTTGAGAAAGATATGGCATAAGGGTGTTTTCAAAAACATATTATGTATTCCAAAAATTCCTTGAATATCATTAACGTACATGTTTTTGATAATAATGAGAAGATGGGAAACAATAATCCATTTTTGAAACTACTGCACTAAAACAATACCGCTACAATAATACCTCGGAGACAATTTGAATTTTTATGTTCTCTGAAATTTCAGTATAGTCAAGAAAAAAAGTTACTTAAATTGTATCTATTATCATGTTGTCTCATATATGATGAGGCAATTTTGGTCCCTACCAAGGAAAGAATATATCTGTGCACATTACCAGAATTTTCTTACGATAATAGGATATGATTTCCTTCCTCTTTTATATATTTTCTCTTTCTTTGTTAAAATAGACTATAACTAGGATAGAGAAAAGGAGGGTTAGACAATTTTGTTGCATGCTAAAATGATGGCATCCAGTTCTCTGTTTTAGTGATGTCAGGATATGAAAAAGAACATAAGCTAGCAGAGTAATGTCGATTGAGCTTAAGGAAGACTTTTGAGAAATAAAAGTTGTTTTTTTTGTTTGTTTTCATAGATAAAGGTTTTATATTGAAGGGTTGTAAAAGACTCTCCTAAATGTTTTAGAAAATTAGCTCTTGAGGTTCATCTAATTCTAGAAGTACAGAAAAAATAGTCATGACAAGTCTGTTTTTATGTGTCTACACATTTATAATTATTATTCTTTTCTGCTGATTTCACTTTTTATCATTAGAAAGTGCTCTACTTTATCCTTATTAATATTTGATGATCTTAAGCCTATTTTGCCTGATAATAATAGAAACCTGGTTTTCTTGTGATTAGTGTGTGCAGCGTTTAATTTTTTACATTCTTTTTCTTTTAAGCTATCTTTATAGTTCATCATATTTAAAATCATTTTCTTCTATACCTATATATAGTTGGGTTTTGCTTTTAATAGTTGTCTGATAATGTCTTTTAATAGGGTGTTTAAATCATATTTAATGTAATTATCAACTTGGTTAGATTTAAGTCTGGAATTGTGACAAAATAGTTTTGGATTCCTGCTTCACTTAGTGAAGACGATTCCTTTCTTTAAATGTTCAAGAGTCAACCTAGAATCATAATATTACCTTCACCCAGGGTTCATGTCATGGCTCAATATCCTTTGTCATGGAAAAGCTTCCATGTCAGTAAAGATGCCTCACTTCATATTTTGGCCCTTGATCCCACATCTCGTTGACCCAGGATCCTGAAGATTTAAAAACCAAACTTCTCTGGAACTCTGCTACTCTTGTAATTAAGTCTTGGGCCTGATTCTCAGTTTTTGTTTTTCTACCCTCCAGCTGCAGGAGATAGGAGTCTTTGTAAATACTGGCAAGTAGACTCTGTCTTCCTTACTTTGTTTTCAATGATTGATTAATCACACCCAGCCGTTCAAAGTATCATTTTATTTATCCAATGTACCCCGTGGTTTTCAGCAAGAGTCATCCAACTACATTGTCTTCCTTATTCCTATTTCTCAATGAGCTTTTAAGGAGCCCTGGCTGGAGCACAAAATTAAGTGCTGACTGCTAACCAAAAATTTGGTGGTTGGAACCTCCTCAGCAGCTCCAAGGGAGAAAGACCTGGTGAGCTACTTCCATAAAGAATATAGCCAAGAAAACACCATGGGGCTGTTCTTCTCTGTCACATGGTGAGACCAGCAGGATGCCAGCCACTTTGAATAAACAAGGAGCTGTGCCAAGGGGCCGAGCCTGCCATCTTCAGTAACATAGTTCACTCCCAGCTTGGAAACTATCCCCTTATTAGGCAAAACAGGAACTAAATCCTGCTTTTAAAGTGTCTTCTTATTTACGTATACTTCCTGTTCCAACTCAGTTAAAGAAAACAAGAGACTGGGGTCTTCAGTCCAGCTAAAACCAGTCTTGGGCCAGCTCAGGCCCTCCTGAACTGGAAAACACTGATGACCTTGACTCTCAGACAACTTATTGATGTTAGAGGCTGAAAACCACACTCCCCCGACTACACCCTGGATGTGGGCAAAATGCCACCTTCGTAGCCCCCTTTTAGATTGAACAGGCATAGAAGACTGGATGGCCCTGAGAATGCCCGCTCATGTCAAACCAGTCAGCAAGCTGGCCCCACCCTGGGGTGTTACTGGGGACCCCAGCCCTAATTTACTTTATCCATATAAACCCCCTTGGGCTATTGTTCTGAGAGACACCTTGGGGACCTGAGTCCTGGTGTTCAACTAAATAAATCTTCTTTCGCTTTCATCTGCTCCCTGTGTCTTCACAGCCTTGCCAAGCAGACCTTGGAGTGTCCGGTTACAATGGGGTCGCTATGAATGGAAAATCGACTCAATGGCACCTAACAACAACCAAAAACAACAATAATGCCCTTTTAATACTTGAGATGTTGCACTTGACAGTGTACTTCCTTCCGTTAGTATTCCATCCTTTGTTCGCCAACAGTGAAAATTTTAAGATCCAAATCCCTCCTACTACCAATAATGGGACCCTCATTGCTACCTTACACAGGGGTGATCCAACTCCATAATCCCATTAAATTCTGCTCTTATGGACCACTGCTGAATGTCACAAACCTGTTAAGTTGGTTTCCCTGGGAAATAGACAAAAATATGCATGAATTTTATAGAGTCATGCTCATGGGAACAGCACATGTAGGGGAGTGAAAGAAGGAGTGGGCAGAGGGAGAAGAGACAAATGAGAAGCAGCTACAACAGACTGTCTCCATTTCTAGAGGGAGCCCTGGAGCAAAGATGACCCTTTAGTGTTGTCCTAAGTTGAGGTCAAGTGTTGGGCCATTGCGTCTTCACATGGTCAGTCATACAATGTGGATTACTCCTGATGGGGGGAATATGCCTGGATTAGGTAGTTTTCTTCTACTGAGGGCAATTCCTAGGGAGAGGCTCAGCCGTATGTTACCAGCAGATAATAGTCCTGGCAGCTAAGGGAATGATCAGTTCAGTCCTCAGGGCAGTGATCTGGGGGTTGCACCACAGTATTCACCCGGCCCTCATAGTAGGCTGAAGATAAAGGGCAGAAGTAAAGTTGTGCAATTACCTAAGAAAGCAGGAGAGCAGGCTCGCTGAGAATGGTAATAGGATTAAAAGGCAATATTCAGTTCTCATCTGAGGTTGAGAATTAGGTTTTTAAAGTGAGAACATTGGTTCCTCTGAGGATTCAGGGATGATACTAGGATTGTATCCAGAGCTAGAGTTTTGACAGGAGAGAATGGATGAAGAAGAGAGGGACATGGGAGTTAAGGGGCATTGCAGGGGAATAGTAATGATGGGCAAGGATTCCCACAGGATAAGGAGGGTAGTGGGAAAATTAAATAGGCCATATTTTGGAAAAGTGATAGGAGCTGCAAATATTTGCTGAAATGTAACAGTTATGAACATTCACTGTCTTCTAATATCAAATTAATTGTTTCTCTCAGATTTTCATGTTTTCTTTCTCTGCTCATTCCTAGTTAATACTACCAGTAAATCAAGATCAAATGAGGTCATGGCTTTATTTTTCAGTGTGTAGTAAATTTTCTAGACAGACACTAGAATAACTAAACAAAATTACATTTTAATTCTTCCTGCTCCAAGTTCACAGATTTTGTAGGAAGGATTTATTATTGGTATGTTCAAATTTTAATTAGAGAGAATAAATGAAGACTGAAGTTTTCATTGTTATGGTTCTTAGTAAGGTTATTGATAAAATATTTTCTTACATAAAAGCATACATCTTTTGCGGTAAATAAAAATTCATTTTTAATTAGGTAACTTGGTTTTAATAGTGTTGAGTATACGTTGTGCATTTAAATTTTATGGAATAGTAGTTGCTCTAGTTTTTACTGTGCTTTGCAGTATTTGAAGGAATTTGATGGTTAATTTCTGCATTATCAAGTGAGAATAGCTTATCCAGTATTTTTAATGGAAATGTTGTAGAATGCTATGAATTATTGCTTGATATACAGAGCCAGTTATCTCAGGTTTATAATAATCTGTGTCATAGGTCTCCTAACACACAGAACAAAACCACTGCCATCAAGTCAATTCTGACTCATAGTCTATCCTATAGGACAGACTAGAACTGCCCCATAGGGTTTCCAAGGAATAGCTTGTGGATTTGAACTGTCAACCCTTTGCAGCCAAACACTTAACCACTGGTACCACCAGGGATCCACAGGTCTCCTACATGAATTTAAAGAGTTAAGGATTGATTATAAATTTCTAAGCTTCTCCCCCCCCCCCCAGATAAATACTGTCTGTCTTAGTTACCTAATGCTGCTATAATGGAAATACCACAAGTGGATGGCGTTAACGAACAAAATTTATTCTTTCCTAGTCTAGGAGGTTGGAAGTCCAAATTCAGGGTACCAGTTCAGGGGAAGTCTTTCCTGTCTGTTGGCTATGGGGGAAAATACTTGTCATGAGCCTGTCCCTGGTCTAGGAGCTTCTCAGCACAGGAACCCTTGGTCCAAAGAATGCACTCCACTCCTGGCTCTTCTTGCTTGGTGGTAATGAGATCTCTATCTCTCTTCTTGCTTCTCTCTCCTTATATCTCTTGTAAGATAAAAGACAATGCAGGCCAACCCCAGGGAAATTCTCTTACATCAATCAGGGCTGTGACCTGAGTTAGGGTATTGAATCCCATCCCAATTCTCTTTAACATAACCTAATCTTGCCTCATTAATCATAGGCAGAGGTTAGTATTTACAACACATAGGAAAATTACATCAAATCACAAAATTACATCAAATCATAATACTGGGAATTATGGCCTAGCTAAGATGACACATATTTTGGGGATACAATTCAATCTATAACACTGTTTTGCTGACCTCTTTATCTGCTTATAGAGAAAATCTCTTTCTTTCTTTCTTAACTTGATATTTGGAATTCCAGCTATAAACAAGCTAAAGCTTGTTTTCATGAAACCCTTGCCATTTGTTGCCTCCAAAACCTTCTTATAAGAATGGTATTCAATTTTCGTGAAAATATACAGCAACTTTGCTTGTTCATTCAAGATTGGGGATTGCAGAAAACTGGTCCATGACTGTGTGTGTATTTTTTTTTGAACATTTCTATGTAGATTCTAGTTTTTACTAGATCAGGTAGAGGGCTAGAAACAAGTTTCCGTAGGAGAAAAATATTTAGCATCTGGTCTTCGACCTCTTCGACTGTTTCTGAGCTTTTGCTGCTACTAACTGATAATCCACCAGGCGCTCCTTGGAAACTCTATGGGGCAGTTCTACTCCATCCTGTAGGGTTGCTATGAGTCGGAATCGACTCGAGGGCACTGGGTTTTTGGTTAACTGATTATAGATCATGAGGCATGAATCCACAGATCTATAATTAACATATAAGACTTGAAAGTAGTTATGGCCTCTTATATGATACCCAGTCCTGAACTATAAGATTTCTGTAACAGAAATGATACCTTAATTGTTACCAAGGATAGGCAATTTTTAATATATCAGAAATCACCCTACCCCACCCCCACAACCCAAGAAAGGAAAGAAAGAAAGAAAGGCAAATGAAGCCAATGTCAACTCAGTTCTGTTCATTTTACGCCTGTAATGGGCTTAGGGTAAGATATTAATCAAGGTTTAAAGTTCATCCATTAGTCACTGTATTTCTCTATGTGTCTCCAAATGCCTGAAAAGTTACTTCCTTTTAACTACTTTTCCTCCCAACCTCATTTTCCTGAATAAAAGCTATGGAAAAAAAAAAAAAAATTCATACTGTAAGCCTTTGATCAAAATGTGCAGCTGTTAAAAAAAAAAAAAAAGTTGATTACTCCTAAAGGCAAATAATCCCATTTTTCCTCAACTGTGTAGAGCCATAAATGTCCAGAAATCATCTGTGCCTCTTTCTCTGATCCAGTGTTTGAATTTTAAATGATGACAGCTAAATAAAAAAAGCTCCCAAAAGTAGCAAACACACAGTAACATGCTGGAGGGTCTCTTTAGTCAGCTATGGAGACAAAACATCTGTGAAAGATGTTTTTCTTTAATACAGTGGAAGGATGACCTTTAAAATCTCTACAAAAGCAAATCTTTAAGTACATGCTGAGAAATAGAAGGTAGTGTTTACGTTGCAAGTGCTTCTATCCATATAAATTGGAAACAGTGACAAGTCTGGCATTATGCTTGCGTGTTACATAAAGCCAGAAAAAGTTACTACTTGTAACCAACTTAAAATTTTCTCACTAAATCTATTCATTGAATAGGTGGTCTTCCTGGAGAATGATCAATTTATGGAAGAACTTAGGGCAAAAGAGTAATTTGGAGCCAGAAAGTAATGGAAATGCCTTAAAATGATAAATTCAAAGGAATATTAGATAATTTGGGGGAAAAAAAATGTTGGAATGACAACCTTTAGGAATAAATATGACTACAAGACATTTTAAACCATTAAAAGCCAAAATAAATGTAAAAAGCAAAATCTCTTAATGTATTTAAAGTTACAATTGGCATCATAAGGGAAGTACCCCTGATTTTCCAACTCTTGACCTTCATACAGCCCTTGCTTTCATACATTAAACTTTGATGCCTCTAATTTGCATATTTATGCAAAGTTTTGTTTTTCCTACATCAGTTGACGAATGATAATTTCAACCCTAACGGCTGGTTTCTGCTGCTAGAGAAAATGTCCAGGTCTCACCCAAATCAGAAGAAGTTGCTTGTCAGGTTTCAATGCACCCACTGGGTTTGTGCCTAGTGTACGCACGTTTGTTTAAGCCCCAGGTGAATAAGGTTATGTCACAGACTTAGTGTGATTTAGGCTCTTCCACATAGAACCTCCATCATGATATATCTCTAGTGGCTCTTTAGAGAGTCACCTTTTGTTTTCACAGGTTCACTGGATGAAAGGTAAAGGCCACCTCCAAAACGCAAATAAACCCAGGCTGATTTGATTCATCATGTTATTTATCTTACTGAAGATATTTCAGGAAATTTCCTTCTAATTCCATTAAAAGCTTTGTAATATAAGGCCAACATAACCATTCCTTTTAACACTAACTGCTGGTTTTGATTCCCTCAGCCTGCCATCATCTGAGCAGTTATTTATCTTACCCAGAAAATGTCCAGGGAAGTCACAGTGACACTAATAAGTGACATTTCATGCTTTCACAAATAACACATCTTTTCTTTTTCTGAAGCACTAATAAAAACAGTATTTGGAAACTATTTTGAAATAACAATTTCCTACAGAACAGATTTTATTTAAGAATTCAAAATGTTAACATCACGACCCCCTCTTGGTGTTTCAGAAAGGCAATGGATTTATATAAAATTTATTCTTTATTTTGTTACATCAGCTAGAGTGATTCTGATCCTAAGAAGCGTCTTCTCTCCCTTCAGTACTTCATTTCTCCCCCCTGGTTTCTTCTGCCCATAGTTTTTCCTTGTTTCCAGAATTGGTATTTCTTCCCCAATTCTTTTATAAAATACTGATGCAACTATACTACTTCACAATGTTTCTGAAAAGCACCAGGTCCTAGTTATTTGCTTTCATCTGCCATCCTTGATGCCAGAGAAACTGACAACGGAGACAAGAGGCAATCAGCAAAATGGGACCATGCTTCTCAGGAGAAACATTATACGGTACTTTATTATTGATGTGGGAGGTGAGGAAAGCCCAATCACTTGAGAGAGAGACGGAAAGATTTGCCATTTTGGCAGGTTTTTAACAGGCAGTAATGAGAGTAAAGCAGTGTAGCGGTTTTGAGTATAAGCTCTGTGGTTGGACCACCTGGGTTTGAGTCCTGGCTCTGACACTTCCTAGCTGTGTCATCTTGGACAGTTTATCACAACATTCTGTTCCTCACCTATGAAATGGGATGAAATTAGTAACACCAACCTCACAGGGCTGTTCTAAGGATTAAATAAGTTAATAATATAATTACTTATAACAATGTTTGGCACATGGTAAGCGCTCAATAAATGTTAGGAATTGTTATTAGCTTTTTGTACGTGAGGTACAATTGAACACTATTGTGTCAAGGTCAGAAGGCCCTCAAGGTCATCTATCACGACCACTCACCTGTGTTTGATTCTTCTCCACAAGACCCTTGCCAAGCAGTTGTTTAACCTCTGTCCCTACCATTTGTTTTAACTGTTTCTATATGACACATTTTTCAGTGCCCTCATTATTCTAATCCCTTTTCCATGATTTCATTTTACTTGTCTAGGGTTACCTGGGTGGTGAAAACAGTTAAGCACTCAACTACTGGACAAAACTTGGCGGTTAGGACCCACTCACTGATGCCTCGGAAAACAGACCTGGCAATCTGTTTATGAAAGGTCACGGGCCTTGAGAACCCTATGGAGCAGTTCTACTCTGCACACATGGAGTCACCATCAGTCACAATTGACTGAATGGCAACTAACAACAACAAACATACCCCATAGCAGTATGTGCCAAAAATGAAACAAAATGCTTCATTCACTTCAAAATAAAAAGGGACTAGCTACTGAGTTCAGGAGTCCTGGGGAGGCTCAAACAGTTAACATGCCTAGCTGCTAATTGAAAGGCTGGAGGTTTGAGTCCACCCAGCGATGCATTGGAAGAAAAGCTTGGTGATCTACTTACAAAAAATTAGCCAGTGAAAACCACTATGACCACTTATGGGGTTGCCATGAGTTGAAATTGACCCATAGCAACTGGTTAGTGGTAACTACTGAGTTCATCTTTCTACATATTATGTTCTACATATTATGTTTTTTTTTAGTGCAATTAAAGATCAATCAGATTTTTGGGAACTGTACCACACTGTCGATTCCATTCTACATTCAATAAAATTTGTCACTTCAACAAATTCCTACAACTAACTTTATGATAAACAGTGAACCAAGCAGTGGGGTATCATGTCAAAGTTTCCCTCAAGGAACTCAGTCTGGTAAATAAACCACTATGGTGTGAGCTGCAGTAGAGCTCTACTGAGGAAACCACTAGCAATCTAAAAGGTCTGCCTTCTTCACAGATGCCACTAAGATGCAATCCTCCCACATACGTTTATTCATCACTTTTAGGAACAGTATATAAAACCTACCTACACTTTGAGTTGATGTTCATTCATCTAGCTGAGTTCAACCCGTTTCATTTTCAGATTGGCAGACGCATATCTGTTCATTTCCTCTATTATTTCTAATATCTATACATTTAATGCTATCTATGTCTTTTTTCAAGTAATTGATCAAAATGTTAAGCAATTCAGGGCAAATGTCCAGCCTTGCTCCCTTACAATTTTGTCCATTGAAGTCAGAGTGATATTTTTGACAATAGTACTTATGAATCTTAATATAATATGATGTTGGTAGGAATTTTATACATTTTCTGAGTAACATGGCTAAAAGCAAGGTTCTTGAATTTCAGAGAGGTATCACTGAATTGTTAGCATTTGGAGCTGGTCAGTTCCCTGCAGTTTCCAGAACTATATCACCCATCACAATGCACCCTCAATCAGACAATAAGGAGTGCTGAGACAATCAGACAATAAGGAGTGCTGAGAGGCAGATGCTTATTAATCTTATGGATAAAATGCACAATATTGTGAAAAGCTATCCTTCCCCCTCCTCATGGGGGAAGGAAGGAAGATACTCTGAAGCTTGTTCTTGAATGTTGAGTAGCTAAAGTGAATGGAAGAAATGAAGTAAAAGAGCTGACCACAAGATTTCAAAAAGCAGCTTGAGATGACAAAGTATTATAGTGACATGTACAAAGACTTGGAGTTAGAAAACCAAAAGGGCAGAACACTCTCAGCATTTCTCAAGCTGAAGGGATTAAAGAAAAAATTCAAGCCTCGAGCTGAATATATAAGGATTCTATGGGCAAAATATTGAATGAAGCAGGAAGCATCAAAAGAAGATGGAAGGAATACACAGAATCACCTTCTCAAAATTAATGGACATTCAACCATTTTAGGAGGTAGCATGTGATCAAGAACCAATGGTGCCGAAGGAAGAAGTACAAGCTGTACTGAAGGCATTGTTGAAAACAAGGAAACAAGGCTCTGGGAATTGACAGAATAACAACTGAGATGTTTCAACAAACGGAAGCAGCACTGGAAGTTCTAATTCATCTGTCAAGAAAAGTAGAAGACAGCCACCTGACCAACCAACTGGAAGAGATCCAGATTTATGTCTATTCCAAAGAAAGGTGATCCAACAGAATTCAGAAATTCTCGAACAATATCATTAATATGACACGTAAGTAAAGTTTTTCTGAAGATCATTAAAAAGCAGTTGCAGCAGTACATCAACAGGAAACTTCCAGAAATTCAAGCTGGATTTAGAAGAGTACATGGAACAAGGGATATCATTGCTAATGTCAGATAGATCCTGGCTGAAAGCAGAGACTACCAGGAGGGACTAGTCCCTGGAAAAAGACATCCTGCTTGGTAAAACAGAGGGTCAATAAAAAAGAGGAAGACTCTCAAGGACATGGATGGACACAGTGGCTCCAACAGGCTCAAGCATAACAATGATTCTGAGGATGGTGCAGGGCCTACCAGTGTTTCGCTCTGTTGTATGTAGGGTCACCAAGAGGTGAACTGACTCGAAGGCACAGAGCAACAACATCTTTCCCTCTCCTCCTGGAGGAAGCAAGGAAGGTGCTTTCTCCTCCCACAAGTGAAGGGGGAAAGGGGTTCCAAGACAATCATTCCCCTGCAGGAGAGTGGCACCTCATTCTCCTGAGGAATGCCGCTGATTTGGGTAATTTACTTCTTCACCCTGATGGTGTACAGATTAGGCTAGGCAGAGCTGGAAGGCTTTCACTGTAATCAACATTTCAGTAAAGAAGGGCCTCTCCGGCCTCCTACTTGTCTACATATTCATAACGAAGTAAGTAAATGAAATGTGTGAGCCACTTTGTAACAATGGCAGCCCACTCCCAGGTCAGGGAAGTGGATCCAGTAGAAAAAGCAGCCTCTGGAGCTCAGGGGCTGTCATCGACCAATTCTACCCCTGAGCTAATCCAGTCTCCTGAGCTAATTTCATGCTAAACTCCAAAAGGACAGAGGAACTAAGCCTCCAGGGCCATCAGTTCTGTCATGGTCCCAGTTCTCCAGGTATTTGCATTCTATTGACAGGCTGAATCTGTTTTCCCTAATCTGCTATTCTACTGCCAGAAAAAGAAATGAGGTTAGTGTGACATGAATTGCACTTAGTGTGCCCATGTTGGCTCTCAATGATTACAAATCATCCTTTAATAATTGGATCTAGAATTGTTTTGGGAATTGATGTCAAGGTAACAACCGTGTAGTTTATGTAACGTACCTACTTACCCTTTCTGAGGATCGGAGCAGCTGTCTTCCAGCACCTCTCCTGTTTGCCATGGTTCAACAGAGCACCTGGCAGTGATCTCTGTGAAATGTTTCAGTGCCCTGACAAGTCCTTGTCCAAGCCTGGTGAACAGTACACATTTAAAACTATTGGGCATTTTCTTATAATCTCTTCACCCCTCTCAAATTTGAATTCATTTTTTCCCACTATTCATTCAGACTTCTTCTCATCAGAATTCATTCCTTTTAGAGAAGATGGAAGCAAAACCAATATATTGATATTCATTTTGTTGAATAAGACTGACTTTTAAATTCATGAAGAAACTTACAGGGCATAACTTTGTCATCACTGTTTGGTTAATCCATGATGCAACATATAAAAGATAGAAAATCTTGGATTACTCCACTGGATTCACACTGATCATAGTATAAATCCCAAAGAGTGTTGAATCCTTTTCCTCATCTTACCATATTTTTCTCAGAAAGATGTAAAAAGTTCTTAAAAACTGCTGAAGCAAGAGCACTTCTTAAGGACAAAGGGAACCAAGACCTCAGTTGATACTGCCATACTTTTTAACATCTTTGTTATGTTGGGTCTGTTAAAGATTTCTGCAAACTGGTGCAACACCAGGGAAGCATAAAGTGATATTTCTATGCTTATTTAAATGGCGATTTCTCTTTTTGCACATATGGCATTGTTTCAGGGTTAAAAAAATCCAAACGTAGATTATTTCCTAATATTTGCATGAAATCCTTGATACACAGTCTAACACTCTGAAAGCTTTCCAGGTCACTTAACATGGCGATAGAAAGAATTCCATTGATTTTCCGGTATCTTATTCTGCATGCATTGGCACCTTAGTGTTAGAATGTTCATTTGTGTGAAGAGCTATTCAGTGTTTATACCATTTGGAAGGTTGTAAAATGGTACTTTCACATTATTCTTCAAAGGGTCTTGTAGGTTCATCTTCAGATTGCAATTTTGTAAAGACATCTCAGGTAGTTGTTAAAATCTCAATACTGACTCAGTTCCAGGTTTTGTTCGCAGGGTTGCAGGTTGCTGCTGTCCAGGACTGGAATATCTTCATCAGCTGCAGGATTTGCTGAAGCCCTTACTCATCAAGTTTCCATTCAAATTCCATCTTGGTTCTCCGGGATGCCTTGATTTAAGTCTTTGAATCATGATACCCAGTGGAACTGTTATCACCAAGTTGGCCGCCAATATCTGGATTGGCTTTTTTTTGACTGCCGATTACCACTGCTTGATGTGCAGAAATTTATTATGAAGAATTCTGCTCTGAAGTCTGTCTAGAACTCTGGAGCGTCGGAGACTTCACCCTACTTGGAAGCTAATAAGATAGACTATTTTCATGACAGATATTTTTGTGAATGATGGTGGAAGACAGAAAACTCCTGGATCAGAGATAAAATATTTTATTACGTACAACAAAAGCAATGGCATAGAAAATAAAAACAGAGATTCGGTAGATTTGTGTCCATTCCATTTTCACCCAAGTCTCATGGCGGGATATAGGTGTAGATTATAAATAAGTGGGTTTGTATCACAGTGAGCAAACTGAGGACAAAAAGCCAGCATTAGTTCAGTGAATAGTAAACACTACTGCAAATCAACTTCTACCACAACCCGATACTTCCCCCTTCCTGACAGGTGAAAGCAGTTGTGGTTTTCATTCTGTTTTGTTTTGTTTGTTGTTTTGCTTTAGTTATTTTGTTTTTGTTTTTTTTTTAAGGATTATCAATTTGATTGATTTTTTAAAGAATCAATTTCTGGTTTTATGTGCTCTCTCTGTGGTTTTCTATTCTCTATTTCATTTACCTCTGCTCTGATCTTTGTTATTTCCTTTCTTCTGATTGCTTTCAGCTTAGTTTTCTCTTTTCTAGCTCCTCAAACTGTAAGGTTAGGTTATTGATTTGAAATTTTTCTTTTCTTTTTAATGTAGACATTTCCAGGTATACAATTCCCTCTGCACGCTGCCTTCACTGCATCTCATAAGTTTTGGCATGTTGTGCTTTCATTTTTATTCATTTCAAATTCTTCTCTAACTTCCCTTTTGATTTCTTCTTTGACTCATTGGTTGTTTAATAGTGTGTCATTTAATGTCCCCATAATTGTAAAATTTCCAGTTTTCCTTCAGTTACTGATTTCTAGGTATATTCCACTGTGATTGGAGAAGACAGTTTGTATGATTTTAGTATTTTCATAGTTATTGAGACTTGTTTTTGTGATCTAGCAACCGTATGGCCTGGAGAATATTTCATGAACACTGCAGAAGAATGTCTATTATGCTGTTTTTGGGTGAAGTGTTCTATGTACGTTTGTTAGATCTGTTATATGTCTGCCTAAATGGTTTATACTGTTTTTCCAGTCCTCTCTTTCCTTATTAAGCTTCTGTCTAGATATTCCGTCCACTATATAAAATGTTGTATTGAAGTCTCCAGCTGTTAAAGTAGAACTGTTTCTACCTTCAATTCTGTGTTTGTTACATGTATTTGGGGCTCTAGTTTAGATGCATATATATTTATAATTGTTAGATCTTCTTGATGAATTTACCCTTTTATCATCAATCATTGCATCTAACAGATTTCAACTTAAAGTCTGTTTTATCTGATATTAATATAGCTAAGCTAGCCACCCAGCTGTTTTTTGGTTACTGTTTGTATAAAATATTTTTCTATCATTTTATTTTCAAACTATTTGTGTCTTTTAGTCTAAGGTATGTCTCTTGTAGACAGCATAGAGACAGATCCTATTTTTTGTTTCTTTAATCTGCTAGTCTTGGCCTTTTTATTGGATAGTATAATCTACCATTTATAGTAACTATGAATTTTCCTGAAGTCTTCTTAAAACCACGGAACAGTTTAGCTTAATTAGTAAATCATGTCTGCCTTGAGCATTGTGCTCCTTTACGATCTATCTATATGGGATAAAACTGACAACAGCAACTCAGAAGATTAGATAAAAAAAAACCTGAAGCAATGTTGTTGTTGTTGTTGTTAGGTACCGTCAAGTCAGTTCCAACTCATAGCGACCCTATGCACAACAGAATGAAACACTGCCCAGTCCTGAGCCATCCTTACAACCGTTGTTACACTTGAGCTCATTGTTGCAGCCACTGTGTCAGTCCACCTCGTTGAAGGTCTTCCTGTTTTCCACTGACCCTGTACTTTGCCAAGCATGATGTCTTTCTCCAGGGACTGATCCCTCCTGACAACATGTCCAAAGTACATAAGACGCAGTCTCACCATCCTTGCTTCTAAGGTGCATTCTGGTTGTACTTCTTCCAAGACAGATTTGTTTGTTCTTTTGGCAGGCCAGGGTATATTCAATATATGAATTGTGGTGTTGGCGAAGAATACTGAATATTGAAGCAATGAGTTTATGTTAATGGGGGGGAACAACTCTGAAAAGAATGGTGAGAATATTTGTAAAACTCAAAGAATGAAATCAGTGTTGCTGAAATGTGCATATAGAACCTGTCAAACTGCTGTAAGCATTGTTGTGTATATTCTCAACAACAAAAAATAAATAAATAAAATTAAAAACAATAATAATAAAGTAACTACAGATAAAGAAAGGAGCCCTGGTGGCCCAATGTTAATTAAGCACTTGGCTACTAATCAAAATGTAGGCAGCTCGAACCCATGGCTCTGTGGGAGAAAACACCTGGTGATCTACTCGTAAAAATTGCGGCCTAGGAAACCCTATAGGGCAGTTGACTTTGTCCTATGGAGTCACTGTGAATTGGAATGAACGCAAAGACACACAACAACAACAATGTTAGTAAAGAAGGACTTGCTTCTGCCGTTTTGCAATTCTTTATGTGTGTGTCGTATCTTTTTTGTCACTAATTTTTTCCAACACTGCCTTCTTTTGTGTTTTGTTGCTTTTAATAGTGAATCATTTTTATTCCCTTCTCCTTTCCTTTTGTGTATATTTTTTAGATGCTTTCTTTGTGGTTACCATGAGGATTGTGTTTTATACAATTTTATCACAGTCTAATTTAAATTGATACCAACTTAACTTTAATAACATACAAAAACTCTATTTATATATCACATCTCTCTCTCCTTTATGTAGCTGTTGTCACAAATTACACTTTTTATGCATTTGTCATTTGAAATCATGTAGCTATAACAGCTAGAGCTACAAAACAAAAATACCATAAAACTGGCCCTAATTTGGCCCATGAAATTACTTTATGTGGATACCTTTTTTTTTTTTTCTATGTGTGGCTACATGTTACTGTTTATTGTTGTTGTTCTTAGGTGCCGTTGAGTCGGTTCTGACTCATAGCGACCCTAAATATAACAGAACGAAACAATGCCCAGTCCTGTGCCATCCTCACAATCATTGTTACACTTCAGCCCACTGTTGCAGCCACTATGTCAATCCATCTCATTGAGGGTCTTCCTCTTTTTCACTGACCCTCTATTTTACTGTTAAAAAAAAAAAAAAAGTTGGTAACCTGTCAATTCTGATGCGTAGTGACCCCATAGGACAGAGAAGAATTGCCCCATAGAGTTTCCTGTTTAGTGTCCTTTTATTTCAATCTGAAGGACTCCCTTTAATGTTTCTTGTAGGGGAAGTCTATCCATAATGAATTTCCTTAGCTTTTGTTTATCTGGGAATATCTAAATTTTGCCCTCATTTTGTTGAAGAATAATTTTGCCATGTAGAATTCATGGTTAACGGTTCTTTTCTTTCAGCATTTAAAAAATGTCATTCCACTCCTGTTTGCCTTCCAAATTTCTGAGAAGAAACTGGTGCTTCATTTTATTGAAGATCTTTTGTATATGGAAATTTGTTTATCTCTTGCTGCTTTTAGGATTCTCTTTTTATTTTATTTTATTTTTTTACAAATGTTTGATTCTACTATGCTTCAGTGTGGGTCTCTTTGGGTTTATCTAACCTGGAGTTTGTTCAGTCTCTTGGATGTTTAGATTTATGTCCTTCATTGAATTTGAAAAATGTTCTCCATTATTTCTTCAAATATCATTTCTGTCTCTTTCACTCTCTTTTCTCCTTCTGGAACTCCAATGATGTGTATATTGGTTTGCTTGAAGGTGTCTCACAACTCCATTAGGCTTTGTCTACTTCCCATCATTCTTTCTTCTTTTTGGTCCTTACATTCAATAATTTCAAATGACTTATCATCTAGTTTGCTGACTTTCTTCTGCTAGCTCAAAAACGTTGTGACCCTCCACTGAATTTTTCATTTCACTTATTATAGGCTTTAGCTTTAGCAATTCTGTTTGGTTCCTTTATGTCTATTTCTTTATTCATATTCTTTTTTGTGTGTACTATTTTTTTATCTTCTTTTATTCTTGTGCTTTGATTTAGTTCTTTGAGCAAATTTAACATGGTGTTTTATAGTCTTATAGTCTGTCCACTATCTTAGTTTCCATAAGGATGGTTTCTGTTACTTCATTTTATTCTTTTGAATAGGCCATCTTTCCTGTTTCTTTGTATGACTTGTGATTTTTTGTTGAAACCTGAGTATTTGAATATTATAATATGCTAGGTGTGAAACTCGATTCTTCATCCCCATGGCTTGGATTTTTTTTTTTTTTCCTTGGTGTTTGAGGCCATAGTGCATCTGCTCAGCAATCTCCCCTAACCCCCTATTTTTGCAATGACTGTTCTCTTGGATGTGTGTGGACACTGACGCCTTGTTCTCAGCCCATGTCCAGCTAGTGTTTTGAAAGAGATTTCCTTGTGTCTCAGGGGCAGGGAAAGGGGAAGAAACCAACAAAACACTTCATCCAATCTTCGAAAATTGGTTCTGTGACAGAACCTCCATTAACACTTAGCCTTGCTTGCAGTATCTTTAGGAATTAGTACAAGGTGGTCCTTAGGTAATTTCTGAGCATGTATTTTGCCCTAAGCATACATGTGACTTTTCTCAATTCCCTATATACATAGTTCATAATGCTTTTGGAAGTGCTGATTTCTGAAATAAATGCTCACTCTGGCTTCTGCTTTTGCCCTTAGGTGTTAATTGTATGCTGCATTTGCACTATTACATCCCAGGCAATTAATGGCAGTCACAACCTTTAGGTATCGCTTGCCACTTTTCTCCACCTATGTGAGCTTCAATGCAGGCAAAACTGAGGGGAGAGCCATGATTCAATCATTCAGGTAGGCTCCAGGCAGATCAGACCAGACATGCACAATATTCTGCTAGCCCAGCCTGTTCTGTTTATTCCAGAAGCGGAGATCAGGCCCCCTCTGTGTCAGCCCAGTCTGGGGTCAGGTGCCAGTGCAGCTGAGCCTGGGGAAGAACTGGTGCAGACAGTAAAAGATAAGTTTTCTACCATTTAGAAGTCACCTTTCTCTTGATTCAATGTTCATGTAGTTGCTGAAACCTATAGTTGCTTTATAGAGTTCTTACCGAGTTGAGTCTACCAACTTCTGGTTGTTTTCTTTGGCGATCGTGTGGAGGGACAGGAACATGGAACTTCTCATACCACCATTTTGAAGGTGTTAGCTGCAAGCAGCATTTTTAGAGCAAACTTCTTTGATTTTTAAGTTAGATTCTTAACTAACATTTTAAAAAATGTCTTTGATTCAAAATCAATTTAAACTGTTTCAACTTTATTAAAATATTACAAAAGTTAAGAACCCCATCATTTTGTTTTGATGTTTGTAGAAATGTCTGGCTTTTCATATACTTTTTCATGACTTGGAAGATTTTACCTAAATTTAATTATTCAGAAAAATAGACAATAGTGTACATTGCAGATGTTGAGCTTCTCAAATAATTTGAGTTAACTAAGTAAATTCTTTAAAAGGCAAATAAGATATTGAGTTTATATGATAATGATTACCGACAGACTTACAATCATCTACAGACCTTACCTTTTTTATCACAAAAAAATACGTATGAGAACAATGTAAGTATAACATATGGCATTTGAAACCTATGAAGTACAATGGAATTGAAAGGATTTTTCCTAATTGATGATTAGCCATAACATTTGTCCATCACGCCTTTCTACGGCTTTAAACTGAATATGCAACACTTAGTTCATGATAATGTATCTAGTATAATTTCATATGACAGTCCTAAAATATCAACCAAATCAAATATTGTGGAGTTATAAAGTTAAATATTTGCAATATACCAAGTGAGAATATATTAAAATTTGATGGGGGCAATATATTGCATCATTAAATTTCTTAAAATTTATGAGGTAAAATTTTGTCCAGGCCAAAGCAGGAAAAAATGGGAACCTCAAGTATTTACCAGGAGAAGAAACTCTGCTATTAAATTTTTTATATCACCCTTTATCCTGAAGAATTTTGAAGAAGACCTTGACACAATTTTTATAACATAGAAAATAATAGATAAAGATATGTATTAGAGTTTAGTTTCTTCCATTTGAAAAAATAAAATGGGTTCCCGAAGACATCAGATTGTAGAGTTAAAATAAATATTATAATGGCTCATCTGGGGGTACCTAATTCAAATTCTATGGGACTGTTCTACTCTGTCCTCTAGGGTCACTATGAGTCGGAATCAATTCGATGGCAACGTGTTTGGTTTTTTGGTTTAAATTTGGTATTACTTGGATCATTTTACTCGGATCCACAATCAACACCCATGGAAGCAGTAGTCGATAAATTGAAAGACACACTGCACTGGACAAATCTGCTACAAAAGACCTCTTTAAAGTGTTGAAAAACAAAGATGTCACCTTGAATACTAAGGTACGCCTGACCCAAGCCATGGTATTTTCAATCACCTCATATGCATGTGAAAGCTGGACAATGAATATGGAAGACCAAAGAGTTGATGCCTTTGCATTGTGGTGTTGGTGAAGAATATTGAATTTACCACGGACTGCCAAAAGAACAAACAAATCTATCTCAGAAGAAGTACAACCAGAATGCTCCTTAGAAGCAAGGATGGCGAGACTAGGTGTTACATAATTTGGACATGTTATCAGAAGGGATCAGTCCCTGGAGAAGGACATCATGCTTGGTAAAGTAGAGTGTCAGTGAAAAAGAGGAAGACCCTCAATGAGAAGGATTGATACAGTGACTGCAATAATGAGCTCAAACATAACAAGGACTGTGAGGATGGCACAGAACTGGGTAGTGTTTCATTCTGTTGTACATAGTGTCGTTATGAGTCAGAATAGACTCCACGGCACCTAACAACAACAAACAATATAATTTTTATAGTTCAAAAAATGTTTACTGAATGTAATGGGTTTATTATTGTTTTTTTGAAATGAGGTTATAAATATTTTTTTAAATGTTGTTAAATGAATAGAATATCAGATCCCAGTAATGGCAACTCTAAGAAACATAATTCCACAGATGTAAATATAAAAGCTTGTGGGCATCTAATATAATTGACATGAAATTATGTAAATTACATAGTCTGTCGTCCTTAAGCAGAGCCAGTTTTCTCCATCTTAACGTGCATTTTTGTTTACCATTTATGTTTTCTTAGACCAAAGCATGCTGGAAATAGAAGTCCTTTTCAAATCATGAATACTGATTCCTTTGAAAGTGACCGCCAATAGTCTCTTAACAGAATAGAAGCAAAACTGATAAAATTTTCTGTTATAATGCAAAAAAAAAATTGACATTAATGATTGTAACAAGTTGACAAAGAGTCATTAAAAAGTTTACATTATGCTCAATATCCACATATAAAAGGGTAGAAGGGTAGGATAGGAAGACTTAACATAGTAAAAATGTCTATTCTACCAAAAGCCATCTATACATTTAATGCACTTCCAATCCAAATTCCAATGTCATATTTTAAGGGGATAGAGAAACAAATTACTAATTTCATATGGAAGGGAAAGAAGCCCCGGATAAGCAAAGCATTACTGAAAAAGAAGAAGAAAATGGGAGGCCTCACTCTACCTGATTTCAGAACCTATTGGGTATATAATAGATTTTAAAACAGAGATTCCCACACATTTTCTGCCAGTATCACCATACTTTTACCCCACAACAAGCTGCCCTCCAAACATTCCCTTTATATGTGTTAAATGTTAGAATCTCTTGAAATAGAAAATGTATACATTTTAGAAAGTCTTCTTGCAAATGTTGAAACAAGCTTCCTAAGAGAAAAGCACCGCATTAAAAAAGAGTACCATAAAATAAGGTCAAATTAAGTGTTTTTTAGATCAAAGGGGATGTTCTATAATGTGGCAAGTTAATATATTTTAACCTAAATGCAGAAGAATTCATTGTGCCTTCAGAAAATACCTGTAAGTTTTGTGAAGAAAAAATAATCACAAATATATATTTACTAAAAGAAAGTGTTAAGAACTGTAAGACCACAGTAAAAATTGTTTACTACTTCAATTTGAAATCACCTGCTGAGTCAGTTTATGATCCGCAAAAGAAAAGCAGTATAATTATTTATGAATTTCCATGGTTTACTTAAGAGTCACCATAGAAATTCCTTATGTTGAGTATATGACTCATTTTGATTGCCCAAATGACTTTTGTCTCATAAGAGTTGCCTATTATTCTTAAACAGAAGAAATAATTATCACAACTGAAAATATCTAAAAGTACAATCTGGAATTTCCAAAACAAACCAAAATGAAAAATTACTGAAGCATTTGTAAATAAAATTATCACAAGAATAAACTAAACTGCCTCAAATACATCATTTTTGTTAACTTAGAGTAGCCAGATTTTCTACCTCACAGATGTAAGAGTTGTAGCTTTTATTACAATTTCTTCTGACTACTATGAAATATGGCAAAACATGAGTTTTTGTGTTCTAGCAGGTTTTTTCTTTTAACATATATAGTCTTAAATATAGTCAATGAGAATGATCATATTTTTTTTAATAAAACTAATTTTTATCTTATTGGAATCAATAAATAATGAAAAATAAATAAATGAAATATTAAATCAATATAAAGTGACTTTTAAATTTTTTCCAATTTAATTATTTGCTCAGAGATTCTGTTCCATTAAAAATTGACTATATCCTAATAAGTCAATAAAACACAGAGTGTTTTATATTCTTTGTGGAGATTTTTACTCCTGGAAAATATTTACTAGGATAGGCTTTAAACTTGGATTGCATATTCCTCAGAACTCCTCTGATGTTAAATCTCTCTATCTATCATCTATTCACACTTATATACACATACATGAATTCTTTGAGAATAGATTTAAAATTAAATAAGTGGACTGCTTGAATTCAGATTCAGGCTCTACTATCAGCTGAAAGACTATGGTTTCTTAATTTCTGTTACCTCTGCCTCATTTCCTAACAAATGAGAATAATTACAGAGACCCCTTTTGCGAATATGTGAAGGATCAAATAAGATTGTTGTTGTTGTTAGGTGCCATTGAGCCGGTTCCGACACATAGTGACCCTGTGTACAAAAGGACAAAACACTGCCCAACCCTGTTCCATGTTCACAATCATTGTTTTGCTTGAGCCCATTGTTGTAGCCACTGTGTCAGTCCATCTCATTGAGGGTCTCCCTTTTTTTTGCTGACCCTCTGCTTTACCAAGCATGTCCTTTTCCAGGGGCTGGTCCCTCCTGATAACATGTCCAAAGTACATGAGACAAAGTCTCACCACCGTTACCTCTAAGGAGCACTCTGGCTGTACTTCTTCCAAGGTAGATTTGCTCATTCTTCTGGAAGTCTATGGCATATTCGATATTCTTCGCCAGTACCCAAATTCAAAGGCATCAATTCTTCAGTCTTCCTTATTCATTGTGCAGCTTTCACATGCATATGAGGCAATTGGAAATACTATGGCTTGGGTCAGGTGTACCTTAGTCTCCAGAGTGAAGTATTTGCTTTTTAACACTTGAAAGAGGTCTTTTGCAGCAGATTTGCCCAACGCAATACGTCCTTTGATTTCCAGATTGCTCCTTCCATGGGTGTTGATCATTGAAGCCATGTAAAATAAAATCCTTGACACTTCAATCTTGTCTCCATTTATCATGATGTTGCTTATTGGTCCAGTTGGGAGGATTTTTGTTTCTGTATGTTGAGGTGCAATTCATACTGAAGGGTATAGTCTTCGATCTTCATTAGTAAATGTTTTAAGTTCTCTTCACTTTCAGCAAACAAGGTTGTATCATCTGCATCTGTTTATAAATCTTCCTCCAACCCTGATGCTGCTTTCTTCGTGTAAGCCAGATTTTCAAATCAGTTGGTCAGCATACATATTGAATAAGTATGGTGAAAGGATGCAACCCTGACACAAACCTTTCTTGCTTTAAGTCACGCAGCAATCCCTTGTTCTGTTCAAACGACTACCTCTTGTTCTATGTACAGGTTCTACATGAGCAAAATTAAGCATCTCGTAACCCCTATTCTTCACAATGTTATCTATAGTTTGTTATGGTCCACACGGTAGAATGCATTTGCATGGTCAATAAAACACAGGTAAACACCTTTCTGGTGTTCTCTGCTTTCAGTCAAGATCCATCTAAATCAGCAATGACATCCCTCATTCCACATCCTCTTCTGAATCTGGCCTGAATTTCTGGCAGGTCCCTGTCGATATACTGCTGCAACCGCTTTTGAAAGATCAGCAAAATTTCACTTGTGTGTGATAATAATGATAAGGTTCAATAATTTCCACATTCTTTTGGATTACCTTTGGTTAGAATGGGCACAAATATGGATCTCTTCCAGTAGGTTGGACAGGTAGCTGTCTTTCAAATTTCTTGACATAAATGTGTGGGCACTTCCAGAGCTGCGCCCATTTGTTGAAACATCACAATTGGTATGCTATCAATTGCTGGAGCCTTGTTTTTTGCCAATGTCTTCAGAGCAGCTTGGACTTCTTCCTTCATTACTACCAGTCCTTGATCATATGCTACCTCCTTGAAATGGTTGAATGCTGATCGATTCTTTTTGGTACAGTGACTTTGTACATACCTTCCATCTTCTTTTGATGCTTCCTATGTCTTTCAGTATTTTTGACCATACAATATTTCAATATTGCAACTTGAGGCTTAAATCTGTTTTTCAGTTTTTTCAGCTTGAGACATACCGAGCATGTTCTCCTTTGGTTTCCTAACTCCAGGTATTTGGACATTTCATTGTAACAATTTACTTGGTCTTCTGGAGCTACCCTTTGAAATCTTCTGTTCAACTCTCTTACTTCATCATTTCTTCCTTTTGCTTTACCTATTCTACATTCAAGAGCAGGTTTCAGAATGTCTTCTGACATCCGTTTTGATCTTTTTTTCTTTCCTGTCTTTTCAATGACCTTTTGCTCTTATAATATATGATGTCTTAAATGTCATCCCACAACTCGTATGGTCTTCAGTTATTAGTATTCGATATGTCAAAACTGTTCTTCAGATGGTTTCTAAATTCACGTGAGATATGCTCAATGTCTTATTTTAACTCTTGTGGATTTTCTCTAGTTTTCTTCAGCTTCAACTTGAACTTGCGTAAGAGCAATTGATGGTCTGATCCAGTTGGTCCCTGGCCTTGTTCTTAATGATGATGCTGAGCTTCTCCATCATATCTTTCCACAGGTGTAGTAGATTTGATTCCTGTGTTTCCCGTCCAGTGAGAGCCAAGTGTATAGTCACCATCTACGTTTTTGAAGAAAGGTATTTGCAATGAAGAAGTTGCCGGTCTTGCAAAATTCTATTATGTGATCTCCAACATCGTTTCTATCACCAAGGCAATATTTTCCAGGTACTGTTCCTACTTATTTATTTCCATTTTTTTGCATTCCAATCACCAGTAATTATCAATGCATCTTGACTGCATGTTTGATCAATTTCAGACTGCAGAAGTTGATAAAAATCTTCAATTTCCTCACCTTAGGCATTAGTGGTTGGTGGGTGAGTTTGAATAATAGCCATATTAAGTGGTCTTCTTTGTAGGCTTATGGATATTATCCTATCACTGACAGCACTGTACTTCAGGATAGATCTTGAAATGTTCTTTTTGACGATGAACACAATGCCATTCCTTTTCAATTTGTCCTTCCTGGCATAGTAGACGATACGCTTGTCTGATTCAAAATGGTCAATACCAGCCCATTTCTGCTTACTAATGCCTAGGATATTGATCTTTGTGGAGTCCATTTCATTTTTGATGATGTCCAATTTTTCTAGATTCATACTTTGTATATTCCGTGTTCTGATTATTAATGTACGTTTGCAGCTGTTTCTTCTTATTTTGTGCTGTGACACATCAGAAAATGAAGGTCCTGAAAGTGTGACTCCATCCACGTCATTTAGGTTGACTGTATTTTGAGGTGACATCTCTTCTCCAGTGGTATTTTGAATGCCTTCCAACCCGACTGGCTCATCTTTCAGCGCTATACCAGCCAATGTTCCACTACTTTTCATAAGATACTCAATGGCAAATTTTTTCAGAAATAGGCACACTCAGTTCCTTTTTCCTAGTCTGTATTAGCCTGGAAGCCCCGTTGAAACCTTTGTACTATGGATGTCCCTGCTTGTATTTGAAATACTGGTGACACAGCTTCCAGTATCATGAAACATGCAAGCCACCACAATATGAAA
The DNA here is from genome assembly GCF_030014295.1 of Loxodonta africana. Taxonomy (NCBI): domain Eukaryota; kingdom Metazoa; phylum Chordata; class Mammalia; order Proboscidea; family Elephantidae; genus Loxodonta; species Loxodonta africana. The sequence goes on from NC_087362.1 coordinate 20,567,066, forward strand.
AACTGACAGATGTGTGAGGTCAAATGACGTAATACATGTAAAAGTGCTTAAATCAAGGGCTGGTCAACTTGTAAGTGATTAAGAGTACTACGTGTTGTGATTGGTACCTGTAGATCAAAGGAACTTTCTCTCATACACAAGTAGACCAAGAACAGGACTCAAGATGCACTTATGTTTCTGTGGGCAAACAGCAACTGACTTCTTTTGTGGATGAGTAGAAACAATAAAGGGTCTATATGAGATCAAATTGATAATAGAAACTCAAAAGATTACATAGGAAACTTAGGGGGCAATAAGTTTATGTTAATGGGGGAGAGACAACTTGGAAAAGGAGGGTGAGAATGGTTGTACAATTGGAAGAATATAATCAATGTCACTGAATTATACGTGTAGAAACTGTTGCATTGGTGTATGTTTTGCTGTGTATATTCTCAACAACAACAAAAGTAAAATAAATTATCAAAAACAAACAATAGGGGTAATGATGATGAGTAAACAAAAACAATACAGAGTATTTGAAAAATTACTGCAACACCAAAAAAAGAGAACTTTTGTACTTCTTCACACTGCCTGAGAGGCTCATCACCGTACTTTTGTAGCCTCAGTTTTTTAAGGTATCTACTCAAACAGCAGCTTCTCAGAAATGCCTTCACTGACCACCCCACCTAAAATAATGTTCAGAGCAACTCTCTGTCTGCTTATCTTGCCTTGCTTTTTGTTCTATTAGTTGTGGCTACTTGGCAACTTTAAATATCTTTGTTTTCATTTCCTCCCACTAGTGTATGAGTTCCGATAGGAATGACTATTTTTCTTATTTAGTGCCATAACTCCAGTGAGTAGTAGCTTTTACACAGCAGTCATCACATAAATATTTGTTGAATGAATATAATATATACTCCTTGAGAAACATATGTTATAGCTTTTGTTCTGTTTTATTCACAGGCAATAGCTCCAGCTAAGGCAAGGCTCTGGCCAACGTATATAAGATCGAGGTCTTTGCAAGTGATCAAGGCTGTTTCCTTACCATTAAATATAAAGCAAGGATTGTGCTATGAGCCATATATGTATTATCTTATTTAATCTTCATAACGTACCAGTGAAGTAGGTAATGTTCATATTCCCATTTTGCCAATAATGGAGGAGGAATGGCTGCCAACATGAACATCTGCTTCCTGTGCCATAAGACCAGAAGAACTGGATGGTGTCTGGTTACCATTACTGAACAATTTGATCTAAGATTCTATAGAAGAATCCTGATCAAAAGGTAAGGGTGGAATAGAATATCAAATCCTCAGTGGAATCCAGAACTTCTGGAGCCATTGAGGCTGGACAAACACTTGAAACTATTGCCCTGAAATAATCTTCAAACCTTAATCCTCAAACTAAAACTCTTCCTGGAAGTCTGCTTAGAACCAAACGACAGTTTAGCTTAATAAGTAAAATATATCTACCTCGAGCTTTGATATCTTTCAAAGATTTATCTACGTGGGATCAAATTGACAACAGCATCTCGAAATGTTAGATGAGAAGCTCAGTTGCCCTTTGTTGGTCCACAGCCTCTGGTGGCACACGGCATATGTGTCAGGTCTCAGAAGACAAGGCAGCAATCCTGGAAACCAGGGCCACAGGGGTCCAGTGGTTTTTGGGTGTGGGATATGGATGACCTGTTGGCCATGTACAGGAGGTAAACTTGGGTCCTAGACTTTGTGTTAATGGTAGTAGACTCAGTTGGAAAAAAATAGCAAGAATAGTTATACAACCAAAACAATGTAAACAATGTCACTGAATTATACACACAGAGTTTGTTGAAATGGTGTATCTTTTGCTTTGTGTATTTTCACCAAAAAATTAATTAATTAGAAAAAATTGCTGCAAAAATAACTTGAAAATTTTCTATTAATTGCAAGGCTAATTAAAGAATTTAATCTTCAAAATTGAAGGAAAGAAAGTGAGACTTAGAGAAGTTAAATAGCTTGCCCAGTTAGTGACTAGCAGAGACAAGATAAATACTTTCTCTGATTTCATGCCATAGATAAAAGGGTGCAGACGTGAACTATGCTACAAAGCCATCCCTACACCATGAAAAGCAATTCAGAGCTCAGATCCTTATGTGCTGGCTCAATAGCATCATTAGCAGGTACAAAGACAAAACATTATAAAGTCCATTTAAAATCCTGATGGACTTAATGCCGGATCAAAGACTTACTGTGTATCAGCTAATTAGTAACTAAATTAAGTTCTTAAAATTCTCTAAGTAATGGGTTTTAGACAGAAATTAGTAAAACCATTGCCAAATTGCTGGTTCGTTTGCCTGAGAAGTCAATTTCTGCTATTAATAACCTGTGAACCAGCTATTGAAAGCCTTTTCAGAATCAAGAGTATTGCTCCAGTTTAATCGTCAGGCTACAGATCACATAGCACTACATCATAGATTTGCAATAAGGTGGTAATTGTGGACAAAATTGCGATGGAATTTTACTAAGGAATATATTTTCATAATGCTCATGCTGACTGAGAATTGTTACAACCTCAAATTTTTTTTAAGGTAGGGTTGTAGAAATAGATTATGGGTTGCGGTTAATGGACCGCTAAAGTTTTATGATAATAATCAACCTTGTTCCTACGTAAGGGACAGGGATTGCCAATATTCAAACAACCATTGATCAGATGAACATGATTATCTTTTTGGTCATGGTTTCTTATGGCCGGAGTAGGGAAGAGTTCATCTCAGACTCTCTTTAACTGTGAAATGCAATTATCAATACCAGCGCAAGAACTTATATAGCGTATATTGGTTGTTTAGGTACTGAGACCTATGTATAACTTTCTAATTCAAATTCTCACTCAGAGACAGAAGTACACAATCCAAAAGATTGATTTAGACTGAGGTTTGAAAGACTTAACAAGTAGTTATTCCTCTTGCTTTGAAAATATGTGACATACAGAATGACCAGATTCAAAAGATAAGGTTATTATTCATGATTGCTTCCTAAAGAAGATCAGGATTTCCTTACCAGTCAGTAATTTTTCCATGCCCTGCTTTACTACTGCACACCAACTGGCTAAACTACTTTTAAGACCTCATCTTGTCAGCTGTTGACAATGTTAATTACTTACTCCCTGTCTAAAGTTTCCTTTTCTTAGCTTTTCTGAAAAAACACCATATTGGTCTTCCTCTTAACACTCTGGATCCGCCTTTGCTTTCTTCCACAAACTCTTGTCCTTATTTCCCCCGTCATTAATTATTAAGGTTACTCAAGCTTGGGTCCTAGAACTTCTCTCCCCTTTACACAGTAAAACCTATAAAAGCTGGAACCTGTGCAAGGTGGAAGACTTAAAATGAGAAGGAAAACTCAAACATTTTCCACTAAAGATTGTGATAGAAAATTGTAAGACTGCTTCCTGTCAGAGGTGGAAAAGTTACGAGACCTGGGAAAACAAGGCGTTCCCATTGAGTTCTGGCTCTCACAGGTTTTACTGTACGTACTCTTGAGCACACTCATAACATCAACGTCTACCTTTAAATTCACTATACGTAATGTATATCTCTAGGCCAGGCCTTCCCTATAAGCTATAGACTCATATTTACTACTTCCTTCTGTATATCTTGGAAATCCTGGTGACGTAGTGGTTAAGAGCTACAGCTACTAACCAAGAGGTTGGCAGTTCGAATCCTCCAGCTGTACCTTGGAAACTATATGGGGCAGTTCTGCTGTCTCCTATAGAATTGCTTTGAGTCGGAATCGACTCGAAAGTAAAGGGTTTGGTTTATTTCTTTTTTACTCTTGGAGATACACAGAAAATCCAAATTCTATTATTTTATGGTGAACTTGTAATATTCCAATCCTCATAAAATTCCAGTGAAACTCATATCATTAAATGGCATCACACTCCCCTCACTGACTCCCCATATTTAATCCATCACCAAATCTTGCCAAAATCACATCCTACATCTTGAATCTAATTGATTCCATTTACATTGTAATCATCCTAGCTATACTTTCTTTTGATTTATTGAAATAACCTCCACACTGTTAACCCCATCCACACTGTTCTTTCTTCCAATCTCTTCTCCCCAGTGCAACAGAAGTGATTATTCTAGAACACAGGTCTAATAATGTCAGCTGTCTGCTTAATACCCTTCAATAGCTTCCTAGTGGGGTCCATTCAAGAAAACAATCAATGAAATAGGTATTTCAAGCAGAGAAGATTTAATACAGGAAATTGGTTATTTGAGTGTTGAGAGGCTAAAATAGCAAAAATTGAGGTAATCCAGAGTTTAATGACTACAAGATGCAGTTACTATATATAGAGCTGGAAAACAAAAGGGAAGAGTTAGAATTACAGGAATTTAAGGACTCAGAACCTGGCTCCTGCTGGGCTCTTCATCAGACCTCTAAGAGGAAGCTTCATGCAGCCCTGCAAAGAGTAGAAGCAGGAATCTGAAGCTGTAGCCTACTGCTGTTGCTGACAGAAACTAGAAAACAAAGTCTTACTTCCCCTCTTTCAAACTTCCAATCTCCCTCTCGCCTGCTTCCTTAAAGGCAGAGCCTAATAGAAAGGCATTGAGGGGGGTGATCTTTATCCCATAAAAGTAAAGAGTTAAACTGTATTTGTGCGGCTGAACAAATTTTAACAGCTGGTATTGTATGAAAACCAAGAGTGATGTTTGTAATCTTGACCAAAATTTATGCGTGTCAGGGGTACTGCTGCTGTGCCTTTTACACCGTGGATTTAAGCCATTCCACCCCCATGATAACTAGGGGACAGGGCTGGAAGCAGTAATATTAAGATAGATTATGTATCTTGATATCTTTTTTGAATCTGATTAAATGATCATCCAGTGCCTTCCAACAAAAGAAGGTGAACACAATGTCTATAAAAAACCCAAACCAAACCCGTTGTCATCGAGTTGATTCCAACTCAAAGCGATCCTGTAGGACAGAGTAGAACTGTCCCATATGGTTTCCAAGGAGTGGAGTGGATTCGAACTGCCAACTTTTTGGTTAGCAGCCTGAGCTCTTAACCACTGCGCCTAAATTTACATGATCTTAGGAACCTATTTTCCTTGGCCTAGTTCCCATAGGGCAAGGGTAAAATTTCCTCGCTGACGGATGATATAAAAAAAAACAAAAAACACTGCCGTCGAGTCCGTTACGACTCGTAGCAACCCTATAGGACAGAGTAGAACCGCCCCACAGGGTTTCCAATGAGCTCCTGTTGGATTCAAACTGCCAGCCTTTTGGTTAGCAGCCATAGCGCTTAACCACTAGGAGCTGTACTTTTAGTGATACATGGCAATTTTCATTACAGGAAACTGTTTAATAGATAATAAAAATTTAATTGTTTCTAAAACTTTCCTTGATATCGTGAAAATTTAATTGGAGAAAAATTTTGAGTAGGATCAAAAGCAAAATTATGCTTGAAGGTGATATTATTAATAACATTTCCTTCATTAGAAAATCAGCAAAAATATCATAATTAAATAATATTAAAACCAATTTAAAGATGTTCCCTTTAGTTATACTGCCAAAGAACGAAAAGAGATAGAAATTAACTGTACTCAAACAAAAGTGTCAGTGGAAAGGTTTGTCAAAAGGAGGTTTATATCTTTGGGACTCAATTAAAATTTTAATGAAGGATTACAATTGGGATTTAGGAAAAGAAAGAATTCTATGTGGATTTCTGAGCAGAAATCACTTAGAGTGATATGCTGATAGCTTAAAGGTTTCAGAACTTAAGCTGTTCACTTTCTTGTGTGTATTCAGGTTGTTTTATAAGACCTTCATTAAATTTTGTTTGCGATATTAAGGAATCATTTATCAAAACAACTTTTCAACGTTGTGCAGCTATGAAGGGATTTTCCCTTTGATTTTTCAGAGTAGAACTCCCTACTTCCTTATATTGTAACTGATAATATATTCATCTCAGTTGACACCGTATTTTTTAAAATATTAAAAGTGCTGATTATCTTAATTTTTAGGAAATAGTTTTTCTCTCACCACTTGGACAACCAGATGATTCAAACATTGCGTGGCACAGTTACTAATATCGATAACGTTATAGATATTTACTAGTGTTTTGATTTCTTAAAATTGATAAGCACTTTAAAACCTTTTTGGTTTGGTGTTTTTACCTCGGAAACCCTGGTAGCGTAGTGGTTAAGTGCTACGGCTGCTAATCAAAAGGTCGGCAGTTCAAATCCGACCAGCGCTCCTTGGAAACTCTAAGGCGCAGTTCTACTCTGTCCTATCGGGTCGCTATGAATCCGAATGGACTTGATCACAGTGGTTTTGGTTTTTTTGGTTATTTTTACTTTGTTTAGGAGTCTGTTTAAATATTTCATATAAGGTAGGAGATTTTTAGATGAAATGATTGAAGGTATTTTTTGTGACTATAAACACACATCAGATACCAAAACAGTAAGGTAAGCAAGATAAAATTTCACTGATAGCTTTAATGGTTTGCTGACATGTAAAGCATTGAGACACTAGTAATCTAAGGACTGCACTAGGTCTGATAACATGATTTAACATAAGGGATTCATTGCCATCTATACCAATGTGAAAGCCTCATTAGTCCATATTTTGACAGTTTTGTTATTGTAGTTTCTTTGTATAAATGGCTCTTATTAGCAGATGATACTTGGATGCATTTAAAAATTTGTAAAACTGAGTCTGAGACATCTGCAGACTCTGATGGGCCTGCCTAAACCTCAAACAATCACACTAGACATATTACACGTCTGCCATCTTCTGTAATCTAAACCGTGGCAAGAAGGAAAATGCATTTCTATTTCAGAATGAAAAGGAAGTGTCTGAATGCCAACGAGCTGACACAAAAGATTACCACCTGAGTTGCCAGGCTTGCATTGTCTGGCATTAAATGTTTTAGCAGCTAATTCTTATGAATTATTGATGTTCTCACCATTTAGCAAATGGATCGCATCACTATAGTAATTAGCACCCTGTGTCTTCTGCTTATCATAGTTAATGTGTCATGAAAGAGCTTAGCATAGGACTTAAAAAAAAAAAATGATGAAATTTGTTTATAGTCAGTTGCTAAACAGAAGATAGTAATTTAGAACTGAGGGAAAATGTTCAACAGGTTTACGGTCTGAACAAGGTATGAAGTTATTCTTCCCTTCCGGGTGTTTCTTGGGAGAAGGAATACTAATCCGTTCATTTGAAAGATTAGAATTTAACATGCTCCCAAATTGCCCCCCAAATTACACCATTCTAACAGGGCAATTGGTTTTAGTCTGGCAGAGGAAAATCATTTTTAAAACAATTACCACTTTATAACTTTAGCTTTGTATTGATTATTATTCTTTATTACTGCCATTTACTACTAAAATCATTCCACTTAAAAAATACCTTAAATAATTCTCACTTAAATAAGTGATAAACAGTTAAAAAAAAAAATAACATACAAATTTTGAATACTGCTGTTCTCTTTTTGGTTTTTAACCCCACTCAATTTACAATGCAGTAATAATGTCAAGGCTTCCAGCATCATTGTCACCAGGGTTATATGTCAGGGTTCTCAAGTAGAGAACAATATGATATGTAGAGATTTAATAATCCATCAGCAATTGTAATGTTGTTTGATAAGTAAGCAATGTTCGTTTTGTAATAATAATGAAATTTATGGTACTTGATATTAGCATTTTTTCTTTTTTAACTCTAGTATCCTAACTATTCAAGTCATTTTGGCTTCAAACACTCCTTATTAAAAAAGTCATTTAATCTGGGAGTAAAAGCCATGTCAGCTACCCTTACACCTTGCTTAATTTAATATTAAAAGATCCAGGGTTTCTCACAAATAGCTCTCCACCAGTCTGTCCATATCTATTGGCAATGGAACTGTTTATGATTGCTGGCTGTGTGAGTTGCACAAGATTCTAGATACTACTGGGGCATGAGAAGCCAAGGAGTACACCCCAAAAATGTCTCCTAGAAGACTTGTTTATCTATATGCTTCTGACTGTCTACAAAATGAAGAAAATTTCATTTGCTTTCTATTTCTAATACTCACACACTGGGCTGCCAGAATAATGAGAGTGGCTAGAGCAGAAAGTTGCTTTATTGTCCAATACTAATTATGTCCCTAATAGCTTAAGGGGGTGTGTTGTACCTGTAGGAAAACATTACATGGAAATAGTCTCTGCCCTATAAAGTTTGAAATTTAAAGCAACCATAGATGATACTGGCAATCAAAATAATACACACAAATCATGAATAAATATATCGAGCAAAAAAGTAAATCACAATAAAACAAGCAAGTGGAAAAAAATGCACAGATTAGTGGTAAGTGCCTTTACAAAATTGAATGCAGTAAATACAACCTCCTTAAATAGCATGGAAGGCTTTCTATAAAAAAAAAAAAAATCTATATCAAGGGATTATTCAGTTATACTACTCCACACTTTTTAATTTCCCTTGAGACCAAGAATCACCAGGTTTCTTACTTTCTGGCAAGAAAGCTTGTGAATGCATGGAAACGGTTGTGCATCAGAGTTTGCAGTGAAAACTTTAGGCTAGTGTCATAGGCTGGGTTCTCTAGAGAAGCAAAACCAGTAGAATTATAAATATATACATAGGGAGAGATTTATATCAAGGAAATGGCTCAAGCAGTTGTACAGGCCTGAACATCCCAAGTCCATGGGTAAGGATAGAGGCTTCTCATGATCCACATAGCCACAGGGCCTGGCAAACCCAAGACTGGCTGGTTAGACAGCAGGGCTCTTGCTCACAGGCTGTGAAGATCGAGGAATCCCAAGATTGGCAGGCAAAATCACAGGTAAGCTGCTAGCTCAAGTCCCAAGAACTGGAGGTCAGAAAAACAGGAGCTGGCTGCAGGATCCAGCTCAAGCAAAAGGTTCCCAAGCCTTGCCAGAATGTCCGCTTATATTCAATGCAGGCCACGTGCCCAAGGAAACTCCCTTTTAACTGATTAACCACTCACAACAGATCCCATCACGGGGGTTATCACATATGGAATCTCAACAGGGACGTGATCACATTATACGACTGCCAAAACTCTGAGAATCATGGCTCAACCAAGTTGACACACAATCTTAACCATCACAGCTAGTTAATCTCAACATATCCACTGCCTAGAATTTAAAATATGATGAATTCTAAACTCTGTACATTTACGGAGAACTCTCCCACTATCTCAAGGTATTAATTCAAACTATATGTGCCCCTTTACCACAAGCCACACATACACATCCAGCATTGGAAAGCATATATATGCAAACTTTCTTTAATATTAGAGACTTGTTCTCCTACACCCAGGAAAAAAAAGCAGGACAATTTTGTGGGCCTATTTTTATTTTAAAATATCTGTTTGTCTACTTAAAACTACCTTAGCCTATAAGATTCAACGCAGAAAATAGCACCACAGTCTCTTCAGTGATCCAAGATAGAATCTTTAACGCTGTCGATAAGTCATTCAGAAAATACTTATTGGTGTTTACTTTATGCCATTTTTTATTTACTTTATGCCAAGCTATCTATTCTAGATACAAAGAGTATAACAGCGAACAAGAAGGACTGAGCCTCTCCCCTCAAGTTATTACCTGCTTTCTTTCTATTCAGAGAACTTTAACAATAAACAAGGTGCAGAAACAAAAAGATAGGATATTTTTTGATGTGGTTGATTTAGTCAGTAACGGAAATCCTTTTTGAGAAGATGACATCTAACTGGAGAAGGAAACAGTCATGCAAATATATGGGAGAAGAGTGTTTTAAGCAGAAAAGGGAGTGAATGCAAAGAAGTTGATGTGAGAATGAGCATGTGCTAAACGAACAAAAAGAAGAAAAATGTGCTGGAGCAGAGGTAATCAGGGACAGAGTAAAAAAACAGGAGCATAAATGATAAAAGGCAGTCAGAGTCCTGAGGACAACAGGTTTGGATTGAACATTGGGTCAACCATTTACTCCTTTATCTCTTCCCGATCAATTATTTGAGCTGGTGAGCTAGCTTTAGCTCCTCTAAATGTTGATTCTCCCTAAGTGTTTAAAGATGAAATTCTTACCAGAGGAATTGCCTGAAGTAGTACCAGGAAACAAATATGGCAATAAAAAAACCCAGACCAACTGGCAATAAAGAAAACCTGAAGAAGTTCCAACTCAGAGCAACCCAGTAGGACAGAGTAGAACTGCCCCCATAGGGTTTCTGAGGCTGTGACTCTTTAAGGGAGCAGGCTGCCACATCTTCTTCTCTCGAATATGGTAATAGTGGTATAATGAGGTCTGGCACTCAGCTCCCTTGGATTTATTCCTATCTTTTTTTTTCTGCTTGACTCCTAAGGATTGACAATGAGCCTAGCTTTTTAGCTCTTTCTTCTCTGACACAAGTTACCAGACAGAGTAGCTGATAACCTCAAGGTAACCTGAATTTACAGGTCAAAATTACTAGCCCTTTTAGAATAAGAACAGCAAACTTTATGATACATACCATCTGAAATACAGGTACTGAAAAACCTAAAGTAATTTAAAATAAAACAAACATATATAAGGCATTAAGGAAAATACTGGCAATATGAAACAGGATGATAAGCTATAGTAATGATCAAGTAGAAATTCTAGATATAAAAATGTATAATAGTTCAACTAAAGCAACTCATGAAAAATAGGGTTAAAAAAGCTGAATAAAAAATTGGAGGGTTGGAAGAACAGACTTTCTCAGATAGCAGCCTAAATGAAAATAAAGCTTAAAAAATATAAAATGAAAGTTAAGCCATACATACAGAGGATAGAATTGGTAAAACACAAAAATAGAAGTGTCAGAGACTTTTAAAAACAGAGAGCAAAACATGTTTGAATAAATAATTGGAATACATTTCCCAGAGTTAAAGATGTTTTCGAATTCTCAGACTGAAAGTGTGTACAATGTGCAATACAAGAGTGATAAGGAAAGAAAACACACCCAGATTTAAGAAAGTTAAATACAGAGAGAAGATGCTAGAAGCTTAAAAATAGAATGAGATTACTCTTGAAGGAACAAGAGTTAGACTGGCATTAGAGTTTCAACAGTAACTTGGGTTACAGAAGGTAGTAGAGTGTTATTTTAAAAATAAGAAAAAAGAACTTTGATACTAAAATTTTATAGCTGTCTAAGTTAGCATATAAATATGAAAGCGTAATAAAATATTTTCAACCGTACCCAAAACCCAGTGCTGTCGAGTTGATTCCAACTCATAGCGACCCTATAGGACAGAGTAGAACTGCCCCATAGAGTTTCCAAGGAGAGCCTGGCAGATTCGAACTGCCAACCTCTTGGTTAGCAGCTGTAACACTTAACCACTATGCTACCAGGGTTTCCTCAAATGAGACCCATCTAAAAAAAAAAGAGAGAGAGAAAGAGAAAGAAATAAAGAGTTAAAAATCTTATAAAGCTTGAAAATGAAAGGATGGGGAAAAAAATGCCTAGCAAGTACAATGAAAATCCACCTAGGGTAGTAGGCTTAATCTAACAAAATAGATTTTAAGAAAAATAAAAAGAGAAACTCTATGTGATGAAAAATGAATGTCATATATCAGGAAATGTTAAAGTAAAGAAGTTATATTCATGACAATAATATATCACTTAACGATAGAGCCTTAAAATACGTTTTTTTTTTTTTTTTTTTTTTTTTTAAAAAAGCCTGGCAGAACTGCATCAAAAACAACATAAATCACAATTTCAACGAGAAATTTGAACACTTTCTTCTCGGAAATCGATTGACCAGAGAGGTAAAAAGAGAAACTTGAGCAATAAAACTAGTAGATGTATATAGAAATATAAAACCTCCCAAAATAGAATGCATATTATTTTCAAGGATAAAAGTAATATTTTTAATAAATAGTTTGAGAAATTAGCTGTCTTATTAATCCTGCCTTTCCAGTGTAAAAGACCCACATTGCGTTTTTCCAGTCCCTGAAGACCTAGGGCGAAGGAACGTGAGCGAGGTGCCGCTGGCACTACCTCCCTGCATGAATACGTGAGGCTACCAGCAACAGATGAGATTCAATTTTTAGTAAGAATAATATTGGATGCATCTGACTGCCAACGGTTAATGTTAGAAGGGACAAAAATTCTGAAGTTCAGGTCAGGACAATAAATTACAGAGTCTATTTTCAAGCGCAAATTTTTTCACTGGCCAATTTTTTCCAGAGTAGGTTGCCAGGGGTCATTCTTCCCAGTCTGTCTTAGTCTAGAAGCTCCGCTGAAACCTGTCCACCATGAGTGACTATCCTGGTATTTGAAATACCAATGGCATAGCCTCCAGCATCACAGCAACATGAAAGCCACCACAAAATGACAGATGAGTGGTGGGTGTCACCTTGAGGACTAAGGTGTGCCTGACCCAAGCCATGGTATTTTCAATCTCCTCATATGCATTCAAAAGCTGGACAATTAATAAGAAAGACAGAAGAAGAATTGATGCATTTGAATTAGGGTGTTTGCAAAGAATATTGAATATAGCATGAACTGCCAAAAGAACAAATAAATCTGTACTGGAAGTACAGCCAGAATGATCCTTAGAAGCGAGGATGGCAAGGCTTTGTCTCACGCACTTTGGACATGTGATCTGGAGGAGCCAGTCCCAGGAGAAGTATATCATGCTTGTTAAAGTACAGGGTCAGTGAAAAAGAGGAAGACCCTCAATGAGAAGAACTGACACAGTGGCTACAATAATGGGCTCATGCATAGCAAGGATTGTGAGGATGGCGCGACCAGGCAGTGTTTTGTTCTGTTGTACATAGGGTCACTATGAGTCAGAACCAACTCCACGCCACCTAACAATAACAATTTTCAGCACTGGTAGTGCTAGAATACTCATTGCTGTCAAGTTGATTCCAACTCATAGTGACCCTGTAGAACAGAGTAGAACCTCCCCAAAGGGTTTCCAAAGTGTAAATCTTTTGAGAAGCAGACTGCCACATCTTTCTCCCATGGAGCGGCTGGTAGGTTTAAACTGCTGACCTTTGGATTAGGAGCCCAGTGCTTAACCGCTGCACCACCAGAACTCCTTAGGCACTGGAATAGTCAGTACAATTTGGCCATTGTTTCTAGTCATACAGTCTCCAGGCATGTCTCTCTGGATGTGGCAGCAATAAAAATATGCCCATCAGATCTGCTGCAAGAAGCATAGTTGAGTGACTGCCCCAATTGCCAAACCCTCTGCATCTACCACTGCTTTCCAGTGAAAGCCATAATTCCCTGGGATTGTTTCCTGCTAGTGACCGGGCGGCTCAAATGCATGGTTAAGAGCTTGACTACTAGTTCAAAGATTGGTGGTTTGAACCCACCCAGAGGGACCTCGAAAGCCAGGCCTGGAGATCTGCTTCCAAAACACCACAGCTTGAAAATCATATGAAGCCCTTCCACTCGGAACACACGGGTCATTAAGAATCAGAATCTACTCTACGGTGACTAAGAACAACAACAATGACAGAGAAAGGTGAGAGAATTGAGGCAAACCTATTCTGGGAAAATAAGGACGCCTCCTAACGGCAACTTTGGCTCAAGGACTTCTCAATCAACCTGGTCAAACATTGGAAATGTGCTACAATGCAAACTACAATTCTCCTTCCTTTTCTCATAACATCTGCAAGTATAAGATCTTCATAGTGGCCTAAAGCCTTTTTCTGCTCCCTCTCCAATAAATATCCTGTACATTTAATTCATTCTGGTTTGTTTCTTAGTTGAACTAAACTAATGGGAATAGTGTCTGTCAGTTTGTCATGCTGCAGTTCCCTGTATGTTGCTGTGATACTGGAATTTTGCCACTGGTATTTCAAATACCAACAGGTTCACCTTTGGTGGACAGGGTTCAGCAGAGCTTCCAGACTAAGACAGAGTAGGAAGAAAGACCTGGCAGTCTACTTCTGAAAAAAAAATTGGCCAGTAAAAACCTTATGAATAGTGGCAGGACATTGTCTGATATAGTGCTGGAAGATGAGCCCTTCAGGTTGGAAGGCACTCAAAGGACAACTGGGGAAGAGCTGCATATTTAAAGTAGAGTCTACCTTAATGATGCGGACGGACTAAAGCTTTCAAGACCTTCATTCAAAATGTGAAGAAAAAGCTGCAAACATCCATTAATAATTGGAATGTGGACTATGCAAATTATGAATTCGGGAAAAATGGAAATCATTGGATTCAGAAGAGGATGTGGTATGTGGGATATCATTATTGATGTCAGATGGATGCTGGCTGAAAGCAGAGAATACCAAAAAGATGTTTACCTGTGTTTTATTGACTATGCAAAGTCATTCTATTGTGTGGATCTTAAATTATGGATAACATTGCGAAGAATGGGAATTCCAGAACACCTAACTGTGCTCATGAGGAGCCTGTACTTAGATGAAGAGGCAGTCATTTGAACAGAACAAGGGATACTACATAGTTTAAAGTCAAGAAAGGTGTGCCTTAGGGTTGTATCCTCTCACCATACTAATATATTCTGTATGCTGAGCAAATAATCTGAGAACCTGGGCTATATGAAGAAGAACAGAGCATCAGAATTGCAGAAAGACTCTTTAGCAACCTGCATTATGCAAATGACACAACCTTGCTTGCTGAAAGTGAAGACAACTTGAAGCGCTTATTGAAGAAGATCAAAGGTCACAGCTTCACTATGGATTACACCTCAACATAAAGAAAACAAAAATTCTCACAACTGGACCAATAAGCAACATCATTATAAGTGGAGAAAAGATTGACGTTGACAAGGATTTAATTTTACTTGGATTCATAATCAACACCCATGGAAGCAGCAGTCAAGAAGTCAAACAATGTATTGCATTGGGCAAATCTGCTGCAAGGTATCTGTTTAAAGTGTTGAAAAGCAATGATGTCCCTTTAAGGACTAAGGTGCACCTGACTGAAGCCATGGTGTTTTCAATTGCCTCATATGTATATGAAAGGTGGACAACGAGTAAGGAAGACCGAAGAATTGACGCCTTTGAATTATGGTGTTGCCGAAGACTATTGAATATACCATGGACTGCCAGAATATACCACGGACTTCCAGAAGAATGAACAAATCTGTCTTGTAAGAAGCACAGCCGGAAGGCTCAACAGAAGCAAGGATGGCAAGACTTCGTCTCACATACTTTGAACATGTTATCAGGAGGGGCCAATCCCTGGAAAAGAACATCATGCTTGGTAAAGCAGAGGGTCAGTGAAAAAGACTCTCAACGAGATGGACTGATGCAGTGGCTACAACAATGGGCTCAAACACAGCAATGATTTTGAGAATGGCGCAGGACTGCGCAGTGTTTCATTCTGTTGTACAAAGGGTCGCTATGAGTCAGAATTGATTGGAAGGCAACTAACAAAAACAACATTATAGAAGTGGCTATATTTTACTTGCAAATAACAACTAATTCTTTTATCAACCCTGTGTGGCTCTTTGGGCTGAAGATCATTATTAAAATATAAGCTGATGACTTAATTTCAGTTGTTTTCTACTTTTATTGTAACAGTGTAGGGGCCATAAAAGGTGACATAGCATTAGGAACACCTGATATCCAATTACATGGTGTCAATATCCTCCAGCCAAACACTAGTGGGAACACATCTGTATTTGAACAAGTTGGGTTTATCACTTGTCACAGGGAGACAGAATAGGTGTGTCTCAGTGAGATGATGTTAGAAAGAACTTATTATAGGATTTGGGTTTGTGTTGTGATTTTATTAATCATTTGAAAAAAATCAGTGCTCTGCTTCTCTAGTAGATGCTATCAGGAAGTGGGGTAATTCCATGGTGGGTATCTTAATAAAGCTTGTCTAGAAGGAGGAAACACAAGAAGGAGGCTAAAGCTGTAATTGATAAAGAAGCAAGAGTCATTCATATTAGCAAGGAAAGGGGAATGTTTGGTCATTTTTGTGATTTAAACAATGATTATGTTCTGTCTGTGTTGAGGTATGAAACGGTTTTGTTTTTGCCTTCACCTGTCATGGTCACAGGGTGGTGTTATCTGATGATGTTGTTTTTGTTTGTTTTTTTATGTTCAACAGGAGAACACCATAACCTAGCTGTGAGTGCCAGGTCAGCTGCCATATAGGTCAGGGGCCAATTTTCTCTTTCTCAACAGTAAACAAAGCAAATAAAATGAATAGGCACACAGAAATACCTTCAGACACTCAATAGCTAGCTCCAACACTTCACTTTTAATTTCAGTGGAAAATTTAAGTTAAATGTTGTAATACATTTTTTTCCTGAGTCCCATTAAACCTTTTCTTATAGCCTATTAGTGCTATCTTTGGAAATCCACTCTTTATTATTCATAAAATATATAAGTAAACAAGACAATTATATTGTAATAGTGGAAGATTAAATAAACTTATATAAACCATTATAATCATTAAATTGGCATTACGGTGGACAATTTTTTAAATTGTGCCTCCAGAATATGTTCCCATTTTTCCAGCTGATTTGTGGATAAGGTAACAAAAATACCTGGGATAAAAAGGCTTGGAAAACCTTAATAACTTAAAAAGACTGTAGTGTTATATAGTCCGGGGTCTTATTTCAGATTCCAGTGGGGATAAGAGTAGTCAAATAGTTTACAACCTAATTGGAGCAATCAGAAAAATACAAATGAACAGATTTTCCAAAGCCAAGAAAAAATTAAAAACTTTATAAATGTTAAGTGGGAAATGAGTACAATAAGTAATAAAAATTTAAGACAGAAAGTCAACCAGGGGCCTATGACACAGAAAAGTTTCTCTGACAAAGATGGAATTTGAGCTCTAACTTAAAGGACGTGTAACTTGGATAGGCTGAGAAAGAAAAGAACATCTTTGATTGGCACATACTATGTACTTGACACCCTACACATTCACTTCATGTAATTTAACCCTACCAGGAGTATATTAATGGATGCCTAGAAAATTTCTGTAGCCATAGTTCATACAGCTACCTATTTGCAGAGTCCATATTTGAGTCCAGGTACTGACTTCAAAGCCCATATACTTTCCACTGTATAGTGGCAGAGAATATATCTGAAGACAGACAAGCAGGTTGTCTTAGTTACCTGGTTCTGCTATAACAGAAATACCACCAGTGGATGACTTAGTAACAAAGAGAAATTTTGTCACAGTTCAGTAGGCCAGAAGTCCAAATTGAGGACCTTAGTCCAGGGGAAGCCTTTCTCTCTCTGTTGGCCTTCTTATCGTTCTTCCCCCAGAGTAGGAGCTTCTCTGTGCAAGGACTCAGGGCCCAAAAGATCTACTCTGCTCCCAGCACTGCTTTCTTGGTGATTCGAGGTCCCCCTGTCTCTCTGCCAGCTTCTGTCTTTTATACCTCAAGAGATTGCCTCAAGACACAATCCAAGCTTGTAGCTTGAATCCTGCCTCACTAACACAACTGCTGCTCATCCTCCTCATTAACATCATAGAGGCAGGATTTACAACATATAGGAAAATCACACAATTCTGGAAATCATGGCCCAGCCAAACTGATACACACATCTTGGGAGGGACATAATTCAATCCACGACACAGGTGTAGCCAATATTCAGAGAAAACCATGATTAAAACATCCAGGCTTAGTCCAGAAAAATTAGGCTGGAATCTATAGTTGGTTAGGGAAAGAAAGGCAAAAAAATTGGAAACATAAATGTAAGACTGGGTAATATGGTTGAATTTTCTTAGGCATTGAGAGTCATTGATGAGTTGCTGTTGTTGTCAGGTGCCATCAAGTTGGTTCCAACCTATGGCGGCCCTGTGTATACCAGAACAAAACACTGTCCAGTTTATGTAGCATTCTCACAGTCTTTGCTATGCTTGAGCCCATTGTTGCAGTCACTGAGGCAATCCATTTTGTTGAGGGTCTCCCTCTTTTTTGCTGACCCTTTACCAAGCATGATATCCTTCTCCAGGGAATAATGCCTCCTGATAACATGTCCAAAATATGTGAGATATACTCTTGATTCTAAGGAACATTCTGGTTGTACTTCTTTCAAGACAGATTTATTCATTCTTTTGGCAGCCCATGATATATTCAATATTCTTCGCCAACATCACAGTTCGAAATCATCAATTCTTCTTCAGTCTTCCTTATTCATTGTCCAGCTTTCACTTGCACATGAGGCAACCGAAAACACCATGGCTTGGATCAGGTGCACCTTAGTCTTCAAGGTGACATCTTTACTGGTAAGTAAAGGAATGAAATTACAAAAGCATTAGTTTATGAACACTACCTATGTCAGTTAGCCGAGGGGTTGAACAGAAAATAAATTAAAGGCAAGGGATCAGTTAGTTATGGAAACAATAAAGAAATACCTGACACAAGTTTAGAAACATTTGCTGAGAATCTAAAAAACCAAAGTGTCATAGAAAGAAAATATTAATGTTCAATTGACTTCGGTGCTTTTTTTTCTAGGTTGGATAATTACCTGGGAAGCACTTCAAAAAAGCAATTGGATTTTATTGCTTCACGTTTGTGATCATAGCAAATATGATAACGTATTCTAAACAGAATGCTCTTTTTACTACTGTAATTTTTTGACAGGCAAGAAAATTAATTAAGGGTACATGTGTGGAAAGTGAAAAGTAGTACATTCTTATTTATTTTATTTAACATTTTGATAGTGCTTACCTCTTTGTCATATTACAAATATCACCTCATTTAATTCTCAATTTCATGAAGTATGTACTATTGTATCTTCATTTAAAAGAGAAGTAAACTTCAACACAGAGAGGTTAAGAAATTTGCCCAAGGTATCCTAGCTCCAGAGGATGAAACCTGTTGCCCTTGAGTCAATTCTGACTCATAGTGACCCTATAGGACACAGTAGAACTGCCCATGCAGTTTCCAAGGACTGTATGGTGGATTCAAACTGCTTACCTTTTGGTTGGCAGTCTTAGCTTTTAATCACTATGCCACCAGGGTAACCTATCTAGTGGATAGTAAAAACCTGGGATTTGAACCCAGATATTAAAGCTCCAAGGACTATGCTCTCAATTCATTTTACTTTGTCGACTACCTTGTTCCTACTTTAAATGATGGATAAAATGATGTGCAACTGTACTAGGACATATTGAATAAATTTGATTCTGTGAGTTTAAAACAAATCCAAAAACAACATATATTTTGGATGCCTGTTATGTGCAAGACATTGATATAAAATATGCAAGACATGTTATAAAAATGAATCATACACAGCTTCTGTCTGTAAGTTGACAATATAGTGGTAGATTAAGTAAGAATATAAATAATGATAATATATTGACTGTCATTAAGGTCTACAAACACTGTCAGAATTTAAAAAAAAAAAAAGGAGCTATCAAATTCAGGTAAAGGTCAGAAAAAATCCTGAGAAGAAGGTAGTTTCCACTTCAAAGAATAAGTAGGATTTCGATAAGCAAAAATAATAAAATGAATCATCTAGAGAGAAGTAAGAGTATCAGAGAAGATCAAGACTCAAGAGGATAACTGAATATGCATGAAGGGTGTACTGAGTAGGACTGTAGCAAAATGGTATACATAAGGTCTTTATAAAAGCCTGAGGCATTTGTACTTAGACAGGAAATAGTCAAACTAGTATAATTCTATGTTTTAGGTAGTACATGAGAGGTGGAAAAGAGGGAAAGAAGGAGAAATATTTCCGAATTAAAATAATTTTGATTTGCAATTGAGGGTCCGGGAAGAGAAGCATGACAAGGGCAACTTTAGGACTTCAAACGATGAGAGCTCAAGGAAGACATTGTAATTTGTAAGAGCACAGAAATCGAGAGCAAGCATGGAGGAAAAGTTAGTTTTCCCATGGACATATTGAATTTGAAACCCTGATGAAATATTTATAAGAACACTCCATATGCATTTGAAAATGTGCTATTAGAAATCAATGATATTGATTTGGAATTTGTCTATGATTATTTAATGCATGAGTGTAATTCTAAAAATGAGAGAGAAAAGAGAAGAAGCTTAATCATAGCAGATGTTCTATTTTAAGAAAATAGAAGAAAAATGAATACCTTGCAAAGGAAAAAGGGGAAAAGACGGGTCAACAAACACCAGAAGAAAAATATCATAAAAGTCATGGAAAGAAAATTTCAAGGTTAACGTGGCCCAGATTAAGGTCACATAGATGAGAACTGAGGAAAGGACTTTGTAGTTTGTTTCTGTGAAGTAATCATCTGTCTTAAAGAAAGAAGTTGATAAAAGCTAGTATCAATAGAACAGAAGGAGAAATCGATGATTAAAAAATAGAAATAGCTTGGTCAAATTGATGGTTTATTTACAAGGAAGTTCAAAAATAGCACACTTCAGGAACTGAATTACTAGGGAAGGGGATTTTGTACACAGAAAGGAATCTAAGACTAAGGGAGAGATTATGTTAGACAATAATTAATGAGTCAGATATGGGAGCCAAAATGTGAATGGATGGAAAAAATGGTTCTTCCTCTAATCTGATACAAACAAGAAGCAAAGAAAGGCAACTTCTCAGAGAATTTAAGGAGGTACATATCGGATTACCTCAGTATTTTCAGTTAGCTTTTGAGACAAGCGACCCTACAGGGTCACCATGAATAGGATTCGACTCGACGGCAGTGGGTTTGGTTTTTGGTTTTTATTGAAAAAAGATAACGTCACAATCCAGGCTCAAGTTGTGTAAAGATTTAAAGACTGCTCCACTAAGGAATGGCATATAGAATAAATAAAAAATTCAGTATAAAAAAAAAAGTACGGATTGACAAATGCAGTGAGTATCAGTTGAGGTTTGATAACACGAATTCCATATGTGTGATAGGAATGATTTCAATACTTTCCAGGAAACTTCAGGGGCTTGGAATATAAGTAGAGAACTTGGCGATCAGCTGCTACATGGAGCTAAAAAGGGCAAAATTGTCCATTAGATCAAGTTAGTGAATACTACTGTTTAAGTATTTTGTATTTCTAAATTTCGGTTTACGTGTTATATCAATTGCTGAAAAGGAAGTATTAAACCGACAACTATAATTCAAATTTATCTATTTCTTCTTTCATTTCTGCTAGTATTTTTTTTTTATTTCTTTGTTAGAACTGTTATGTCTTCTTAACCAATATGAAATGCCTTTTTTTTTTTTTTTTTAAAACTCTGGTGATATTGCTTGTCCTGAATTCTATTATGTCAGTTAATAATATAACCATTTCCCATTTTTATTTACTTTTAGCTTATCCTTGGCTTTATACATAAAGTGTAAAATTTATGGACATAATATAATTGAGCCGGTCATGCAATTGCCAATTCTATGACAATCTCTGCCTTTTAATTGGAGTGCTCAGAAAAACTGAATTTAATGTAATATTTGCTATGGCTGGATTTAAATCACTCATATTGCTATTTGTTTTCTATTTGTTCTATCTGTTCTTTGTTTCCATTTTCCCCTTTTTCTGTCTTTATTTGTTCAACTGATTAATTTTTTAGTATCCCATATTATCTCCACTATTGACTTTTTAACTATATATCATTGTTTTACTTTCTGTGTGATTTATCCAGGGTTAAATCATGCACTTTTTCTAACTCTTCCAAAAAATAGAAGGGAGGATGGAACATTTCCTAACTTATTCTATGAGGCCAGCCTTACCTTAATACTAAAATCAGCAAAGACATTATTAGGAGTGAAAATCACAGACCAATATCTCTCAGAACATGGATGTAAAAAACCTCAACAGAATACCAGCAAATCGAATCCAACAATGTATAAGGAGAATTTTACACCGTCACGAAGTGGAATTTATTCCAGATATTCAAGGCTGGCTCAAACTTGGAACATCAATTAATGTAATTCATCATATCAACAGACTAAAGAAGAAAAAAAAATCATATCAATAGATGCAGAAAAAATATTTGACAAAATTCAACACCCATTCATGATTTAAACAACAACAAACTCTTGGCAAACTAGGAAGAGAGGGGAACTTCCTCAACTTGGTAAAGAACATCTGAAAAAAAACCTATAGCTAACATAATACTTTACGGTGAGAAGCCAGATGCTTTCCTCCTAAAAATGGGAGCAAGCCTACGATGTCCCTTCTAACCACTCCTATTTAACATTGTACCGGAATTCCTAGTCAATGCAATTAAAAAAGAAGAGGAAATAAAATGGTATACAGATTAAAAAGACAAAATAAAACCGTGTTTGTTCACAGATTACATGACTGACAAGGTAGAAAATCGCAAGGAATCAACAACAATAAAAAAAAAAACAACTCTGGAACTAATAAGCAATGAAAACAAGGTTACAGTATGCTAAGCTAATATACAAAGGTCAATTGGTTCCCTATGTACTAGCAAAGAACAATTGGAATTTGAAATTAAAAAGACAACATTATTTACACTGTTGTTGTTGTTGTTAGGTGCCTTGGAGTCAGCTCCAACCCATAGTGACACCATGCACAACACAACACAACACTGCCTGGTCCTGTGCCATCCCCACAATCATTGCTATGTTTGAGGCCCTTGTTGCAGCCACTGATCAGACAATGTTTCATTGCTTTTCTTAAGGTTTTCACTGGCTACGTTTTTCAGAAGTAGACTACCAGGTCGTCCTTCGTAGCCTGTCTTAGTCTGGAAGCTCCGCTCAAACCTGTCTACCATGAGTGACCCTACTGGTATTTGAAAGGCCAGTGGCATAGCTTTCAGCATCACAGCAACATGCAAACCACCACAATATGACAAACGGACTTTATATCAGCACCAAGTAAAAGAAATAGTTAAGTACAAATCTAACAAAATATTTGCAACGTCTATATGTGGAAAGGAAAACCTGATGGCTTAGCGTTTAAGAGCTACAGCTGCTAATCAAAAGGTCAGCAGTTGGAATCCATCAGGTGCTCCTTGGAAACTATGAGACAGTTCTACTCTGTCCTATGGGGTCACTATGAATCAGAATCAGCTGAACCACAATGGGTTTTGTATGTGGAAAACGACAAAACTCTGTTGAAAGAAATCAAAGAAGATCTAAGTAAACAGAGAAGCAGTCCATGATCTCGTATAGGAAGTTTTAATATTAAAACATCGATTCTTCCCAACTTGACCTAAAGATTCAACACAATCCCAATTAAAATCCCAGCAAGTTATTTTTTGGGTATTGACAAACTGATTCTAACATTTGTGTAGAAAGGCAAAAGACTCAGAAGGGTCAATATAATACTGAATAAAAACACAGTTGGGGGATTGAAACTACTTGACTTCAAGACTTACTATAAACCTACAGTGATCAAGACAGTATGGTATTGGTAAAGAAATAGATCGGTAGAACAGAATAGAAAGCCCAGAAATTCACACACACAAATATCGTCATTTGATCTTTCACAAAAGAGCAAAGTCAATTCAAGGGAGAAAGGATAGTCTTGCCAACATGTGGTACTTGAACAACTGAACATCTACAGGCAAAAAACAAAAACAAAAATGAATCTAGAAACAGACCTTACACCTTTCGTAAGAACTAAACCGAAATTAATAATAGACCTAAATTTAAGATGCAAAACTATGCAACTTCTAGAAGATAGGGAAAAATTTACATGTCTTTGGGATCGGCAATGACTTTTCAGGTATAACAACAAAAGCATGATCCATTTAAAAATACATACTTTTAACTTATATTCTAATTTTAAATAATAAGATACCAGTTCACATATATATAATACATATTTTAAAGATACTTATATTTCCCTTCTCCATCCTTCTGTGCTATTGTTCTGTATACCTGTATATTTTCTTTTTCTTTTCTTGAGCACCTTGATCACTTCATTTTAACTTAGTTTAAAAATTATATACCTGTTTTTCTTCAGTGGTTACAACAGTGGTTGATGACAACACTTAAGGAAATGTGAACTCATATAACTAAAGGGTCACAAACACATTTTTTGCCTTGAAGGCGTTTGGTGATCCAGGTAAATTCAAATTTTCTCTGTTAGTGTTACAGAACAGTACTTCCTAGGTCAGGACTAAGCCCTGGTTAGGTTCTTACCTTCTTCTGACCAAGAATGACCAGGAGAGGCTCAGAGATTCCACACGAACAAAGGTTAATAGAACCCAGAACCCAGTGCCGTCGAGTCAATTCCGACTCATATTTAGAGACAGAGTGAAAGCCTCGCAAGGGAGAGAGGGAGAAGGGCTTACACCTACACTAACCTCCAGTCTCTCACTGGACAAAGGATTCCCTAGGGCTTATAAAAGTTTTTAGGTGGGAAAAAGGCATTATTTTTATTCATTAGAAGGGCGGAGATTTCCAGGAGAAGGGGAGGGATTATGAGAATCAAATGCGTGCACAGTTAGAATTCAAGATGGACTTCCTCGCAGAGGTTGCTGGAACCAAGATGGAGTCTGTCACAAAGGTTGCCGGGAGGTCGAACAGGACTTATTCTGGGATGTTGTGCATGTGTGATGTCTCTGGATCTTGGTTGGAGCCCTGGCGAGGAGTCCCTGTTCATGTTTGTCTCATGTGGAAGGTCATCCATAGTCCATGTTCTTCTTTACTGCAGATGCTCTGCACCTGGCGAGGCCTTGAAAAACAACTCAGAAAGATTATCAGTAATTTATAGCTGGTCAAGCACACAGGGTCTTGAAACGTAGCCCCTTATCTCGTCTAAGCACCTAGTTTGTTAATTATAAGTAGTTTTCGGGTGCCAGCAGCAAAAGTTATATGGTGGTTTGGACTTAGGTTTAGGTTCAGAGGCTAATTATAGCTGGTCAAGCACTCAGGGCCTTGAAATGTAGACTTTATTTAACTCTACCAGCCCAATCTCTTCCCTGTCTCATTAGCATTGTGGAATAAGAGGAACAGAAACCAAAGCCTAGGGCCTTATAAGTGGGGAATCAACAGGAATGCATACCCACAATAAGATGGATTCCAAAAGGTCAATAGTCTAGCACGTTCGTATTATGGAAATGTATTGCACATTAAAACCTGGATTTTAATATTCTAGGTTTTGGGGGAACCTATCAAACCTTGAACTGGATTAAAAATTTTCATATTTATCAGGAACCTGGTTGAAGTAAATGGACATCCTATCTAAAGAAAAGGTACAGTCTTAGTCATCTAGTGTTGCTATAACAAAAATACCACAAGTGGATGACCTTAACAAAGAGAAGTTTATTCTCTCACAGTCTTGTAGGCTACAAGTCCGAATTCAGGGTGCCAGCTCCAGGGGAAGGCTTTCTCTCTCTGTCAACTCTGGAGGAATGTCCTTGGTCTGGGAGCATCTCAGCGTAGGAACCTCCAGTCCAAAGGACATGTTCTGCTCCTGGCACTGCTTTCTTGGTGGTATGAGGACTCCAGCTTCCTGCTTGCTTCTCTTTCCTATTATCTCTTATAAGACAAAAGGTGTTGCAGGCCACACTCCAGGGAAACTCCCTCTACATTCGATCAGGGATGTGACTTGGTAAGGGTGTTACAATCCCACCCTAATCCTCTTTAACATAAAATTACAATCACAAAATGGAGGACAACCACACAATACTGGGAATCATGGCCTAACCAAGTTAATACACATATTTTTGAGGGGACGTAATTCAATCCATGGCATTACCTTTCATCTGTTATCTTTAGAATTAAAATTAATTCCAAAAAATTATCAACTCAGAAGCAAAGATAGGGAGGCACATAACAAAACTAGACTCATGCGTCAAATATAAGCCAAAAAAAAAAAAAAAGACAATAGAAATAGTTCCCCAAGTATAATGAAATTACCATACACAGGCCAAAAAGTAAATATGAATAACTTTTAAGGAAATAAAACACCAGATGGAAGATATTTTTGAGGAATAAGAAATCATTAAAAATGACAAAATTTTGAGAAACAAATATTTTAGGGTTAAAAAACTCGAAGTTAAAATCTTATTTAATAGTTTTAGCTGAATTAGTGAACTAAAAGTTAGATTAAAAGAAATGATCCAGAGAACATGAAGAGACGCAACTATTAAAGACATAGAAAAAGTTTTTTAAGCATCTTAGTTATTAGTGCTTCTATAACAGAAATACCACAAATGGGTGATTTAACGAACAGAAATTTATTTTCTCACAATTAGTAAACTAGAAGTCTGAACTCAAGGTGTTGGTTCTAGGGGAAGAATTTCTCTGTCTGCTCTGGAGGAAGGTCCTTGTCTCTCTTGGCCTATCTTCATGTGGCTTGGCATCCCTTTTCCCCCATCTCTGCTACTCATTTGCATGTTTAATCTCTTATATCCCAAAAGAGATTGGTTTAAAACACACCCTACACTAAACGTGTCCATTATCATAACAAAGACTACCCATTCCCAAATAGGGTTATAACCACAGGCATAGATGTTAGGATTTACAAGACATATTTTGGGAAGATACAATTACATCCATAACGTTTCACCCTGTGGCCTTCAAAAATTCAGGTCCTTGCCATATGCAAAGCACATTCACCCCATCACATCATCCTAAAAGTCTTAAATCAACACCAAGCCCATAATCTCATCTAAATAAAATATGGATAAAATGCTAGGAGTATTCCATCCTGGGGCAAAATTTCTCTTCATCTGTGAATCTGTTAAATCTAGAATACAAGTTATCTGCTTTCAAAGTACAATGGTGGAACAGGCACCAGGTAAACGTTTCTGTTACAAATGGGGGACATCGGAGGGAAAGAAGGGATAAAGGGCACCAAGCAAGTCCAAAACTCAGCAGAACAATTTACGTTAGCTCTCAAGTTTTGGAAACAATCTTCTGTTTTCTGAGAACACTTGGGCAAAGGCCCTGCCCTCCAGACTATGGGCATTGGCCACACCCTCTGGATTCTGGGTGCAGTCCCCTTGGCCCTGGGCTTCAGCTCCCCCTTCCAGGCCCACTGGGACAGAAACTCTTGGTGACCCCATTCTCCTAGTCTATCTGAGTGAGCACCCCACACCCTCAGCCCAACTAGCCCTGTTCTTCTGCAACTTGGGCATGTAGCCCCACTTCCTCAGCTTTAGGTAGATTCCCCATCCCCCTGACAAGCCTTAACGGCAGCCCCATGCTTCAGAACCTCGTCGGTGAAGGTCCAACTCCTTGACACCTAAGAGGCTGTGGCCTTACCCTTTGAAACCGAGAAGGCCCTGCTTCCCATGCTCCTTCCAACAGTTCTGTTGTTTGCCAAGGTGCTCCAGAGATAATCCTTTTCTTTTCTTGGAGGACAACAGATGTCATTCCTTTGACCTGTTTCCTGCCTATAGAATTCCACCATCTGTTGTTAAAGAATTGTTTCCCAAAAATATGTGTTGTAAATCCTAATCTCTATGCTTGTGGTAATAACCTCACTTGGGAATGGGTAGTCTTTGTTATGTTAATAAGGCAGGATTAGCATAGGGCATGTTTTAAGTCAATCTCTTTTGGGGTATAAAAGAGATTAAACAAGCAAGCAAAGGAAGAATAGATGGGTGAAGAGAGATGCCAAGCCCCATGAAGATTGCCCAGGATCAGAAGCTCAAAAGAGACAAGTAACTTCCTCCAGGTCTGACAGAGACAGAAAGCCCTTCCTTAGAGCCGGCACCCTGAATTTGGACTTTTAGCCTCCTATCTGTGAGATGATAAATTTCTGTTTCTTAAAGCCACCCACTTGTGGTAATTCTGTTATAGCAGCACTAGATAACATAACCTGCATGTTGTTCTTATTTATTCATCAATAAATTATTTTGCAAGTTTTATTGTATTTCATGCCTTACCTCTATTAGAGAAGGCAACATAATTGCTGTTGCAAAATAAAAAAATAATAAATGCCCCTAACAATGTAAGTTATTTTTTCTCACTAACACAAAATATAAAATGGGCATTCTTTCTGGTTCTCAGCTTTCCTCCAAGTAGTGATTCAGGAATCCAGGCTACTCCATCTATCAACATCTCCATATTCAACGTTTGCCTTCCAGGTTCACCTTGCTTGCCTTTAAGTCAGGGGAAAACAAAGACAGATGAGAATTGCCTGTGGAGGGTGTTTATCAGCCAGGCCTGGGAGATAGCACACATTACTTTTGCTCACATTCTGGTCTCTAGAGAGGGAGAATGATTGCACCTAACTATTATTAAGGTGTGTGAGATAAGTCATTTAAGAATACCCTTAAAGAAGGGAAAACATATTTGTTAACAGCCAATCTATCATAACCTGCTACTTAATGATAAAATCCAACACTATCAAAAAGAGAAAAGCTATGGATTTGCTTCCAGTTTCTGGATTTTAAAGGACTTTTTTTTTTTTTTTAATGGAGGCATGGAGGATGACAAAATATGCTTTGTTTATTAAAGTTTTTCAGATTGTGACCTCATATATGTTTTTACAATCTCCATAAAGAATGAAACTTTTACAAATTGATATAATGCTAAATATAGTTTTCTTGAATTTTTTAAAATATGCTACTACCCATGAGTTTATCTCAATCTCAATTGCTATTCCGTCAGTTCCTGGAGCCTTGTTTTTCACCAATGCCTTCAGTGCAGCTTGGACTTCTTTCTTCAGTACCATCGGTTCCTGATCACATGCCACCTCTTGAAATGGTTGAACATTGACTAATTCTTTTTGGTATGACTGTATTCCTTCCATCTTCTTTTGATGCTTCCTGTGTCGTTTAATATTTTCCCCATGGAATCCTTCACTATTGCAACTTGAGGCTTGAATTTTTTCTTCATTTCTTTCAGCTTGAGAAACCCTGAGTGTGTTCTTCCCTTTTGGTTTTCCATCTCCAGCTCTTTGCACATGTCATTATAATACTTTACTTTGTCTTCTCAAGAGGCCCTATTGAAATCTTCTGTTCATTTCTTTGACTTCATCAATTTTTCCTTTTGCTTTAGCTGCTGGACATCCAAGAGCAAGTTTCAGAGTCTCCTCTGACATCCATCTTGGTCTTTTCTTTCTTTCCTGTCTTTTCAATGACCTCTTGCTTTCTTCATGGATGATGTCCTTGATGTCCTTCCACAACTTGTCTGGTCTTCAGTCACTAGTGTTCAATGCGTCAAATCTGTTCTTCAGATGGTCTCTAAATTCAGGTGGTATATACTAAAGATCATATTTTGTCTCTCGTGGACTTGGTCTGATTTTCTTCAGTTTCAGCTTGAACTTGCATATGAGCAATTGATAGTCTGTTCCACAGTCAGCCCCTGGCCTTGTCCTGACTGATGATATTGAGCTTTTCCGTTGTCTTTTTCCACAGATGTGGTCAATTTGATTTCCGTGTGTTCCATTTTGCGAGGCCCATGTGTATAAAAAAAATAGTCAACGTTTATGTTGGTGAAAGAAGGCATTTGCAATGAAGAAGTCGTTGGTCTTGCAAAATTCTATCACTTGATCTCCGGCATTGTTTCTATCACCAAGGCCATATTTTCCAACTACTGATCCTTCTTCTTTGTTTCCAACTTTTGCATTCCAATCGCCAGTAATTATCGATGCATCTTGATTGCATCTTTGACGATGTCACACTGCAGCAGCTGATAAAAATCTTCTATTTCTTCGTCTTTGGCCCTAGTGGTTGGTACATAAATTTGAGTAATAAAGAGAACATATAAAAATAATGAAAACAAAAGAATACCAAAGAGGAAGCATGAAGATAGACATAAGCCTGAAAATTTGTTCACATAACTGTGACATCCAATACTTTTACCTTGTGAAACTTTTTAAAAATCCATTTGAAAATACTTTCGAATTAAAATTTTCTAATTCAATAACCTGCATTTCCAGGCCAAAGAAATTCCTAAAAGATATATACTGTTAGTAGGAAGATTAAAAATAAACATAGACAAATAACAAAATGTGCAGCCATATGTAGAATAAAACTTTCAATAAATGTCTCTTAAATATTTCCTAAATACTTGGCATTTAATTTTAAACAAATTAATTGAGATCACTTATTTCTTATTAATTAAGCAAAGAAATGAACCAGAAGTCCTCCAAAGGTACAGAACTAAAAGAAGCCCATCTTTATTTTTTGATCCTATAATATATCTGGGAGCCCGGGTTGCACAGTGGTTAAGCAATCAACTGCTAACCAAAAGGTTGGTGGTTTGAATCCACCAGCTGCTCCTTGGAAACCCTATGTGGCAGTTCTACTCTGTCCTGAAGGGTTACTATGAGTCACAATCAACTCGGCAATGAGTTTATAATATATCTGAGTTAGAAATCAACTTCAAAATTAAAGCAAAGTATTTCACAATCATTTCTCCATAGCGTTCCCATATTGAAATGCAATGAAACCATAAAAAATGAAATATGGAAACAATAATAATCCCAAACTATAAATGATGAAGAGTATCTCACATAATGTAAAATGTATATTCAGATGAGGTAAGAAGCTGAAAGTAAAATATCGTCAGATCTCACAATTTCCCTAAAAGCAACTGTCAGGACTCTGTGAGGTCCTTTCAATGATCCTTTGGTTAATATGAAGACAGCCCAGTAATTAGAGAAGGGGGTGGGTGTTGGGGGAGAGACATCTGTAGAGGCCAAACTTGATATAATAAAGTGGGAGCAGAGGTGGATCTGAAGTAGAAATCATGCTGTCACGCCATTATTTTTCTCTTTCTATTAGAGCCTGCTGTCCAAAAAAGACTATTGCAAAACGGATTTTTATTTCGGATCTTTTGTTTCTAATTTAATTCCCATTGCTGGGATACAGAAAAGATATTTTTGATTACCTTGTAATTGGATTACCCAGGCATTTCACCATATAATTTTACAATTTACTAGAGTTTTATTTAAATACAAACTCTTTGTTCTAGGTACGTAATAGTATCTGCAAAGCCATATTTTTCTCTTCAGTTCAATTTTTATCCATTGTCATGTCCTTATACTACATTAACTAAAATGCCCAAATAATGTTGACCAACAGTGGTGATTCTAACTCTCTGGGCACACTTCCCTCTGTCACCAACTGCACTGCATTTGTGCCCATAGCTCCAAGGTGGAAGTAATGCAGGAACAAAACCCAAGCAACAACAACCCACGTTGCTCTGAGTGAAGCCAACAACGTACAGATTCTTGCCCAGCAGACTAGCCAATGAAGTCAGCCAGACACGAGTTTGGAAGAACACAAAGGTTTATTCACACTTTGCGAACTGAGAGGCAGGCAGCGTCTCACGACCTAAGGCTGCCAGCTCCCTGAACTAAGGCAGATTTGCTCCTTATAAAGGGAATGGTATACATATTCATGAAGCGAGAGGAGGATCTTCATTCCTGCAATGCCAGCGCAGTCCGCATAATTTTTGTGAATGAATTTTTGCTCAGGGCTCTAGAAATACTGCACACAGTCCTAAAAAGATGGTAACAGCTCCTACTGCCCACCCCCAGGAAGGTCGCAGAGTGGGTAAATTTGGCGCACATGCGTCTCAGCCTCCTGCCAGGAGAAGGGAGGAAACCTGGGGAATCAACCATTCATGGTGCGATGTTGTAAAAGTTGTAACAAAAATGTAACAACACTAGACTTTTCTGAAAAGCAGCTATTATGGGATGGCCAATAACCCTCGGCCTGCTTCGTGAGCACCGAACCAGAACACCAAGACCTCCAGTGTTTCTCCCAAATTTTCCAAATTAACTTGTCCTCTAATATTGATCTCATCTTCTGAGCCTATACATAGACTCCTCCCTTTGATCAATACTTCTCATTTGCCAGCGATGGCAGCCATTTATTGGAAATGATTTCTACATTTCAGTGTTGGTTTGTAGGACTCTTTATTCTGTCAGTTTTTCTCCTATTACTATTTAGAGAATTTATTATAAATAGACGCTAAAGTTAATTTAATGGGTCCTTGGCACTTTTTGATATAATATGTAATTTGTTTCACTTTAGTTGTTGAGATAATATCGATATTAAGTCAACACTGGTCTGTGATAAGTAACCTGTGCTTTCTCTCTGGAAACCTGTAATTTTTTTTTTTTTCACATTATTCTTGGCAATCAGTAATTTCATTATGATAAGGCTAGGGTAACACATATGTTCATTAAACAGCCTGGAGCTCACTGACCCCATTTAATTTGGAGATTGAATATTTTACTAACCTCAGATAATTTTCCTTTATTATGTTTCATAACTCCTCCAGCATCTAGCCTTGTACACTCCTGGAGTTCATTTAGGAGCTTGTATGGTCTCTTGGTTCTGTCTTTCTAGTCTCTGATCTTTTCCCCATGGTTTCCTTTTCTTTTTCCTCTGAGTTACGACATAGTATTTTCATTTGATTTCTCTCATTAAAAGTTTGGAGATTAGCAATGATTGGTCTCATATTCCATTTGTCTATTGATTTTTAAGGTTTATTTTCTTTTTAGTCATAGCATCAGGTGTGTGTGTTACGTGTGGTACGATTACATGTACTTAGTAATTTTTACTCGTATTTTATTAGAGAGCTCTCGGATATATCTGAGGGAAATAAATCACCAAGTGTAGGTATTCACTCTCATCTTTCTCCTAAGCCACTTCTTAAGTGAGTAGTGATTTTTTTTTTGGGGGGGGGGTCAGGTTATAACTTTTTTATTTTCTAATGACCACATTTTGTGTTCGTAGATGGCCACACATCAGATCATTGGGATTTATAAGACAACAGAAATCCAGTTTTGCTGTCAAACAGAGGCAAACAAACTGGCAAACCCTCACTTATTGTCTGAAGCATGGTTAGAAAGCTCCTCCGTGACTAACCATTCTTACCATAACTATAGGGTCAGCACTTTTCTGTGCAACTGTCCTGTTCCCTCCCTGTCCTTCGAGTTTCCTAGGGTCAGCAGGGTTGCACACGCACAAGAGAGAAAGCCACAGCCTCTCTTAGAGACCATTTCCAGGCTTTAGAAGGCTGAACATTTTCAAGGACTTGTACAGCCCCATCTCTGCTTCAGGCCTTGAGCAGAGCCAGTTCACTCTCTTCTGCTTCCATCTTACCAGGCCTGCTCTAAAGAAGCAGTTGAGAGAGGAGAGGTGTAAGGAATACACCTGCAATCTGCCATCATCCCTTCTATTTCCTGTTCTTTTTATCCATTCTAGTGCTGAAGTGATTAGCCTCCTAACTTTCAGTCTTTCCCCTCTACTTCTTCTGGTGAGTACCCAGTTGCATACGTATATATACACACACAGTTGTTTTAACCTGAGAAATATCTAGAATAATGACTTCCAAATTTTCAAAACAAAAAATATTTTTTTATTATATATATAGAGAGAGAGAGAGCGAGCATTGATGGCCACGGCAGTTAAATGCTATGGGTGCTAACCAAAAGGTCAGCAGTTCAAATCCACCAGCTGCTCCTTTGAAACCCTATGGGGCAGTTCTACTCTGTCCTAAAGGGTCACTATGAGTAGGAATCAACTGAATGCAAATGGGTTTCGTTTGCTTTGGTTTTATAGATAAATGTGTATGAACCCTGGTAGCACAATGGTTAAGCGTTCAGCTGCTAACCAAAGGTTGGCAGTTTGTACCCACCCACAGCTCCACAGGAGAAAAGACCTGTAGATCTGCTCCTATAAAGCTCACAGCCTAGGAAACCCTATGGGGTAGTTCTACTCCATCATATAGGGTCACTATGACCCCTGGTGGCTCAGTGATTAAGAGCTTGGCTGCTAAGCAAAAGGTGGGCAGTTCGAATCCACGAGCCGCTTCTTGGAAACCTGAAAGGGCAGTTCTACTCTGTCCCGTAGGGTCGCCGTAAGTTGGAATCAACTCGATGGGAACTTTTTTTCTAAATGTAGCAATATGTTTTAAAAAGAATAAATAAATCAGGGAAGGGAAAAAGGGGGGAGTAAAAAAAAATGTCAGGACAGAAGGATGGAGAATATATTATACGTACATTTTTTCTTTAAACTGTCCTTAAGTAAAGTGAAGCAACAAAGACAGCACCTTTATTTGCTGCTTGCAGGAAGGTTGGTCTGAAAGTGAGAGCTGCTTCTCTTTTTTGGCAGTTAGCAGAGGCTTTGTATTCCACAGGCACTTACCTTGGTCACAAATAAAAGGGAATGAGTAAGGTGCGGAGCAAGGCAGAGATTATACTTATGAGAAGTCGATGACTGAAGCAAATCCAGGGAAATACATTCTACAGTTAGAAGGTTTATGTCAGGAAAGAAAACGGATACATAAAGCAAGTCTGAGAAAACATATTCCTCACTTTTGCTCAGGTTGAATAAGAAAAACTAGTGCATTAGTCCTCGGGCTTGAAGCTCTTGGTTTAAGAGCTACAAAAGATCTCAACCCTTTACAGATGGAGTGGCCGTGAAACGACTCTGAGAAGGTGACTTTTGTGTAAGTACTGAAGGAAGCAAAGGAATGAGTTCTGTCGACATGTAGGCAAAGAACATTCCCTGAAGGGAGAACTCAAATTGCAAAGTCCCTGAGAAAAGATCATGTCTGCTTTATTCCAGAAACATCAAGTGTGGCTGGTGAAGAGCGAAGAGCTGGTTAGGTAGGAGAAGAGGAAACCTAGAGACCACAGTCAGAGCATGTAAGACTGAGTAAGTCACAACGAAGCGTTCTGGCTTTGACTCTGGAAGACATCAGAGGGTTTTCAGCAGAGGAGTGATGTGATCAGGCTTATATTTGAACTGGACCGCTCTGGCTGCTATGCTGAGACTAGTTTACAGAGAGGGCCAGGGAAGTAGCTGGAAAAGCAGTTTAGGAGCTTACATGGAATAACCAAATCCACTTTTTCTGACACCAACTATGAAAATACAACAAACCCCAACATTTCACTACTCTGGTCAGTCTGACACCAGCTGCTCCTGCAGCTCTCCTGCTGACCCTAACCACCCGGAGCTAGGTCAAAGCTCACAAGTTAAATGACACGGTCCTGCAGACTGCAGAGTATGTCAAGATTTCAGACAAGAGTCATAAGCTAAGAGGTCCCCAGATTCCCCTTACTCCTGATCTCCTATCTACAGATTCTAGGGTTCTCTCTACGCTTTCAGAATACCAGCTGTAAACTCAGGAGTTCCCAGCCCCCTCACTTCTGACCTGCTGGTTCCCACTACTCCCGCAGGTTTGATAATTCACAATGACTCACAAAAAGCTCTAAACTTATGATGGCGGTGTTACTGTGAAGGATACCCAGCAGAGTCAGCGTAAAGAAGAGACACATAGGGCGAGGTCTGGGAGGGTACCCAAAATGAAGCTTCCATACCCAGAGAGGGCATGTCACCTTTCAGAGAGCTGATGTTTACTGAAAGAAACCAGGAGGCAATGGAAAATGGAGATTCAGTATCCAGAGATTTTATTGGGGGTCTCATGTAATGCAAACTCTCCTGAAGTGGGCTGATGTCACTAGGTGATTACAGGTATTAGGTGGTGGATCTTTCTGGTCACATCGTCATGAGGTGATCATCAAAAGGTAGGTCCCTCTGGTCTGGCCAAACCCACCCCAGAACTGTTTCATTACCTCACTGGCATAACCTGTTAGTTAGGTGTGGTCTGGAGTCCTTATACCAAAAAAAAATCAAACTTGTTGCCATCAAGTGAAATTCCAACTCATTATAAAATATACTTAAATCCCATTAGGGAAAATCTAAGCTTTTATGAATTCTCTCTCAGGAACCCAGGGCAAAACCCAAATTCTTTGGGTAAGGTTGAATTCTAAAACCCAGAGAAGTTAATACAATAATACAGTTTTGAAAAAGCCATAAGGCAGTAGCAGTGATGGAAATGGCCAAATAATGTATACATTTTGAAGGTCAAACCACAAAGATTTCAGGCAGACCTGATGTGGTATGTGACAAAGAAGAGATAAGGATGGCATAGAACTTATTAACTATTATTTAAATTCTTCATATCCTTTATATCATTAACTAATCTGTAGACTTCTTAAAAGTTTAGGGAGAGTAAGTGGGAGTATGGCGTAAGGTGTATAGAAGCTTATATGTGACAGACTGACTTGATTTGTAAACTTTCACTTCAAGTTCAATAAAAATTATTAAAAAAAAAGGGAGAAAACACATATGGTTTTTCAGTTTCTGTATTAATTCATAATAATGTAGATAATTTCTCTGTTAAAATT
This sequence comes from Loxodonta africana, assembly GCF_030014295.1. Taxonomy (NCBI): domain Eukaryota; kingdom Metazoa; phylum Chordata; class Mammalia; order Proboscidea; family Elephantidae; genus Loxodonta; species Loxodonta africana. The sequence goes on from NC_087362.1 coordinate 20,603,001, forward strand.
GAACAGTATTAAAATACAAGGGCAAGGTTAAGAATTAATCACCTAAAACATGATACTCAATGTAAAATAGATTTAACATCCTTATTTTACATATTATATTAAAGTTAATTTACTCATGACAGCAAAAAAAAAAAAAGATTATGTCAAATTTCTCTATTAAAACTAGATTTGTCTGTTTGTCATTTCATATCTAATAGGGCATTGTATATTGTAGCTCTGTATTGATATATATATATATATACACACACACACAGGCATAGTTGTGGTGTGCCATCAAGTCAATTCTTACTCATAGTGACCCTAAAGGACAGAGCAGAACTGCCCCACAGGCTATAATCTTTAACAGAGTAGACCTTTTCTCCTGAGGGGTGGCTGGTGGATTTGAACTGTTGACCTTTTGGTAAGCAGCTGAACACTTAAGCATTATATACCTGTATCTATATCATCTATGTCTTTATCTATCTACCTATCTAATCTATCTGTATATAGATAGATAGATAGATAGATAGATAGATAGATAGATAGATAGATAGATAGATAGATAGATAGCTAGCTAGCTAGCTAGCTAGCTAGCTAGCTAGCTAGCTACCTATAACTATGTCTGTATCTTCATGATTCTTTTATCTTCCTGGATGATTTTATCCTCTATACTTATAAATTTTAAAGGTTTGTTAAAGTATGTATCTTACATCCCTTTCTTTTAGAAGGAAATGTAATATAGCCAAACTTAATAAAATCACTCGTATGTTCAGAATTACCAAGGAATTATACTTTATAATTCTTGGTTACTATGGTACTTTATCATTTTGATTGTGTGTGTGTGCTTGTGTGTAACTTTTGTTAAATTGTTTTATATATGCTATTGTTGTTTTGTTACCATTCTCTTTGCTTAATTAGCTTAACAGCCTAACTGTAACAACATTAATGATCACAAAATAAATGGATCTATACAACCACTACTTGGAGCCCTGGTGGTGAAATGGTTAATTGCTGGGCTGCTAAATGAAAGTTGGCCACAGGAGAAAAGACCTGGCGATCTGCTCCTATAAAGCTTGTTGTTGTGCGCCATTGAGTTGGTTCCAAATCCCAGTAATGGGAGCAGATTGCCAGGTCTTTTCTCCCAAGGAGCAGCTGGTGGTTTCAAACCCAGAAACTTTTAGATTAGCAGCTGAGCACTTAACCACTGTGCCACCAGGGCTGTTAAACACACATATCTACTGACATTCTGGTGCTGGCTGCACACGAGGTGCGTTGACCGGGAACCAAACCCGTGAATTTCCCCTGGAAGGCTCGAATTCTACCAACAAACCACCACTGCCTTCCCTTAAGGATTACAGCGTAGGAAACGCTGTGGGGCAGCTCTACCTACTCTGTCCTATAAGGTCACTATGAGTCGGAATAGACTCCACAGCAAACAAGAGCAATAACATACAACCTCTACCACGGTCAATATATTTGATGTTACAAGGAGCCCCTTTCAGCCCTTTTCCACTCTCGAATCCCCTCCTCTTCTCTGAGTAGCCACTGTCGCATCTACTAGATTAGTTTTGTCTTTTTTTAAACTTTATATATAAATGCAACCACTCAATATGTATTTATTTTTGGTGGTCTCTTTCCATTCAACATTTTGTTTGTGAACGTATTCTTGCAGTTGCCTGGGAATTTCTATATTTTAAACTCATGTCAATTTCATTTTTTTCAGTATTCTAATTCAAAATAATGCCCGTCAAAATATTGATTCATATAATACTATGTTTTTCAAGATGTTACCATTGGGGGAAAATGTGTAAAAGGCACATGGAGGTTTCTCTGTATTGTATTTACAGTTGCATGTGAATCTTGAGTTTACAGTTATCTCAAAATAAAAAGTTTAATTAAATGGATGTTGATGATGGTGGCACAACAGGATGTAATAGATGATGTTAAATTGTGCATGTAAAAAATGTTGAATTGACAAATGTTATATTCTTTATATTTTACAATAATAATTTTTTAATTATAAAGTGTTAAATTATTTGATAAGTGCCAGAAGAATGAAAATTTAATAAGGATTAAAGATGACTATATATATTTTATATATATATATATATATACCAAACTCAAAACCAAACCCATTGCCATCAAGTCAACCCTGACTCCTAGACACCCTACAGGGCAGAATAGAACTGGCCCACATCATTTCCACGGAGTGGCTGGTTGACGCAAACTGCTAATTTTTGGTTAGCAGCCATAGCTCTTAACCACTGCACCACCAGGTCTCCATATATATATATATATATACACACACACACACATATCTATGCATATATACTCATATTTATGTGTTTTATATATATATATATATATATATATATATATATATATCAAGTAGAACTACCGCATAGGGTTTCCTAGGATGTGATCTCTACAGGAGCAGATAGCCAGGTATTTCTCCCGGGAACAGCTAGTGGGTTTGAATTGCTGACCTTTCAGTTATCAGCCAAGTGGTTAACCATTGTACCACCAGGGATAAGCACACACACATATACACACACACATACACTCACACACAATTACGTGTATGTGTATATATATATATATATCTGATTAAGTAAGCAGACAGAAGCCAGGTTTGGAAAGCCCACATGCAATATAAATTTCCCTCAAGTAGCCTATGAACTCTCTAGATATTATTTACAAATATGAATCCAATATTAGGAGTCAAATACAGTGCTAAAGATACAGATTTGGAAAGAGTGGGTACATAGGAGACTTCTTATAATTTTGAAGCACATTGATTAAGAAAGTATACCAAAAAACAAACCCGTGCCCATTGAGTTGATTCTGACTCATAGCGACCCTATAGGACAGAGTAGAACTGCCCCCGTAGGGCTTCCAAGGAGTAGCTGGTGGATTTGAACTGCCAGCCTTTTGGTTAACAGCCATAGCTCTTAACAACTGTGTCACCAGGGCAGGGTATAAATCAGGATACAGTGGGGTTTTGTCAGTACAGTATAGTAAATTGATACTAAAAGCTGCTTTTACATTAATTTCATCTGATAGTAGTCCTAGAGGTCAAAAGACTTAAAAGAATAAGGTAGGTGCCAAGTACTCTCATAACCAATTTTAGTTTTCTATTTCTGCATAATTACCACAAACTTAACCACTTGAAACAACACACTTATAAACAACCACCAAACTCCTTTAATTTGGCTTCATTTGGAGAAAATCAACAACAATAAGGTGAAGGAAGAACACAGTTATATATCTCATACCAGCACACAACTGAACCAGTAATGTAAATGCTTTTATCCTTTGCCAAGAACAATGAAAGGAGGAAGAGAAAAGAAAAAAAAAAAAAGATCAAGATGGTAAATACAGCAGAAGGAAGAAGTTGCCCCATCCCTTTCCCCATAATTCATGTTTCCAAGTCTACAGCATACCCGAACTAGGGGTAAATAAATTTTAAACTAAGTATAAAACTACAGAAACTGTCTGAATTTCATCCAGAGAAGGAAAAAAACAAGTCAAGAATTCACGTTTAAGGGGGCATATATGAAGAGATATACTATTCCCTGCTTTCACCATAACAGATCCATATCATCCAATAAAACGATCACATAAATGTTAGAGGTACATTAACTCCTTCACAAGAACATATATTTTATTGAATACTGTAAAAAACTTTGCATACTAGTGACAAACACCGAATAAGGCAAACCTCACAGAAACCTTATTAACTGAGGATCTTTGGAAATATAGTCCTGAAGCCTAATGTTATAATTGCTATGAGATACTATCAAATAACTGAAAATGAACCATTCAAAAGGCAAGAAAAGTCTCAAAAACATTTAAAAAGCCACTACACCATTTGAGAGACCAGCAGTCATACGCAGGAATATCAAATTTCAGGTGAAGCAAAAATTCAGAGAAGCCAGGGTTATTAAGCAATGTCGTATAACCATTTGATTTGGACTTGTTACCAATAGTATTTTCAACTTCAGAAGACTTTACTAATGTCACTGGGCCACAATAAATAGTGAAAAATGCTAAGGAACCCCGGACCATTGGACCCCTAGAAATTTCATAGAGGTGGAAAGTGCCTGATTTTTTGTTGGGTTAATTCCCCATCCCCTAGCATGCAAATATTTTACCTATAAGTCCACAATCATTTATACTCCTTTCTTACTAGGTCCAGTCAGCATAATGTCATCAATGCAATGGACCAGTGTGATGTCTTGTAGAAGGGAAAGGTGATCGAGTTCTCTGTGGAGGATTGATATAGCTCTGAGGTAGGACACCGAAGGTGTATTGTTGGCCTTGCCAGTTGAAGGCAAACTGCTTCTGGCGGTCCTTCGAAACTGGAATTGAGAAAAAGACATTGGCCATACCAACAGAGCTGCAAACCAGGTACCAGGAGATGCATTCATTTTCTCAGACAGTGAAACCACATTGAGAACAGCAGCTGCAATTGAAGGCTCCACCTGGTTAAGTTTACAATAATCCACTGTCATTCTCCAAAATTCATCTGTATTTTGCCCTGGCCGAATAGGCAAGTTGAGTGGGGATATGATTGGAATCACTACACCTGCATCCTTCAAGTCCTTGATGATGGCAGCGATCTCTGCAATCCCTCCACAAATGAGGTCTTGCCTTTGGTTTACTATTTTACTAGGTAGTGGCAGTTCTAATGGCTTCCACTTGGCTTTTCCAACCACAATAGCCCCTACTCCACTTGTCAGGTATTCAGTTTGGGGGTTCTGCGAGTTGCTGAGTATACCTATTTCAATTACACATTCTGGAACTAAGGATATCATGACAGGATGGGTTCATGGACCCAGTGGAAACACTGTGAGATGAACCTGAGCTAATACTTCATTATTAACCTGACTCCCATACACCCCCACTATGACTGGTAGGCCAAGGTGATGTTTTGGGTCTCCTGCAGTTAGTGTCAGTTCAGAGCCAGTATCCAGTAATCCCCCCAAAGTCTGATTATTTCCTCTGCCCCAATGAACAGCCACTCCAGTAAAAGGCCATAGATCCTTTTGGAGAAGGCTGGGAGAAAACATTATAAAGTTTTCACAGTGTAATGGATCTTTCCTCAAGGGGACCCAGCCTCCCCTTCATTAAAAGGGTTCTGGGTCTGTAAACTTGCTCATGTCTAGGAATTATATGAGGGGCTGTGACTCTGTATTCTGTCGATTTGAGTTAGACTGCTGTTCACTGACTTACATAAAAAAGCAGTCACAGCAGTCTTCAAGGATGCTGGGGCTCCCTTCACAAATTTGTTCCTCACCGCTGTGGTAAAACGTGTGTCCTCTGGGCACTCCATGTGTGGGTCTGTGGGTCTAACCTGATAAATCCACTCTAACACGCCAATTTCCCTAAGCCTTTAGATACCTTCTTCTGTAGTATACCAAAGCAGATCTGGTACTTTAACTTAATTTAGTGTAGGACACCACATAATCTATGCTTCAGTGAAACAACCAAATAAACTATTAGATCCTTTCCTAACCTCTTGAGCTGAAACATTGAATGAAGACTCTGTGCTTAGCAGGCCCATACCAATAAACTCAGACTGATCCAACGTTATGTTTCTTGCACCATTATACCACACCCTTAATAGCCATTCTCACAGATATTTCCCAGGTTTCTGTTTGTACATATTAGAAAAGTCAAGCAGTTCTTTCAGAGTGTAGCATACCACCTCCTGGGTCACACTTTGCACTTCATCTTTCGGGGCTCTCTGGGACTTAAGTCTTATTATAAGTCTAGAAGCAAAAATGGCAGTGAGGATGTGTTCTCAGACCATCAACAATGTCTTATGAGGCGCCTGCCTCAGGTGATGCCCCAGGCAATAACTCAGACACCTCCCTAAAAAATGACTCAGACAGAGGCTCTTGAGACACAGCTGTGTTAATATCATCAAGTGGGGGTAGAGAGGTTAACGGTTTTACTTGAGAGGATGGCTAAGCAGACAAAGAAGGTGTAATCTCTTTAGATAGGAGAGAAAGGGCTGGTTCTCTTGGCAGGAGTGATTCAATGGAATTTAGGGGTTCAGTGCCCCTAGCTTACTGATCATCTGCCCATATGTACCCATCCCAAGTTTCAGGATCCCATTTCTTACCAATCAGTGCTCTCACTTTAAATTCAGAGACCATTTGAGGATGGGAATTCAATTGGCGTAATTCAGCAACTCTTAAACAAGACTCTGAATTTAGTTTTCAACAGTATGAGCTCTGTTGCTACAAGAAAATAAGGCTTTCTTTCAGAACACAAGTGGCAACTTTCAGGTCATTTATACGGCAGTTGAGCTGCGACTCTGAAGCCCTGAGCTCATCTCTTTCATCACTTTGTCTAGCAAACTTTGGACCAACCAGCTAGTCTCCTTATACTTCTCATTCTGACAAAATTATAGAAAAGTATCAAATGTGATCACCCAGAACCTCACCTCTCAACAATGCTTGATCTACTGGTAGTGATATTTTGTGTATTTCTATTGCCACCTCATGTCACAGATTAGCAGTGCCCTCTTTACTACCAGAAGCAGCCAGAAGCAGAGTCATCAACATCTTTAAGAGTCACCAGACTTGACAACCAATTCAGAAAACTCTTCCTTAGAATGTCGTTTCTCTAGAACCACTCTTGCTACCAAATGTCTTAGGCTGGGTTCTCTAGAGAAACAAAACCAGTGAAGAGTATATATATATATATATATACACACACACACACGCATAAAGAAAGATTTATCTCAAGGAAATGACTCCAAGGTTATAAAGGCTGACAAGTCCCAAGTCCTTGGGTCAGGTGGCAGGTTGGAGGCTTCTCTGACACATGTAGCAGCAGGGACTGATGAACCCCAAATTGGCAGATCAGACAGTATGCTGCTGGCTCAAGGCTGCTGAGGCCAACAAACCCCAAGATTAGCCGGCAATATGGTAAGCCACTGGCTCAAGTTCCAAGAACCAGAGGTCAGATGATGAGCTGAATGCAGGATTCAAAGTGACCAAAAGCCTTCAAGCTTTGCCAGAATGTTCATACATATTGGATGCATGACATACCCCCAAGGAACTGCCCTTACATCGGATCACATAAAGGAGGTTATTACATTATATCACAAAATGGAAAATAACTACATCATTATATAACTGCAAAATTACATCATTAGATAACTGCCAAACCACTGAAAATCATGGCCCAGCCAAGTTGAAACACAACCTTAACCATCATAGTCATGATGCAGACATATATAAAGACTAAAGCCTACTTCCCTTTTGTATTATGACTTGGAGAACAAAATATCAATAATTCAGCAGGATTAGGGGACAAAAGGTATTTGGCTTGGGGTAGAGAAAAAGTGACCAAAGTAGCTGCACTGGAAAAATTCCCTTTTGAAGAAAACAGGCTCTGAAACCAACCTGCCTTCTCTGTTAGTTTTAGTGTTTGCTGGAGAGAAGAATATCAGACTTCAGTGGTGTATGTTTGTAGGTTGGTTTATATGTTGTGCGACTATGAGATTTAGTAGTAAATATATGATTCTGAACTCACCGTTTTTAATAAAGGAATAGAAAATTGCCTAAAAAGTAAATGACAGTTTTAATCATCTACTAGGTGCCATGAACTGGCCAAGGAGGTCCATGCACGTTATCACATTTAACACTTACAATATTCTATGAGGTAAATTAATAATTTTAATATTTGCATGGAATGAAAAAGGCTTGCGCAGAGGTACAGAGTCAAGTGACGCATAACACTTTGTACTCCTGTAAGCTCCCTAGAGAATAAGCCTGTCCTGTTCACTTAGGATTTCTTGTATTTCTCAAGTGATCCAAGACATTTGTAGTCTTGATCAAGTTTCAAGAGAAGCGAAGATGAAAAGGTACTTGTCTTTAGCTTATATATAAAAAATAATAATAATAGATAAAATAACTTTGTGTTTTCTAAAATTCTTGAGAATTAAGATTGTTTTTTAACAAATTAAAAAAAAATTCTGCTACACTACAGTACTTTTATGCAAATAACACACTCCTTCTATGTTTGTTTGCCAACTACTCCCTCACCCTGAAGTATTTTTGTAAAATTGCTATGAAAAAAAACTGGCATAGCTGCACTTATGGAAATAACCTCCCAGGAGGGAGGGAGCAGTTGGCAAATGAATGTAGAGCACACATGTTATTTGGGTAAAAATATGGTATACTCTAATTATTTTATAGAAAGGGGAAGAATCAACAGAGAAGTACATGGTAAAGATAAAAAGATGAAAAGTGGGAGAGGATAATTCATTCATAAGGTGAAAGAGGATGGGACCAAGAAAACAAATGAATAATTCACCTTTAAACAAAGAGTGACTTTCCCTTAAAGTGAAAAACAATAACTGGAGGTACTACTATAAGGGAGAAGAAAATTGAGGAAATGTATAATTACAACCATTAATTTTGAACTGGTAGGTTAGTGTATTTCCTGAGAATCACAATAAGCGAGAAGTAGTCAGTTTGTAGAGAGTGATAGAGATATGCACTAACCATTTATGAGATTACGGATTGAAGGTAAAACTAAAGAGGTAATGTAAAATAGATAAAAGCCTAAACTCTGGTTTTGTAGGGAAAAGAGGAAGGTGCTTTACAAGGACAGAACCAGAGGACCATGGCCATCGTGGTCATGAGCCCTCCGGAAAAATCTTATTTAAAACAAAACAAAACAAAGCAAAAAAAGAAACAGGCAAAAAAACCCTGTCATTTCAAAGCTCTGCCTACATTTATATTGTGAATGTAACAGAGATCTGACTATACAACCCATTGCTCTCGAGTCGATTTCGACTCAGAGTGACCCTATGGAACAGAGTAGAACTGCCCCACAAGATTTCCGAGGAGCCGCTGGTGGATTTGAACAGCCAACCTTTGGTTAGCAGCCGTAACTCTTAACCACCATGCCACCAGCATTTCCCTGATTATACTAAGCTAAAACAATATACAAGATGGTGAGATTTGGATACATTAGAAACTAAAATCATCCAATCAATAAAAGATGGCTATTTTCTTTGCGAAAGTACATTATTATTATCTTAAATTTGCTGTAATTTCCTCTGGCCAGGGCAGATAAAGAGCAAGGGCTTGGAGCTGAGGAAAAACAGGCCCCAATTACAAAATAAAGAGCCTAGAGGCTATGTTCTAAGGAGAAGAAACATCTCCAGGAGGTAATGGCTGATATTCAGTTTTTATTTGTTTCTGCTCTGTGATGTAACTCCTTCCAGTAAAACCATATTAACCAAGAACACTTAGTGTTGCTTTTGTATTAGCTATGCCTGGGAAATAATGAAAGAGATCAATGTCAGCATTTGGGGCAATGTGGACCAGAGAGAGCTTGTAACTTCCTGTAATAAGAGGCTGTAATAAGATTTCCAGAAGTGATTGGAGAGAAATTGAAATCCAGAGGTTAAAACAAGAAGTGGCATGTGCCACAGAAAGATTATAAACAATCCATGCACAGAAATAGTCTGCCAAACACTAAGTTTTCTACAACCAAAGTAGCAGCTGGTCAGTCCTATAGTCAATGAAGCCATGGTGGCTCCAAAGGAAAGGGAATATCACAAGGCCGCAGGACTTAAGGACACAAAGGAAACAGAAGAACTGCCAAGCTGTGACAATATAGTCAATCATAGTGTCTCCAGAGTTTAAGTAATTTGCAATAGTCTCCATCACTCCTTGACCCATGTATTCTTTCAAAGAAATGAGTGAGCATTTTTGTGACTACCAAGGTATCTAAATTAAGATTTAGGCATTGCTCTAGAAACAAACATAATAAATGTGAATTAATTATTAAAAATATCTTACTTTTTGGAGACAGCTCTATAGCTGTCCTATAACTGATTATATGTTTGAGCTACTAAAATTATAATGAGTTAAAAAATCTGATGCAATCTGGTTTTTATACAGTTGGACACATTAAAAATGATCAATATTATCTCTGCTCCAAAAGTGCAGTTTTTTGCAAACAGCACAGTTAATAACAGGTTTCTAATCAGTTTTTTTTTTTTCAAATTAGCTTATGTGATAGATATGATCTTACATTTCTAAAGTTAGGAAAAAGAAGTAAAACGTAACACAACTAGTGCCATTCATACTTCAAATGCCCATGTACTTACTAGAAACTTTATCACTTTGAGGGAAAATCCGTTTCTTTTTTCCATTTGGAATTATGTAAGTTTCAAAGCTTCATTTGGCCCAAATGATATTCAGTAAGTTGTAGCATGTCTACCCACAAACATGGAGCCTTGGAGGCACAGTGGTTAAGAGCTCACCTGCTAACTAATAAGGTCAGCAGTTGAAATTCACCAGCCACTCCTTGGAAACCCAATGGGGCAGTTCTATTCTGCCCTATAGGGTCGCTACGAGTTGAAACTGACTCAACAGCAATGGGTTTAACGAGTTACCCACAAGCATAGGATAGCATTGTACTGTAAGTGCTGTACAGTCTCTTGAAATAAAAATGAACATTTTCTCAGAAAAGAAGTACTTTTAAAACTTAGAAAAAGATGTATATCAAAAATATGTATGACAAAAAGATGTATACGAAATCTTTGTGTACAAAAGACTTGAAAGAGACAGCAAAATGAAAGAACAGCAGAATCAGCAGGCATCAACTTTAGGCCCAGTTCTTATATGACACCACAATAGTAAGTTGTATCAATGGATATTTATCAAAAGCTGTGATTTTTAAAGGCTATAGTTTTTTTTTTTATAGTTTAGGTAGTTTTTTTAGACTGAGACTTTCGGTGTTGAATAACTTCAATTTATAAGATAATCTCTGAAATAAATACCATTAGCTCTTTGATTTTCTCAATGTTTTAGGCACCTCTTTGAGGTTTCACTTTGCAGTAGGAACTGGAGGGAAATACTGCACAAAGTCATATGTGGTCTTGGCCATTAAAGAGTGAACAACCTTGGAAATAGACAGGTATTGATCAAGTGTTCATCAGCTACCTGTGAAATTCCAAAAGTGATAAGTGCTTTGAATAAAAGATTCCTGATGCTATGAGTGCTTATAACAGGGGGCCTGACCAGGCCCACATTTGCTTCTTTTTATATGACTTTTAGATATAAAAAGTTCTAGCAGTTTAAAAGGAATTAAAAAAGAAAAAAAAAAAAAAACACCTTTCTATCTCTTCTTTCTCTCTTTCCTCTCTCACTATCTCCTTCTCTCCCTCTCTCTTTTCTCTCGTTCTCTCTCTCTCTATCTCTCCGTCTCTACTCTGGATCTAAAAAGACAACATGTCCATTATGCAATGTTTTCCACTTTAAAGAGGTTCCTGCTTAAACTTTTATAATCATGGTTTATGCATTGGCTTCATGTTTTATGAATCAAACTTCAACATCGATTTACTTAAATTTTACCATATGTTTCTTCTGCACTGTCCATTCTGTCATAGATATTTCTCCATTTGAGTAGAGTTGCTTTCTCAGATGCATGAAATAAGTGTGCTACACCAAACCTAATTGTACTTGTCAGGAGAAAACTGTATTGGCGGCATAAAAATTGTCAGAACAAATTAAGTCATTTGGAATGTGATAATTCATTTGGGAAATCATGTTTTACAATTTGTTTCATTTTGTATAGTTTGACATAGTTTTTTAAAAAAGACATAAAACAATTTACTCCCTTTAGAAAATGTATTAAAGCCATAAAGAATGACGATTTTGTGAAAACTTTTCTTTAGCTAAATGGTAACTATTTGTAAACTTGAAAACAAACGAACAGTGTTTTAAAGATTGATACACAATTTATTATCTTTGACTGCCATATAAACATCTTAGTACAGTGGCTTTTTTAGAACATATGCTTGATCTCTCTGGCAAAAGAATTTATGAAAAAATATGGGTGAATATCTGACACCACCTTTCGGTCACAAATTTGACATTCACATTCATCATTAAACAGAGAATCAAGATTGTGAAAGATGAAAAAAAGATGAAGTCATTTTTCAATTTCAGTATTCCAAATTATGCATTAAGAACTGACAGTAACAGCTCAGCTACTTGACTTAAAACCAAATGCAAGCTTTTAAAGGTTGTAATAAATTACATATGCATAAAAATTCTAAGTTAATATGATTATTACCGGGAAACAAAAGCCAAAAAGAGCACTAAAAGCTTTCTTTCAAATGTTTTCCTTTTATGCCTGTACCCATGGGAACAGGAGAGTAGGAAAAAGAGAGCTAAAGAGGCAGCAAAGAAGAGTGGAGAGAACCAGAGAAGCTGGAACTGAATTCTGCCTCTACCAAACAACCAACCCACCCACTGCTGTCCAGTCAGTTCCAACTCATAGCTACCCTACAGGAAAGAGTAGAACTGCCCAAGAGGGTTTCCAAGGCTCTAATTTAGAAGCAGACTGCCACATCTTTCTCCCATAGAGTGGCTAGTGGGCTCAAACCGCCAGCCTTTTGGTTAGCAGCCAGATGCTTTATCCAGGGCTCCTTAATTCTGCCTCTAGTACTTACTAACTGTACTATCTAAAAAAAAAAAAGCAACCACAAACTCTCTCTGAGGCTCAGAAAAAATTAAAAATATTAATGCTTATCTCTCAGGGCCACGGTGAGGGTTTAATAAGATGATGCATATATAGTGCCTAAGAGAGTATCTGGTACATGTCATTGTTAGGTGCTGTTGAGTCGGTTCTGACTCACAGTGACTGTCTTAGTTATCTAGTGCTGCTAAAACAGAAATACCACGAGTGGATGGCTTCAACAAACAGAATTTTATTCTCTCAAACTCTAGTAGGCTAGAAATCCAAATTCAGGGCATCACCTCCAGGAGAAGGCTTTCTCTCTCTGTGGTGGAAGATCCTTGTCATCAATCTTCCCTGGTCCAGGAGCTTCACAGCGCAGGTACCCCAGGTCCAAAGGACAGCTGTTCTCCTGGCTCTTGTTTCTTGGTAGTATGAGGTCCCGACATACCTCTGCTTGCTTCTCTCGTTCATATCTCAAAAAAGATTAGCTTCAAACACAACCTAATCTTCTAGATTGAGTTCTGCCTCGGTAGCATAACTGCCTCCAATCCTGCTTCTTTAACGTCACAGAGGCAGGATTTACAACACATAGAAAAATCACTTCAGATGACAAAATGGTGGACAGTCACACAATACTGGGAATCATGGCATAGCCAGGTTGGCAGCCATTTTTTGGTGGGACACAATTCAAGCCATGACAATGACCCTATGTGCAACAGAATGAAACACTGGTCCTGTGCCATCCTCACAATCATTGTTATGCTTGAACCCATTGTTGCAACCAATGTATCAGTCTCATTGAGGGTCTTCCTCTTTTTGATGCCCCTCCACCTTACCAAGAATGATGTCCTTCTTCAGGGTCTGGTCCCCTCTGATAACATGTCCAAAGTATGTGAGACAAAGTCTTGCCATCCTTGCTTCTAAGAGCATTCTGGCTGTACTTCTTGCAAGACAGATTTGTTCATTCTTATGGCAGTCTGTGATATATTCAATATTCTTCACTAACATCATAATTCGAAGGCATCAGTTAATTTTTCTTCTGTTATCCTTATTCGTTGTGCACTTTTCACATGCATATGTGGCTATTGAAAACACCATGGCTTAGGTCAGGTGCACCTTAGTCCTTGAAGTGACATCTTCACATTTTAACACTTTAAAGAGATCTTTTGCAGCAGATTTGCTCAATGCAATACATGGTTTGATTTCTTGACTGCTGCGTCAATGGGTGTTGATTGTGGATCCAAGTGAAACAAAACCCTCAACAGCTTTCATCTTTTCTACATTTATCATGATGCTGCTTATTGGTCCAGTTGCAAGGATTTCTGAGGTGTAATCCATACTGAAGGCTGTGATCTCTGATCTTCCTCAGTAAGTGCTTCAGGTCCTCTTCACTTTTAGCAAGCAAGGTTTTATCATCTACATAATGCAGGTCATTAATGAGTCTTCCTCCAATTCTGATACCCTGTTCTTCTTCATGTATTCCAGCTTCATGGAATATTTTCTCAGCGTACAGATTGAATAAGTATGGTGAAAGGCTACAACCCTGCCGCACACCTTTCTTGACTTTAAACCATGCAGTATCACCTTGTTCTGCTCAAAGTACTGCCTCTTTGTCTAAGTACAGGTTCCTCATGAGCACAATTAAACACAAACCCATTGCCATCGAGTTCATTCTGACTCATAGTGACCCTATAAGACAGAATAGAACTGCTCCATAGGGTTTCCAAGAAGTAGCTGGTGGATTCAAACTGCTGACCTTTGGTTAGCAACCATAGCTAGCTCTAGCTCTTAACCACTGCACCACCAGGGCTCCACTGCACTACCAGGGCTCCACAATTAAGTGTTCTGGAATTCTCATTCTTCCCAGTGTTATCCATAGTTTGTTATGATCCACACAGTCAAATGCTTTTGTATAGTCAATAATAACACAGGTAAACATCTTTCTGGTATTCCCTGCTCTCAGCCTTCTGACATCAGCAATAATATCCCTTGTTCCATGTCCTCCTCCTAATCCAACTTGAATTTCTGGCAGTTCTCTCACCATGTATGGCTGCAATCACTTTCGAATGAGCTTCAGCAGCATTTTACTTGTGTGTGATATTAATGATACTGTTCTATGATTTCCACATTCTGTTGGATTTCCTTTCTTTGGAATGGGTACAAATATGGATCTCTTCCAGTTGGCTGGCCAGGTAGCTGTCTTCCACATTTCCTGTTATAGACAAGTGAGTGCTTCATCTGTTTGTTGAAACACCTCAATTGTTATTCTGTCAATTTCTGGAGCCTTGTTTTTCATCAATGCCTTCAGTGCAGCTTGGACCTCTTCCTTAGGTACCATTGGTTCTTGATCGTATGCTACATCCTGGGATGGTTAAACATTGACCAGTTCTGTTTGGTATAGTGACTCTATATATTCTTTCCATCTTCTTTTGATGCTTCCTTTATCATTTAATATTTCCCCCATAGTATCCCTCAATATTGCAACTCAAGGCTCAAATTTTTTCTTCTGTTCTTTCAGCTTGAGAAATGCTGAACATGTTCTTCTCTTTTGGTTTAATAACTCCAGGTCTTTGCACATTTCATTATAATACTTCACTTTATCTTCTCTAGCCACTCTTTTAAATCTTCTGCTCAGTTTTTTTACATGATAAATTACTTCCATTTGCTTTGGATTCTTGACATTCAAGAGCATGTTTCAGAGTCTCTTCTAACATCAATTTTGGTCTTTTCTTTCATTCCTGTCTTTCTAATAGCCTCTTGCTTTCTTCATGTATGATGTCCTTGATGTCATTCCACAGCTTGTCTGGTCTTTGCTCATTACTGTTCAGTGCATCAAATCTATTCTTGAAATGGTCTATAAATTCAGGTGGGATATACTCAAGACCATGTTTTGGCTCTCGTGGACTTGTTCTAAATTTCTTCAGCTTCAACTTGAACTTGCTTATTAACAATTGCCCCTGGCTGATGATATTGACCTTTTCTATAGTCTTCCTGCACATGTAATTGATTTGATTCCTGTGTATTCCACCTGGCGAGGTCCACATGCATAGTCACCGTTCATGTTGCTTAAAAAAGGTATTTGCAATGAAGTTGTTGGTCCCATGAAATTCAATCTTGCAGTCTCTGGGGTAGTTTCTATCACCACGTGCATATTTTCCAACTACCAATTCTTCTTTGTTTGTAACTTTTGCATATCAATCATCATTAATTATCAATTGTGTGCTTGATCAATTTCAAACTGCAGGAGTTGGTAAAAAAACCTTCAATTTATTCATCTTTGACCTTAGTGTTTGGTGTGTAAGTTTGAATAGTCGTATTAACCAGTCTTCCTTGTAGGTTTCTAGATATTATCCTATCTCTCTCAGCATTGCACTTCAGCATAGACCTTGAAATGTTCTTTTTGATGATGAACATGGCACCATTCCTTTTCAATTTGTCATTCCTGTACAGTAGACCATATGATTGTCTGATTCAAAATGGTCAATACAAGTCCATTTCAGCTCACTAATGCCAAGGATATCAATCTTTATGTGTTCCATTTCATTTTGGACTTCCAATTTTGATAAATTCATACTTCATCTATTCCATGTTAAGATTATTAGTGGATGTTTTCAGCTGTTTCTCCTCATTTTGAGTTGTGCTACGCCAGCAAATGTAGGTCCTGAAAACTTAACTCCATCCAAATCGTTAAGATTGACTCTAATTTGAGGAGGCAACTCTTCCCAGTTGCATTTTGAGTGCCTTCCAACCTGAGGGTTTCATCTTCTGGCACTATTTCAGACAGTATTCCGCTGCTATTCATAAGGTTTTCACTGGCTAATTTTTTCAGAAGTAGACTGCCAAGTCCTTCTGCCTAGTCTTAGTCTGGAAGCTCCACTGAAATCTGTCCACTAAGGGTGACCCTCCTAGTATTTGAAATACAGGTAGCATACCTTCCAGTATCACAGCAACATGCAAGCTACCAGAGTAAGACAAACTTGCAGACATGTGGTGGGTCTGGTACATAGAAGAAGCTAATAAAAGATGACTATTTTTCAGTCACTGCTATTAGTATCTCAAGAAATCTGGATCAAAATTTGTGTAGGTAGTTAAATGGTTTCTGGAAACCAGTATCTGGTAATACCTTTAATTGTCAATCACGTGGAAAGTAACATTTTTTAAAAACACAAAATGTGGCATTATTTTTCTCCAACGTTTTTTATGAAAAATTTCAACCATACAGCAAAGTTAAATTTTCTTTACGAAAGCACTCATATAACCACTACTTAGAGTCTACCATTAACATTTCATATCCTTGCTTTGTCATCCATTGGTGTTCCCAGCCATTGTTGTTGTTGTTCTTAGGTGCCGTCAGTCAGTTCTGACTCATAGCGACCCTATGCATAACAGAACGAGACACTGCCCAGTCCTGTGCCATCCTTACAATCCTTGTTATGCTTGAGCTCATTGTTGCAGCCACTGTGTCAATCCACTTTGTTGAAGGTCTTCCTCTTTTCTGCTGACCCTGTGCTATGCCAAGCACGATGTCCTTCTCCAGGAACTGATCCCTCCTGACAACATGTCCAAAGTGTGTAAGATGCAGTTTTGCCATCCTTGCTTTTAAGGAGCATTCTGGCCGCACTTCTTCCAAGACAGATTTGTTCGTCCTTTTGCCAGTGCATGGTATATTCAATATTCTTTGCCAACACCCAATTCAAAAGCGTCAACTCTTCTTCAGTCTTCCTTATTCGTTGTCCAGCTTTCACATGCATGTGATGTGATTGAAAATATCATGCTTGGGTCAGGCACACCTTAGTTTTCAGGGTGATATCTTTGCTCTTCAACACTTTGAAGAGGTCCTTTGCAGCAGATTTGCCTAATGCAATGCATCTTTTGATTTCTTGACTGCTGCTTCCATGGCTGCTGATTGTGGATCCATGTAAAATGAAATCCTTGACAACTTCAATCTTTTCTCCATTTATCATGATGTTGCTCATTGGTCCAGTTGTGAGGATTTTTGTTTTCTTCATGTTGAGGTGTAATCCATACTGAACGCTGTGGTCTTTGATCTGCATTACTAAGTCCTTCAGGTCCTCTTCATTTTCAGCAAGCAAGGTTGTGTCATCTGCATAACTCAGGTTGTTAATGAGTCTTCCTCCAATCCTGATGCCCCATTCTTCTTCATATAGTCCAGCTTCTCAGATTATTTCTTCAGCGTACAGATTAAATAGGTATGGTGAAAGAATACAACCCTGACTCACATCTTTCCTGACTTTAAACCAAACATTATCCCCTTGTTCTGTCTCAACAACTGCCTCTTGATCTATGTAAAGTTTCCTCATGAGCACAATTAAGTGTTCTGGAATTCCCATTCTTTGTAGTGTTATCCATAGTTTGTTATGATCCACACAGTTGAATGCCTTTGCATAGTCAATATAACACAGGTAAACATCCTTCTGGTATTCTCTGCTTTCAGCCAGGATCCATCTGACATCAGCAATGATATCCCTGGCTCCACGTCATCTTCTGAAACCAGCCTGAATTTCTGGCAGTTCCCTGTCGATATACTAGTGCAGCTGCTTTTGAATGATCTTCAGCAAAATTTTGCTTGTGTGTGATATTAATGATATTGTTCTATAATTTCCACATTCGGTTGGATCACCTTTCTTGGGAATAGGTATAAATATGGATCTCTTCCAGTCAATTGGCCAGGACGCTGTCTTCCATATTTCTTGGCATAGATGCGTGAGCACCTCCAGCGCTGCATCTGTTTGTTGAAACACCTCACTTGATATTCCATCAATTCCTGGAGTCTTGTTTTTCGCTAATGCCTTCAGAGCAGCTTGGACTTCTTCCTTCAGTACCATCAGTTCCTGATGATATGCCACCTCTTGAAATGGTTGAATATCAACTAGATCTTTTTGGTATAATGACCCTGTGTATTCCTTCCATCTTCTTTTGATGCTTCCTGCATCATTTAATATTTTCTCCATGGAATCCTTCACTATTGCAACTCGAGGCTTGAATTTTTTCTTCAGTTCTTTCAGCTTGAGAAACGCCGAGCGCTTTTGGTTTTCCATCTCCAGCTCTTTGCACATGTCATTACAATACTTTACTTTGTCTTCTTGAGAGGCCCTTTGAAATCTTCTGTTCAGTTCTTTTACTTCATCAGTTCTTCCTTTTGCTTTAGCTGCTCGACGCTCAAGAGCAAATTTCAGAGTCTCCTCTGACATCCATCTTGGTCTTTTCTTTCTTTCCTGTCTTTTCAGTGACCATTTGCTTTCTTCATGGATGACGTCCTTGATGTCAAATCTGTTCTTCAGATGGTCTCTAAATTCAGGTTGGATATACTCAAGGTCATATTTTGTCTCTCATGACCTTGCTCTGATTTTCTTCAGTTTCAGCTTGAACTTGCATATGAGCAATTGATGGTCTGTTGCACAGTCGGCCCCTGGCCTTGTTCTGACTGATGATATTGAGCTTTTCCAGCGTCTCTTTCCATAGATTTAGTCAATTTCATCTCTGTGTGTTCCATCTGGCAAGGTCTATTTGTATAAAAAAAAATAATAAATTTATTTATTTATTTATATTTATTTTTATAGTCACTGTTTATGTTGGTGAAAGAAGGTATTTGTGATGGTCTTGCAAAATTCTATCATTTGATCTCTGGCATTGTTTCTGTCACCAAGGCCATATTTTCCAAGTACTGATCCTTCTTCTTTGTTTCCAACTTTCACATTCTAATCACCAGTAATTATCAATGCATCTTGACTGCATGTACGATCAATTTCAGACTGCAGCAGCTGATAAAAATCTTCTATTTCTTCATCTTTGGCCCTAGTGGTTGGTGTGTAAATTTGAATAATAGTCGTATTAACTGGTCTTCCTTGTAGGTGTGTGGATATTATCCTATCACTGACAGTGTTGTACTTCAGGATAGATCTTGAAACGTTCTTTTTGACAATGAATGCAACACCATTCCTCTTTGAGTTGTCTTTCCCGGCATAGTAGACTACGTGATTGTCCAATTCAAAATGGCCATTACCAGTCCATTTCAGCTCACTAATGCCTAGGATATCGATGTTTATGCATTCCATTCCACTTTTGATGATTTCCAATTTTCCTAGATTCATACTTTATACATTCCAGATTCCAATTATTAATGGATGTTTGCAGCTGTTTCTTCTCATTTTGGGTTGTGCCACATCAGCAAATAAAGGCCCCAAAAGCTTTACTCCATCCACTTCATTAAGGTCGACTCTACTTTGAGGAAGCAGCTCTTCCCCAGTCATCTTTTGAGTGCCTTCCAACCTGGGGGCTCATCTACCAGCACTATATCAGACAGTGTTCCACTGCTATCCATAAGGTTTTCACTGGCTAATGCTTTTCAGAAGTAGACTGCCAGGTCCTTCTTCCTAGTCTTTCTTAGTCTGGAAGCTCAGCTGAAACCTGTCCTCCCTGGGCGACCCTGCTGGTATCTGAATACAGTGGCATAGCTTCTAGCATCACAACAACACACAGGTGCCCACAGTATGACAGACTGACAGACACGTGAGGACCCCAGCCATTAATGCACCTTATTTTTGATGCATTTCACTCTCGCTGTTCTTCTTCAAGACAACTTGTTCATTCTTGTTGCAGTCCCTGATATAGTCATTATTCTCCACCAACACTATAGCTCAAAGATATCAATTCTTCTTTGGTCTTTCTTATTCATTGTCCAGCTTTCACATGCATATGGGATGATTGAAAGTATCACGGCTTGGGTCAGGACACCTTAATCCTCAAAGTGAATCATGGAGTAGTAAACGACATGACATTTTAAAAAAAGGAAAAGTCAGTAAGGAGGTATTTGGTGATATTGAGCTAAAAGTACAAGAGATTTGAAAAAACATATTTCCTTTTCATCTCCATTCCATTTTCTCTAGTTCTAACCAATCTTAAGAAGCACGTTGCTCAATTGAGACAGCTTTTTAAAAATTGCTCTTTCACGTATTATTTTGCAGACTTGCTTCTTCCAAAACTTCTATGTCTATGACTAAATAAAATGCAATGTTTAATGTTAGTGAATTCAAAGGGACTTGACAGTTTGAGATTAGTAAGCAAACACATTGTGGAAAACCTTGAAACAAAGAGTAAGCTGAATATTATCACGGATGCATAGGCCAAATAACAAAGTGTAGTGTTCCTCATGGTGCCGCAAATAGGGATGAGGTACCGCTGGAATCTCTACCAGAGAAAACTGTATTCAGCCATGTGGATTTAGAGAATGCTTCTCCTTTCGTGGTCATTATGAGATAAACCATATCACAACTTGTATTTGTTAGTATGCCGGAAGAATGCCGTCCTGCATTCATCATACATGTGGATGACGTAAATGTGCAAAAAGCACAACAAATAGAAATTTTTAATGGTGGATTAGTGACAAAAACAATCATTACAATAAGTGAAATAAGATTCCAGGTGTTTCCTGGGTTACAAAGGAGATCCATTCCTAAGTGTACCTTTAAGAATTTGTAGGTAAGTCAGACCAGGTGCATATGGTTCTTATTTAGCTTTACGTTAGTGCAAGAAAATGCTCGAAACCTTTTCAGTGATTTAAAAGCTGCACACGCACCGGGTGAAGAGGATTGTGATGAAGAATTTGTCGGGAGTAGAGTTGGTTCATTCATTTCAAAATGAGGGCAAATTGACTAACATTAAAGGTCAAGTATGACTTGTACATAAATCGAACGTTCATAACCTGGGGACAGCCCTTACTAAAGTTTTACCACTGATTAATAAGCTTCAATGTAATCAATCACATGGATAACAAAATCCCAAAAGAGGATAATTATCCTACTTCATTCATTTAACATGTCCTACAAACACACACACACATATATATATATTTATATGTATAAAACCAAACCAAACCAGTTGCTGTCGGGTGGATTCTGACTCATAGCAATCCTATATGACGGAGTAGAGCAGCCTCATAGGGTTTTGAAAGAGCAGCTGCTGGATTCAAACTGCTGATCTTTGGCTAGCAGCCAAGCTCTTAACCACTGTGCCACCAGGGTTCCATTTATATGTACATGTGTGTATATATATATGTACATACACATACACTTATATGAGGCCTAGGCAGCCCAGTGGTTAAGTGCTCAGATGCTAGCCGAAAAGTGGGTGGTTTGAACTTACCAACACCTCAGGAAAAACATGTGGTGAACTGCTCTTATAAAGATTACAGCTTTGGAAACTCTATGGCACAGTTCTATTCTGTCCTATAAAAAAAACGGAAAAACCAAATCCCTTGCCGTTGAATGGATTCTGACTCAGCAACTTTACAGCACAGAGTAGCACTGCCCCATAGGGTTTCCAAGGAGTGCTTGATGGATTTGAGCTGCCCACCTCTTGGTTAGCAGTCGCAGCTCTTAACCCTTACGCCATTCTGTCCTATAGGGTGGATATAATCAAATTGACAGCACACAACAACAACAACAGGTGGTGCAGTTTGTTTACCTAAAGGTTGGTGGTTCAAACTCACCCAGCAGTACCATGGAAGAAAAGGCCTGGTGATATGCCTCTGTTAAAATTACAGCCAAGAAAACCGTATGGAGCAGTTCTTCCCTGTAACACACGGGGTCACCGTGGGTTGGAATCAACTCAGTGGGAACTAACAACATAAGTATCTCAGACATACGTGTGGTCAGCATGAGTCAGAATCGACTAGACAGCATTTAAAAAAAAAAATAGTCACATGCAATATTTAATTTTGATGCTTCAAATCATCTATTTCCATGCCGTTCCCTCGTCTTGCGAAATCTCACCCTTAACCTAGTTAATTGCTACATCTTCATGAAACCTCCAAATTGATTTGAGCAATCAGTTTTGCTGACCACTGGTTCCTAAAGGACTCATGCCCAAAAGTTCTTTCCATTATCTGAAAGAAGGCCCACTTTTTCTTACACTCAGAATATATTGACATAAACTTGCTTCATAAGTGTACACCAGACTAAATACTTCAAGGCTATTCTCACTTATCCAGGAAGTGAAAGAAATACAGACCTACCTTGAACCCTAGGAGCCCTGGTGGAGCAATGGTTAAAAAGTTTGGCTGCTAACCAAAAAGAAGGTCACGGGTTGGAACCCACCAGCAACTCCAAGGGTAAAAAGACCTGGTGATCTCTTTCCGTAAAGATTACAGCCTAGGAAACCCTGTGGGGAATTTTAGTGTCCTATAGGGTTTTTTTTATAGGGTTGGTATAGGTCAGAATCCACTGGATGACACACGACAGCCCTGAGCCCTATACCTAGGGACTCCATTTCTCCAGACAAAATAATCAGTACTCTGAATAATTAGTACAGCTGCAGAGCATACAGGTCTGGACTCTCCTGCAAGTAAGCTCAGATATGGAGTTCCTCCTCCTGCTCACATTGTATTTCCACTGGTTTATAGAGACTTTGATGTTTACTGTCAGAAAATTTGGGCTGAACATCCTGAAGGATGGCTTTGAAAAATCTGGAGGCCTTAGTGAGCACAGCTCCTGAAACCCTCTCCACATCATGTTAAATATATTCAATTTACAAATACCTTGTTTATGTACAGTTTTTCTGGAAATCTTTAGAAGGATTTATTTTTAAATCTAGGATTTTGTTAAAATAAATCATTTCATCTTGTGATACAAATTTTATCTATATAACCAAGAGTTGTGTTACAGTTCACTAGCTCACATCTTTAAGTTTATTAATTTAAATTTTGCCTTTGAATTTTTATAACTTTAAACAGTACATTTTGTATTTATGTTTGTGTATATATATATTTTTTTTAAATATGTATGTGTATGTACATGTGCGGTGTTTTAGTCTCAAAGAATTTCGTACATTTTTGTGAAGCTGAGAGACCTTAGATTCTGGGCTTGTAATACCTTGTGGTTATGTTATCCTAAATTTGTCAGTGATAACTATGTACCAGATCAGGATACAGGAGACTGGCCCAAATGTATCACTTACTTTATTCAAATCTTATTTAATTACTTTTTTCTGACATGAGCATAAGAACAAGACTCTGAATGTTTTTCCTCAACTACCTTTGTTTTCCCAAATTATTCCACAAAACCATCCACTCCTGCTCTTCCCTCACTCTTAATTTTCTATTTCTTTCTAGCTCAAATTTCTTCCTTTTCTAGTATGACATACCATCATATCATTCAGCCAGCCCAGTCACTTTATGTAAAATTCCTACATATCTCTTCTTGACATTATTTTTTCTGTTATAAAGTAATATCCAGTTATAATAGAAATTGCAGAAAATTAGAAGCCAAACTCCTATAGTTTTAAATTCATATTTAAAATTGTTACTATTTTCTTGTACTAACTTCCCATCCATCATCCATCTCTCAGTTCGTCATACTATGGTGGACTGTGTGTTGCTATGATGCTGGAAGCTATATCACTGGTATTTCAAATATCAACGGGGTCACACATGGTTGACACGTTTAAGCAGAGTTTCCAGACTAAGACAGGCTTGGAAGAAAGGCCTGGTTATCTACTTCCAAAAATTATCCACTAAAAACCTTATGGATTACAACAGAACATTGTCTGACTTTCTTTGGAAAGATCATCAGGAGGGAGGGATCAATCATTAGAGGAGAACATCAAGTCTGGTAAAGCAGTGGGCCAATGAGGCCATGGGAGACCCTCAGTGAGACGAATTGGCACAATAACAGCAATGATGGGCTCAAACATGCAGGTGATTATGAGGATGATGTAGGACCAGACATCATATCGTTCTGTTGTACACGAGGTTGCCGTGAGTTGGGGTCCACTCGGATGAAAGCTGACAACATTTTCCCATTTTTTGCACTTACTCATATTGTAAAAATAAATATGTTAAAAACCAAAACCAAACCCGTTGCCATCGAGTTGATTCCAACTTATATGACCCTGTAGGACAGAGTAGAACTTTCCCAGAGGGTTTCCAAGGAGTTGCTGGTGGATTCGAACTGCTGACCTTTTGGTTAGCAGCCATGCTCTTAACCATTGGACCATCAGGGCTCCAAATATGTGTTATTACTTCTTATATATCTTTTCTAATTATAAAGGCAACACATGATCATCGTAAACATTTTGGAAAATTTCAATGCATTAGTTTTTAAAGAAAACATCCAGATTTCCCTTATACACAACTACTGTTAATTTTTTTTTTTTCTGAATATCCTTATGGATATTCTTTGCATAGTTTTATATTGTCGATATCATATTCTATGTGTCACTTTTACAGCACAATTTATCAAAGAAACCTTCACAAGGACAAGATATAACATGATTTAAAGAAAGAGACTTATTAAAAACAACCCCAGGTGAGTGTCTTATTAGTATATCTTGTTTAAAAGACATAGTAACATCAATTATTTAATATGAGTTTTAATTATGAAGCAAATGATTTCTTAGGCTTTTCATAATAATAATACAAATACTTAATCTAATGATAGCAGCTGTATTGTGAAGACACATCTGACATTGTTTAGTCTTTATACATACATTCTAAAATTCAACAATGATATAAAATATGTAATATTTTATTTCCTCTTTATACATAATGAGCCATGAAGTTAAATCATATGTTTATTGATTGTTTTTTAAGTGCCTACTATATGCTGGGATTAGTTTCTAAGGATAGAGTGGAGAGATATACCACACAATCCCAGACCACCTGCAGTCTTAGTTATCTAGCACTGCTATAACAGAAATACCACAAGTGGATGGCTTTAGCAAACAAAAATTTATCATCTCAGTTTAGGAGGCTAGGAGTCCAAATTCAGAGTGTCGGCTCTGAGGGAAGTGTTTTTCTCTTTCTCAGTTGACTCTGTAGAAAGGTACATTTTTCTTCAGCTTCTGCTTCCTGTTTCCTTTGAGATCTCCATGCATCTTGGCATTTATCTTACCCCATCTCTCCTCTGCTCACTTGTTTAATCTCTTTTTATAACACAAAAGGGATTTACTTAAGGAACACTGTATACTAATCCTGTCTTATTAGCATAACAAAGAAAACCCATTCCCAAATGGGATTATAACACAGGCATAGATGTTAGGATTTACAACACATATTTTAGGGAACATAATTCAATCCATTTCTTCTCATTTTGAGTCATGCCAGATCAGCAAATGAAGGCCCCAGAAGCTTTACTCCATCCACGTCATTAAGGTCGACTCTACTTTGAGGAGGCAGCTCTTCCCCAGTCATCTTTTGAGTGCCTTCCAACCTGGGGGCTCATCTTCCAGCACTATATCAGACAATATTCCACTGCTATTCATAAGGTTTTCACTGGCTAATGCTTTTCGAAGGAGACTGCCAGGTGCTTCTTCCTAGTCTGTGTTAGTCTGGAAGCTCAGCTGAAACCTGTCCTCCATGGGTGACCCTGCTGGTATCTGAATACCGGTGGCATAGCTTCCAGCATCACAGCAACACGCAAGCCCCCACAGTATGACAAACTGACAGACACGTGGGGGGTGTCTGTCAGTTTGGCACAACTCAAAAAGAGAAGAAACAGCTGCAAACATTCATCAATAATCAGAATGTGAAATGTATGAAGTATGAATCTAGGAAAATTGGAAGTCATCAGAAATGAAATGGAACACATAAAATCGATACCTTAGGCTCTAGTGAGCTGAAATGAACTAATGTTGGCCATTTTGAATCAGACAAACATGGTCTACTATGCAAGGAATGACAAATTGAAGAGGACTAGTGTCACATTCATCATCAAAAAGAACATTTCAAGATCTATCCTGACGTACAATGCTGTCAGTGATAGGATAATATCCACACACCTACAAGGAATACCGGTTAATACAAATGTTATTCAAATTTATGCATAAACCACTAATGTGAAAGTTGATGGAATTGAAGACTTTAACCAACTTCTGCAGTCTGAAATTGATCAAACATGCAATCAAATTTCATCGATATTTACCAGTGATTGAAATGCATATGTTAGGAAAAAAAAGGATTAATAGTTCAAAAATATTGTTGACAGAAATGATGCCAGAGATCACATGATAGAATTTTGCAAGACAAACAACTTATTCATTATAAGTACCTTTTTTATCTACATACATTGTGACTATATTACATACATGGACTTCACCAGATGGAAAACACAGGAATAAAATCAACTACACCTGTGGAAAGAAATATAATCAGTCATAGCCAGGCCAGGGGCCAACTGCAGAACAGGCCATCGATTGCTCACATGCAAGTTTAAGTTGAAGCTGAATAAAATTAAAGCAAATCCACAAGAACCAAATGTGATTTTGAGTATATCACACCTGAATTTAGAGACCATTTCAAGAATTGAATTGAAGCACTGTACACTAATTACCAAAGACCATATGAGCTGTAGGATGACATCAAGGATATCATACATGAAGAACACAAAAGGACATTAAAAAGACAAGAAAGAAAAGATCAAAATGAATGTTGGAAGAGACTCTGAAATTTGATCTTGAACGTAAAGTAGCTTAAGTGAATAGAAGAAATGATGCAGTAAAAGAGCTGAACAGAAGATTTCAAAGGGCACCTCGAGAGAACAAAGTAAAGTATTATAATGAAATGTGCAAAGACCTGGAGTTAGAAAACCAAAAGGGAAGAACACGCTAGCCATTTCTCAAGCTGAATGAACTGAAGAAAAAATGCAAACCTTGAGTTGCAACATTGAAGGATTGTATTGACAAAATATTGAGAGATGCCGAAACAACAAAAGAAGATGGAAGGAATGTACAAAGTCACAGTACCAAAAGGAATTGGTAGCTGACCAACCATTTCAAGAGGTAGCATATGATCAAGAACTGAGATATCAAAGGAAGAAGTCCAAGCTGTACTGAAGACATTGGGGAAAAACAAATCTCCAGGAATTGACAGAAAACCAGCCGAGGTATTTCAACAAAGGAATGCAGCACTCAAGATGCTCACTCATTTATGCCAACAAATTTGGAAGACAGCTACCTGGCCAACTGGAAGAGATCCATACTGTGTCCATTTCAAAGAATGGTGATTCAACAGCATGTGGAAATTATCAAACAATATCATTAATATCACACGCAAGAAAAATTTTGCTGAAGATAATTCAAAAACCATTGCAGCAGCACACTAATAGTGAACTACCAGAAATTCAAGCTGGATTCAGAACAGGACATACAGTCAGGGATATCATTGCTGATGTCAGATGGATCATGGCCGAAAGCAGAGAAAACAAAGTTTTTTAACTGTGTTTTATTGACTATGCAAACACATTTGATTGTGTTGATCATAACAAATTATGGATAACATTGCGAAGAAAGAGAATTCTAGGACACTTAATTGTGCTCATGCAAAACCTGTACATAGACCAAGAGGCAGTTGTTTGAACAGAGCAGAGGGATACTTCATGGTTTAAAATCAGGAAAATTACTTGCCAGGGTTGTATCCATTCACTGTACTTATTTAATCTGTATGCTGAGCAAATAATCATAAAATCTGGACTATATGAAGAAGAACATAGTACCAGGTTTGGTGGAGGACTCACTGACAACCTGTGATATGCAGATGACACAATCTTGCTTGCTGAAAGTGAAGAGGACTTGAAGCACTTACTGATGAAGATCAAAGACAGCATTCTGTGCGGATTACATCTTAAGATAAAGAAAACAACAATTCCCACAAATGGACCAATGTACAGCATCATGATAAAGGGAGAAAATATTGAAGTTGTCAAGGATTTTATTTTACTTGGATCCACAATCAATGCTAATGGAAGCAGCAGCCAAGAAATCAGACAACGTATTGCTTTGGGCAGATCTGCCACAAAAGATCTCTTTAAAGTGTTGAAAAGCAAATATGTGAGTTTGAGGACTAAAGTGTGCCTGACTGGAGCAGTGCTATTTTCAATTACCTCATATGCATTCGAAAGCTAGACAATGAAAAAGTAAGACTGAAGAAAAATTGATGCCTTTGAATTTTGGCGTTAGAGGAGAATATTTAATTTACTATGGACTGCTAGAAGAAGGAACAAGTCTGTCTTGGAATAAATACAGCCAGAGTGCTCCCTGGAAGCAAGGATGGCAGGAATTCGTCTTGCACTTTGGACATGTTATCAGCAGAGATGATTCCCTGGAGAAGGACATCCTGCTTGGTAAAGCAGAGGGTCAGAGAAAAAGAGGAAGACCTTTGACGAGATGGATTGGCACAGCATCTGCAACAGGGGGCTCAAACATAACAATCATGAGGATGGCCAAAGACTGGACAATTTTTTATTCTTTTGTACATAGGGTCGCTGTTAGTCAGAACTGTCTCAATGGCACCTAACAACAAGTTGGTTAGATCCATCAGTCACAGGCTTAGTTTCTTTATGAAAAGATAGCATAGCCACGTACTTGGTGAACATTCTAGGACACATGTCCTTAGTTTGTACAACAGAAATTTTATGAATCTGTTTTTTTGTTTTGCACGGCTCATTTTTTTTTTTTAATAACTTTTATTAAGCTTCAAGTGAACGTTTACAAATCCAATCAATCTGTCACATATAAGTTTACATACATCTCACTCCCTACTCTGACTTGCTCTCCCCCTCTTGAGTCAGCCCTTTCAGTCTCTCCTTTCTTGACAATTTTGCCGGCTTCCCTCTCTCTCTATCCTCCCTTCCCCCCTCCAGACAAGAGTTGCCAACACAATCTCAAGTGTCCACCTGATATAATTAGCTCACTCTTCATCAGTGTCTCTCTCCCACCCGCTGACCAGTCCCTTTCATGTCTGATGAGTTGTCTTCGGGGATGGTTCCTGTCCTGTGTCAACAGAAGGTCTGGGGAGCATGGCCGCCGGGATTCCTCCAGTCTCAGTCAGACCATTAAGTTTGGTTTTTTTATGAGAATTTGGGGTCTGCATCCCACTGTCTCCTGCTCCCTCAGGGGTCCTCTGCTGTGCTCCCTGTCAGGGCAGTCATTGATTGTGGCCGGGCACCACCTAGTTCTTCTGGTCTCAGGATGATGTAGTTCTCTGGTTCATGTGGCCCTTTCTGTCTCTTGGGCTCTTAGTTGTCGTGTGGCCTTGGTGTTCTTCATTTTCCTTTGCTCCAGGTGGGTTGAGACCAATTGCTGCATCTTAGATGGCCGCCTGTTAGCATTTAAGACCCCAGACACCACATTTCAAAGTGGGATGCAGAATGATTTCATAATAGAATTATTTTGCCAATTGACTTAGAAGTCCCCCCAAACCATGTTCCCCAGACCCCCGCGCTTGCTCCGCTGAGCTTTGAAGCATTCATTTTATCCCGGAAACTTCTTTGCTTTTGGTCCAGTCCAATTGAGCTGACCTTCCATGTATTGAGTGTTGTCTTTCCCTTCACCTAAAGCAGTTCTTATCTACTGAGTAATCAATAAAAAAACCCTCACCCCCCTCCCTCCCTCCCCCCCTCGTAACCACAAAAGTATGTGTTCTTCTCAGGTTTACTATTTCTCAAGATCTTATAATAGTGGTCTTATACAATATTTGTCCTTTTGCCTCTGACTAATTTCGCTCTGCATAATGCCTTCCAGGTTCCTCCATGTTATGAAATGTTTCAGAGATTCGTCACTGTTCTTTATCGATGCGTAGTATTCCATTGTGTGAATATACTACAATTTATTTACCCATTCATCCGTTGATGGACACCTTGGTTGCTTCCAACTTTTTGCTATTGTAAACAGAGCTGCAATAAACATGGGTGTGCATATATCTGTTTGTATGAAGGCTCTTGTATCTCTAGGGTATATTCCCAGGAGTGGGATTTCTGGGTTGTATGGTAGTTCTATTTCTAACTGTTTAAGATAACGCCAGATAGATTTCCAAAGTGGTTGTACCATTTTACAATCCCACCAGCAGTGTATGAGAGTTCCAATCTCTCTGCAGCCTCTCCAACATTTATTATTTTGTGTTTTTTGGATTAATGCCAGCCTTGCTGGTGTGAGATGGAATCTCATGGTAGTTTTAATTTGCGTTTCTCTAATGGCTAATGATCGAGAACATTTTCTCATGTATCTGTTGGCTGCCTGAATATCTTCTTTAGTGAAATGTGTGTTCATCTCCTTTGCCCACTTCTTGATTGGGTTGTTTGTCTTTTTGTGGTTGAGTTTTGACAGAATCATGTAGATTTTAGAGATCAGGCGCTGGTCGGAGATGTCATAGCTGAAAATTCTTTCCCAATCTGTAGGTGGTCTTTTTACTCTTTTGGAGAAGTCTTTAGATGAGCATAGGTGTTTGATTTTTAGGAGCTCCCAGTTATCTGGTTTCTCTTCATCATTTTTGGTAATGTTTTGTATTCTGTTTATGCCTTGTATTAGGGCTCCTAATGTTGTCCCAATTTTTTCTTCCATGATCTTTATCGTTTTAGTCTTTATGTTTAGGTCTTTGATCCACTTGGAGTTAGTTTTTGTGCATGGTGTGAGGTATGGGTCCTGTTTCATTTTTTTGCAAATGGATATCCAGTTATGCCAGCACCATTTGTTAAAAAGGCTATCTTTTCCCCAATTAACTGACACTGGTCCTTTGTCAAATATCAGCTGCTCATACGTGGATGGATCTATGTCTGGGTTCTCAATTCTGTTCCATTGGTCTATGTGTCTGTTGTTGTACCAATACCAGGCTGTTTTGACTACTGTGGCTGTATAATAGGTTCTGAAGTCAGGTAAGGTGAGGCCTCCCACTTTCTTCTTCTTTTTCAGTAATGCTTTGCTTATCCGGGGCTTCTTTCCCTTCCATATGAAATTGGTGATTTGTTTCTCTATCCCCTTAAAATATGACATTGGAATTTGGATCAGAAGTGCGTTAAATGTATAGATGGCTTTTGGTAGAATAGACATTTTTACTATGTTAAGTCTTCCTATCCATGAGCAGGGTATGTTTTTCCACTTAAGTATGTCCTTTTGAATTTCTTGTAGTAGAGCTTTGTAGTTTTCTTTGTATAGGTCTTTTACATCCTTGGTAAGATTTATTCCTAAGTATCTTATCTTCTTGGGGGCTACTGTGAATGGTATTGATTTGGTGATTTCCTCTTCGGTGTTCTTTTTGTTGATGTAGAGGAATCCAAGTGATTTTTGTATGTTTATTTTATAACCTGAGACTCTGCCAAACTCTTCTATTAGTTTCAGTAGTTTTCTGGAGGATTCCTTAGGGTTTTCTGTGTATATAATCATGTCATCTGCAAATAGTGATAACTTTACTTCTTCCTTGCCAATCCGGATACCTTTTGTTTCTTTGTCTAGCCTAATTGCCCTGGCTAAGACTTCGAACACGATGTTGAATAAGAGCGGTGATAAAGGGCATCCTTGTCTGGTTCCCGTTCTCAAGGGAAATGCTTTCAGGTTCTCTCCATTTAGAGTGATACTGGCTGTTGGCTTTGCATAGATGCCCTTTATTATGTTGAGGAATTTTCCTTCAATTCCTATTTTGGTTAGAGTTTTTATCATGAATGGGTGTTGGACTTTGTCAAATGCCTTTTCTGCATCAATTGATAAGATCATGTGGTTTTTGTCTTTTGTTTTATTTATGTGATGGATTACATTAATGGTTTTTCTGATATTAAACCAGCCTTGCATACCTGGTACAAATACCACTTGATCAGGGTGAATTATTTTTTTGATGTGTTGTTGGATTCTATTGGCTAGAATTTTGTTGAGGATTTTTGCATCAATGTTCATGAGGGATATAGGTCTATAATTTTCTTTTTTTGTAATGTCTTTACCTGGTTTTGGTATCAGGGAGATGGTGGCTTCATAGAATGAGTTGGGTGGTATTCCGTCATTTTCTATGCTTTGGAATACCTTTAGTAGTAGTGGTGTTAACTCTTCTCTGAAAGTTTGGTAGAACTCTGCAGTGAAGCCGTCCGGGCCAGGGCTTTTTTTTGTTGGGAGTTTTTTGATTACCGTTTCAATCTCTTTTTTTGTTATGGGTCTATTTAGTTGTTCTACTTCTGAATGTGTTAGTTTAGGTAGGTAGTGTTTTTCCAGGAATTCATCCATTTCTTCTAGGTTTTCAAATTTGTTAGAGTACAATTTTTCGTAATAATCTGAAATGATTCTTTTAATTTCATTTGGTTCTGTTGTGATGTGGTCCTTCTCGTTTCTTATTCGGGTTATTTGTTTCCTTTCCTGTATTTCTTTAGTCAGTCTAGCCAATGGTTTATCAATTTTGTTAATTTTTTCAGAGAACCAGCTTTTGGCTTTGTTAATTCTTTCAATTGTTTTTCTGTTCTCTAATTCATTTAGTTCAGCTCTAATTTTTATTATTTGTTTTCTTCTGGTGCCTGATGGATTCTTTTGTTGCTCACTTTCTATTTGTTCAAGTTGTCGGGACAGTTCTCTGCTTTTGGCTCTTTCTTCTTTTTGTATGTGTGCATTTATTGATAGAAATTGGCCTCTGAGCACTGCTTTTGCTGTGTCCCAGAGGTTTTGATAGGAAGTATTTTCATTCTCGTTGCTTTCTATGAGTTTCCTTATTCCCTCCTTGATGTCTTCTATAACCCAGTCTTTTTTCAGGAGGGTATTGTTCATTTTCCAAGTATTTGATTTCTTTTCCCTAGTTTTTCTGTTATTGATCTCTAGTTTTATCGCCTTGTGGTCTGAGAAGATGCTTTGTAATATTTCGATGTTTTGGACTCTGCAAAGGTTTGTTTTATGACCTAATCTGTGGTCTATTCTAGAGAATGTTCCATGTGCCCTAGGAAAAAAAGTATACTTTGCAGCAGTTGGGTGGAGAGTTCTGTATAAGTCAATGAGGTCAAGTTGTTTGATTGTTGTAATTAGATCTTCCGTGTCTCTGTTGAGCTTCTTACTGGATGTCCTGTCCTTCTCCGAAAGTGGTGTGTTGAAGTCTCCTACTATAATTGTGGAGGTATCTATCTCACTTTTCAATTCTGTTAAAATTTGATTTATGTATCTTGCAGCCCTGTCATTGGGTGCATAAATATTTAATATGGTTATGTCTTCCTGATCAATTGTCCCTTTTATCATTATATAGTGTCCTGCTTTATCCTTTGTGGCGGATTTAAGTCTAAAGTCTATTTTGTCAGAAATTAATATTGCTACTCCTCTTCTTTTTTGCTTATTGTTTGCTTGATATACTTTTTTCCATCCTTTGAGTTTTAGTTTGTTTGTGTCTCTAAGTCTAAGTTGTGTCTCTTGTAGGCAGCATATAGATGGATCGTGTTTCTTTATCCAGTCCGAGACTCTCTGTCTCTTTATTGGTGCATTTAGTCCATTTACATTCAGGGTAATTATAGATAAATAAGTTTTTAGTGCTGTCATTTTGATGCCTTTTTATGTGTGTTGTTGACAATTTCATTTTTCCACATACTTTTTTGTGCTGAGGCGTTTTTCTTAGTAAATTGTGAGATCCTCATTTTCATAGTGCTTGACTTTATGTTAGTTGAGTCATTACGTTTTTCTTGGTTTTTATCTTGAGTTATAGAGTTGTTATACCTTTTTGTGGTTACCTTATTATTTACCCCTATTTTTCTAAGTAAAAACCTAACTTGTATTGTTCTGTATCGCCTTGTATCACTCTCCATATGGCAGTTCAATGCCTCCTGTATTTAGTCCCTCTTTTTGATTATTGTGATCTTTTACCTATTGACTTCCATGATTCCCCGTTATGTGTATTCTTTTTTTTTTTTAATTAATCTTAATTTGTTTGTTTTTGTGATTTCCCTATTTGAGTTGATATCAGGACGTTCTGTTTTGTGACCTTGTGTTGTGCTGATATCTGATATTATTGGTTCTCTGACCAAACAATATCCTTTAGTATTTCTTGTAGCTTTGGTTTGGTTTTTGCAAGTTCTCTAAACTTGTGTTTGTCTGTAAATATCTTAATTTCGCCTTCATATTTCAGAGAGAGTTTTGCTGGATATATGATCCTTGGCTGGCAGTTTTTCTCCTTCAGTGTTCTGTATATGTCGTCCTATTCCCTTCTTGCCTGCATGGTTTCTGCTGAGTAGTCTGAACTTATTGTTATTGATTCTCCCTTGAAGGAAACCTTTCTTTTCTCCCTGGCTGCTTTTAAAATTTTCTGTTTATCTTTGGTTTTGGTGAGTTTGATGACAATATGTCTTGGTGTTTTTCTTTTTGGATCAATCTTAAATGGGGTTCGATGAGCATCTTGGATAGATATCCTTTCGTCTTTCATGATGTCAGGGAAGTTTTTTGTCAGGAGTTCTTCAACTATTTTCTCTGTGTTTTCTGTCCCCCCTCCCTGTTCTGGGACTCCAATCACCCGCAGGTTATCCTTCTTGATAGAGTCCCACATAATTCTTAGGGTTTCTTCATTTTTTTAAATTCTTTTATCCGATTTTTTTTCAGCTATGTTGGTGTTGATTCCCTGGTCCTCCAGATATCCCAGTCTGCATTCTAATTGCTCGAGTCTGCTCCTCTGACTTCCTAGTGCATTGTCTAATTCTGTTATTTTATTGTTAATGTTTTGGATTTCTACATGTTGTCTCTCTATGGATTCTTGCAACTTATTAATTTTTCCACTATGTTCTTGAATAATCTTTTTGAGTTCTTCAACAGTTTTATCGGTGTGTTCGTTGGCTTTTTCTGCAGTTATCCTAATTTCATTTGTGATATCATTAAGCATTCTGTAAATTAGTTTTTTATATTCTGTATCTGATAATTCCAAGATTGTATCTTCATTTGGGAAAGATTTTGATTCTTTTGTTTGGGGGGTTGGAGAAGCTGTCATGGTCTGCTTCTTTAAGTGGTTTGATATGGATTGTTGTCTCCGAGCCATCACTGGGAAACTAGTTTTTCCAGAAAATCCGCTAAAAAAAAAAATGCAGTCAGATCCCTATCAGAGTTCTCCCTCTGGCTCAGGCTATTCAGATGTTAATGAAGCCGCCTGGGGAGGGTGGGGGAGGGAACAGAGAGATAGGAGAGTAGCACCTCAGAATATAGCCAGAGTTGCTTGTCTTGCTTGGAATGACTATTATATCTGAGATTCCCACGGGGCGCATCGCCTATGTGTGCTGGCTGTGTGGAGATTGCCCCCGGGGGGTCTGGCCCGCTGGAGTCACGGTCAGATCCTTCGCTTCCAGGCCCACGCCCAGGGTCAAGGCTCCCCTACTGGGATGATGCACTCTCGACTCCAAAATCACTCGCTGCCTCCCGGGGACTTCTCGTCCCTCCAGCCACGTGGCCGTGCCTCCTCCGAGAACCAGTTGGGCCTCCTCCCGGGGTTAGTTCAGATGGGTGGAGCAGCTCCCCGTGCTTGTGCCGTGACCGAGTGTCCCGGCTGGGACCCTGTTCTCCCCACTCCAATACCAGTCGCTGCCTCCCGGGGTCTTCTCCTACCGGCTGTGTCCCACGCCGCCCTCGCGACCTGGCTGGTCCCCTTCCCGGGGTTAGTTCAGGGGGTGGAGCTGCTCTCCGTGTTTATGCCGTACCTGCGTCCAGTCCAAATCCCTGCGGGATGGTTCCCCGGCTCGGACGCTGCTCTTTCTGCTCCAAGACCAGTCACTGCCTCCCGGGGACTTCTCCTACTGGCTGCGTCCCACACCACCCGTAGAACCGGCTGGTCCCCCTCCCGGGGTTAGTTCAGGGGGGTGGAGCAGCTCTCTGTGCTTGTGCCGTACCTGACTGGTACGCTGGCTCCAGGCTCTGGAAACAATCGCTGCTTCCCCGTATTAGTTCATTCTCCATCTCTAAATCTGTGTTTGTTGTTCAGAGTTCGTAGATTGTTATGTATGTGATCGATTCACTTGTTTTTCCGTGTCTTTGTCGTAAGAGGGATCCGAGGTAGCATCTGCCTAGTCCGCCATCTTGGCTCCGCCCCCCCCACGGCTCATTTTTAAGTCTATCGTTTTCCTCTGGCAAGGTGAAACCATGGAGCCCTTTAATATCTTCTTCAGAAATCTCATCAGCCAGGTACCCAAGTTCATCACTAGCAAGTTCTACCTTCCATCAAACTTTTGAATATAATTCAGACACGTTCTTTGCCACTGCATAAAAACATCTCCTTTTCTCCTTTGTCCAATCACATTTTCATCATTCTTTTTTAAAGCTTCACCATAAGTACATTTAACATCCATGTTTCTAGCAACATTATGTGCCATATGTATTCTCTAAGATGACAGAGACTTTGTCTAATAGCTCTCCTCACTTCCTTCTGAGCCCTCACCAGAATTGCCTTTGATGTTCATAATTCTACCAACAGTCTCTTCAAAGCAATCTAGGCTTTTGCTTTGCTATTAGGCACTTTAAACTCCTCTAGCTCTACTCATTACCCAATTCTAAAACTGCTTCCACATTTTAGGTATCTGTTAGAGCAGCACCCAACTCTCGGTACCAAGTTCTATGTTAGTTACCTAGTGCTGTTATAACAGAAATACCACAAATGGGTCACTTTAACAAACAGAAATTTATTTTCTCACAGTTTAGGAGGCTGGAAGTCTGAATTCAGGGTGCCAGCTTTAAGGGAAAGATTTCTTTCTCTGTCAGCTCTGGAGCAAAGTCCTCGTCTCCTCTCAGCTTCTGCTCCTGGGCAGCCTTCTTGTGGCTTGGCATCTCTCTTCTCTGCTACCATCAAACTTAAAGCCATCCACTTGTGGTACTTCCGTGATAGCAGTACTCGATCACTAAGACACCTGCCAACAAGTGGCAGAGGTAGCATTTGCGACCAATTGCTCTGACTCTACAGCAGCCAAATGCTAAACCAGATTCACTGCTGTCCAGCAGATTTTGAGTCTTAGAGACCCTGTAGGACAGAGTAGAACTGCCCCGTAGAATTCTCAAGGCTGTAAGTCTTTACAGAAGAACACTGCCACATCTTTCTCCCATGGAGCGGCTGTTGGGTTTGAACCACCAACCCTTTGATTAATAGCCGAATTTTTAACCACTGCACCACCGGGGCTTCTTGCTCTACAGCATAGGTCTTTATAGTTGCTCCGTGCTACCATTCAGCTGCTTTCTATCAATCTGGGTTTCCTAATAGGTATAGAGATAGTTTATTTGTTATTTCTCCCAGCAGAGTGTCCAAAATGTATAAACAATTTGGCAATTTTTACTTGCA
This sequence comes from Loxodonta africana, assembly GCF_030014295.1. Classification (NCBI taxonomy): domain Eukaryota; kingdom Metazoa; phylum Chordata; class Mammalia; order Proboscidea; family Elephantidae; genus Loxodonta; species Loxodonta africana. The sequence goes on from NC_087362.1 coordinate 20,640,517, forward strand.
ATAATAGAACAGAACATGTACTAGTTTTATGACTGTTAAATCTGGCAAAAGATTCCCCACAAAATGTGGAGTGAAGAAATTACAAAGCCATCAACTGTTATGATACAATGAAATTATGGTCAGTAATACCTGAAAACAGATCGTGCAGTTAGATTTCTGAGTCTGAGGATCAACTTGAGCAAGGGAAGTTCCACAAGATTTTTTATCTCACAATTTCTCCATTTTAGATGTCTTAATTTTTTTGTTCAATTTTAAGTTAACTGGAGATTACCTTCCATAATTATTTTTATAACTAAGTAGGTGGTATAAACGCTAGGACTGAGCAGGAAACATAGAAAATGAACCTGTAGCATCTTGTAGTGTCAGAAAAGTAAGAAAATGCTCAAACAAAACACACATGTATAATTATGGAAGTATATCAAAGGGACACAGGAGCCAAAAGAAAGCTTCCCCTGGGCAAAGCAGGAACAAAATGAGCAACAAAATAAATAAATTAGAATTGGAATATAACCCAAAATATAAAATAAATATCCATGAGTCCATACAGATATAAATAAATGGCTAAATTAATGAAGGAGAAAAGACAAATTTTGTGTGCAAAAGAATTCCAATTAATTTATGTAGATATTTCTCCCCCAAGGAGGTGGAGCATAACTCCTGACTCATCAAATGATCTGACATAATGACTTCTGTTTTAGTCGTCTAGTGCTGCTATAATACCATGAGTGGATGGCTTTAACAAAGAGAAATTTATTCTCTCACATTCTAGTAGGTTACAAGTCCAAATTCACGGCATCAGTTCCAGAGGAAGACTTTCTGCCTCTGTGGGCTCTGAAGGAAAGTCCTCGTCATCAGTCTTCTCTTGGTCTGGGAGCATCTCAGCACGGGAGCCTCAGGTCCAAAGGACATGCTCTGCTTCCGGCAGTGCTTTCTTGGTGGTATGTGGTCCCCATATCTCTCTGCCAGCTTCTCTCTTTTATATCTCAAAAGAGATTGGCTTAAGACACTATCTAATCTTTTAGACCTCATCAGTATAACCACCATTAATCCATCTTATTACATCGTAGTGATAGGATTTACAACAGATAGGGAAATCACATCAGATGATAAAATGGTAGACAATCATACAATTATACAAGGGAATTATGACCTAGCCAAGTTGACAGATATTTTGGGGGGACACAATTCAATCTGAGACAACTTCCTTCAGAAGAGTAGAGTATGCAAAGGAGGAGGGAAAAAAGGAAGAATCTGAAAAACACTACCAGCCAGGTGACCAAGGTTAACATCAACAATGATAAGGCAGGTTGATTGTTTGTACCGTTGATATGATGTGGTGAAAATGGTACTTTACCTCTGTGGTCTTCCTCCCCCCAAAACACTTAAGCCCAGTCTAGTCATGGAAGAAAAACAACAGACGAATCCCAGGAGAGGGACCCTAAAAAAAATACCTGACTTGTAGTCCTCAAAATTGTGAAAAGCAAAGAAAGTCTGAGAAACTGTCACAGCCAAGAGAGGCCTAAGGAGATATGGGTAGTAAATGTAATGTGGTATACTGGATGAGATCCTAAAACAGAGAAAGGACATAAGGTAAAAATTAAGGAATATGAATAAAAAATACCCTTTAGTTAATAATAAAAACCCATTGCTGTCCAGTCTATTCTGACTCGTAGTGACCTCATAGAGTAGAGTAGAACTGCCCTATAGGGTTTCCAAGAAGCAGCTGGTGGATTCAACTTTTTAGTTAGTAGCCAAGCTCTTAACCACTGTGCCACCAGGGCTCCTCATTAATAATAAAGTATCAATATTGGTCCATTAATTATAACAAATGTACCATATTAATTTATGATGTTAATAATAGAAGAAACTGTGCTGGTATGTGGTAACTTCATTTGCTATCATCACAATTTTTCTGTGAAACTATTCTGTAATAAAAAGTTTATTTAAAAAAAAAAAAGATGAACCATGTTTATGGGCATAGGAACCAGTCTGAAAGATCTCCCAATGGCCAAAACTGGAATAATTTGAACAAAACAAGATAAATAAAATTATCATGCATTAAAAAAGAATCCATTTCCGTACTGATATAAATGAATAATTAAAACAAATAAAAACACGGGAGATAGGAAAGCTCTTCTTTACAAAAGAATGTAAATTAATAAATGTAGAAGAAATTCAGGAAATAGAATATTGCAACTAAAACAGCACTGTGATAATTGTTGCATTGTGAAAATCCAATGGTGGATGGTAAAGTTGGCGAGCAAAAGTCTGAGAGGAAACAGAACTTTTGCATATCTAAAAGTATCTCCCTAAAAATATTAATTACTAAGGAAAAAAGATAGTGACGTCACAGAGGGGAAATCTAACAGTCAATGTCTTATGCAGGTCATAAAGATTAACATCATCAATAATAAGACACATTAACATGAAGTATAAGATGAATTTTAAAATCGTTCTGTGGTATTCTTGCCAAAAATAACCTCAGTCAAATCTTGAGAAACATCAGGCAAATACCAATTAAGTGTAAGATTACAAAAGATGGGAAGGCGACTATGCCCCCTGGTAAATCATGCCCGTTCCCTACGTGGATCCCTAAGACATCAGAGCTTTAGTTCACAGTGCCTTGTTCTGCCTGTTGGGGTGAGCTCGAAAAGTCTGCCATTGCTTAATTGCAAATATTACATCCTGGGGGGTAGTGCCACACGCTACGGTATCTCCAAAGGCAGGCATTTAATAACCTATTCCAGTGTTCTTTTTGGCTGTGTAGGGCAATGCATTAAAATAAAAAGTTCAGTGGATTCCATAAAATTCAAGGTAATTTTATGTGAAATCTCTTGTAATGTTTCTGAGCCCATTCATAGCTTCCATCATCAACTCCATCCACAGGTCTATTGTGCAAACAAAAGGGTATAAATATTTTAAAATTTAGCCTTGTGGTGTACATTTTTACATTTCTTGTAAAATTACTATCAAAACCAGTAATATTTTGTATGATTTTAATATAAAATATTGCACTATGTGAAAAATTACCTTTATGGTTTAATATAAAAAATATATTGATATCAGGAATTTCTGCTAGCTCAAAAATTTTTCTTCATTGGACAAGAGAAATGTAATCCATTATATTGCATTGATTTATTCCAGAAGGCTCAGAGCTGAATTTATTTTTATAACAATTAACCTTTACTTAGGTTGTCTGCACCCTGCACCCATTTATTGCAAGACTGTTGATCGTTCACCAGTATTTTAATCCTTCTGTTTTTGTTTTGTTTTGTTTTAAATGCATATATCAGGAGACTGTGCGGTGTACAATAAGCAACACAAGAATGGCGATACTGGAACCTGAGAAAAACTTTGCCTTGTAACCTAAGTCTCTCAGTTTTGTGAAACCTAGAATAATAAGATATGTATAAGGCTCTTTGTACAATGAAATAAAATAATCTGTGTGAGGCATTTTGAAAACACGAAGGAACTGTAAAAATTAAGGGAGTTTTTTTTTTTTTCCTAAATACATAGAAATTCAAAGAACTCTGTGCACTCGAGGTTGATATTTGGAAAATATATGAATTTATGAAAAATTCATTATAAAGTTGGTGAAACCTGTAAGAAATGTACCTAATTATAATGAAGCCATTTTATATGCCAAATATATCTTTCAAAAGGCTCAACAGTAATAAACATATAAATGTGGTATTAGATTTAGATATAACCATACAAATGACAACAAAACCCATCCTCAAGTTCCATTACAATGTACAATTTTGTACCCATTTCGACGGCACTGGGGTTTTTTGTTTGTTTGTTTTGTTTTATGACAATGATCCTTTAAGAATTGGCTATTCTAATGTAATTATACATTTTTAATTCATGCCTTAGTCCAATATCACCATTATAATAGCTTGAAAAAGTAATTGGGAATCACTAAATTATTAAATCAATCAACAGGAAAATAAAACAGGCACCTAAATATAATAATAAATGTGATTTTGCCTTTCTTATTACTGGTTAATATATAATTTAAGATTATATGCAGTAATATTCTTAAAATTTCAGTCAAAATCTTCTAGCTAAGAATTGCAAATTTCATATGAATCATTAATGTTTTGCTATATATCCTATGAATTGAAATAAAAAATTTATTCAATCAATATACTTGAAAATGATAGTTTTTCTGAACTGTTTCCCGCTTCCTGATAACACTGAAGAAACGTAGCAATTATTTTGCTCTTTAAAAATGTAATGTCCACTTTCCAGTAAACAATAGCTTTTGAGATTTAGCTGAAAATAACTAAAAAAAAATATGTGAAAACTTAGTAACATATGACTACAAACATTTCTTCAGTCGGGGTATGGAAGCCTATGAGGCTGATAGCAAAGGTATGTAAGATTTGTTAATTAAAAAAAACTAAAACATTGTGAAAGGTGCTTGAAGTATTTTATAAGGGATTAACAACAAATACAAATAGTATGAATAGATAATATTCAATGTAGGACCCATAGAATCTAGTTTCTCTCTAATCTATGAAAATTAGCAATAAAATGTGAGGTTTTAATATTTTGAATATAAATGTGGTAATAAATAAGTCCAGACACTATGATAAGGATTATTGTCCACAGGTTATTCGGTCTTCACTTCTGAACATTATCAGATCAGCGTGTTTATAAAAGAACTTGAGTTTTGAAGATACAGTAATTAATTAACTGAGCTATCAGGTTGAAAATTAAATTACTTCCTCAGTAGAAGCATATTTTAGCAAATAGGATCTTGAAACTATCAGAGCAATAAATTGCCTTAGATAATTTTAATAACATTTAAATAAAAATCAAATCACTCTGACTCTATTTATGTCGAAGGATGCATGACATAAGCATGCTCGCATAATTTTGTGAACTGCAAGCTTTATGTGTTGCAAAAGTGCCTGAAGAATAAAAGCCTATACTCCACTGTTTTGGAACATTCTGATTGTATACCCAGATTGCTCCTTAGAAGCAAGGATGGCGAGAGTGCGTCTTACATGCTTTGGACATGTTGTCAGGAGGGATCAGTCCCTGGAGAAGGACATCATGCTTGGCAGAGTACAGGGTCAGCAGAAAAGAGGAAAATCCTCAACGAGGTGGATTGACACGGTGGCTGCAACAATGAGCTCAAGCATAACAACGATTGTGAGGATGGCTCAGAACCGGGCAGTGTTTCATTGTGTTGTGCATAGGGTCACTATGAGTCGGAACTGACTCGATGGCACCTAACAACAACAGCACTCCACCTCTGAAGAAAATTTTATTAAGCCTGTTCATTCTTAATCACTCTATCTCACTTTTCAAAGTTCCCAATTTCTTAAGCAGGGCAAATGGATTAAAAACTATTAATGATTAACATATCAATACCTACCACTTATGTCAAATAAATCAACAGGTATAGTAAATGATTGAATGCTTCAATGAACACAGTTATACAAATATTTATTCATGTTCTGTCATAAACAATATTTCCACAGTTGATCAAAAACTATAGAGAAAATTTTCTTTTCATTAAAAATTTGCCTCACTGATATCTTTTTGAATTCATATATATTAAAAAAAAAAAATATTGCCATTAACTCCATTCTGACTCAGCAACCCTATAGGACAGAGTAGAACTGCCCCACAGGGTTTCCAAAGAGCAGCTGGTAGATTCAAACTGCGACCTTTGGGTTAGCAGTCATAGCTCTTGATCACTGCACCACTAGGGCTCCTTGAATGTTTAGATTATCTTTTGGGGTGTCCCAGAGAACTAAGCTTATTAGGAATATTTCTATACACTTTTTTTCCCCCCTGATGTGTTGTTTAAATGACATGGTGATTTTTTTCATCTGGGCCTAAATGTGAGCTAATGGTTCTAAAACACACACTTAATTTGTAGTAGTATTTAGACACCAAGTCAATCATTATATTTAATCAAAATACATACCTGATATTTACCTCATAGCTCAGGGTGTAATCTATAAAATATATTACATAAAATTATAATTAATCAAAATTAATTGATCAACTTATAATACAGAAAGATTCTCTATTAACTTTTAAGAAGAGGAGTTACATTGAAACACAATTCTGTTTCTAGGAAACTGTAAGCTCCATGAGAGCAAGATGTGTCTGTCTCGTTCCTGGATATATCTCAATTATTAGGTGCTGGAAGGAATTGTTAGGTTAGATGCCCTCGAGCCCATTCCAACTCATAGCGACCCTATGTACAACAGAACGAAACACTGCCGGTTTCTGTGCCATCCGCACAGAACTGTTCCTACGTCTGAGCCCTTTGCCGCAGCCACTGTCAATCCATCTCACTGAGGGTCTTTCTCTTTTTCTTTGGCCCTCCATTTTACCAAGCATGATGTAATTCTCCAGGGACCAAACGTGTTCAAAGTATGTGAGACGAAGTCTAGCCATCCTTGATTCTAATGAACATTCTGACTACTTCTTGCAAGACAGATTTGTTCCTCCTCCTGGCAGTCCATGGTATATTCAATATTCTCCACCAACACATAGTTCAAAGGCATCGATTCTCCAGTCTTCCTTATTCATTGCCCAGCTTTTATGTGCACATGAGGCCATTGAAACACCATGGCTTGGATCAGGCACACCTTAGTCCTTAAAGTAATTTGCCCAGTGCAATGTGTCCTCTGATTTCTTGAGTGCTGCTTCCATGGGCATTGTTTGTGGATCCAAGCAAAGTGAAATCCTTGACAACTTCAATATTTTCTGTATTGATCATGATGTTGCTTATTGATCCAGTTGTGAGGATTTTTGTTTTCTTTATGTTGAGTTGTAATCCATTCTGAAGGATGTAGTGTTTGATCTTTATTAACAAGTATTTCAAGTCTTCTTCTCTTTCAGCAAGCCAAGTTGTGTCATCTGCATAAAGTAGGTTGTTAATTAGTCTTTCTCCAACCCTGATGCTCCATTCTTCTTCACACAGTCCAGTTTCTCGGATTATTTGCCCAGCATAGAGATTGAATAAGTATGGTGAAAGATACAACCCTGACACACATATTTCCTGACTTCAAACCATGCAGTAACCCCTTGTTCTGTTGGAACGACTGCCTCTTGGTCTAAGTGCAAATCCCTCTGGAAGGGATTACACACATCTAAAGAAAACTAGTACAGTATTAGCCCTCTAAGATATTCACCTTTCTGAGAAAGGCCTTCAGTGTAAAGGCTATCAATCTTTTTTTCCATTCCCTGGGTGTTACATAAGCTCAAAATTTCCATTCTGACACTGTTTATTCCATACCAAGAACTTTAATTACTGAACTAAATTTTAAGAAACAGTTTTATAAAATACAAAGAATATATGTTTACATGAGATTCCCTTAAAAGGAAGATGGATAATAAAAATTTGGAGAATAATAACATGTTATAACTCTTGTATAACCAAAAATCCTGATTTAAAAAGAAAAGATGAAGGCATCTAAAGAAGTCAGTGTAGCAGCCAGGTTGCTCTCTGAGGGCACAGTCTTTGAAAGAACAAAGTCTGATAGAGCAATTAGATGCAAGGAGAAATACAGAATAGTAAAATGAGCCTATCATAATTTCGTCAGGATTATTAAGTGCAGAATATGAAACATTAAGAATTAAGCACAGCATTCATTCTTAGTTCTGCTTGAAGCATAAAAGAAAAATAAGAAATGGGTGGCTCCAGGAGACAGCCAATATTTTAACAGACAGCAGAGAAGAAAAAACAAAAAATACACCTTTCTATTTAGCTTCTATATCTTATAATTAAGATGATAATATTCAACTTGGAAGAATAGAATAATTTAAAAATAGTTTTGGAATTAAAATACACAGTTGAGAAGAAACTGGTGAGAGTTCACCACATTCCATCGCCTGGCTGAGGTAAGTTAGATCATTCGGCCAATATTTTCAAATATGATCTCAAGTCCAGACACCATTTGTATTTGAAAATTTATGGGAATGAGAGAGTTGGCAGAAGG